>NC_091538.1:17142500-17767500 GCF_042242935.1 Bactrocera oleae
TAACTACTATGTATGCGTTTATGCCATTGAACTTGTAAACGTTTTGAGTTATACCATCTATTTAGTGGTTCGCCTATATTGCTTTGCATTCTAAATTTATTGAAGAACAGTAAAACTTTTGTTATTTCTTATAAATTTGTAACATGTATGTATGCATGCAAGAGCTTTTAACTTTATTTAATACCATACATGTTTGCTATAGAAAAAAATATTTAAAAAATTGTATAATGCATACTTTTACATATAAAAATGCTAAAATTTTGTAAAGATGTGTATTTGTAATGTTGCGAAACGTAGCACATAATACTACTTTTTAAAGTAAAAAAGGTACACATATACAATACATATGAGGAATGGAATTGTATTCTAAAAAACTTTTGCAGAAAGTGTAAATGCCTTAAAGAAAGGAAATATAAGTGTTAAGACAAAGGACTCGATTATGAGCGTTATGAGGATAGGCTAAGTAGAACAGCCTGTAACTAACTTTTTCCTACCAAGGACCGTTAACTTGACAGCATACTTCAAAAGCATTTGGGGAATGATTGAGGTTATTATTTAAACTAGTTAATAAATATTGTAAATATGAAGTCAAACTGACAAGTTATGAACAGTACATTAAGTCGCTCTGATGTCTTTCATTCAAAATTTTGATGTTCCCGTTAATAGGAAGTGCTTAAACGGATAAACGGACAGAGTTTGTAAAAAACTTATGAGCAAATAAATTTCTTAAAATTTACATTTTAATTTGGTTTCAAAAGTAAGGCTATGTAATATTTTAACAGTCAATTTACAGACTGCGAGTTTACTGATGTTGACTTAAGGGGTTACATCGGTTTCACGGTTTCAAAACAAAAAAAAATCCTTATTTAATTCTTTAACATCTTTAGAATATTGGTCCGAGTAATAGTTTTGGAGTTTTAGTCTTGAAATGTTGCGTGCTCGAGGTCAGCTATATAGCCACTTAAAACGCGTTTTTCTCGAAACTGTTTTCAATGTCGGTTGTCAATATTTCTCACGAAGTACTCAACTGATCTTAATGAAATTTTACACAGGTCTTCGAGATATAATTATTTAATTACCAGGTCTTGAACGAAGAAGTTTTTTGTTCAATTACAACTTTTCAAAATAACAAAAACAAAAATAATTTAAGAAAATCTTAATTTTTTTTGTAAAAACGTCTGCCATAAATAAAATTTCCACTTTTTTATTTTTCCTTCATTCAATACCTAGTTTATGGGTTTAACCAAAGCACGTATTTTTTGCTTTTTTACTTTTGATGAGACTTCCTGTAAGAAGTTCTTCTGCCGAAAACGACGTTGTAATGACCAAGTTTTGAAATTTTCGAATTGAAAACTTCACAAAATCTTTGTAAAATATATATGTATACTTCAAATAATGAAAAGTTTGAATAAAATATATAACTTTTTATATAAAAAAAAAAATATTAAAAATATGCCGTTTTTTGTAACCTTTTAATACAAACTTTGGATCAAACTAGCTTAAGAATAAGATTACATTATTCAAAATTAAATCTGCCAATTATTTTATTGCGAAAAGTGTTATATAGAAACAGGTTGTTACTTAGAGATTTAATCCGCGACTTTTTAATTTCTCATGCAAAGCTCGAATTATAAAATGTATTGTAATCATAAATAAAAATGAAATATTTATGAAAATCAATATACAAAATGTCGTTCTTAAAGGTAATACGAAAAGGTTTTAATTCTAAACAAAGTTCTTGTACAACAAGCACCAATAAAAAAAAGAAAGGAAGAAAAATAAGAAGGTACAATTAATTCTATGTACTTACAATTTGAAAATGTTTTGTTTAACAAAAAGTAAATAATATTTAATTCTTATGATTACCATCCGCACCTTCACTGTATTTGCGTGGAAAAGAAAGCACTTTCGATTGGTAATTCTATTTGGTTGAATTTATGAATTGCTAAATTGCTCCTGGACACACTCTTCCTCGACAATTGTGCCGTTTGGTGAACGCATATGATAAATGCCGCCTAATTTTTGCGTCACTTGGTGATGATGCTTTTGTTGTTGCTGCGGCTGCTATCCAATTGACAGCGCAGCACCGCCGCCTGCGCGTCGTAAAGGCGACATAGACATCGGCGGCATAGCAGTGTGTGCAGTTGTTGGCTGTTGACGCGTTGGTGTTGGCGTTGGCGTAGGTGTTGGTGTTGGTGTTGTAGGTGGCGGCGGCGGTGGTGTTGCTGAAGGCGATACTGTAAAGTGTTTTGTTGGCGTTGCTGACGCCGAGACCGATGCTGACGATGTGGAAGTAGATGTATTCATTACGGTACCGGACACACCGCCGCTCGCCGCTGTTATAGATGTACACGACGTGGACGTAGTCGCTGTCCCTGCCGCGAGATTTGCCTGTCGTCAGGTGGTGCTCAGAAGCAATATTTCACGTTGTGGCGTATTTTGCAAGGCGTTAGCCGTCTTTAAGTGAATACTGTGCGCAGTGTACGTGAAATGAAGAGAGATTTAAATTACTTTAAGAGTATATTTTTTTATTATTTCAGAGGTAAATTTCAAAGTGTTGCTAAATATGTTTCAATGCTCTAAAAAAAAACGAAACATTCAGTTAGGCACGGAGTCTTGAATTCTCTAAATATTTAACGAGATATATGCGTTTACGTAACTGGAACGAACACGGATTTATATTCGAATAAGGTCGATCACCATAGCTGAATAATATCTAAATTTGTCGGGAACAGTTTGTGCTTGTACAACAGCAACAAGATAAATTTTATGGATATATTAACACATCCTGAACCAATAGAGAAAGTCAAGATATATTTAGATAGTCATTAAAGTTAACAAAAAAATTTAAACTCTACATATGTAGGCTGAAAATCCCTCTAACTGCCCAATTTAGTGTTCATCGCAGCTAAGAGGGTTGCTTTTTATATTTCAAGCTTCCCAGATATTTCACTTCGCTGGATGCTAATGCGCTTTAAAAAAAAACATTGAAAGTGTCGGAAATTATGAAAAATAGTCACAACAAAATATCACGATTTAATTTAAATTTTTTGATGAGTGAAATTTAAAAGTCAAACCAAGGAAGACTAAATAGAGCTATATAATATCAAAGAACGTTTTCGAAAGCAACTGATAAGCAGTTCACTCATACGAAAAAATATTTAAATATATATGTTTAATCAATTACTCACTTATTGTCCTCCAGCGAGAATGTCTCCGACGAACCGTGCGAGGCCACCGAAGTACCTGCAAGCGAACTTCGTATTGAGTGCGAGTCCTCGGGTACGTTTAGCGTTACTAGCATTTTTATTATTTATTATATGTACGTATTTTTTAATTGGTTTTTTATTTTGTAATTTAATTTAAGGCAATTGTCGGTGATGGAAATTTTGTTGTTGTTTATTGTTGTGGTTAGAGAAAAGTTGTAATTGTGGCAAAAGTTGTTTTTCCATGAAATTTTTGGGGATTGTAAATTTTTTTAGTCGTTTCGGTTTTGTTGTACGTGAAAGTGGTTGTTGTTGTCCAATTTTTTGCGTAACAGTAAACGAATTAAACATGAAATTTTCAAATTTTAATTTTTCATTTTTGTTGTGCATTTATTTTAACATGGTTTTTGTTTATCCAATACACGTTTTTTAATTCGAGTTTTTTTTTAATTTTCGTTTAGGGCCACATTTAATATTTTTTGTTTCAACCAAGCCAATATTGTTGTGAAATTATTTACAAAAGCGAAAAATATCAATTTTTTTTATTAATATTTTGTATGTAAAATTCTTATGTTTGTATAAATTTACTTGAATAAATGTGTAGAGCACTACTTGTTTGCAATAGAAGAAGAGAGTAAGTAAATAATTTCGTTGTTTTTTTTAAATACATAGGAAAGTTGTGTTTGCAAGTGTGTGTGTGTAGCGTTGCGCCTAGCTATATAAAGTTTGAAATCGAAATTGGGAAGTACATACATACATATGTATATGCGTCGTAATGTTAGTAGTTGAGGGGAAGTTAAGTATGCAAGGTATTCATTCTATTTACTGTTATGCAGAGTTTGCAAGCTAATTGACAAAGTACGCAAGTTTTCGTAAAATGAGGTTTTCAGAAATCGGAAATATGCTAGTTCGTGCGCGTGGCCTTAGCATAGTCACGACTAGAAATATTCCATTATTTACGATATTATGAACTATATATTTTTTATGAAATGCATTTTCGGGTGCATGCTGAATATTCAAAAAATAAAAAATAAATTATACAAATACAAATTATTATTACGTGCTTACGTGCGTAGTTGTATGCAACTTTGAGATAGTTTAACACAATTTTTTTCGATTGAACAAACAATTATAAAAATGCAATTAATAATTTAGAGCATAAAACGCGCATGCTAAAGAATTTATATAAGAATAATACATTTTTTAACAGATTTGTTAAGTTATAAATACCAATGATTGTATATAGATATTATTTCTTTCGAAAAAAATGTAGAAAAATACATATACAAAAAAAAATATATATTATATATAAAAATTAAATATTTAAAAAAATATATATAAATAAAAAATTTATAAAAAGTAAAAAATTATGAAAAAAAAAAAGAAAAACAAAAAATAAAGAAGCAAAAAAAAACCTTATTATAAAAGTTTCATATAATACGTGTGGCTGATACTACTAGTCACTAATTTTTATATTTTAAACTTTTTAGGCAATTTTTTTTATTGCTTAAGAATATTTGCAAATCACTAACCAAGTGCTATGAATTGCAAAAATTATAACCTTAAATTAGTAATATTGTCAGAGAGAATTAAAAATAAGTTGATGAAGAAAAGTTTTTATGCAGAAGACTATCAACTAAACAACCGTTTGCAAATAATCGCTAATGGGACGTCAGCAGAGCAGCTGCTACTAACAACTTTACGATTTCCACCAACAAAAAAAGGTTTCATCGCCAAAATAAGCTTTGCACTTTTATATTTTTTAATGTACATTATAAAAAATTACTTCTAATTGAAGCGAAATAGGTCAAGAGTTTTTATATTGTCCAAAAACAGCTTTGAACACATAAAAAATCCTTTGTTTAAATTTCTAAAAATATTAATATGTTCTCATTTGCTTCAGCCGAATTGTATTTAATGGATATGTGAATAAAAAATCATAACTTATAAATAAAATCATATTTATTTAATTTATTTTTTATGTTTATTTTAATTTCAGTACATTTTTTTAATGCTAAAAACACTACACTGCAAAGTATGAAATGCGTAGACTTTCAATCGATTTGTACAAATAATATAGGTATTTAGCAAAAACATTTGCATGAAAATTCGTTAACTTTTAAAGCACTTTTTGCAAGTTACTGACGCCAGGCGTACAAAAAGCGCTAACTAATTAAATGACATTGTAAATGCAAAAAATTATATATATTTCACATAATATATAGTAGGTATGTATATATAAGTATTGTATATAGATGAAGTAAATAGTTGTAAATAAATATCATGGTACAGGTATCGCATTGTAAGCATACTATATAATTAAATAAGTATTGGTATACAGTATAAAATAGTTATATAGGAATAAAATAGGAATTACAAGTTTATGTTATAAGCACAATGAATAGACATACATATACATATACATACATATGTACATACACACAGCCATACATATGTACGTATAATATATACAATGATTGAAATTATAGACTTTGAAGCTAAATCGTTACAAAATAAAAATCGTGCAGGTAATTAACAATTTGAAATATTTCTGAAAATCTGGCTTGAGCGTCTAAATATTAGCTTTGCGTACATACAATACGGTATTCTGGAACAAAAATGGAATTTTAGAGACTTTTGTGGAGAAAAAATATTTAGTTTCTAAATAAGTTTTATTCAAAAATATTATCAATAATTATTTATATTATTTAAAAATGCAAATCAAATATTGTGTGTGTAATTACAATTTAATTAAAACAAACTAACTGCATGTGTCGTTAAAGTTAAAAGGTGATATACACACTTTAGAAGAAATAAAAAAATTAATTTTATGTTATATAAAATTCCGAAATTTGAACAGTATCTGAAATAAATTCTTGTTATTTGCTCATACAATCACAAATGCAAATTAATCAGTGGTTCCCAAAGGTTTTTTTTGACAACAGATAACAGTTAAAAAGTAGATAAACTCAAAAATATATTTTTTGCGTTCTCAAGCTACATATATTCTAAATATGTAAATAATCGTAGTTTCATCGAAATTATGTTTGCGAAATATGTATAAACTTTTTAGAAATTAGCGAAAATTCATTTAAGCGCACAATATTTGCTGAGTGTGTAATTATTATTGAATGTTTAACTGTATCTCACAGAAGCTAAAGTTAAATAATATAGCTAGTAATTTAGTAATATATTCAGTACCATTTTCACTTAATAACTTCAGTGGAAAATATGTAAATACTGTATTAAGTAAGATAATGTTTACAATAAGAAATGATTAGAATAAAATAAGAATAACAAATGGTTTAAAGCATGTAATTGAAGAGAGATTCTAAAGTTTACAAATACATATTGAGAAATTATAAAATTTAACTAATTACTTATGCTTTTTTTTAGCAATGGCAATTTTTTATAAAGTATACACTCTTAGCAGCATGTGTGCTTAGCAAAAAAGCAAGCTACAATATGGGAAATAAAATTTTTAAAGTTATACCATACAATGCTAGGAGTTATATAATAAATTTTGCTATATAATTTTATATGTGTTATAAACTGAATATAGCGAATGCGCTGCCCAGCAATGACACCATAACTTATAGTAGCAATAACAGCTACTGGAATATTTTTTAACAGCTGTTAAATTAATTATATTTATAACAGCTGTTGATTGGTTTCTGTATATTCTGTAACTGTCAAGCAGCTTTGTAACTAATTTTTGGCAATAGGAGAATTTAAATTAACATAAAAATATATGTGTAAACCGCATAATTCTAATACAAAAATTTTTGTAGTAAAAATTAAGCACTTTTCGGTTCGATTTGCGACACAAATTTTCATATTATGGAAAAAATATTTATATATTTCATATTATAGGCTGTTATTTGTTAGTATTTAAGGTAAGAAATTCAATTTATAACAAATATTAAATGTAATCTAAAAAAAAACATTTTTCAATATTTTGTGAGCAATATTACTGCAGTTTTGCGCGTTTACTATATTCAGCCTATAAATATGCAACCTTTTTTTTAAGTATTTTTCAAACAAAACATTAAATGCTATAATTTTTTATATGTATTTTATAAACGCAATAGCATTACATTATTATAGCATATTTTAGGCTTAAGGCTAGTTAAATTGGCATATTGTAATAACTACATACATATGATTAATGTGGAATTACTTAGTTTTTTTTTGAATATTTTCTAGTATATAAATTTATAGCCGAGTATTTTGTACGCTGAGTTCATCGTCATCAATGTCAGCATTTTCATTAAAGTCTGGCGGTAAATCAACAACATTCGAATAGTCAACGTCAATGTCTGTATGATTTTGTAACGGTAACATTGTATGGCTGTAACTATAACTATTACTGTGCCTATGTAAATGACTGTGGCTGTGGCTGTGATTGGGACCATTATTGTAGGCATTGTTGTCAATGTCATTGTATAATTTATTGTTGGTGGTGACAACAAATCCATTACTATACAGTGAATAACTGCTAACAGCCGGTGAGGTGGCTAAACTAGTGATACTTCGATACGTTTTCATTGAATATGCATCACCTAAAAGAAGAATTGGGACGAAGATGGTGGAAACAATTTTGTGTGTGTTTGAGTGTTGGTATGTTCATGGGTAAAGAAACAGAGAAAGAGAGAAAGTAAAGTAATCATCAAAATAATAATCATTTAACGGTTGTCATCATAATAAGAAGAATAATACTTTTAATTAAATAATATGTATGTTTTTACGTATGTATGTACCAAAAAAAGTTAAAACCATTTAAATGTTGAAATGTTTACAACATATGTTGTAAATAGGTTATAAAAGGCAGACAGTGAACGATTGAGAGAGAGATAAGAAACCAATGACAAAAATATTATATAATTGATGCGAAAATGTTAATTTACAAGAATACACATATGAGATATGAGTATATAATTATGAAATTGTACTTCAAGTGAAGCTGTAGAAATTGAGAAAACGGGATTCAATAGTATATTATATTTATGTAAGTAATAAGATATAGCAACGGATCCATTTACGAGTAAGTAGTACCTGTATTCCACCATAATTATTATATTTGGCAGTATGTATGTATATTTGTAATAAAATAACTATACATTTATTGGTTAATGTTATATGCAAATATATTCAGAAGCTTAAAGTCGTGTTTTATATTATTACAGTTCGTATTAACACCACATTAAAGAATCTTAACGAAAATTATTATTAATAAAACAATTATATAATTAATAGAAATAGTAGCAACCGGTAATACAGTTACTGACAATAAAATAGAATCAAATATTTATTTACAACCAGTTGCAAAAAAAAAGTGTTACCACAGTCCTTTGGAGGAAACAATTATTTTTTATAGTTAATAAAATTTATTTTAAACATTTCAAAAACAAAAATAATTTAATATAAATTAAGGTATTAGGCGCAGACACATTTAAAAGGAACTGTCAGGAACTGCAATTGATAATAAAATAGAATCATGGATGAAAACTCGTAAATAGTAGACTATTATAACTAAAAGGATAGATTTCACTAAGCTTTACAGACTGATTTCGGTATTGAATACCACACGCCTTGGACGTTTTCCCATAGTTCCTACTTATTTCGTGGTTTAATGGGTCCCAACGTTTCCTTTACAATCTTCCATAGGTATTCTATAGGTTTTAAATCCGGAGATCGCGCCGCCCAGGTTATAACATCGATTCCTTGATGCTGTAGCCAAGTCTTGACCACACTCGAGGTATGCTTCGGATCATTCTTGGGCTGGAACAGCCAAACTAAAAACATTTAGCATAAGGAAGCGCTACATTATCTAAAATTCTAAGGTAGTGATAACGGTCCATGATTTCCCGAATCCAAAACAGCGGTCTGGCTTCGCACCTCGAAAAACATTCCAATGTATACTTTGAATTATGACCTCGGTGTTTGGAAGTTTTTGTCGTGTATCGGGGAACCCAAACTTTTCCATCGCTACCTACTATATTTATTTTAGATACATCTGACCAATGGATCTTACGCAACATTTTTTCACCGCTCCAATTGATATGCGCTGAAGCACAAGCAATCTGATTGTTCCGCTATCTTTTTGTCAACATTGGGACTTTCCGAGAAAAGCTTCCGAAGAGATTATTTTTTACAAGGCGACGTGGAACAGTTCTCGAAGAAATTTCTACACCCAATTCTCTTTGGATAGCTACAGAGGACTTGAAATGATGGCGTTTTGATAAAACCCCTACGTAATTGTCATCCGGATATGTCGTTTTTAATGGCAGTCCCCTTAATTAGCGATCTTTTGAAGGGTTCAAAGCACCAAACACAAATTTTTCGACCTTTTTATAATTATTGCAGTTTCCCTTTAGATATAACCGTCATTTTGCTACATTTTTTTTTAAATTTTCTTCTACAAATAATACTTAATTGTAACAAAATGTCAAATTTTAACAAATACCCTACAGATTATATATAATCCTTACAATATAATTGCTTACTAAATAACGGCTATTATTGATATTTTTATTCTTTGATTCTATTTTTTGTCTCCACAACAAGAGCATACTTTTGTTTAATTTGAACATAAAGATAACAGTAAAATGTAACAGAGTTAAATATTAAAGGAATCGATTACAGGCAAAATGTATCGAAATCTATCGGACAAATAATAAAGATTGTAAATTATGGTGTATGCATTAATTCGTGCGGTTTTTTACGTAAATTAAGACTTTATTGTGAAAAAATTGTTATACATTTAATGTTCAAAGTATTGCCCATCGGAAGCTATGATGTTTGCCCATCTTTCTGGCAGTTTGTGGATCCCATCCCAAAAGAACTGTTCTGAAGAGAAGCGTACTCCGGTGAGGGCATTCTGCATTGATCTGAACAAGTGGTAATCGGAAGGTGCTATGTCTGGGCTATAAGGCGGGTGAGGTAGAACTTCCTTGTTGTTCACTCTCAAACAATTTATATCTACTGAAAACGACGCGAAATCGCAGTACCTTTGAAATGAATATAGCCACAGATGAATACGACGCAAAATAATACTAGTAGAGCCCTCTCTTAGAAAACCGTACGAATTAATGCATACGCCAATATTTCGGAACTAGCTATTTGATTTTATTTTATTGTCAATAACTTTATACAAGTATATAAAGTAGTATACTCAAAGTTGTAAGTTTGTAATTGTATGCAATCTTTTATCGTCTTATTTAAATATTATATGCGTGGTATGTTAATGGTTCAAGATGCTTTATTGAGGGCACTGTATTCACAAAACAATGGATCGTTGAAAATCACTTGTAATTTTCATTGAACAAAATATAAAATAAAACACGACTTAATGTGTTATAAATGCCACTTTGAAGTATGACCGAATTTTAAGATCCCCCGTATTGTTATTAGATTATTAGTAAAAGCTGAATTAAATTATAATAGCGAAGGCATTTACATATATAAGATGAAAAAGTAAATATTATATAGTTATACAAAATGTTCCATTTACTAGATATTTCAGCAAAAAATAAAAAAATAAAATTATTCTTAGTAAAGTGTTGAATACAGATTATTAATTCCATAGAGATCTTTTACACATTTTTATGCAATCTTAGGAACTATTATATAGCACTGCATTTGTATCTAAATCCTTACAGATATAAGTTTAGTTTTTTAATAGAAATAGGAAAGCAAGCGAAGTGTTCCACACAATTTTCAGAGCAATAAAAACAAAAAAAAATCCTAATCTCTAAAGCTAAAAGGTCTTGAAGGCAAAAATAGAAAGATTGTTAGTTTACCAACAATTTAAAAAAACGAACATATAAATGTTGTTGTTGTAAGACATTCTACAAAAAATTTTGGAGTGATGACATTCTTTGGGGCGACTGTCATGAAAACAGCTGATAAAGAAATCCCTGACATTTAATTGATTGATTGAGATTGAGGTATGCACTGCGACCTATGGTCTATTGTGCCCTCCCCTAAGTCACAGCGACTCATCTAGCCCTAGCATAGCCCATCTAGCCCTGACATACAAAGAAAAAAAGTTTAAACTTCAATGTGTAAAGACTCTGGGCGAATTTTTGCTTTATATACCATTGACCTTGTGAAATGTTTATCTACTGTCAAGGAAAATATCCTATTAAATCACAAAAAACAGTTAATTAGCCTGTTGAAATTTAAAATTATAATCAAAGAACCTTTTCCCATTGGGAACCTTTAATATGGAATTTAAATATATGAATAATACTTAAATGAAACCGTTTAAATGTAGAATTACAAATCAATCTACTACAATGATAATTACGTGTTAATAATTCAATAACTTTTTATTGCCACTGACGTCACGTCCGCGGTAGTCATATTTAATCTACAATTTTAAACATTTCAATGAACAATAAAGTGATAAACAATTACTTATGATTCAATTTTAATTTGATTTTTAGGTATTGATAACGATTACTAGGTTAAATTGTAGAAAAAAAAACAAAGAATCAAGAAAATGGAGTAAGTGTCAAGAAGTTTGAAGTAAAGCCATTTGATTTGAGATGTAAAATTCAACAAAAATGCATTCATAAATTGTAAACAAATAAGAAACAAGTATACTTTAGGACGAAAAACGCTTGTAGTTATAAATAGATGTAGGAAATAAAAACTCGATTATTATACAATTAACAAATAAGCAGAGATTAATGTTTAAATAAGTAAAAGTAAATGTGTAATGAAAAACGGGCGGTGGGGCGTTTTTAGTGCCAGGCCATGCTAATTATGTACAAGTATAACACAAGTAATCAATGGGTGGTTGGTGGTCATTCCAATGGAAGTGTAAAATATTAAAGTTAAATGCCATTAAATGTGTCATGAAAACGAAAATAATTTCATAATAAATAAGTGGGCAGGCAAAGCGGAGTATAGTAATAAGTTATGTACAGAAATATTAAATAAGATGTAGCATTAAGTATTACTAAGTAGTATAACATATACAGCGCAACCTATGTACAAATACAAACATATGTACACTTGTACATGTATTTCTTGTAGTATTGATTGTTATTAATTACCTATTACTCTGCTAAGCTACTATGTTCCTCAACTACTAAAAAATTCACGTATCACTACAAACTAGCCTGCTCTAAAGCTGTATTTAAAGGCCATAATAAAAAGAAACTCGAAAAAACTGCACAGGGCGTATTAAATAAGAAAAGAAACCGTCTCTTAATTGCCTTCCGCAATATGCTTTAATTCATTTCACACTCTTTTTTATATATTGGTAATTGTAAGGTTGAAAAAAAAAATGCTCTAGACACTAATGAAAGCATGAAGCGCGCATATTAAAAGCTCGCTTGCCAAATAGCTGCAGTTTACGTATAAAATATTTATTTTTTTACTGTGCGAAATAAGTCTTGTCGCTTAATTTACGCCTCTGATATTGGAGATATGAACAACAAATATGCTCAAGTTATTTCGGTGCCTTAAACAATAAATATTTATTGCTAACACCTTTTTATATAAACAAATGAAGTGCAGTCATTAAAAGTCAAAGAAGGCTCGCTTTAAAAACAAAATAATTGCACAAAAGATTAATTGGTAATTTGCAAAAAATAATAATAATAATAAATAAAATGTAAGAACATTTAAAAACAAATGTATTTATATATTAATATTAATAATATGACGTTCAAAACGTCCTGTTTAAAAACAAAATACAAATGTTTTTGTTGCATAACAGTTAAATTAGCATTGATTCTATCTTTTGCAGTTATGAAATAATATATCTACGTGAATTGAAAACCGCTATACAAAACCAAAAATATATGCGCTGCCTAATGTCTGATATTTTTCAAAAAATACTTTTGAATTATAATTTATCAGCTGCGCTGTCTGGTGGAATGCCTTTTTAAAGCGTTAGATATATATTATATATGTATAAGTATGAGGCATGCAGAGCTAAGGCTTTCCTTTTATTCAATTTACGCTAAAATTTCTATAATTACATAATTTTAGTATCTACACAACAAAGTAAATATAAATGCATAAAAGTTTTAGATATCTTACAATTAAATTGCAATTTACATAAACGAGCAAGATATAATTAATACAAAAGTACTTTATAAGCAAGCTGGCACCACACAGTGAAATGTTTGGAGTGAAGTGTAAGGTGAAATATCTGTATATTAGCTTTAAATCATACAAATTTTATAGGCAATTAATTGAATGAAGTTTTAAATATAATTTTTAACTTTGAAATTGTGTGCATACATACTTGTACATAGTATGTATATTCTCATAAACAATTTTATTTTTTTTACGTCAGTTTAATATTATTTTAAAACTCAATTACAGAGCAAACTATGTTCTACATATTTTAAAACTTCATTTTCCATTTCATTCCGTTTATATATAGTAGCGCATATTAAAGGATTTTTATGAGATTATAGTGTGAGAGTATAGTAAACGAGTGGTTAGATGTGATATTTGGTTCAGATAGTATAGATTGCAGATAATAAGAAGAAAGAAATGAAAATTATCCAATTTGTATTATATGAAACTTACCGGTAGCGCATTCAGAGGTCTCATACGACATAGTTGATTGTACTTCTACTGCATTTTGTTCAGATCTGAAAAGGTGAGAATCGAAATTATTAATAGTTAACAAAAGAAAATAAAAATAAGAAAAAACGTTAACTTTGATTGCACCGAAACTATAATATCCTGCACATGTGCATTTTTTATATAATAAAAGGGTAAATTAATAATAAACACTTTTATTTTGATTTTAAGCGGTCAGCTTGTATGACAGCTATATATTATAATATAGTGATCGGATCTTAAAAATTTATTCGGAGGTTATAACGTTGATTTGGACAATAATCTATGCGCAATTTCGTGAAGATATCTTGTCACATAACAAATGGTTCATACAAGAACTTGATTACGATCCTTCAGTTTGCATGGTAGCTACTCCTATATGCTATAGTTGTTTAGACAAATTAGTAGATTCTTGGGAAGAAAAGAACGTGTGCAAAATTTTAGATCGATATCTCAAAAACTGAGAGACTAGTTCGTGTATATACCGACAGACGGATGAACGAACATGGCTAAATCGACTCAGCTAGGGTATCTGATGTTGCCCTCTGGGTGTTACAAACTTTGTAGTAAACTTAATATACTCGTACCCTATTCAAGGTATAATATTACATATGTAAAAGTTATAGTTTTAAAAGACAAACCTGAAACTAGTAACAAATAATATTTAAATATTTAAAATAAGATAAGAAATATAAGAATATATTTAATTAAATAGTTTTATTTACGAAAGCAAGTTGGTGCGCCTAAATGTAGTAAATTTCATATTTTAGTTGTTTATTTTTTTACCATGTAAGAATATACAATAGGTCGCGGTGCATACCTCGAAACTAATCTAATCTAATCTACCATGTAAGAATAAATGCGAATTAAAATTAAAATATATACATTTATTTACTAAAGATTATTTTTTTTGTATATTCTTCCCATCTGAGAAGCTTGACTTTATACTATTAACCTATGTTGTTGAAAATCAAAAACAAAAAAAGATGTGTTGCCTACTTTTAGGACGCGCACATTTAAACAATTTAAAAGGGAAAAACCAACAAATTAAATGTAAAGACTCTTTCGCTTACAGTAGTTCAACAAAGTATACACTTTTTTTTAAAGAAAATACATATAATATATGGAATTAATGAAATAATTATCCAAAAATTATTTGTATGTATGTATTAAAATAAAATACTGATCACTTCCAACAACCTTACCTCAATATCACATCAGTTATAACTTGTTTTTCTGTATCGGTATATTCGGAACGCCGTCGCCCGATCTTTTTTTCAACATCCGCCTCCACGAATTGTCCCAATGGTCGAACAGGGAATTCATTCGCCTTTGGCTGTGGTGCCACATCCAATTTTAATTCTTTCAACTTTTTCAACATACGTTCGAGTGCCTCAATTACGTAGTCGTCGTTGTAACCGAAATTCTTATGCAATTTCACTTGCAAATATTCAATAATTGAGTCCATATCTTTGAGACGCAACAATTCGTGTTTGTGCAAATATAGTATGGTGACGGCCATCGCAGTGACGACACGTTCACCCTCCAACAGATAAATGTCCCACACGCGCAAAGCTAAACTATATGGTATCTGAAAATAGTAAAGTGGAAGTGTGGAGTATAAAGTAGTAAACAAGTATTGAATATAAAGATATAAAGCTGTATTTGTACGAAAAGAAGTAACGTAAAGAAAAAGAAAGTAAAACTATATGGTGACCAAGTACTAAATATGGTGACAAGCCAAATTATTTAGACAATGTGATTATTATTTATAATGATGTAATGTTTGTGTTTGATTTTGGGTGTTATTATGTTACTAATGCTCTTATTGACTATAAAATAAACTATGCGTATGTAATTAAGACATAAGCACTAATACTTCTATAAAATCAATAAATGTAGTAGTAAATAATTAAATAAAAGCAAATATAGTACTTATGAAAGTCTTTACAAATAAATAATTTTTAGAAGGAACTTGATTTTCATCGTTCAATTTGTATGGCAGCTATTTGCAGTAGTGGATCGATCTGAACAATTTATTCGGAGATTATAGCGGTGCCTTGGAAAATAATCTGTTTCATATTTCTTGAGGATATCTTGTCAAATAAAAAAGTTTCATTCAAGAACTTTATTTTAATCGTTCAGTTTGTATAGCAGTTATATGCTATAGTGGTTCGACATCGTCGGCTTCGACAAAAGAGCAGCTTCTTGGAGAGCAAAAAAAAAGTGTGCTAAATTTCAGATCAAAATTTAAATAACTGGGAGACTAGTTCGCGTATATACAGACAGACGTTCGATTGGTAAATCGACTCAGCTCGTCACGCTGATCATTTATATAGGTATATATATAATATATAATACGGTCCCCGACGTTTTCTTCTGGGTTTTACAAACTTCATGGCAAACTTAATATAAAAATAATAAAGCAAGATAAATGTTTAAAAAGAAATTATATAAATTAAAATCGAAGAAAAATTTTATTACGAGTACTTAAAAATTAAAAGTCATTAATTGTTGTAATACATTAAAAAATAATAGATAATTATCTTATTGCTCATATTTTCAACAATTTTTATATATTAAAATTAATTTTATAATACATACCCGCTCCACGAAGATCACAAAGAACCATTTAATCGAGTATAGAATAGCATCGACATTGTGTTTCATGAAATGTTGGTGCAATTTACGCATCATCTTCGTCAGTATCCGATCGTGGTGTTCAAGGAAGCGCGTCAGTTTGGGGAAGCCCTCTATGAACAGGCCGTGCATGGCATATTTACGATCTATAATTAATTGATTCAACGCCCAAAATGCCTCTTCCTCCTGCATAAATAGCAATAACACACCGGCCAGACATGCCATACCCTGACAATAACCCAATTCTGGATTATATATACTATACGCATTTAGCACATTGAAGAGGGAGCACTGTTTAACGCTATACCGTTGACGGTAGGCGACATTATCACGAAATTGTCGATTTACATCCGAATCGATTTGACGCACCTCGGTGGAGTATTTACGCGCCAATGCCAACATAGACGCATACTTATCTGGGTTAGCGGCAATCAATTCGTCAACATTCAGCAATTTTTTCCACGCTGGCCAACGCATACGATCTGGTATACCTTTGAAGACACGTCGTCGCACTTTCTCATTATTGGGATTCCAATTGGCAAGCATTTTCATCCATTTCTTGTCGCGCTCCAATTCGATTTTGGTACGCTGCAGCTCCTGTGAGTCGCGGGTGTCGGGCAGGCGGGAATCGTGCATGAAGCCATATCTGTGCGAGTAAAGCAAAAAATACAGTCACTGTGAGAAAATACATAGCCACAAACGTATGCGTGTCTGTATGCTTGTGGAAATGGATTTACTTTATAATAAGAAAACTTGTAAATGTTGCAAAAGTAACAGGTATTTATTTACCGGTATGTATGATTCTATGTATGCGCTGTTGTGCTATGCTTATGCTTAAAGGGTTCATTGTAAGAAAGTGTGGAATGTGGCACGGAAGCAAGATCGCCGTAGTGGGAAACGAAAGAAGTGCACGACAGTGAAACAAGCGTTTTGCATTAATTTGCAAAAAATAAAAAATAATGCGCAAGTAGACTTGTTACTCGTACTAGCAGTATAAGTTGTGAAATGATGTGGGTGAGCAGGCGTAATTTTTCTTTATTATTTTCCATTTGAAATTGCCTCAAGTGGTTTCGACTGTAACTTGAGGGAAAGGGTATAAGAACCAGCATATTCGCACAGGCAAAACATTGGCAAATTGCCCGGAAATGTCTGCGGTGGCCAACTTATAATAACAATAGGAAATTATTGCTCTCTAGCAGCACTAAGTAGAGACAAAAGTAAAAAGTTAAAAATGTGCGAATTGGTACTTGGAATATGTTGTAATTCGCTTTTGAGTTCCACAATACTAAATATGTATGGTTGGATATGTTTGTATGTAAAAACTAATTTTTATTAATATTTTCTTTTTTTCAAATTTGTGTTGCATTTACAATTAAGAATGTGCCGGGTGAATGAATTTTATTTTGATTTATTAATGCATTTTCAATTACACTCCACTAACTGCTCACGTGATAGTGCTTTTAAAGCGGCACTCACCGACACCTCTACACATTGTTGTGTACATAATTTGTATTCCTTTCGAAATGGAGGTCGAGTACTGTCTTTCACCCAGTTTTCAATGGGCAAAAAGGTCATTTCCTAAGTGAAGTATAATTATGCATGTATGCATGTGTCAGATTCTTTTTAGACTAAAACCAAAAAAAAATTGCTCAATTCATAAGTAAATGAAAAATATCGACAAAAATGGAAATGTGCGAATTTCTAAAGCACCCGTCATGAATCATACATTCGAATATATGTACATACATATACAAATACAAACATATTTAATTTAAGAGGACATGCTTTTTCTCAGTGGCGTACTAATAGTATTTGTAAGCTGAGGCATTTTTCGACATTTATTTCGCATATACAAGTATAAAATTATTCAACAAGGCAAACCAATCAGAAATTTTAACCTTTTTTGTTTCTATAGAATTGTATTCACTACTTATGGTATTTTTAGAAATGTTTGTACATACACATGCATTTTTTAAATGCTACATTTACCGCAGACTGCTGGATTTCTATAAATGCATAATATACCATATGTATATATGTGAAAATGATGTTAATAGAAAGCACTTCAAAAAACGAAATTTTTTAATTGAAAACGCAGTATTAAAATTTCCTAACTTTAATTTCAATCATGAATACTGCAGGGTAGAAACCAAATCAATTATCTGTCATTTGTAATATAATATTTGAAAATATACGATTTTAGCAAATTTTACATTTCTTAGAAGATACTCGTGTAAATACAAAGTATACATATATTAAAATTTACACTGTAGTGTTGCCGATATAAAATTTTTTACAAAAAATAAATTCTGGCCGCTGATATAGTGCAAATAGTTGGCCATGTCGCGGAAGCCATCACATTTTTAATTGCTTATTATTATTGAACAGGAAATTTTTGTTGGCGAGCGATAGTTTTTAATATGATACTACAAAATACATTTTCTAATAGCAAATATGTACACATATTTTAAGTTTAAAACTATAAGTGGCACTCAAATATCTTGTTTTTGTTTCAATAGCCAAATCATAACATACTATTTAAAATGATAGACACCTTCAAATTTACATAATAATGCACAAAATACCTACATTCTAGTGTATACCATATTTGATTGATAATTAATTGTTCTTTTACATATACTCACTTATCTGTAATATGGTAGAGCTCAAATGTGGGATTCTCCCAAGGGTCGACCACATTCGTAGGATCCAAACCCAAAGAGTAACGATTGAAAATTGCTTCACGTTCATCTGCTGCACGTTGTAGTAACGCCTCTTGTTCATCAAGCGCTGCTACGCTTTTGTTACTTGTATTATTGGTCATAAGCGGCACATTTGCTGCATCACCTCCAGCTGTCGCTGTTAGAACTGTTGTATCGCTACTTGTTGTTGCTGTTATGTGCGTAGTTGTTGTATGATTCGTAGCTACGGGTGTGGAGGCAGGCAAGTTATTTGTATTATTCGCATTGCTGTTACTTGTAATTGTAATATTGTTGATGTTGGCGCTGTTATTGTGATTGTGACTATTGCTGTTACTGCTGATGATAGTGACACTATTGGTGTACACAGTTGAATTCATGGTTGCAAATTTTGTCTTTAATTCTTGTATATTTTACTAAACAAGAAGCGATTGTGCGGGCGCTTAGCGATAGCCTGTGGCACTGAACTCTGAAGGCTGTTATAAGTTAAGTTGTACACTTTGGAATGACTGATTGTTGATGTAGTATCGGCTTCACTTTATTATTTTTATTACAAAAATAATATATCTCTGCATATAATGCAAGAGCACGATATATTAATATTTGCAAATAATGATTTAAATGCATCTGATGTTGTTCTGGTTTTTTGGTAGATTTTGGCCATTGATGTCATTGTTCAGCTTAAGCCCCAGCTCATACTTTCTGAGGAAATTGGATAATAGTATCGCCTGTAATTGTTTTTACATTATATATTTTATTTTTAAGCCATAGGACTTTACTGATATCAAGATGAAACAAATGACGCCCCCGCTTTAACTTTAATAACAGCCACTCCGCTCTTTTATCAGATCAGTTTAAGCTTTAAGAAAGCTACTGTAACTATTTAACGAATTTTCATATATTCGATTAAGTTTTGCCTCTGTTATAAATAATACTCAGAAAGCAAACTTTTTAATTTTAAATATTTATTTTCTTATCGCTTTAACTTCCTTTACATCTTTTAATTATGCTATTTTATTCGTGAACAATACAAGCTCACACACAAAAGCACATACGCACACACTCTTGGCCGTCATCAAAATTTCTCCTATTTTGCTAACAGTGCAGTAATTCCTCCAAAAAAAAACTATCTTTCGCACTTATATTCACATCGGTCACACATTTAATATAATTAATCCAATATTTCCATATATTTTGCTCATTCTATCATATATATTTAATAATATTTACACAAAATTTTCTACGAATCTTAATTTTTTATACTTTCCCCAGCGCAACACAATGCTAAAAACCATTCGGAATTAGAGAATTATTTGACAGCACTGACAGTTAATACGAATGACAGTAGAAAGTTCAATAAGAAGATAAAAGGGAAAACAACGACGAGTAGCGTAAAATCAGAGAACGTATATAATCTACATTCTCTGGTAAAATATTTTGTAACAGAGAATGTAGATTATTATATATTTTACATTCTCTGTTTGTAATATCGGCGCAAATTCTTAATAAAATTCTTATGCTCTCTTAATTTTAGAAAAATGTTTCTTGATGTTACAAAGAAAGGGTATAACGTAATGAAATATTATTTATGAAAATTTTGCACACATAAAACTTTTCCTAAGTAAATTTGTTATCTGTAAAATATTTAAATCAGGCTACCTTGTTTTTACCTTTTTATATACTATGGGCAACTTTTGAGTATCAGCCGGCAAAAACTTATTGGCGCATATTAACAATCCAAATAATAAACAACTTAGAATGAAGTAAAATTAAAAATAATTATTGTGTTTTTAAGTTTTTATAATTAACATTCTTTTAGATTAAGTGTTGATGGCTTGCTGGTGTATTTTCCGTATGAATACATCTACCCAGAACAGTATGCATACATGCTCGAGTTGAAACGCACATTGGATGCGAAAGGACATTGCCTGCTGGAGATGCCTTCGGGTACAGGCAAAACAGCCACACTATTGTCCCTAATTGTAGCATATATGGTAGAGCATCCAGATGTTATACGCAAATTAATTTATTGTTCGCGTACCGTACCGGAGATTGAAAAGGTCATCGCCGAGTTGCAAAATTTGATGTCGTACTACCAAAAAAATGCGCCTGAGCCACCTGCTTTACTTGGTCTAGTGCTAAGTTCACGTAAAAATATGTGCGTACACCCAGAAGTAAGTAAAGAGCGTGAGGGCAAAGCGGTCGATGGAAAATGTTATGGTCTGACGGCCAGTTACATTCGAGAACATCACGAGGTAGATCCTGAAAATACGCCAATATGTGAGTGTGAATTATAAAACCACCTATAGAATAATATAAATAACTATATACATTAGGCCAATACTATGAAGGTTTTACTTTGGAAGGAAAAGAGAGCATGATGCCACCTGGTGTATATAGTATTGATGACCTCAAAGAATACGGACGCATGCGGAATTGGTGCCCCTACTTTTTGGCACGTTTTGCTGTAAAACATGCACAGATTGTTGTTTACAGTTATCACTATTTGTTGGATCCTAAAATTGCTGAAGTTGTTTCCAAAGAGATTACCAAACAGTGTTGCGTGGTTTTTGATGAGGCACATAATATTGATAATGTGTGCATCGATTCGATGAGTGTTAAAATCAATCGACGTATTGTAGAACGTAGCACGAATGCATTAAACAATCTACAAAAACTGGTACAAGAGTAAGTACATATTTGGAGACATATACTAAATCATTACATTACACAACGCTTATGTTTTAGTATGCGTGATGATGACGCCAATAGACTCAATGATGAGTACCAGCGTATGGTACAAGGATTGAAGGATGCTCATGTGCAACGTGAAACTGATATGGTGATGGCCAATCCCGTATTACCTGCAGATGTATTAAAAGGTTTGTTTCAAATACTGTATATTGTATAAAAAAATTATTATATTTCGACACGTTTAAATTATAGAGGTTGTGCCCGGTAATATACGTAATGCGGATCATTTTCTCAGTTTTCTTCGACGTTTTGTAGAATATGTTAAAACACGTCTACGCGTACATCATGTTGTGCAGGAATCACCTGCCGGTTTCCTTAAAGATGTGGCATCTAAAATTTGCATAGAACGTAAACCATTGCGATTTTGTGCCGAGCGTCTGGCTAGCTTGTTGCGAACACTAGAAATTACCGATATGACAGAGTATGGAGCGCTGACGTTGGTAATGAAATAAAAACTAACTAATAAATACTCGTTCATTTACAATTATGTTACAGATTACACATTTCGCTACTTTAGTATCCACCTACACTAAGGGTTTCACAATCATTGTTGAACCTTTTGACGATAAAACACCCACCGTCATCAATCCTATACTACATTTCAGTTGTTTGGACTCTTCTATAGCTATGGCGCCAGTTTTTAAACGCTTTCAGACAGTAGTAATCACATCAGGCACACTTTCACCTATGGATATGTATCCAAAAATTTTGGATTTCGATCCTGTTATAATGAGTTCCTTTACAATGACGCTGGCACGTCCTTGCTTACTGCCCATGGTAAAATATTTACAGTTTATATAATATTAAACAAATTTTTATTGAATGTTATTGCTTGTATTTATAGATCGTGTCCAAAGGCAATGACCAAGTGGCGATATCTTCCAAATTCGAGACGCGTGAGGATACAGCAGTTATAAGAAATTATGGGCAATTGCTCGTAGAGACAGCGAAGACAGTGCCTGATGGTATTGTCTGCTTTTTCACTTCCTATCTTTATCTCGAGTCTGTGGTTGCATCGTGGTATGATCAGGGTATTGTGGACACCTTACTGCGCTATAAGCTGTTATTTATTGAAACGCAGGATAATGCGGAGACTAGCTATGCGCTAATGAACTATGTCAAGGTAAGTTGGAAGTTAAAAGAATGCTACATAAGAATTTATGAAATCCATCCAATCTTTTGTACATCAATAGAGGTCAGAGAAATGTGGTCATAATATATCCCAGTAGTTTTTGATCTCCCCAATTCTCCAGATCGAGCGCTTCGACCTCCGTTTAATTTTTTTTTTAGACTTTTTAATAAGTATAGTTCTGATGGAGAAGATTGTCTTTCTTTCAAATTAAGCCGAGTATAACACTTAACAACAATACAAAATTATAATGTTTTTTTTTTCAAATCTATTTATGGTCAAGCAACATAGCAATCCATTTAAAAATTTCTGAATATAATTTATTTGTAACGGTACCTAAATTTCAAGTTTGTTTCTGCAGTGAGTTTAGCAACTTTATGTTTCGGAATAGTACTGTTTTAAATACTGTTTTTTGAATTAGTTTAGAGTCTTATAGTCGACGGACAATGGACAGACTTAACCAGATCAGGGTCGGCTGTCACGGAACAGTTACGGATTTTTATCTTTCAAAGAATTTTCTAATTGGCAGAATTCCTCAAACTATCTAGCGAATGTTTTCTGCTATTTTAATAATAATCATAAAACTCGGTTTTATATCCAGTCAAGTACTGTCACCTCAAGCGTTATCAAACACGATTTGGTCCATTTTTATAAACATTGATATCCGTCTATATCTAACTGAATCCATCTATACTGTTATAAACAATTGTCAGCTGAATAAAACTATAATACCCCTGTGCATGTTGCATTGCACTCGGGTATAAAATCATATACACTCACATTACTCACATGCATTTTCTTCAACCGAAGGCCTGTGATTGCGGCCGAGGCGCCGTATTGCTTGCCGTTGCGCGTGGCAAAGTCTCCGAGGGCGTTGATTTCGATCACCATTACGGACGCGCCGTACTCATGTTTGGCATACCCTATGTCTACACACAATCACGCATACTGAAGGCACGCCTCGACTATCTGCGCGATCAATTTCAGATACGTGAAAATGATTTTCTCACTTTTGATGCCATGCGCCATGCGGCGCAGTGTGTGGGACGCGCTTTGCGTGGCAAAACCGACTATGGTATTATGATATTCGCCGATAAACGTTTCTCACGTCAAGATAAACGCAGTCGTTTGCCCAAATGGATACAGGAGCACTTAGTTGATAGTTTTTGTAATTTGAGCACTGAGGAGGCCATGCAATTGGCGCGCCGTTGGTTGCGGCGCATGGCGCAACCGTTCACGCGTGAAGATCAACTGGGCATATCATTGCTAACTTTGGAGCAATTGGAGAACGCCGAGAAGGAGAAACTGGAGCGGCAGGCGCAAGGCAAAGAGGGTGTGGGCGGAGAGGTGATGGAGCTGTAGGCGCGAATAAGAAACAGTGAAATAAAATAAATTTAAAAATAATAAAGTTTTTCTAACTTCAATTACATGTTACCTCTGTGTAAAGAATTTGCTCAAAGCGGTTAGTTTGGTTATGCAGTTCAGTTTTCATTCACCGTATTGTTACGTGGCATTTAATGTGTAATTTAACAAAAAAAAAAGTGTAATAAACCACATTTGAATATTTAATAAAAAATTACAAACATTAACCGCTTTCAGACGACTTGCAAATTATCATAAAAACTGGACCAGTCTGCTACTGAGTTGCAACTGACTTCCGGTTAGCAGCGTCAAATAACTGGTTGCTTATTTTTAGGGTCTTTCGTGTTCTTTTTTTAGTTGTGTGCATTTATTTGTTTTATTATTTTTTACTTTTTGATTTGCAATTTCATATTTTTTTTTGTTGTTTTGTATTCAACTTATTGCTCACGCTGGTTTGCAGCGCTGTTCCGAAAACAAATTACAAACGGCAAATTAAGCGCAGGCAAAAAGTCTTAATGGCATTGAACGTTAAATACAGCCCCAATAATTTTACCTTTCCTTCCGTTCGGAGTAATTATAAATTTAAAATTTTTCGCTACAGAATATTTAGCCATTGACTTAGATAAAAAAATCCTTTCCAATTTATTTGCATTAAAAAAAAAATAAAGTTGTATAATTTTTATTTTATGTTAACAGTTTTTAAGCTTATTGGGTAAAAATAAAGCGTTGAAATATTTTGGTTGCTCAGAATAGTACTTTATTTGTAACAAGATTTCTGCATTTAGAATAATAAATCTTGGAAATCAAAAATTTTTTTCAAAAAGATTTGCACTAAACTTATTAACAAAATTTTAGGTGCTATGTTAGCCAAGAGCAGGGTTGCAAGTATTGCATTAAAAAGACAATTTCATTACCATTAAATGTATTTCTTTTTTTTATAATCCCGAAAATCTTTATTAAAAACAATTTTAAAATTTCGAATCCCAAATACCCGGTAGAAAATTGAAATAAAATTTAATCCCAAAAATAAATTTTAATCATAAATACCGGATCAAAAAAAAAAAGTTTAGTCCCAAGTTGATAATTAAAAATAAAACAAATTGTGTTTTTGAATTTTATATTATTTCACACTCTCGTACTTCATGTTGTACCATGTTATGCTAGTAAAAGTGAGTAAGTAAAAGTCTTTGTTTTCTTTATATATCTACTTCATATCATGATTTTCAGTTAGTAACATCTAAGTATTTCTTTTTATCACTTTTTTTTCTTTTTGAAAAATAAAATTTTTATTTGTTACTCCAGTTTTTAAGTTAAAAAATATTCCGAGTTTGCAATTAAAAATAAAATTTTAAATTTTTAATGCCGATTTTAACTCAAAATTCTTTAATTAGGAAATTCGAACCCTGGTCTAAGGCCTTAAAAAAAACGGCTAACTTTGAAAATTATTTCCTGGAAATAAGGATTAGTAATGGCATTTCGCTCTTTCAGGAGTTTTAAACAAGTATTTGAGTTGGAATTTTGATATTACCATTTTCAAGAGGTTGTCTACGGCGACGTTAATTCTAAGAACCTGTGCAATAATAATAAAAAATCGATAACGATTGGACAGAGTAAAACATTGTTTTTTATACCCTGAACAGGGTATATTAAGTTTGTTACGAGGTTTGTAACACCCAGAAGGAAACGTCGGGGACCCTATAAAATATATACATAAATGATCAGCAAGATGAAGTGAGTTGATTTAGCCCTGTCCGTCTGTCTGTCCATCTATCCGTCTGTATATACGCGAACGAGTCCTTCAGTTTTCAAGCTATCGATCTGAAATTTTGCACACGTTCTTTTATTACCAAGAAGCTGCTCATTTGTCGGAACTATAGCATATAGCTGGCATACAAACTGAACAATCGGAATCAAATGTTTATATGGAAAACTCTTTCATTTGACGAGGTATCTTCACGAAATTAGGCACGTTGTTGTTTAAGGCAACAATGTATTCCCCGCAGAAATTGTTCAGATCAGATCACTATATCATATAGCTGCAATACAAATTGAACGATCGGAATCAAGTTCTTGTAAGGAGCCTAGGTATTTGTGAAGGGTATTATAGCTTCGGTGCAACCAAAGTTAATGTTTGTTTTTTGTTTTTCTATAATATTGTAGAAGATAGTGTCCGTACTACGAGTACAAACAGTCGAAAAAATCAAAAAATAACAAATTTTAAAGGTAAATTTTACTAAAAGTTTTGGTCGTTTTGGCTCCAAGTTCGATTTTTGATTATCAAAAACTGGCAGGTCACTGTATAGAGAACTATATACAGAACATGCAGAAATGATTGTCACTCAAGTAAATTTAAAAAACGTGTTTAAAGATAAGCCGATGCTGGTTGAACTGAGCGGCTACGTTTGAGAAGGCTGTAACTCAGAAACTATTTAAGATATTGATGTAAAAGTTTTAGCTATCGAACATATCAAAATATGAAACATTTTTGTGTGGTAATTAAAACCAGTGCGAAAAAAAACATTTAAAAATATAAAATCATAATTGCAAAATATACTATATAGAATGCCAATCAGTCTAGTGTAGAGTATTATTCCGTTTGCAGCACTTAATTTATGACTTATTAGTTCTTATTACTTCAATGGAAATTATCATATCATAAACTTACTTAACTATTATGGAACATACATACGTACACACTTACAAATACCATGCATATATTTCCCAATAAGTAATAAAAATTATTGTAATAAGAAATAATCTCAACTGGCTCTTTCTCGCAAAAGCGTACTAATTAGCACACTTTGTATAATTATCACACAATTTACGACAATTATTGTGGTTTTCAGTCTAGTTTGTGACTACTCTGCTGCGTTCGGAATTTCAGTGCAGCAATGACTCAGGCAGCTGGCAAACATTATACTTGTAAAGAATACCAGAAGAAACGGTGATTTTTCGTTGAATTATTAGGTTTTTTCCTTTGATACTAATTTATCAAGCTTATTATAATTATTTTCTTGAGAATCAACTAAGATGCATTGCGGTTGAAACTCAATTCTACTTCCTACATTTTAAATGCCGCCATGACGACCATGGAGACTTTCGCACGAATAATATATGTACATATATTTTATTTATATTTTACAAAGTGCAAACATTTCTTATTGTACCTATAATAGTGCAAGCAGAGAAGTTTGAAGGCTATATTGTGTCTTCATGCGAGATTTGTGTGAAAAACAATCAATAGTTTTTGTTTTCTTCTATAAAGAAATCATAGTAAAGTCTTTAAGATTTTGTGTGTTACTCTTAAATTTATTAATATTAAAAAAGCGGTTTAGAATTTCAAGAAATAATATAGCATTGTTTAACAAATACGTATAATTTTGTAAATGGAGCACGCTTTATGTAGGGTGATCCATTTCGAGGTTCCCTACTTTTTTAAAGAAAAAAACACAGAAAATTCAAATTTATTGAAGAGTGTTTATTATCATACGAAAAAAACATTCTTTGGCATTTATTTTTTGAAAATTATCTCTTTCAAATGTTGGCCGCGGCTACGTATCAGAGGGTCCATCCGTTAAGTCCAATTTTCGATGACTCGTTCGAGCATTTCGACTGAGGCCTGAGTAGAAGCGGGTTGTTCGCATAGACTTTAGGCTTTACATATCCCTACAGTAAAAGGTCTAACGTTGTGCTATCACACGATCTTGGTGGCCAATCGACCGGCGCAAAACGTGAAATTATCTGCTCACCGAAGTGTTCTCTTAATAAATCCATTGAGGAATACGATGTGTGGAAGGTGGCGCCGTCTTGTTGAAACCAAATGTCGCCGAGATCACGAGCACCAATTTCAGGCATCATCATCTTCTTTGAACTTTTCAACAGCCCATAGGGCGAAGCGATGTCGCTAGGGAAGGCCGAGCGGCTTCAGTTCTTACACAAGCTGTATTTTGTTGCGCCAAATCGTTCCATACGTCAGTCCGAGTTGCTGCGAAAGTCGACGAATCAATGAAAAAGTTGAACGATTTGTAAACGTTGTTCAGGCGTAAGTCTTTCCATAACGAAATGCCAAACAATGCGGAAAAAAAAATAACATGACAGCTTGACACGACTCTCGCGTGATCTGTCCAGAAACGCTATTGGAAAAAGTACCTCTACTTGGATCACCCGTTACTAACATATACCATGTACACATGTATGTACTTGTATGTATGCATGCCGAAAAGCGTTCGATCACCAGACGGTGCATATACGTAACTTTACAGGGTCTCATGTATGTGTATGTGTACGAGTATGTATAATTGCGTATCTCTTAAATGGATCGAGTCCAATCTAGTTTGAAAATTCAAATAACAGAAATTCACGTTTTTAAGTAAACGAGAATGGCATTCGATAGTTTTTTAATTGCATTTTAAACTTTTTATTTTATAATTTTTTTTTTGCCATTTAAAATTTTAATAAAAAAGAATTAAATTTTATTTATATTTAAAAAAATATAAGATAACGATGATCACAAAAAATAATTAAACTATACTGACATTTTGGATATGTTCATCACAAAATAAATTGTCAGAATTTAACAAAATATCAAATAGAAAACGGAACCTAACCTGTGCTATCGAAAAGATTCGCTATATTGTTAGATAACACTGTTAACTATTTCTAAAATATCTGATATAGTATCTACATATACATATATATTTTCCAAAATATATTTTTTACCGTTTCATATTGGCATTTTAATATCCAATTTTAATTCCTTGATAAATATTTGTAATGTTTTGCCAAAACTTTTGTAAATAAAAGTCTAATTTGTATATATTTTATTTAATTTTTATATATAATATTATATTTTTGAGTATTTTCATATTTGTTATTAATTTCTTATGGCAGTTTTTAAGCGTTCAAAATATGTTAAATTTTTTAAAAGTAATTCGTTTTTTGATAACAAAATTTTATAACTTTATTTTGTAGTATTTTTTTTTATTTTTTGCAACATACTTTTTTATGGAAAATTTTAAAATTTTCACTACAATTTGGATTTTGTCATTTTTGTATTTAATAGTTTACAAATGGTTTGCATAATAAGTTTTAATTTAGTTAATATATTTTTTAACTTTCGAAAATTTGTTTGTAATACAGTAGTATTCCGAAATAACGAACAATCAAATTTCTTATATTGAGTATCCTAAATAACGAACAACGGAGATATGTCAGTACTCGGTTTAACGTACAACATGAAGACATATGTAGAAAGAGTTAAAAAGAATTTAATAGTGGTCAGAATACGAAACAAGACATGAAAAAAAATTAAAAAAAAAAAATGACTATGTTCTTTATGTTTTGTATTTCTTTCCTTTTGAATTAAGTGTAAAAGCGGGGTAATTTTGTTGAAGAGGATGATCTCCAATGAGGAATCGAGTTAAATTGCTGAATTCGGTTTTTCCAAATGTAAATGCGATGTATGCTTAGACCTTTCCAAATAACTACTTTTTGTTTGACATTTTCGGCTTCAATTCTCTGTCAGCGATTTGAACCGATGGGCTAAACTAAATTTCATACAACATTCGGATGAGGTTGATGATCAAGTGGATAGTAATGGCGAAATTTAAAATATAAACCTAAAAATAAAATGTAATCTCTTCACATATTCCAACGAAGCAAACGACGTTTAATCAGTTGTTTAAATGGCAATAGAAACTTATACTACTGATATACAAATATTGTGATCTCATGAATTTGCTTTTTAGGCACATTACTTCCTTTAAGGTAATATCAATAAGCGCTTTGAATTGTTCCTTTTTGTTTTTTATTTCTTTTTTAACAAGTGATGCAATAAAACAATTTGTCAAATTGCAATTTTCGGATACTTTACTCATTTTTATTCAAAAACATACTTCGCTAAGTGAGTACTCGAATTAACGAAAAATTCGGTATAACTAATTGATCTGACAATTATAATAATTATGTTCGCTATTTCGGAATACTGCTGTAATATTAAATTGTTTTATGGAAATTTTCAATGTTTTTAAAACAAGTTTTACTTCTAATCTTCTAACTTTTATAATTTGGTACAAAATTGTTAATTTTTTCATATTAATAGTTAATTTAATTTAGAACATTTTTATAACAGTTTTTAATTTATTTTATGCCATCACTGGTGAGCCCCGTGTCGTATGAGTAACATTACATCCTTTGAGTGGAAACTTTTGTTGCGTATACGCACCTGCACAATTCTAATAAATTCGCTCAGCTGGAATTTACATAAATAAAGCAATGCGATGTTCTATTAGCTGGAATATTACAAATGAGTAACAGTGAACGGCTTTACAAACATATGCATATATGTATGTACGTATGTATATACAATATGTACTTCCTTTTGAGAGGTTAACTGTAAGCTTTGTTGTTGTGCTTTGCGGTTTTAGTTACAGTGAACAAAATCACGTCTATTAAGCACAAAAACAAAGCGTAAGTTGCAATTGTAACTAAAGCTGCGACCAATAACAAAGAAGCGTGTGAACCCTGCGAGAGCCGTGAGCAAGAGCTGTGAGCGAATGACAACAGCCAATGACTCAGTGACCGCTACGCTGACTAGTCCAACTTGGTAAGGAGATATGACATAGAATCGAATTTGTTAGCGGAACTTACCCCCTTGGCATACATTTTCAAACACACTTATGGTCATACCAGCGACTGAGAGTGAATGAGTAGTAGTGTTACTTTTGTGCTGGACGAGCATTTGGGACTCGCGCATGTGTGTAGGTGTGTGCGTATCTATGTGTGTGTTGAGTGAGCATTGAGCGTCTAACAGAACTTTGAATAAAAAGCTACTTTGCGCTCGATTTTTCAAAATCCACAAAATTGCAGAGAAAAGAATAAAAACAACATTAAGAATGGTAAATGACGGACCAACATGGAGAATATTAGCATCACAGACTCAGTCTCAGACTCGGTTTTGAGAGCGAAACATATCTTGTAGTCTAGGAATAAAACTAAACTCAATAGCTCCGATTAACTAAGTCATAAGCAACAACAAAAACAAGTCAAAGTAAATGTAATTGAGACCGATACTGACACTGAGCAGCAAATCAGTTGCCGAATTGGCAACGATTCAAATGCAGAGCAATAACATAAAGCGTCGACAACTACAACTACAAACAAACAAACGGTAATTGAAGCAAATAACAATAACAAAAAAGCAAAATCACATACGAATACACATACACATGCAAAGTAATGTATATATGTAAATATATGTGCACCATAATATTCGCGCGGCCAGCAGCTACAGAGCAGAAGGCAACAACAAAAATAAGAAGCTAAAAAAGAACTTTCCGATTTTCATAATAAAAAGGTTTCCACTAAATGACGAGCCGTTTAGTCGGCTATCGATGCTGAGGAAAGTGAAACGCGACACGCCAAACACCAAACGTCAAACACTATAAACGCGCCGCAAAGCTTGTGTATAAAGTAAAAAACCCCACAAAACAAAAAAAAAATATACGTAAGCAGAAAGTGTACGTGCGCGTAACGAAACTAGCGTAAATAAAGCTAAGTGTCAACTTGAAACGCCTCAAGATAAAACAAATAAATAGCAAGCATTTATTTAAAATCTGTAAATGCGTTTCGTCTATCCACAAAGTGCGACTAAACGAATTTTAAAGTAACGTTACAGTTTTTTTTTATAATTTCGAACTTAGGCAAATATTGAAAGAAAAAAACGCATTTCTTAGTAATCAAACAAAATTGCGAATTACAGTTTGTGCTACACTTTAACAGTATTTTAGAAGTTAATATAACAGTCTTAGCATTTGAAGCTGCCAAATTTTCCAAATAATAATTTAATATTTCTCACGGAATAAAATAATAAGTGAAATAATATCGAAATGAAGCAGTTAAGTGAAACAGTAGGCCAACAGCAACAAAACGGCATCGCCACTATAAGTCAACAAGAGCAACAACAACAACAGCAGCAGCAGCAATCAACTGCGTTACAGCGCCATTTTGCAGAGGATTTGGCAAGTAACGGCGAACAGAAACAGCAGCAAACGCCGCAACAGCTGATGCATTCGCTGCCGAATAAGAATAGTATGCAGCTGGCATTAACGGTAAATGGCAGTAACGGCAGCAGCAGCTTTCTGGCACAGAACGGCAAGAATGGCAGTGAAAATGGTGAGCATGTACATATTTGCAATTTATATACATATGTATGTACGTAGATATGTATTAGGAATATTTTAACACAAATTATATACGAATGCTGGTATGGAAATGTATGTAGAGAGCACGAGTAAATGCTTCGTGTATGTAATTGGCTATTGCTTGAAAATTTTAAAGTGGATTAGCAAATGTGCTTTTAAGTGCAAAAGTCTCAATTGAAAAATTAACAACCAAAACAATTAATTAAAAAAAAGGATTTTTTTTGATTTTAATACCGTAAGAATTTTTATCAAGTAGGTTCTAATCTTTTAACAACAATTAATTTTGTTACTCCTCCTATAGGAGGATATCCAAAATTAAAACAATTTCGAAATAAAGTTTTACTAAAATACATTTAAAAATATTAATATTAAATTAATTGCAATTATATTATGTGAAAAATGTAAGTAAATTTCGTTAAATGTAAATTTTGAAAACAAATATTTTAAATAATAGAAGTCTACAGCAACAAAATATCGAATTTTTATTTTGAAATCTTAAGCTGAGATCATTAAATGGCTGCATTTCTTCTAAGTTCCATTTTTTATTTTCTTTATTATTAATAATTCTCATTTTTATACCTTGAAGTTTGCCACGAAGTTTGTAACACTCAGTGGAAAACGTGTTCATATCGGCTGAATATACAACACCATACAAACAGACCGATCTAAATCAAGTTCTTGTATGGAAACTTTTATTTCCTGAATGTTATTATAGCTTCGGTGCTACCGAAGTTAACGTTTTTTCTTGTTTAAAGCCCAATTCCGACAATACAATTTGTAATTTTCAACCACTTTGTCCAGTAACGCTAACGTTATCACACCAACAATGCAGCGAATGCTGATTTCCAACTAGTCCATGTCAGTTAACTTAGCATATACAATCCAAAATAATAAATCTAAGCAACGATTTTTTCTCTTTATATGATCTATGATTCGGTTCTCAAAAGTACATGTCAATTAAATGATGATTTCACCGTAGTTGCACCATCTTGCTTGAACCCTTTAGCACAAAAACCATTGATATTGTCATGGGAAACCAGAAGTCCTTTTGGAAAGATAATGGTTTTTCAGTATGCATAAAACTATCCATTTTCAATATGGTTCTCACTTTAAATTTCGGAAGTTTGTCGCTAAATTCACGAATTTCGTAAATAAATGTCCACGATTTGATTATTGTCCATTGTTGAAAGATTCAATGTTTGTTAGCGCCGCGTGCTTAAGTTATTTTGTATATGATTTCACACAAATCCCAGATGTACTCACTGATTATTCAAGATATTTTGTTGTACCATCTATATTCAATTGTTGCTATGCATCATATCAGCTGGTATGTGATTTTTTAAATGGCTCAGTCTTATCTTTTTTTTTTAATATTACCGTAAATAATAAATACTGTGCGTAAGGCATGAGGAAATCATGTTCAAAGCTAATTTTATTTTTCAAGGCTTTTGTTTTATTTTTTAGCTGTTACAAATACATTTTCAAAACATAATAAAACTCCTGAAATAGTACAGTTTCCGTGAAAATTATGAGCCTTAACATATGATAATTGTATGTTGATGCACTTGAGCATTTAATCGAAAATTACTCCACCCTTCGCTACGTTAGTTTTCTAATGTGCTTCTTCTTATATGTGCGGATTTTTTGGCAGAAAATAGCACCTGAGATCAGTATAAGTAATTACAGAACATGGTACATATTTAGCAGTAGTTAGGGTATAAGGCGACGTATTTGGTCTTCTAATTGTTTACAACAATCCGTTGACTTTTTAGACTCAATGTCGTCTTAAAGATAATGCCACATCGAAAAAGTTTCCATTAAACTACCTATTTAGGTAAAGTTTCATTTTTATTTTTTTGGTTGATTTATTAGAGAAACTGAAAGTATTTTGAATATTTAGAATATATACTTTATCACAGTGAAATGAGATATAGCAAGTTAGATTCTAAAGATAGCAATATTCAATGATGACTACCTTTTTTGCATAACTTTGAAGGGCTTTTTGTGGCAGTTAGTGTGTAGAAGAGAAGTTGTAGACTTCAATGTTGTCATTAAGCCAAATTTCTCTAATTAGGTAAATTTGTATTCTATTTTGACATTTCACGCAGTTAAGCAACAAAAGTAAGTCCAGTATTGGACTAGTTATTGTAATTACAACTTAATGCATGAACGTGAAATTTCGTCTTGTAAGCTTTTAGAGGCTGTCGAGAACAAGTATTTATTGGAAGTGTTACAAATTCAATATTTTGGTTTCGAAGATAGTTTGAATGATTATATGAAAGTACATAAAACTGCATTTAAGATCATAATTCAAGTATTGGTCCTAAAACAAATAGGTTTCTGATCGCGAATTGACACCGGTAGAAAGGCTAATAACAGAGCTATCGATATTACAATTCACTCGCTTCAGTGCTTTCGCCTCGGTATTCAGCTCCTTTTACATAAATGCTGACACTGACACATTAATATTCAGTTTCACTAAAAAAAAACTTCTAAAACGAAGGTCACCAAAATGCAACTTAATGCAGTGCTATAAAATATGAAACCGTTATAAAGGAAAAGGTCGTAATCCACCGTAAAATTGTAGGGTTGCAATGTGGTTAATGCTTACACATTGCCTACTTTTCCGCTACGTTTGAGATGCACTGCATTGCGGCACTTGTAAATATATACATACACATGCACATATATATACATGTGTGTATGTTCAATGTCAATTTAACACCATAAAATGCCAAGATTAAATTTCATAACACAAAGGCCTTTCACACGACTTCGCCAAATGGTTGAAATCAATATCAATATGCACTTGTGGTTTATGTGCACTTCGTTGCATACCGAATCTTACAGCATACAATGGATACTTTTCATAGAAGTAGAAATAACATTAGAATTGTGCGGTTCTGTCTGATTAAAATGCCCATTAAATACTAAAAATTCTTAACAAATAAATTTAATGCAACTAACATTCCAGACATATGTATGTATCTGTGTATTTATGATTATCTGTCTGTGCTTAATTGCGTACACAGGTTTCTATGTTGAGCCGCCTCATAGAGGTGACCCTTTACCGCATTACCTGTTATGCACTCGCATCCATTTACATACAAACATACACATACAGACGTATGCGCTGATGAAATACCTTAGAAATGGTAGCAATTCGAATCATAAAAATAATCTCAAATTGCAGGCATTAAAATAACTTTGACACGTGTATTGAAAATATAACAACAATATTGTTGGCAAATGGTTATAGTGACTTATATGGGGTTGTCAATTGGGAATCGAGGCTTACACAATTTTCAGTTATACTTTACTCTAATTGTTACCATATAGATTTCGCTAAGAATTTATATTTTGTAGTGAGTTAAAATTCGTTCAAATTTTAAGCCTTTAAACAGCTGATGGGTGAGCCTAGGTTGCTAGCGTTAATAGAAAAATGTTATAATTTTAGATGTTTCTTAGAACAATATTTTTTGACAAGGACGACAATTTGCGACTTCCTTAATTTTTGAATACTGCGAATAAAAATTTTTTATAGGTCATACTACGGCAACTTGAAGTTTTAATATCACGACTATAGCGACATTCCATTCGTGACTTTAACGAAATTCGAAAACTCTTCTTATACAACTATCGAGATTTGAGCTCCCTGAATAAATCTGGGAGCAATGTGTGAACTGCTCTAGGACATCTAAGCTTCCATTTTATTGGTAAATCTAAAAAGTTGCCTAAGTCAGAAGCAGAATCGGAGGTGAAAGTTTTTCGAATGCTCAGTGATCGTTTGGGATTAAATAGAATGCCTATTATGCTCCAAAAGGAATTAAAGAATATTATAAATAACATGGTTCCTCAATATGGACTACAAATAGTTTATTTTCTAAACCAAAATATGTTTTAGACTTTAGGATTTCTTCAGAGCATTCCTGCACCTAAGGTTAAGTAACAAGTCTCGCTGTATAAAAATGTCGATACTTTTTAGAAAATAATATTGGATATCAATATTCGATGTTTTTTCTGTGCACCTATTCGAAGTTTTATAATGTCTGCTATGAGCGTTATTTTCCTCATTTTGAATGAGAAGCATTTTTGAAATTTTTTGATAAAAATATTGTGCTTGTGTTAAATGCTAGAATTCATACGCTTTTTGTTATATTTATAAAGATATCTTGTCAAATAAAGTTTTCCATACAAAAAACTGGATTTTGATTGTTTAGTTTGCATGGCAATTATATGCTATAGTGGCCCGATACTGGTTCCGACAAGTAAGCAACTTCCCGTGGAGAAAAGGACGTGTGCTAAACTTCAGACCGCTATGTCATAAACAGGCATTCGAATAGGGCTAGATCGACATAGTTCGCCAGGTTGATCAGTTATATATATTTTGTGTAGGGTCTCCGACGCCTCCTTTTGTGTGTTAAAGACTTCGTGGCAAACTTAATATACCTTTTTCAGGGTAAAATGATATATTCACGAATATACAGTGTTATTCTAATAGGTATGACAGCCACCAAGCCGCATGTTCCTTATTTGTTTATAGCCTTACACTTTTTAATATTTTATTGCTTCTAAGAAATTATGAGGAAACTGACTATCAGATCATTGTTGACATTTGCTAAAGTCACATGCATAACAGATTTCAATATCTCAAACATCAGTGGATTTCATGCCATATTTTTAACGAACGTTAATTGCTCATTAAAATGTTATTTTTGTAGAAATGAGATGAAAAACGTACTTTTGAATACATAAAACATGCAAATGCATATAATTATTAACTTAAACTGCATCTTCTAGTACAAAATAAAAAAAAAAAACAAAAACTGCTATTATCTGATATTTTAAGTGCTCTATGTATTTTTTTCTTCATACTGCATCCATCACTACTTTAAATAACAAATAGAAAGGTCTGCTGATGCTGCGCAAAAAATCAATAAATACGTTATTGACTTTGACATTGAAAAAAATAAGTAAGACGTTATAAATTTTAATTTTTGCAAGTAGCAGTATAGCCGCAATTACATTCAAGCGCTGTGCATGCGCTTGGTTACAACAACGGTAAAAACCTGCGTGTTTGCCATAAAAGATCAAACAATGAAAAAAATATTGCCCGCTGCGAAATTAAAAGAAAACAATAGCAGATATTGAAGTATTTGAATGACTTGATGTTTCAATTTGAGAGTAAATAGTAGTTGTGTTTTAAAAAGGGGAGTGCAAGCTGACATATAGACAAGACACACGAGCAAATGATTGACAGCTTAAACGGTTATTTGTGAAGTTGTGTGTGTTTGCATGACTTTATTGCGCCGATTATGTGTGGTATGAAGGAAAATGCAAAGAAATCATAGCATTTTTTAATTAGACACTTCAAAAACAATTTTTTTTATTTCAATTTTGTTTTTTAATGTACGAGTGAACTACTTTTAAACGTGCAGCGGACATGAAATTCTTTGAAGGTTAAATGTTGGACTTACTCACTCACTCACTCATATGTACATACTTGTATGTAACAGTATTTCTAGCATTTCTGTTGTTGTTTATGTCTCTTGGTTTTATATTTTACTTAACTTGTTTAGAGTGCGCTTGAAATAACTCACCATTTATTGTTGTTGGTTGCCAAGCAACAGCTGACGGCCGATTCGTAGTTTAACTTTTTATTACAATATTCTTTTTCGCATAGTTTTGCCGCACATTGGCAATAAAATAACGGGCAACTGAACGTCAGCCAGCCACTGACTTAACTTCAGCTCTTTGATTTGCTACGTTTTGCACTGCATTCTTGCAAACACATTTGCACAAGTTGTATACACATTATTACGTTTCTATAAACGTGATTTTTAGTTAATTCACATATGAATGATTGCGGTCAATACTTGTGTGGCAATTAATTTCATTAACATGCTTGGCAATTTTTTTTTATAAAATACAGACATATAGGCTCGATTTCTTTTTTGCACCGCGAATTGTAAAAAAGAAAACACTTTTAAAATTAAAATTATGAGAATTTTTTCTCACAATTTTTGTTTGATTAAAATTTTCTTGAAAAAATTAGCTCTTTCCCGAATATAAATTCTAATATTGTAGTTAATTTTTGGTCTAAAAAGTACGTACCTCTGTAGGAATTTATTTGGTTAATCTTTTACCAAGTAAAATCTCGGCATAGTATATTAGTCATCAAAGAAGATATCGCAACTAAACTTTGCAAAAATAGTGCCTTCGAGGTCTACTAAGTAGAATGAATTTTTATCGAAAATATCGGTCACTCTGTGAGGTGTGTTAATAAAATTGAGAGAGAATATTTTGTTGATAATAACGTGTACAATCAGCCCAAACCTCATCCTAGCTCAAATATACCCTTTTCCTGTAGTGATTTCCATTCGACTTTAAACCATTTATGAATCTTCTGTGTTTAAAATTGAACTCCTTCTAAACGGTTTGACCGCTTCTGATGCAATTTTTTGTGTGTATTCAGATTAATGCAATCAACGTCTTCGTGCTAATACGTTAAGACAACGAGAGGCGCATCAACGAGTGACCGACGCTCACAAAGTATATGAACGACAGTGGGTGAAAAATCATCGAGCACTGGCACGAGTATCGTTTAATCGCCTTGCGTTTGAATATGACCCTGAAATAGACTATTTATCATATTCGCTAATCATGATTGGTAGTAAGGAATGTCATGCTTTCGAATACAATAGTAAATCGGCCGGTTTATATTGCGGGTCTGGAAAAAATTCACTGCCATCACTAAATCCGCCACCAAAACCTATAAGACGGAAACACGTCTCAATTAAAGTTTTTTTTTGTTATATAGTAATATAACTAATTAGTATGAGTACATATAGTATAAGTTAGTAAGGTATTAAATATATTTGTAATCTATTGGTGGTTTCGTCGATTAATGAATTTTGAACTCATTTGCAACATCTTTCTACCCTGAAAATGGTATATTAAGATTGTCACGAAGCTTATGTTACCCAGAATGAAATGTCGGAGACCCTATAATATATGTATATGTATGTATGTACATATAAATGATCAGCGTGACAAGTTGAGTCGATTTAGCCATGTCGGTCTGTCCGTCTATCCGTTTGTATATGCGCAAATTAGTCTCTCTGTTTTTAAGATATCAATCTGAAATTTTGCAGACGTCCTCCCCAAGAAGCTGCTGATATGCCGCCGATATCGGAGCACTATAGCATATATGTACCATGCTGCCATACAAACTGAACAAACAAAATCAAATTTTTGTATGGAAAACTTTTTTTTTGTGATAAGATGTTTGACGAAATTTGGCATAGACTATTGTCCAGAGTAACGGCACAATCTCCGATTATATTGTTTAGAGCACTATATACAATAGTATGAAACTAAAAAAACTGACCGATCAGAATCAAAACATTATCCGTTTTTTGCAAAGCTTTGGCCGGTTACGTTCTCAGAGCAACGTATCACCAAATTTAGAACCTGAGCACTAGTTTAAAATAGATTTAAGATTTTATTACTTATTGGCATGGAACAAGCAGATACAATACATAAAGATATATTATTAACAAAAAAAAAAAAATAATAATAATGATAAAGTTTTCAGATAGACAATAGACCGATAGTCGCTATAAGAAATCCACCTGTGATGGGTATAATAGCATCCGTATTTATGTTCATTATTTTATTTTAAATTTTTTCACCTTTTAGAAGTCGTTTCAATTTAATTTTTACTTATGCATTTTTAAATTTATCTTCAATTTCTTTTCAAAAATTAGTAAAAAGCAAAGAAAATTTAATTTAAGCCAAAATTTACTCATTAAGCTACTTATATAACATACATACTTACATAAATAACTGTGTGTAAAAACAATTAAGTAATAAGTGTGCACTAATTGCCTTTAATCAACTTTTTCCTGAATCAATGAAATGGAATACTTACATACAAATGTACATATGTATATAAAGTATCTGTAATATGAGTATTTTATTGTTGTAATTCTAACAAACAAATTTGTGTAATACAAACACCTGCTGATTTCATTTAAATTGATATTTAATAGCTGCTTTTCCCACACCCTTTCGAAATTATATTGCTCTGGCAAATAACACTAGTTCACAAGGAAATATTTTTACAGTTACACTTCCCTCCTTATGTGAATGTTCAGTATGGATAGCTCATACTAATGACAATAATTAATACAAGAAATAATTACTTTTATTTATTTTTTATTGAAACTATTTCTTAGATTTGTCGGCAAAACCGTGATTTTTGTATCAATTTGTAGGTTATGTGAGGTGTAATATTTTTTTAATTACTAATAACATCTGATATTGAATGGTCTATTGTTTTTGTTTCCAAAAAAAAAATTAAAAGCTACGAAGAATAATAATTAAAGATGTTCATAATTTCATTCCGTTTTTTCTTAAAATACTTTTGACTGATCAATATTTAGGCTTTAAAATCATGACCGAAAAACGAGAATAATTTTTTTTTTTATAATTACAAAGAAAGTGTGACAGTTTTCTATGTTCTCGCCTCTAAACTCATCCATCATGAAGTAGTACCACTGAAAAGTCTACATTTGTAATTCGCAAAAAAATGTACACTTGTTCACTAGTGTAATTAATTCTGGGGTTTCCCGAACCGCATTTCTGACATATAAAATCAAAAGACGCGCACACATCCCATCATACAATGTGTATTATAGGTTTGTTTACATCCGCATATAGTATTTGTTATGATATTATAATTATAACACAATACTTGCATTAGTCTTTTGTATAAATGAATAATAATTGTAATCTTTTTTTATGCGATTTATATCTATGTATACAACTTTTATCTGTTCAATTTTTCCAACGCTAAGTGGAACACGTGTTGACATAAAATTAAAATGCATACATGCAAAAAGGTTTCAGATAGGTCATATTCTGGGCATCTTTAAACAGTTACAGTCAAGATTCTATGCGATAATAAATGCAATAGTGGAACTTTCAAAATAGTGTTGTCACCAGTGAACCACGATTTTAATTTCGGGAAGAAATTGAAAAGAACGTATATAGATTATCATTACAACATATTATTAATAGAAATATATGCTCTGTGAGTTTCACTAAAGTACCTCACATGCCATCACCAATATATAAGAAGTAAAGCCAACTAGATATTTCAAAATCCTGATATTAGTTATAAGGGTCTGGGGCAAGTTTTCATCCGATTTTATACACATAAGTTTCGCACCGTTGTTAGAAAAACAGGCTCTCTCAATTTTATTAAAATAATTCGCATATTTGCTATTATACAGGATATAAAGTCAGCCGGAAGTTTGAAAATCTTTCTATTTTGTGTGTAGTGGCAAAGGAAATTATTAATCTGATTCAACCCATTTTCGTCATACTGGTATACTATTATCAGAAAAGGATTGTCTCCGAATTTTTAACTATAATATATCTCACAGATTGACCGATATTTTCGACAAAAAGTTCGCAATAGGATCTGTGTCCACATATTCAGTATCTGAAACTTTTTTGAATAAAAAAATCGCAACCCTGTATAAAATAAAAAGTAGATATGTTCTTTTTATTATGTAATGGCTAACTATTGCAATTTCTTAGTTCTAACTAGCTTATCCGTTTAATGAAAATCTCAATGGGTTTCGTATAATTACAAGGTGCGAGAAGGTTAGGTCAATCTAAGTTAATTACATATAAATTCAAGTCTGTTATGTGGTGCCAAATTTCTTTCGTAGCATCGTATAACGGTGGATATTGCTCACTAACTCTCCGCAATCATTAACATTTTGTAATGCTAATAAATATTCGTCTAAGTATAAGTACATATATTTGGTTATGTACGTATGTACATATCCATGCACATATGAGCTCTACCCGACCTTCTATGCAACTTTGGAGTTATAAAAAAAAAATATACAGTTGGAACAAATATTCAAAATTCTCTTAATCTTATGCTTTGCCGAGAATTTTCAATTGTTCGTATGCGCATTTATTTGCATTAGAACTCAGTGCCTTTGCCACCCGCTGAATATTTGCAACGAATTAGCATATTTCTTCCTAAACAAAGCAAATGTACATTTATAAATTTATGTACATATCATACAGATCCATATGTAGTGTTACACACAGTTTTTATAATTTCTTAACTTATATTTTTTATTGCTTTTTTAATTTTCATAATTTCTAAATAAGATCTCGTGCCGTGACAACTTTTGATAAATTTTAATTGTGATAAAATTGAAAATTGTTCAAGCCAGTAGTAAATTAAGAAGAAGATATTCACTCAACTTACGCTTCAATTAAAATTAAAGTTAATTAAAAAAAAAAAACTTTACTTACCACAAACTAAGATCATGCCAATAATGATAGACCTAGAGAAAGTTTGACATCTCCTTTTTTTGGTGTAAGATTTGTTTGAAAAGCAGCACATGTTCGGAGTTGAATTCAATTCTAATAATGAGACTCGTCTCTCCTTCGACATTAACACTCAGGCAACAAATGTAAGAGGTGGCGCAACGAGGTTGCATATAATGCATTAAAAAGATAAATGATTTAACATTTAAATAATTTTTTAATTCCGAAAATATTAACAAAAACAATTTTCTAAGTTTATAAGCACAAATACCGGATGGGAAAATTAAAAAAAAATGTTTAATCACAAAAATCGAATTATAAATGAAAATTTAAATCCAATCGCCGGATTGAAAAAAATTTAAAATGTGTAAAAAGAAAGCTGATTTTTAATAAAGTTTCAAAATAATTTAGAACATTTTGTCTGATTTACATTTAATTATAGTTTTTCAGTTAGAAATATGTATATAAATATTTTTTTTCCATTTTTCTTTCCACCTTTTTAATTCGAAAAATAATTTTTTCATTTGTCACAACAATTTTTAAACTGAAAAATAATTTATCAATATTAAATTCTGATTTTCGGATTAAAAATTAAATTTCCAAATTTTTATTCCGATTTGTGGATTAAAAAAATAAACTTACAACTTTTAATTACGATTCTGAAAATTAAATTTTTAATACCAAATTTGTTAATTAAATTTGCAACCCTGGGTATAACTAGTTAATATCTAGGATCTCCAAAACTTTTCGAGAAACGACAAGATTATTTCTAATATAATTTAGAGTGCACAGCTAATTTATTACATACTCTTTATAATATATATACATATATATTTATAGATTATTTGTGGTAATCACTACACTAATTGACTTTACATATATTTTTCTTTTCTTCTGCTTTTGCTTTTTTACTAAATGCTGGTGATTTAATTTTTTAACTAAAAGGACGATAAAGCGAAAATCTTTCTACAAATTATTTAACGCAGTAACAAGATATTATTTAAATTCGAGCTAACACATAGTTTTTTTTAACAATGAGTCAAAGCTTTCAACAACATGAAAATCAAAATTGAATCAAAAGTTTCGATAAACGAATAAATAATTACATTTGTTCACACATACTTATTTACGACTATAGCACAATTAGTTTAGTAAACCCATATGAACGTTGCAATAATTACATTAACTGCACTACAAAATACAGATCTTTGGCTATTAATGTCAATAGTTATATACGAGACATTTAAGTTGACTTTATTAATTATTTAGTACTTGCATGGCTTCCCTGAAGGGTTAATTGTTGTAATTTTTGTCAGAACAAATGTGTGGCAAACGAAATTGCAAATTGTGTGTAATAATGCTTTTGGTGTCAATAACCTTAAGGTGGCAATTCAAAAAGTTGTATATACATATATACATTTGTTTTCAAAAAACTTGATTTATAAACTTTTATTTTACTAATTTGTAATAGGCAAGGAATCGCATTACTTTAGGTATTTTATCTTTTTGTATACTTGTACGTATAAAAATACACAAATAACTGTTTTTATTTTGTATTGTATTTTTGTATGATTGTGTATTTTTGACAGTATCTCTAACAACTGATTAATGTCAATCATTACAGTTAGCGCCTACTGTTTAACTGTTGGTAACTAATTACATTATACAATCATCAAACTGAACGTAGAAGTTACTAATTTGCGTTAAAATGCGTTTTCTGTCTGATTTTTATGTTAAAACAATAGCTATACAAGTATATTGGGTCTATAACTATATTCATACGGTTTACCAAAAGATGGCGTAACTTGATTATAAATCCATTGTTTCAATATTCCGAATCTGCGTTGGAAAACCACGATTCTTGTGCGTATTTTATTTGAAGCGTAAACAGCAATAACTTTTTTGACTCAACTATGTCGAACTTTGTGGCTGAAAAAGTTTTTTTGCAGGGAGTTCTTCTTTATTGCTTTGATATGAAGAAAATCTCAACCGAAAGTCATCGTATTTTGGTAGAAGTTTATGGTGAACATACCCTAGCTGAGCGAACTTGCCAAAAGTTTGGAGATAAATAACTGGAAGATTTCACTCGATGAAGATAAGGCATAAGAAGAGCTAAATGCCAAACCTTTTGAAGTCACATGTGAAACTTGACCAACCGGGTGAAACCATTAATGTCCCAATTCCCGCTTCCGCTCTAAATGAAGCGAGCGGTTGTCGAAAAACGCCCGGAATTTGCGACTAGACATGATGGTACAATTTTCCATCAACACAACGCTCAGCCTCATGTTGCAAGACCAGTTAAAAGCTATTTGTACAACACCGGCTGGGAAGTTTTACTTCATTCACCTTATAGCACAGAACTTGTCGCATTTGTTCCGCTAGTTGCAGAACGCTTTCACTGAAATACGGTGTACATCAGAACAGAGCATCAAAATTAGCTTGATTCATTCTTGACCGCCAAGCCTACGCAGTTCTTTTGGTTTATTATTATTTTTTCATTTACTTTATTTCAATATTAATTTTGTAGTAATATATATGTACATATACATAAGTATACTTTTCATTCATTATAAGATTTTTTTTTATTGTTTTTTTTTCATTTATTTAATTTAATTTAAAGTATATATTTTTTCAATTTCATTTTATCAATTTTGATTGAATTTTTGATTTCTTTCACCTATATTTATTACATCACTTTTATTCCTTTATTATTTCTTTTGCAGTCACGAGCTTGTCAATCCCATGCATACTCGGACGTAGTATAACATAAGATTTCTTAGTGTATTTCCCTTTTGTTTATTTTGGTTTTGTTTTCTCTTCAAAGAGTACGTTTTAGAAGTGAAAATAATTTAAGTGTTTCATTTTGCCATTGTTGACTTCATTCAAGTTGACATCCGTTGGGTTATGTTGTTGGTATTTTATGTTTAGTTAGAAAAATTGATTGATTTTTAATGTTATACAATTACTTGAGTGACTGAGCATATTTACACATACTTTAGTTAGCCTTTATCCGTTACTATTTGCTGGTTGAAAGCTAATATTCCAAAACATAGAGGGGACAAAGTTTAAAAACGAAAGACAAAAATAGAAACGAGTTTACATACATATATGGCAATAATAAGGTTATTAGTGCAAATGATAAGTACATTTCTAAGAAAGAAAGTAATATACGACAGTTGAAGCTTCCTTGATTATCTGAAATAAAATATTAATATAAAGCTCAAAGAACTCGAGTGGACAGGAAGCGAAACGAGTGGGTGGTGTAGTTGCAATGGTGTGCAAAAAATCTGCATTAAAATAATAACAACTACATAAATGTGCGACTTCATTGCGGAAACAAGGCGCGTAAATTGGCTAAATCAAAGCTTCGCTGCCGTAGCCACACGTCGAGATGCTGCCACTGGCTCCACAGATGCTGCAAATACTTGGAGCAAAACCAAGCTGACTTTTTATTTACAATACAATGGAATATACAGCTATACACAGGTGTGTGAGTGCGTGTAAACATTGAGTGTGAAATATAAATACCCACCCTGTGCTTTATTATGTGTTTACAGTGGCGACAAGAGAGTTCAGCTAGTTTCTATATTCCTATATTTATTTAACAGCATACTTGTTGCTCCGCACCACCCAACTGGCGGCTAACAGCACATGGTGTCAATATTGTCTCCATGCACACATACATATCCACACAAACAACAGCGCTACTCTCTTCAATAGGATTTCTCTTTCGTAAGCATCAAAGCTTTATTTTAAAAATTTTGAGCTTTGCTTGGTTTCTATACACCAGCATGAAAACAGTTTCCAAAAAGGTTTTTTTCTTGTGATAATTTTGATTTGCGTGAGTGTTAGCGCAGCGTCACGGCCAGAGAAATCTCACAAGAAAATTTAGTGCTTGATGGTATTTTAAAACGTGAAGGTGTCCAACAAATGCTCTCGCAGCTGAAAAATAATACCGTTGAATTGAAAATAAAATACAAATGCTGAAAAGCTGCAACGGCAGTAGAGTATGAGTGATACGACGAGTGGTTAGTTGTGTGTGCGTACTTATTTCAGATTGCATTCGATTTGTGAGATTAAAAGCAAAAAATAAAATTAGAAAAAGAATCGCTTGAAATTGCAATATTTGTATAAAAGGCAGCCACAACAGTTTGCACGCAGATAATTTAATTTTAATATTCATTGCAAACACTCACGCAAACTACACACAGCTCGCGCGGTTAACGGCAAACACAACGACCACGACAATTGGCAACAACACACTAGTGACAGTGTTCAATAAATATTAGTACTTAGTACTTACAATCGCAATTTGTTTTGGTTTTATTTATAAAAAAATTTTAGTGAAAATTGCAATCATTAATAAATAAATGCGATAACGAAACAATCAAAAAGGGCATTTGCAGCAAGTGAAAAAGTACAAATTAATAAAAATTAATTTTTACAACAAAATCACAAAGTTATAATATACAAACACATACAACAACTTTCAACGAACTTATCAAGCAATTTATTTAACGTGTGCATTTCATATAAAACAAAAAAAACAACAATAATGAGCATAAGCTTCACACGCCAACTGTCGGAAATGAGCGCCAGTGAACTAAATGACGCCATTGACGACACCAATTTTCCGCAGGCGCATATCCTATCACGTGGCCGCAACAACAGCGTCTGCTCAACCAGTTCGGCTTCGGGCACAACACCGCTAATGGATCGTGCACTCTCGCAAACAGATGAAGTGGTCGTCACCACGACCGTGGCTAACACCGTTGCTGCACCCGTCACACCGAATGGTGGCAACGTTGTTGGCGGTGGCGTGATTGGTGGTTTAACTAATTCTGCAATAAAGGATGCAGCGATTACAACGCCACCTGTATCCTTTACGCGCCCAAAGCTAATGCTTAAGACAAATGGCATTATACCGGAGCACGAGGCGGACGCACCGATGACGCCAAAAACGCCGCGCACATCAACTACACCAGGTGGGTTTGCGTACTCGGGCGTGTTGATATTTTAATACTTTTTTGTGTTTCTTCTTTTTTGGTTGAAGAGAAGAAAATTAATGAGTGCGTTGGATGCTTTGTGGTGTCAAATGTACGCGCGTTATATTTACTGCGTGTTTTGACAGCGTATCCCGTTCATCAGTTTTGCTGGTGTTCAAAATAATGTAAAGTGTGTACTTTTTAAATTACAGCGTTAATATCATTAAAACAAAAATTAAGGCAAGAAAAGTTACGCATTCGTTTTTCAAAATTGAAGTTGAAAATAATGTTTATTATTGTTTTTTAAGTTGTATTTATTAAGTACAGGCGTAAATCTACATATATGAAACGTCCGGAACTGATATTTTTATACTTAAATATTTTCTTAAATTCCAACTACAAGTGTAGTATCAAATAACACCACAGTTACACTGATATAAATCAGTCACAGTAAATGGCGCGAAATTTGGGGTTATATTCATTATAGTGTCACAAAATTTTTTTTATGTATGTGGTTTTCGAATAAATTAACTGTTTTTATATATTTTAAGTACAATATTTCAAATAACACATATCTTCGATATCCTCTCTATCGATTTCTGAGATTAACTTTTCACTAAGAGTAGCGCTGATTTCTTCTAACAAATATAGCTGTTGTTTTCATATCGATTTCACAGGCGCACTGTCATTATAGATCTTTATTACACATATTTTTAGCTTTTATGTGCAGTCAATTAATATAATTTTTTTAATTTTTAATAGCTAATAACTCGATCTTTGTGGGCAAAATGCTCTTATCTTCACTTTTTTCTTTAGTTATTTTGATTTCTATTTCTGGTTCTTATCAGTAGAGCCATAATTATATTAATCAATTTAATTTTGAGATGCATAGTCTACAAAATGACAGAAGCTGGTTTTTTATTGTCTTCTATTTTTTTTTTTTATTATTTGTATACACATATTATTGATAATTATAGTTGCTACTTATCAAAGATCTAAGGGGTAAACATTGCCTACAAAACGAGAACAGAACTGCACACGTTGAGAGAATTTTAAAAGAGATGTAATATTAGAATTGATGAAAAGGAGCGATCAATAATCTAAGATATATAAATTTATTTTAATTTTTTTTTCTTAGTAATATAGTTTATTTATTTATAATAATAATTTTATATTATTTTTATTATTATAAAAATTTGTTTTTTTCTAAAGTTATTTACATTTGTTTAATAATTGATATTCCAGTTAGCATTACATAATACTACGTTCACAATGGTATAATGCGGACACAGTGAAAGTAATTGAAAACTTCAAATGTCATTTTCCTAACTCGTAACATACTTAAAATAAATTAGTTGTAAATTTATGATTTTATAGAACAATTTTATAGAGTTTTGGAAAAAATATTTACTAATTTCAATCCCTTTAGATACACCCTGGTATGTTGATTTATGCATTAATATTCCATGCTTATTATGTGAATGTGTCATCAATATCGGCACTTTGGCAGGATGGTGTTTTTGAGGGTGCAATACTTACCACATTTTATTGAAAATTCGGTAATTTATATTAGTAGTTGTAAATACTCTTAAACGGTAATTCAAGGCTGAGATACAATATTTTTCTAGTTATTGGCCAAAATTCAACGGAAATTTATATTAATATTAAATTGTGCTATTAGTGGTCTTGAGATACCAAAATTGCCTTTCACCTACAAAAAACATATAACATTTCTTAAAATATATACATATATTTTTGGTATTTATTGCAATAGACACACTACACATACAACATTTTTTGGTTTTCTGGCAACTTTACAATAGATGTAGATTGTTAGCAGAGTGTTTTCAAAATATTGATGAATTATTTGACAGATAAGTAATGTTTTGGAATATTTTAAAGCTTTGGATTCAATTACACTAAATTGGTGCCGTTGTAAACATAACAAATAAAGCAAAATAATTTGCATGTTTTACACATCAATTGTTTTATTTAAAGCAAACACGAAATTAACGAAGCAAGTATAAATATAATTTTATGATATACCAGTGACTGCTTTTGAGTTGAGCATTATTCTATTTATTTTTATTTGGTAAACGTTTGCAATTTTTGTTTCCTTTTTTATTTATTTTTGCTCATATGGGATTAATCACACATATGAACTATTTGTTAATAACAATTATATTATGAAAAAATAATATTTGAAAAGTAAAAATAATAATATTTTTAAAAATATATATTTTTTTAAATATTTTATTTTAATTTTCTCATATAACATTTCCTAAAGAATTAATTTTTTTAAATATATTTTTTTATCTAAAAAGTATGGAACAATGTTAAATAAATTGTAAATTATAAAAACGCAATCGCTAAAACTCACAAACTTACTAACGTGCAATTTTATGTTTGTTAAAGTTTTCGCGCTGCAATATTGTATTTGGTTTCGCACTTCCCAAATTTGCTTTGTATAATTATTTACTGATTTCGTTTTTAATTTTTCTTATTCTCTTAGGCCATGAACATTGCACATTCCATCACGATCTCGAGCTGGATCACAAACCACCTACACGTGAGGCACTACTACCCGAGTTGTCGCGTTCATATCGTCTATTGCTGAGCGGACTTGGTGAGAATCCCGAACGACAGGGCTTGCTGAAGACACCCGAACGCGCCGCAAAGGCTATGCTATTCTTTACAAAGGGTTACGATCAAAATTTGGAAGGTGAGTACAAGCAACTTTTTGTTTTAAGCAGCTTTGTGATTCCTCGTTCGGTCATTGCACAAGTAATTGATTATAATGGTATTAAAAATGTGTTGATTTACTAGACTTGGTATATATTTTCAAGTCCTTGTATGGAAATCTGTTTTATTTTTACAAAATATCTTCAATATCAAGGCAACGTTACAATCTCCGAACAAATTGTTCACATCGGACAACTATTGCATATAGCTGTCATTCAAACTAAACGATCAAAATCAAGATGAAGATCTTTTTATAGACTTTTATTGTTAATAATATTTTTTAAATCTAAGAAAATATATATTTACATATATGTGATTTTAGAAATTTCTGAGCAAATTTAATGCCATTTTAAGTTTGAACTAAAAAAAAACTATTTAATTTTTATTTATTTTTTTTTAATATTTTGAACTGTATTTTATTATTTTTCCTCTTAACGAAATCCGTGGTTCTCGATTAGATGTTTTTTATTATTGAATGTAATTTTATCGCCCCTAATTTTCATGATTAAGTAATCAAATATGTGAATTCAACTTACATGCTGACATACAAAATTATTTATGTGCAAACGAAAATTCAAGTTTCGAAAAGTGCTGGTCATCGATATTCATTAGTTCGATTGCCTTGTTAGATATCCACACATGTCAGTTATTCCTTACTCTTTGCCGCTCAATAGTTGAATGCTAACTTCAGCCAAGTAGACGTAGCCATAGTTTGTGTAGAATTTGTAATTATAACTTAAATACTTGATTTTATAGCTTGGCTTATTTTTTATTTTAAAAAAATTTTACATACCATAGCAGGTTTTTGCTCTAAAAGCTGATTAGTTGAATGGCACAATTTTTTAATTGGCATTTTTTCTCTAGCTTTATGCTTAAGCAAAAAAGAGATAGGTACAAATTATACTTAATAGAAATATTATACATAATATTGGGTCTATAACTATTGTATGTTCGTGCGTTTTTTCAAAATTTGAACTTGTATTTAAGAAAAACATCTACAATAGTACTATTCAAAGTATAGCCCATCTAAAGCTATAACATTTTTCAATCTTTCTGGCAATTTGTGGATTCCATCCAAAAAAAAATACACCAGCTTGGCGGTCAAGAATGAATCAAGCTAGATTTTGATACCCTGTAAACCGTATTTCATGGGCGCGTTCGGCATCGATCGGAATAAATGGTAGTCGGAAGAGACAAGGTCTAGGCTATAGGGTGGGTGAAGCAAAACTTCACAGTCGCTGTTTTTCAAATAGTTTTTAACCGGTCTTGCAACGTGAGGCCGAGCATTATCTTGATAGAAAATTGTTTCCGCGCGTTTTTCGGCATGATGCAAAAGCGTTGAAGCAGCATTTTTGAAATGTAAAATCGTCTTTCAACGTCTCTTGGTTTTAATTTATAAGGTATCTACAAGTAATTTCCTTGCTTTTGAATGTATCCGCTAGCTTTTATATGTTTTGAAATGGCGCATTGAGTTGCTGTTTACGTTTCAAATAAAAGACATACACTGAAAAAGACGCACAATGACCGTAGCTTTTCAAAGCAGATTGGGAATACTGAAATAATAGATTAATAGCATAATCAATGCCATCTCTTGGCAAAACGTACGAATACAGTTATACGTAGACCCAATAGATAGAAAAAATTAGTTAAATCCAATATACTAGTTTACTTTAACAATCAAAAATTATATAATAGTATTATTTATTTCCAAAAATTATTATACAATAAATTAAAAATAATAATTTAACTTTAAATACGACTTCATCATATCCTTGACACTTCTTAGTTAAAATCAGCGGTAGTCTGATTAATGAAATTACACGTATTATATAACGGTGAGCTGTGTTCATAACCTAAATTTAGTTTAGACAGAAATTTTAATTCACCTTTTCATCAAAACAAATTTTCTATAAATTTGTTAACTATCTTTTTTAAACGTTAACATTTCCTCAAAGGCGCAACTTTTATAAATTTCCAATAGTATGTAATTAAGCAATGATTAACGAATTTTGGCAAATTTTAACATCTCTGACATCGAAATGTGCATGAGTTGCATAAATGACGCTGCGATTAGGTACAAATGAATCAACTATAAAAAGTATCGTACAATTAAGGTATTGCACAACAGTGTTATTAGCGTTAATTACGAATAACTTTTTACTTACAGTTATATGAACGTACATACATATCTAACTTACAGTTATATGAACATACATACAATATATAACGATTGTTATCATCTTGGGTATTCATATACATATGTACATACCTTTAACGAAATCAAACATCCTCAGTGTCCAACAATTGTCCACCATTTATAAGCGGTCAGTGAACCCGACGTCATCAACTGCAGCAACAAATATGATTACTTATATGATTAGCCAATTTACATGCCGTTCTCCACCTTGCAAAAAACACCGATTTTTTGCCATAACATTGACGTCAGTTGTGAAATTGTTCTTGTTGTATATACATATACAAGAGCTTGTATGATGCATCATAAACTAATATCTTATGTGAGACTGGTCCATTGCATGGGGATTTCTTTTTGCAGCTCCAACCTGTTTCACAGTGATGAGTCAATTATTTTAGTAAAAGCTTGGCTTGCGGGGAAATACCACAACAACCTGCGCAAAGAGTAGCGTATCGTGTTTGTGATTTGCAGAATACGCCGATAAAAATGAAGCTGCATACCAAGAAATGGCATAAACTGATTTCGTACTAAATTAGCACACGCATTAGGTTTTTCCAACGCTAGCAAGTTAAACATTATCGTAATATTCAACCAACCAACTTTTGCTGCATCCGAACAGACCTTGTTTGATTTATGCACTTTAACTGACAGCTTGGCTTACACAAGATGGCCACACAATTAACTGTTCTACGCCATATTAACTTTGAGTGGTGACATGAGTGCGCATAAATAGCTAAAAAGCTTACACTCATCTCCATGTACATACATTTAAATGTAAGAAGTATAAAGCAAATGCGCAAACAAGTGTCCTTTGTTGAGAAGAAACCAAGCAAAAGTATTACTAATATGTATGTGAGGGGTAAAAGAAAAATTGTGTTAGAAATGGACTGGACGGTTAGTGTGTGGAATTTAACGCTTCCTTGACATGGGCTTAAATTCGGTTTTATCTTGAAGAGATTTTTCATGACGAAAGTTGAAAAGGAAAAGCAAAATGCTTACGTGATTGCATACAAAACTCCCGCAATGTTGAAGGGATTCTCAACAAGTGGTTATGTCAAAAGCGTATATACTACATATCAATAATAATACTAAGGAGAGGTTGGTTATAACTCCTCTCCCACAAACAACTGTTGACTATCCAATGCTGCATTTTCAAGCAACGCAAATAGAAATCAATGAAAAATTCAGTACTCACTGTTAGCAAGTCAAAAATTGGATTTTGCGCTCCTTTGCGTCAGCTAATATTACATTCTCTTTTTTTAACATACCAATGTGCGCTCTTTCTTACGTATATACGTTTTTAGCATAATTAAAATAGAGTTGTCGATGTAATAAATATTAATTTATATTTGAAGGAAATGTTTTAGAAAAATGTTTTCTTTTTAAATTAATAATAACTAATATATACGATTTATTATTATTCTTTTCTGTATACTTGCATATGTGCCGCAAAAAATTGAATTACAAAAACTTCACAGGTTAAGTTGATTAACTGTAATCATGGAATCTCTTGAATCAAATTCTTTGAAAGCTCAACAAACATCGTATGTAATATGTATCAGTGAATGTAAATCGAAACCAAAACTTTGAAATATTTATTGGCAATGGTCAAATTTTTATAACGGCAACCCTGGAAGGAAATGTCAATAAATTTGGTAGGAGATAACTATTCTGCTGAGTGTGGCGACGAGTGAACCTTTTCGGCAAGGAAATAAAATTTACTTACACACATATATATATATGTATGGTACATATGTATAAGTGCACACATATTTTTTAATGTAACTTTTGCTGTTTCTTTACGTGCATCCCTTTTTGACAGCATCTTACGCATGTAACTATGAAAATTCGTATACATATTTATGACCGCAGTGTCTGTATATTTAATGATTGTATGTAATCAAATTAAATCCGAAAAAATGGATTTTTGCCTTTGATTTATTGTGTAAAGTTGTGAAAAATTTGGCTAAAAAACCAACAGTCACGCATTTTTTTTTTATAAAACAGTCCTGGTTTTTTAACATACATACATATGTATATATGTATAAAAAGTAAAGTCAATATTTTAATATTATTTTTATTTTTCAAAGATCTTCCTTTGCGTTTTTAAACCGATATGTTCATATATTTTTATTCCTTCTCTGATTTCGACCTCTTTTTTTAGAATATTTTGAAGGCAAAGCAATTTCATTTTGCATTTGAACTTTAATACAAAAAATCGAATTTTTGCGACACGTTTATTTAATTAATACATAGAAGCAAGTGGAAAAAATAACTAAGCCATATGATAAAAAGCTCTGTAGCTTGCAAATTCTAAATCAAAATTAATGCAAAAACTTGATTTACACAAAAAATACATAAACGTAAATAACTGGTTCCTAAACTCGTTTAATTTTTACAAAATAAAAAATCTTCCCCCAAATGCATACAAAATATGTATGTACCTACATATTTAGTATATGCATGTTTTCGGCAAATGTGCATAAGTGAACAAAAACTGCAGCTCCCATTTGAATTAAAAAGGCAGATTAAAAATAAAATTTTTATTTACTTTTTTTTTACTATCCCGATGTTGGGATTAAAAAATTAAAATCTCTTTTTAGGATTAAAAATTAGGTTTTCATTTTTTAATCCCGATTTTAGGATTAAAAATATTAATTTTTGATTTGAATGAATGCGAAAAAATGTTAATTCTAAAGCAATTTCTGTTTTTAATTCTTAATTTTATGCTTAAGATTGAAATTATTATTTTTGTTACACCATGTTGCACCATCCGGTAGTTGGGATCCGGTTTTTAGAATTAAACATTTTTTTATATTTTTTCATTCGGTATGCCAATTTTTTTCATTTTTTATTCCCGTATTTGGGATTATAAATAAAAATGTTAATTCAAATGTTAATTAAATTATGTTTTTAATTCGCTGTTTGCAACCCTTGTCGTGCAATATTTCATCAGGCATTGAAAGTTTGAATGTGTTGCAAATTAGCCAAAGTGCATTCACAAATACATATGTACATATGTATGTATGTACATATAGTCTTAGTAGAGAAATATATGCTCACTAAAGTTAGCTTTTAATTAATATAAGCTCCGAAACTGGCCTTTCTATTAAGTAAACCGTATTTATTTTTGGTATTTGTCAATTACTGGCATTGTAATTTGACTTTGTAACTTGTTTTTATTTTAAATTAATTATTTAATTTTAACTTACAACTCTTTTGTCACATTTTTTATTTTTGTTGTCAGTTACATTCGGTTTTCGACAATTTATCGACCACATAAAAATCGATTTTTGTTTGCTTTGTTTCAAGGCAGTATTCGTTATAAGTAAATTTACCGTATTCAAAGAGTTGAACTTTTTTACTTACCAATGTGTATATGTTGTATTAAAATCTATAATATTTTTGTATAGATTTAAAGTACAGTCTTCTTTGGAAGGATTTGTTTATGCCTGATTAAAATATGTTTTGTTTCAAGAAAATTATTTTACGAGCCGGTCGCGTACTCTTGTGGCTAATTTGCGCCATAATTTAAGCACGACTCCGTGGCGCAACGGTAGCGCGTCTGACTCCAGATCAGAAGGTTGCGTGTTCAAATCACGTCGGGGTCAATCAATAAGAAACGATCTTTGTTTTTTATTAATAATAAAAAGAATAAAAAATGTATCTTAATAAAAATAAACGATTATTTTGAGCGCATCAAATAATGTAATTTGAGCATAACATTTTGCTCTAAAAAGTTATTGCGAAATTTTGTTTATTTTATTGAAATATAAAAGATATTTTCAATCGCTAAATATTTTTTTAAGTTAAAAGGCACTTATTTTATTCTCTACTTTAATACTAGCTTTACTAATAGAATCACGATATTAAAAAAAAAATTCAGGAATTTTTTTATGCAATATGAGCATTATTTGGGAGAAAAATTAAATATGAAATGTGTTCAGTATTAAAAAAGAAATGGCATTTCTTTATACGTAAAACGCTGTCGTAAGAATCTACATATCTCAGATATGTACAATATAATATAATATGTACATACGTAAGTATTTATGCGAAAGTAAAAATTCCTTCCATAGATAGGCTATTAAAAGATTTTTCACTTAAGAAACATAAAAGTGGCGGCACAGTTTTACGGCGTAGACTCAAAGAAATTTTGGTGCACTAAAAATGCATGTTCATTAAATACATTAGATACACACAATACTTGAAAAAGAAAAAAATAATTCTAAATGGTCCTCCATTAGTATTGTTTTGCTTAACCGCAAATTACAGAAACATAAGTTTTCCATTCTCTCTTTGACCTCGTTTACTCTTAATTCTAGGAGCTTTGCCTAAAGCTTCATAAGTTCAAGTTCATGTGTGCTTATCGTAGTTACTCAGCTTTCTTTCGTTTTTTTTTTTTTAATTTACCAAATGCTTGTGTTTGAGTACGCCATTTGTGAATGATTAAATATATGACTCCGTGGCGCAACGGTAGCGCGTCTGACTCCAGATCAGAAGGTTGCGTGTTCAAATCACGTCGGGGTCACAAAAGTGAAATATTTTTTTCTTACTCTGCATTTTTTTGTTGGGAAAAAAATTTTATTTAATTATTCTTTGAAATATTAATATATTTTAACATTGTGTATTTAAAAATAAAAAAACGATAATAATACAGCATATCCACATATATCTGTATATATCATTTGGCAGTTTGAAACAGTGGATTTCAAAGATGAATATTTTGCTTTTTAAAAACGCCAAACAGCTAAAAGGAAATATGTTTTTATCTGTTTTTTAGTATTCTGTTTGAAATACGCTTTATGTGGAATCAGCTTCTAATAACTCTAGTTTGCAGTTGAATAGTAACATTGCAAACAAAAACACCTTAAAATCCTTTTGACTCAATAAATAAATCAATAAACTTAAAAGCACTTTTTAAGATAGATGTAATACAAACACATACGAATATATAATATAAGTATTTATCTATATATGTGCAAATGTATGTATACTAAAAAAAAGTTTAATAAAATTGATTTGATCTGCGCTGACAGCAAATATTTAGTAGTCTTTTTAGCCTATTGTGAATGAGCTGTCGTAATAATTATAATCAAGGGGTAGCAAGTGTAGTTGTGTAGTGCATTTGTGAATGAGTGATTATAAGACTCCGTGGCGCAACGGTAGCGCGTCTGACTCCAGATCAGAAGGTTGCGTGTTCAAATCACGTCGGGGTCACAAAACATAATGAGATTAATTACTTTTTGTCAATTTTCATTTTTAATAATTGTGACTTTTCTATATTTCTTTTCCATACTATTTTTCATAGGTAACAATATTTTAAATTTGCAACAAAATATATGACTTTTTTTTATTGAACACAAAATTCTTAAAGATTTGAATTTCTGAAAAATGCTAATATATTTTTCTTATCTATTGAATTTTGCTTTTAGACGTTCTCAATGGCGCTGTCTTCGATGAGGATCATGATGAAATGGTAGTAGTAAAGGATATAGAAATGTTTTCCATGTGTGAGCATCACATGGTGCCATTCTATGGAAAGGTTTCTATTGGTTATTTGCCTTGCAATAAGATTTTGGGACTCAGCAAATTGGCAAGGTAGATAAATTTCTATAGTTCATAACCTAAGTATTTTGGGTGCCTGTTTATGTTGCTTACAACATAATTGTTGCAGAGTCATATTTATATAATGTTACATTTATATATTAAAATAGTTCTTGAATACATTCCGAATTTATTACAGAATTGTTGAGATCTTTTCACGTCGTCTACAAGTGCAAGAACGTTTGACGAAGCAAATCGCCGTTGCTGTCACACAGGCTGTGCAACCAGCTGGTGTTGCTGTCATCATTGAGGGAGTGTAAGTATATCACACATATGTATGTATAATACTAAAAAAAAAAATAAATAAAAATAGCTGCATAATATGAAATATAGGTTAAATATAGATACATATATTAATATACAAGCATTAATAAAAGAACTTCAAATATTTACATATTAACATTATTGATTTTGTATAAATAAATTTGTCTCTATTTTTATTCAATTTTTGTTTTTTGCTATTTTAGTCACATGTGCATGGTGATGCGTGGCGTGCAGAAGATCAATAGCAAAACTGTCACCTCGACAATGTTGGGCGTCTTCCGTGATGATCCTAAGACCAGAGAGGAGTTTTTAAATCTTGTGACCAGCAAATAAACGCACCTTTGAAATTTAATGAAAATGTTAAAAATTATACCAGTGAATGCATATAGAAGGAAATTTTTTAATGAATGCTGCTTATATTTACATATACATACAACATTTTAAAACGTATACACATACTTAGATTTAAGTTGCAGTTTGCAAATAAAGATATATGTTTCAATATAAATATACACATATACATACTTAAATGGAAAATATAAAGAAAACTACAACACAGTAAAAAAAAAACAGCCAGAGAGAGAATTGATTGTACTTAAGCGAGGAACACCATAACCATTCAAAGTGTGTATGAGTAAATATTTTCTGACAAAATACAAAAATATTGAAAATATAATTTAATACCTAAAACATACGTACATAGGGAATTTAAAAAGTAAAATTATGAAATATTTAATGAAAGTAAATGAAAAGGTAGAAAGAAACAAATCAAAATTAGCATAATCAATATAATAGCAAAATTATTTTCATTAAATAATACCTAAAAAGCAACGAAACTTGGCCAATATACAAATTATATATGTACGAGTATGTACATAATTTTTTTTTTTTAAATTAAAAACTAAACTTTTGGCAATTCGCGCTAAAAATAAAATATTTGAACACTGTGTAGCTTATATTAAAGGTCGATTTAAAGGTTTTTCGCACGCAAAAAGCCTTTGAAAAGCTAATTTAATTATAAATAAATATTAACAACACAGCGGTTTGGAGAGAAACAGGGAACAGTTTTTTCTATGAAGTTTTAAGAAAAATCGACTTGCCATTAATGATTTTCAGCTCTTGTTAAGCAAACGAAAAAGGCTTGTATAAATAATAACAAAACAACAACAATAAATGCAATTGATATTTTCCAAAACTTTTTCCTAAAAAAAAACAATAACATTACTATTAATACTAACTTTGCTATACATATATAATGAAAACGAAGCTTGAGGCGTATTGTTCAAAGAATTATTATAATATCCTTGGCTGCTGCAAATCGTTTAGGGAATTTACACAATCAAACGAGTTTACAAATACAAATCGGATATTATATTTACAAAACAATATAGTACATACTTATTAAAAATGAAACAAATATGTATTTATAACAATGCATTACATATATTTTCGAAGTAAAAATGCAAAAAACCTTGGCTTTCTTAACATTTAAACGCCATGCATAGAAAAAATGGTGCGAAATAAAATTGTTAACAATATTACGCTAATGCAAACGTACATACATACATACCTACATCCATACTTAGAGACATTCGTATACTGTATTTGTTGTTGTTCATTGTTGTCATTATAAGTATAAAAAATTTATATAAGCATACAGATATACTATACTATGTTAATTCCACAAGATATAAAAAGTAAAATATAAATAAATTGTTATAGAAGCAAATGTAATATTTTTCATTACTACGATTGGATTTTTTAGGGTTTTACACGAAGTAATTATTACAAATATTGGAAAATACAATGACCGATTTTCAGTCTTCACAATGAAGGTGGTACATACTTAAACCCGGAATTTGTTTTAATTTCCTGTATAACGACTACTATTTACTATATTTCTATCATAACCCGAGTACCTTATTTATCAATGTTGTGAACCAATTTTGTACACACGGTTGCATGCCCAACAGGTTTAATTTTACAACATACTATTGTGAATTTCAGCGTAAACTTTCGCAAGTCTCTCAACATTTCTACACAAAATTGTTGTCAGCAACTCTAGTGTGTGAAAAAATATTGGTAGGTTGTGAAAATATAATAATTGTGTTGACAGGAATTAGAAGACTATATGAAATACTTAAAAAAAACACCTGACTGTGGTTGGCGATGATTATTTGTTATATTATTCATATGTGAAGCACTAAAATGTAGAGAACACATAAAAGTGCGCTGCTCTAATTGTTTACGAATTTACACGAAACTCGGTGGTTATTCTCATGACGCTACTATTGAAAATGTTATGCAAACGAAAATAATTAAACAGTGAAAAAAATTTCTGCAAATATATGATTAAGTGCTTGGGGAAAAACCTTGAGAATTCCTACCAGTTGTACTTGTTAAAAAGGAGATCTCCGAACGTGAACGATCGAAAACGATTATCCTCTGCTGTCGCTACATTGTATAGTGCTGCATTGATAGCTTTACAAAACGTGGTGTTTTTGTTGCTTTAACATGCTTTGCTGCGTTCGTTCGTTGTTCCACCACTGTGAATTGCAGATTAAATATGTCAGTAGGTGTGTGCAGCGGTCATAGCCATTGTGAATGCATTAGTTTTTTCGCTGTGGTCACGTACTCTCTTTCGTGCTGTGCAATTTTGTTAAAAATTTGGCAGTTTTACCTGTGTAAAGAATATTGCGAATTAATATTGTTTACAATAATGCAAATACAATATTAGTGTGATTCTACTTAAATGTGTAAAGAAAATATTGACAAAGTGAAAATCAATTAAATGGAACACCTAACCAGCGGCTAACATTGATTGGTAAGTAATTTTTGAGCAATTTTCTTTTTTCAATCCATTTTTACCAGTGTCAAATACTTGTAGTACTTGCCTTTTTTTAACATTCACGCCGTTTGTTCGTAAAGAAAATTAATTAATGTGAAGAAATTGAAAATGTGCAATCGATTTATTACCATTCAATTACGTGCCTAACGCAACTAAAGATCTACGAAAGGTGAACTCTTTAATGATGATGGGAGAGGTAATTTTTTTTTTTTTGGTAAAATACATTCTCTCATTCAGTTTAGTTGTACGTTTAGATTTTATTCTTGCTGTTTTGTTTACTTAATTTCCCAATAATCCTATTAAATATTTGCTCCGTGTTCACTTGTCAATTGGTTGTGTATGTGTGAATATGTATCTATGTGCACCTGCAGTGTGTGATTATGCGGGCGACATTAGCGTAAAACCCAAGTGCTTTTAAACCCAAACTGCCAAGCCCCTTCTTAAAGAATTTGCAAGTATGTGTGTGTTTTTTTGTTGAGCGCTCTTTGATACATTTAATTTCTATGATGATTAAGGTATATGGTTTGTACATTGTTTTGTGTTTGTTTGTCTGCTATAGTAATGCAAACCATTTTGTTGAAATAGCCTTTAACCTGCCACAGTGTTGCCAATGCCGGTTTTTGTATTCGTTTAAATGTGCAATGATTAAAAAATAAGTTTGATTAAAGTCAATCAGAAGTCGGCCAAATTAAATCGTAATAACTGTTAAGTGAAGTAAAACTTTTTACAGAACTTTATACTTTCGTGTGCATTAATATTACATAGTTATCCGTTAAAAGAGTGGTGCTATATTTTATTTATTTTAATTGCACAATTATTTTTTTCCTTTGGTTTTAATTAGAGATGCAACAAATCTTTTGCTTAATAATCATTTCTTATCTAAATTAATATTCTAAATCGAATTTTTTTTGTATAATATTTTTTTTTTTTTAATATCGATATAACGTAATTTCTTAACCGTTGTTAAATTATTTTTATAACCTAAACGACTGATAAAATACTCATCGGCATACAACGTCCTCCATTAATAAGTCATTTTCATAAGACCTTTTTTTTTGTAGACACCCACTTGAACAGAATTTTTTAAATTATGATAACAACTTGCAAAATTCTTTTTTACTTATACTCAATTTCTTAAAATTTTTTATTGACAATTAGCAAATAGTTTCATTTGTTAACGTAATCAGAAAACAACATGTTTTCAAGCATAGAACAGATTTTGTTTTTTGGAAAATCCACTCCAAGAAATATCCATCAAATTTAAACTTCACACTACTTGTTGTAGTTGTAGTAGTACATATCGTCACCTAAAATGCAAAATAACGTAACATCATTTTTCATAATTTTTACAGGAGGAGGGAAAAACGATATAAAATAGAAACTACTAATATTGCAATAATATTTGATTTGGTTTTAATTGGAAGCAGTCTCACAATTTTGTACACATGTGTAAATGTGATATAGTGAATTATAATCAATAAAAAAATCAAAATAATACGTTCTTTTGTATTTTAAGCGACGATTTAAAATTTTTATCAGTGATTGTTTTGTTTTAAGTACTAAACTCACAAAATATAGCGCGCATACTGGCAAAATGTAAACAAACAAGCGAGAGAAAATTCACCGTGTAACAGTTCACAATGGCTTGAGTTGTTGATGTTGAAAGTTTGAAATGTACTGTAGTGATTAAATAACACTTCAAATGATGGAGAAATTAACCAATAACACATTTGTCCATGTAAGAAAACGAAGTCTGCTGTATTATGTCTTTATTAACCATTTATGAATACATAGAGTTGGGACACGACGAACGTTCGGGCCGGCCAAAAGATGTTGTGAACGAAAAAAACACGGAAATTGTTCGTGAATTCATTAAAAAAGAGCCGAAATCATCGCATAAATATATGGCAATTCCCACAACAGCCGGTTCTGCGATACCGGAATTGACCCGGATTTTATCCGGCCAAGGGCTGTTATTTCGACGATCTAACCCTGTTTGGATCGGTAAGTTTTAGATTAAGTTTGTCGTCACTGGAGCAACGCCTAGCAGCAGGGTTGCTCCGTATCCTCCTGACCCGTGCTGGCATCGAGTCCAACCCGGGCCCCGAGGTATTCTACTGCTGCGTATGCGCAAAAAGGCTCCATCCAAATTCCACCTCGGTTAGGTGCAATACATGCAATGGATGGAGCCATCTTAAGACCTGCTCGGGCCTTAAGACACATAGGGAGTGGACCACGAGTTACGTGGCCCCATGCTGTCAACGCAATAATGCGACATCTGCCTCAACGGCCGTGCAACCTGCACCATGTTCGCGCACTGCGCTGCCACTCCAGTCGAGTGGCCATAATAGGACCTCCACGGTCCTAAGGAGCTCACAAAGACAGCACAACTCCCAATCTGAGCAAGATCGAGGAGATAGTTGCATTTATGAGCCGGGAGCGCGTAACGATAGCTGCGGTCCAAGAAACCAAGTTAAACAGCCGCTCAGATCTTCTGAGTTGTGCAGGTTTCAACGTTTTACGTAAGGATCGCGAGCGAGATAATGGTGGAGGCCTAGCCTTCATATTGCACAACACCGTGCAATATCGTCTAATCGATGTTGACATCGACCGCAGGGACACTACCCTAGAATGTCAGGGAATAGCTGTCCGGTCAGGCGATGTCGAGCTCGAAATATTTAATATATACATCCCCCCAGTCACATGTTGCCCAACAGGATATCACCCGAATATAGATGCGCTACTTCGTGGTGAAAACCGTCTGGTGCTAGGCGACTTTAACGCGCATCACGATCTTTGGCATTCCTGCCTGTCAAACGATCGTAGGGGGATGGAGCTGGCGGAACAGATAGACGATTCGACATTCTGTACAATGAATGACGAAGCCCCCACCAGAATTATGGGCACCTGTAATAGCTCGCCAGATATTACCATCGCTAGCGGTGGTCTGATAAATAGTATAACCTGGCGACCTATGCTAACTCTTGCATCAGACCATCTGCCCATAATTATCTCGATCGAGAAACCTCCTGACTTTATTTCTGTGGATAACCGCACCTATGTTAACTTTAACAAAGCTAACTGGGTCGGCTTCACAGAATTTACTGAGAGCACCTTCAACGCACTATCCATTCCTACGGACGTCATCGTTGGCGAGCGTCAATTCCGCAAGGTGATCGCTGCTGCTACAGCTCGCTTCATACCGGCTGGAAGAATAGCGGAACTCCGCCCTAATTTCCCAGCCGAAGCAGCTGTATTAGCAAATGAGCGCGACACCTTACGCCATGCCGATCCCTGTGATCCCCGAATAAGGGATCTCAATTTGGAGATTCGGCAAATGGTAAACCATCATAAGCGGACAAAATGGATAGAGCACCTGAAGTCCTGCAACCTCTCCACCGGTGTGAGTAAGCTTTGGACTACTGTCAAGGCCCTGTCAAATCCGAGGAAACATGACGATCGGGTTGAAATCCAATTCGATGGCCATGCCTCCTCGGACCCGAAGAAGTGCGCGAGCTACTTTAGCCGGCAGTTTATACTGCACCCTTCGACCGACAAGGCCAAACGATGTGTTACCCGACGGTTGCGCAAAATGCCAAAAGACTGCGCACCACTTACTTTCACCGATGAGGAGGTTCAGAATGTCATCAAAAAGGCGAAATCGTCGAAATCCATCGGCCCTGACGGAATAAACATGCTGATGTTAAAACATCTAGGCCCAACGGGAGTAAACTACCTCACCAAGGTCCTCAACCTGTCGATATCCACTCTTCAAATACCCGATGTGTGGAAAGTCGGAAGAGTGGTCCCACTACTGAAACCTGGGAAACCCGCCAACAAAGGGGAGTCTTATCGCCCGATAACTCTCCTTTCCCCAGTAGTGAAGACACTTGAGGCCTTGTTACTCCCGTCATTCACCCACCACCTGAGCCTAGCAGACCATCAGCATGGTTTCCGTAAAGTGCACAGTACCACCACAGCACTTAGCGTCATAAACGCCCAGATAGTTCATGGCCTGAACCAGAAGCCACCCTGCGAGAGGACGATCCTCGTAGCGTTGGACTTGTCAAAAGCTTTTGACACAGTCAATCATGCAACGCTACTTGAGGACCTGGAACAATCAACGCTCCCTCCAGGGTTGAAGCGGTGGACCATGAACTACCTGAGCGGTCGACACTCATCCGTACTATTTCGAGGTCAAAACTCCAAACTCAGGAAAATTAAACAGGGGGTTCCGCAGGGCGGTGTCCTCTCCCCGCTACTGTTTAATTTCTACATTTCGAAACTCCCCCAGCCACCAGCGGGAATTTCAATGACCTCGTACGCAGATGACTGTACGATATTGACGTCGGGCAATGGAATCGATGGCATGTGTTCAAAAGTAAACGGCTACCTCTCCGATCTTTCTCGCTTCTTTTCTGCAAGGAACTTAACACTCTCCCCCACTAAATCCACAGCGACCATCTTCACCAATTGGACGAAGGAGTACAGACTGGACCTGAACATTTCAGTCGATGGCACAAAAATTCCGACAGTAAATAACCCTAAAATTTTAGGCGTCACTTTGGACAGTCTGTGCTCTTTCACTCCTCACACGACCACGATAACTGCCAAAGTACAGAGCCGCAACAAAATCCTCAAGTCGCTTGCCGGCAGCTCATGGGGAAAGGACAAAGAAACGTTGTTGGCAACATACAAGGCAATCGGCCGGCCGGTCCTCAATTATGCAGCCGCAATATGGTCGCCTGGATGTAGTGACACGCAGAATAAGAAGCTCCAGACTTGTCAGAACACTGCACTCCAGACTATCACGGGGTGCCTCTTGATGTCCCCAATCGAACACCTACACAGCGAGGCCCGTATGCTTCCGGTTAAGGAACATAATGAGCTCCTCTCCAAGCAGTTTCTGCTGGGATGTTTTCGCAGAAACCACCCCTGCAGACGCCTGCTTGCAGCGGAGCAGCCTCCTAGGAACATCAAGAGGTCCTTCCTTGACTACGTCGACGACATCAGACAGCACGTCGACCAGACTTCGGACGCAACTAACTTCAGACAAGCACTGACCGCCATTCACAGTGGAGCCATTAACACCTTCACCGACTCCCTTTCAGTGAATGGCGTAATACGAGTCAAACCACCACCCATTGCAGACACAGAGCTCGAGTTGCCTCGCGAATCTAGAGTGACCCTCGCGCAACTTCGTTCTGGATACTGTAGCAGGTTAAACTCCTACCTATCCAGAATAGACCCCGACATACTAAACACATGTCCTGCATGCAATGAGTCTCCGCATGACACTAACCACCTCTTTGCATGCCCTACAAACCCCACTCATCTAACACCCCTTTCCCTATGGTCCGACCCCGTCGAAACAGCTCGTTTCCTGGGCCTTCCGTTAGATGACCTCGACGACAACGAATCTGGAATTTATCACCCAAACGGGGATTAGATAATCGTTATAACAACAACAACAACATAAATATATGGAATCGGAATTATCAATATCCGCAGCGTCGATTTATCGTATTTTGACAGAAAATTTGGGCCTCAGAAAGGTTTGTGATCGATTTGTCTCGCACACTCCATGCACCATCTCACCGTTCGGCACTCACGACAGATTTTTTGACCAAAAATCGCATTCATATCATCAACCATTCACCCTATTCGCCTGATATGGCACCCTGCGATTTTTATTTGTTCGGAAAACTACACTTGGCCATGGAAGGAAACCGCTATGCTGACGTTGATGCCATCCAAAATGCGACGACCGCCATCCTCAACACTATACCGACAAATGACCTAAAAAAGTCATTCGATAACCTTCTTGAACGTGCAAAACGTTGTATTCAGGCGGAAGGAGACTATTTTGAAGGCGACCAATAAATTAAAAAATAATAATAATAATATTCGTTTTTTAATAAAAGTCCTGAAACTTTTGAATTGCACCTTGTATAGTTGTCCTATTTAAAAAGTATGGAGTTTTTTGTAAATCAAACATAACTGTTAGTATAGAAATTTTCAATTTGTGAATGAATTTGAGGGATAAATAAAAAAAATTGTTGCACATTTGCGGTTATAAAAAATAACTAAAAACAGATATTTACAATAATTTATGACGAAGGGATAAACGATTATCTATGTTTGTTTATTAATACATGTATGTATATGTTCCTTATTAATTATTAATTGCTTATTAATATTCTAAATATTAATTAATATATTTTTGCTTAACGTCTTCAACATACAATCTTTATATAGTAGATAATATTTGAAATATTTTGTTATTGTTTTATACAACGTAATACATCTAATATACATGTATTTAATGTGTATATTTGTTGTAAAATAGGGTTCTTGCATATTCAGCTCAAGAAACGCACGGCATTTGCTGATTTTCAGATTTTTTTTTAACACTATCCGTAGATGTTTATATTCTTCCTATTCGAAATAAGTTCGTTTGTGCACTTACATATATTGACGAAAATCTGCCAGAAAAAATATTTTACTTGATTAATTTTCGTTCCTTGTTGTTTGTCATAAAAACGACCTTAATATGTCTAATATCATCATTTCCTACCAATTACAAGTAATCCACAAATATTTGCTTTATAAATATTGAAGACGTTTTACAAGAGCAACGATTCTGTTTCATATCTTATCAGATGTACTATAATATTGCAAAATTTTTTTGTGATAAATATCTTTATTTAATAATAGCGGTACTATAATCTCATCAGAATGCTCTTTCCAAAAAAAATCCCCTTTTCTTTATATCAATAACCACTGTTGCCATTTGTCATTCTTTTTGGACCAAAAAGTGGATCAAATTGGGTAAAAATGGACCAAATTTGATTCGAATCAGAAGAGCGGAAGTTGCAGGAGGGGTGTAGTTCGGAGTGTTAACAAAAAAGAAAAGGACGTTCACGTTTTTATTTCAACTTTAATATTTTATGTTACATTTTTTGTATACTCTTGCAACATGTTGCTACACCTAACGGTTGTTTGTATCACCTAAAACTAATCGAGTTAGATATAGGGTTATACAATATATATATAAATGATTAGAATGAAGAGACGAGTGGAAATCCAGGTCTCTGTCTGTCCCTCCGTCCGTCCGTGCAAGCTGTAACTTTAGTAAAAAAAAAGACCTATCTTTATGAAACTTGGTACACTGCCACGCCCACAAAACGCCATTAATCAAAAACAAATAAATTGCCATAACTAAGCTCAACAAATAAGATACAATACTGTTATTGGGTAAACAGGATCACATTAGCGAGAAGCATCTGCAGTTTAAAATTTTTTAAAAAGTGGGCGTGGTCCCGCTTTCTAATAGGTTTAATGTGCATATCTAACCTAAAACGCTCAAGCTATAAAAAATTCACTGAGAATAAATGTTTATAGCACCTCTATCGACAGTGTGAAAATGGATGAAAATAAATATAACGGTACTATTACAAACTACAAAAACCGCGATAAGTCAAGCACTAAATACGCCAGAGACATTAAATTTTATCTCTGGGATGGTATAAGATGACTTTATAGGAACCGCGTTCAAAATTAGACAGTGAGCGTGGCACCATATCTTGAGAAAGTGAAAATCCATATCTTGGGATCTGCTCAACCGATTTCGGCACATAACATTCTTCTCATATTTCTAAGTTGTAGTGCGAAAATGGGCGAAATCGGATTACAACCACGCCTACTAATAACTAACTAACTAACTAATTCTTTCACTTTCCACTATGCAAATCAAGCAACAATGATTGCAACGGATTTAAACTTTCCGTGAATAATTCGTTTAAAGTATGCCACCTTTTGACCAAAAATTGTCTAAATCGAACCAAAACTGTTCAAGCCCCTATGTACTGAATATGTGGATCCCAGTTGAATTTTTACAGAAAATATCGGTTAATGTGTAAGATATATAATTGAAATTCATATAATAAAATATATTAATGAAACTCTCGATAATAGTATGTCTTTGTGTCAGAAATGGGTTGAATCGGATCAATACTTCCTTTAATATAAAATTTTGCCAACACCTGAAGTAATTTCCCGACTTTGATCCTTGCAAGTTGCGAGAGTATTATCACTAAACCTATTACACATATTATATAGTATAAATATATTATAAATATGCACAGCAAAACAAATGTAGTTCAAGTACAATCACTGCTAGCAACAATTAACTTGTAACAAATTTCGCAGCTGTTTAGTGTTACCAGACTCGATAACTTGGAAAACAGTCGGGGAAACTATTTAACAACACTGCCACTGAATATGATTGTGGCGATAATGAAAAAACCCTGTTAGCTAATGTGACAAAGACAGTTTCATAAGCATTGTATTCAAAATGGATCATTTCACAAAGGGATGGACCGATGGCCCAAGACAAAAAGAAACAAAAACGGTAACCGTGTCAATAACGGTCAAACAACATTTCAGTTTATATAAACTTGGCATCATTGTTGATGATTTCCATTTGTATAACAAGTAGAGCATATTTTTTGCAGTTAATTAATACAACATTTTATTTAAAGAGTATGTATATAAATACATAATTATTTAATATTGATCTTAGTGATTATAATTACGAAGCCAAACTAAATGCCAAAACCAAATACAACAACAAGAAAACACACCTTGCAAGCGAAAGTAAATCAGCTGTTCAGGTTGCGAATTTTACTTTTAAATCCAATATTGTTTAATTAGAAAATTCGCAACCCTGTTCGTAGGTATTAAATTTATTATGAATAAAAATAAAAAACCTATTTTAAGTTTTTACAAACGGATATTAAAAATTTATTTTAGTTTTTAAATCCGGTATTTGAGATAAGCAAATTGGTTTTTAATAATAAAATTATTTTTAATTAAGATTTTGGGGATTACACAAATAAAAATTATTTGAAGTTTAATTGAATTATTTCTTAATGTATTATTTGCAACCCTGCCTGTGAGGTATTTTTTTTTGCGTTTTCTGAGAAAATTTATCATATATATTTGTATACCATCAGAACATAAAGCCTACTGACTTTTTAAAAAGATATGTTATTTTTATTTGATAATTTTTGATTAAAATTTACGGTTTTTTCGATATTAGGTCAAAAAAAGGAGAAAAAATAATATTTTAAATTCCAAAAAAAATACAGTGTGTTGTACAAAATAAAAAGAAAAAAACCCAAAAACTGGGCTATTTGATTTTTTCACATACATTTTGAGGTTATGAAAAAATGTGTTTTAATCTACTGTGAATTTCTTACTTTTTTTTTATCATTTTCAAAGGCTTCTGCCTACTTTAGATATAATAGGTTATATATAGTGTTAATATATATTATTTGTTTCTTCTTCTGTAAAAATAAATATACATAAACAAATTACTTGTTTCACCCTGTGTTCCATTCCAAACAAGAAAATCTTATAAGAATAAATGCATGATAAACTGGCAATTATTTCATTAGTACAAGTTTTTCTTTCACTGTATTGTAGATACGCGCTTGTGCATAACATAAATTAAAACCTTTTTCATTATCCTTGCTGGTGAAGCGTCAGTTCTTACCTGCTTTCCTTTATACGTTTGTTTGGTAACGCTGTACCACACAGTTCAATGTACTATAAACAAATATTTACCAGTACTTTTATGCTTCGCGAGTGCAATGCGAAAGTAAACAGCAGCTATTACACACATAGGACAGGATGTGCAGCTAATATTACGATCATAAGCTACACCCGAAAGCGCAAAACACAAAAACCAATAGGAAGAAAATTGATCACCGAGAAACAAATTGATACTCGCTAAAAGGAAATGAAACTTTTAAATACATTTTTCATTGTCTTTACAAAATGGTTGTATATTGTTGGCAGGAAACCTTTGTCCCCTCGCTACTTTGGCATGAGCTCATTTAGTGCTACTTAATGCCAATCACTTTCTTATAGCTTCACAGGAGCGTTTATTGTGAACAAGCACATATGTATGTATGTACTCAGCTATTTATGTTTGTGGCACTTCCTCAGCCCAGTTACCTAAAAGTAGCGTCAAGGCAGTGCGTCTGGTTGCTTTCATTCTGTACAGTGCTACTGCAACACAATATCTACATATTTGAACAAGTTGTCCTTTCAACACAGCAGCAGCTTACTTTTTTTTTTGTCGCTGACGCTGTTCACTCGCTTCCTTATTCCGCTATTTCCTTTCCCCTATTTGCTTACAATATGAGCCGTTGTGTCAACGTGTCGAGTGGTCAGATTGAATTTCATTGTATATACATACATATGTGTATATGCATAAGTATATATGTATATATATGCGTATGTATGTGTGTACTTAACATAACAGCATTTTATATAGCAGCATATACATATATGCAAGCAATAATAATAAATTATATATTTTTCATTGTTTGTCCTCTTCAATATGGCAACCTTCATGTTTTTGTCTCCAACTCCAATACTTCTACGTTCTGTTCGCAGACAGCTGAAATTGTCATTATATTTAATATCCTCGAAGCATTATTGTTCTGTCCATTGAAAGCGGAAGCCAGCACATTTTTTACACGCCTTCATGCAGATATTGTAATATTACACATAATTCACATCTGTAATATCATTCGGTAGTTGTTGTCCTTTCAAAAGCGCAGCTCTAACGTGTTTTTGTTTTTTATCCAGAGGTGACATCTAAAGCCTCTACGCGTCAATATGTCTGTAAATATAAATCTAAGCCATGCAATATACATACTTGCAGCCAACCGATTTTATTTTAATTTCGCAACCGAAAACTTGATTGACCGGTGTGTATAATTAATTCTGTGGCGATACTAGTTACATAACCTATATCCCATTTGCTAAATCCTTATTTCCATTAGCCTATTGTTTTGTCGTGCACATTTTGAATTTAATCAAACGAGTTTTCTTTATTGTAAACACAAGAAATTTAAATTTTAATGAAATTTCCCAAATCTATTATTACCATGTTGTTCTTTGGAACAAAATTTCTATATTCTTAATAATGTCTCAGTGTTTTACAATACGATATGCATCTCTCAAAATACATCCAAAGAACTTTGTGAAGTGAACTCGGGTTTTCGACGGTCTGTGCAAAACTGAATACTTTAATACGAGTATCAGGAGTTTTAGAATGTCCAGATATCTGTATATCAGAAGTTGCTGCTTGGTGACTAATAAAAATATTATAAGAAAATAATAAATCTATTTTAGTGATTTTAAAAGTAACCAAAAATATTCGAAAATGCGACTAATAACCGGATCTTCGTACAACCGATTTCCGGATAGCCGCAAACAATAATTATACATATGTACATACTATCCATGAGAAAAATAAAAAATATTGTTACCTAGATATTTGAAAATGCGGATAGTTTCACACTACGTCAGCTTGGTATCGTAAATGTACATATGAAACCGTAGTAAAATCGTATTATAATTCGACGAAGGACTGCTAAAATAACAATAACAAATATAATTACCTCTCAACGTTTGGTCAAACTTCTCCCGTCTTGACACAATATCTGTTATTCCAAACTTAGATTTTTTAGACTTTCGGTAGAATTGATTTTTAAATCTAGAAATCACGAGTAATCTAAGTACGCGGTTAACGGCCTTTGCCTTACAACATAAAGAACAGTAACTGAGCAAAGTTTAGAAAATGAGTCCACTACAAAGCTCAACATACTATATAATAAAAAAATATTGCATTACCCTCAAGGAACCACTAGAATACCAACAAACACGTCCCATAAAAATAATCTAATAAAATACTTAAATGCTTCTTTTTTCACTGCGATTAACCAGCATAAAAATCTATGTGTTATCAAAAGGTCATTATTAAAAAGCAGCCTACCAACAACACATGCACGAAACAAAATAAAAATATCAACAACAAAGATCAAGCCCCTTTTTCTGTACTGACAGATGCTTTTTCGTTTCATGTGTTTGCTTAATCATTAAATATGCATACTCTAGCATATGCTTAGGCTATGCCCAGCGTGTTTGCTGTGACAGGAGTCATAGAAAAATGTTACACTGCTCGGAGCAGCTGATACACAGACAAAATAGCGTGTGTTGATAATAATGATCATTGTTAATGTTGATAATGAGGATCAGGAAGATTACTAGACTGTGCAGGGAATTTTTTTTTTTTTTTTTTGTAGAAATGTGTGTTTCTGGCAGGAATTAGAAGAGTTCAGTTGAAGTACAAGTAGGTGATCCGTCAATGATTCTCACGTTAAACACAGGTTCGAAGAGGAAAAATGGTCTATAATTTTTACTATTTGAATATATTCATGGCGCATTATTTTTTTTTTTGTGTCTAAAATAGTTTTAGAAACCCACATATTGACTGTTAGAATTTAATTGAAGTTGGCACGGCGACCTAAGGGCTATTGTGTCTTATATTAACTGTTAGTTGAAAATTATTTTCTAAGGAAAGAATGATATGTTCGATTTGTTTCAATTTAAGTAAATTTTTTGTTTTTATGAAATTAAATGCGACCAGAAGATTTCTATCGCATTTTTTTCGTTCTATTAGTAAAAAAAATATAAACTTTTTTACCTACTCTCAGTTAAAAAAATATATATACATTAATTTTATTTATCTAAAATTATGGGTAAATGCAAATGTATGTATTTCTTATTTATAAAATAAAATGTTTGTCAAATCTATACTTCTACCAATGTTGCAGACAGTAATAAATTAAATTAAATGACGATAATAGACTCAATTTGAGATCAAAACCATCTCTCTCGGGAGATTAATTTATCACCTTTAATGAAAACGCAGTTTTATTGTTAGGAAATGGCTACAAATGAATTATTCGAAACATTGCCAATCGCTAGTCACATCTTTCTGGCAAAGCTCGAATTCCATTACAGTAAAACTGTTCATCTTGTGGTGCTATCCAAGAATCAAGCCATTTTTCGATGTCGTCTTGTGTGTGGAACTGCTTCTGAGCCAGACCATGTGCCATCGAACGGAAAAAAATAATAATTGGATGGTGCAATATCTGGGGAATATTGCGGGTGGAGTAGGACTTCCCATTTAAGCGTTTTCAGGTAGGTTTTAATGGGAATCACCTTTTTTTTCCCAGCGCATGTAGTCGCTTTATAATGGCTTGGCGGGTGACGCCCAATGCTGAAACAAGCTCTTCTTGCATTTGACACGGATTCTCATCAAGCAACGTCTCCAATTTACCATGTTCGAAGGTTTTTGGCCTTCCTTTCGCGGACCGAATCGAATCAAAATCGATGACCACTAACTGCTGGAGCCATCTATTGACAAACACCGGGAACTTAGTTGTGCATCTAATATTTACAGCAGACATTCTTCTGTCGAAGTTTAGGTATAAGAGTCGATGTTCAACTACACTTCCGACATTTCTCCCTTCCGTACTTACCGCCCGGATCAAACCAAATTTGTCAAAAGTTATGCCCGTAGTTGCAACACAGAAATCAGTTGTTCTCTTTTGTTTTCATTTCACCAATGTTGCCGTTGTTCTATGCGTATACACGATTTTTCACACATTTAGTTATTTAGTTATAATTTTTCATATTGTAAAAGCTCAAAACTAAAATCCAACTATTAAAAATGTTTACGTATTTATAAATAAATGTATTCGACTGTGATTTTGAGTTATTTTAAGAATATTTCAAATATAAGGTTGTCATATATCTCCCTTCCGCTTTTTTGCTCTTCATTCAATGCTTTATAAAAAGTGTTACAGTGATCGGATTTAGTTAAAATATGTGCCGTTTTGTTCGATGATCTGTTTCCATCTAGACGGTAACTTCATAATACCTTCCTCGTAGAAGCCCCCCTCCTTATTTGCGAAGAATTCGGACAGCCACTTTTCACAAGCCTCTTTTGAGTTCAACTTCACACCACCAAGGGCATTCGCCATGGACAGGAACAGGTGGTAATCACTTGGCGCTACGTCCGGGCTATATGGTGGATGCGATAAAACCTCCCATCCGAGCTCCCGTAGCTTCTGACGAGTCATCAACGAAGTGTGTGGTCTGGCGTTGTCCTGGTGGAACACTACACCCTTCCTGTTGGCCAATTCTGGACGCTTCTGGTCGATCGCCTGCTTCAAGCGGTCCAGTTGTCCGCAGTAGATGGTAGAATTATGCGTCTGGCCGTATGGGAGCAGCTCATAGTTTATGATTCCCTTCCAATCCCACCAAACACACAGCAAAACCTTCCTGGCCGTCAATCCCGGCTTGGCCACTGTTTGGGACGATTCACCGGCCACGACCGTTTTCGCTTGATATTGTCGTATGTGATCCATTTTTCATCGCCAGTCACAATCCGCTTCAGAAAGGGGTCGATTTTGTTGCGATTCAGCAGCATATCGCAGGCGTTGATTCGGTCCAGAAGGTTTTTTTGCGTCAAATTATGCGGCACCCAAACATCAAACTTTTTTTTGTATCCAGCCTTCTGCAGATGGTTCAAAATGGTTTGGTGACTAACTCCCATCTCCTGGGCGATGTCACGAGATGCCATATGCCGGTCTAACTCGTTGTATTCCATGATTTGATCGGTATTTGTCGTCACAGGTCTTTCGCCGGCTGGCTTATCCATGGTGTCGTTTTCACCGGCTCGCGGTCGAAACCATTCCTCCGCGGTACGAAGTGATAGAGTACCATCCCCCAAAACACCATTAATCTCACGGAACGTTTCTCTAGCGGATTTGCCTTTAACGAAGGAAAACTTTAAAATAGAACTCCATGTTTACACGTCTATAACTGTTGAACGCAATATCCAAACTAATCATGCATAGCGTTGTTTTGTAGGTTATGTCAAGACCTTTCAAATTATGTATAGTGTTGCCAGATACGAGCTCTGTAGCGCTTTGTACATAGCCGCGAAATTCAAAAGACAAAAAAGCGGAAGGGAGATATATGACAACCTTATATATTCAAGTTTATTTTTTAATTACTACAAAATATCGAGATTGACAACCCTGCGTTGCAAGAGATTGCTCGCTCACTCTCAGCTCACTAATTTCTACGGGAAAAATAAAATTTTCGCGGATATCCCACTATACGGTCTGTTGAAGCGGACGGTAGAAGCGGTGGTGAGTGTTCATTCACATTGCGCTCTCATAAGATAGGTCATACCAGCTGACGTACGGAACGGAGGAATATCGGTGACTGTTTGAGCTATAACTCTTTGCGGGTGTTGTGTCTGATAGCAACAAATATCGATTAGAATATTCTGCTCAGTCCATTCATGATTTCTTCTATGAGGGATATGCCGTGTTTGTATTTAATCAAATCGAAATGGAAATACAATTTTTACAAATATTTTGACACCAGCGCCATCTGTCGAGTCTATGGTATATTGTTCAAGTTGTAAATGTTCGATATAAATATTTCATATCGGATACTTAGTAAATAGCAGTTTCAGTTATATTAAATACCAGTGCAAGCACAATTCAACCATTAGTCCTTTTAGGGAAAAACTTAATTGATGTAATATCTGTTTTAAACACATGTGCCACCATTTTGTTGTCCCCACATGGAGACTCAATGGCGTTTTGCACACAGTCTTACCAAACAACTTTTTATATTCGGTGTGAACTAGACATTTGTATTGCCTAGATAATATTAGATGATTATGAGTTATGAAATACGAGTACTACTATTTTATAATATCTGCGAAGATCAATCATTTGCTTTATCTCGCAATCGCCATTTGCTCATCGCTACAATCATCTGTCATCTGCGTATAAACAGCAGTCTCCCGACTATTTGTACAATTTTAAATTGCGATGTCCAAAGGGCGATTAATCTGTCGTGAAATTTGTGCGAGTGCTGTATATATGTATTTACTATTTGTAAGTTAGTGCAATGCGCAGTCGCATCATTTGGTGTTTATGATTGGTACGCGATGCACAGATGTCCTTGCGCGTCACTGTAACAGCAGCGCTTATTATTTTTACCTCCAAAGGTAGATATGTATCTATGTATATCTCTCATCTCACACAGCTTGCGGCTGCTTCATCTGCGCTGCGATCCTTTTTTGCACTTTTTTTTTATATCCTTGAATAGAATCAATGCAACAGCAGGCGTGCCGAATTCTCTACTTCCTATTGAAGTGAATGGATCATTTCATATATTTGTAAGTATGCATGTATGTATGTATGTACTTTAACAATTTCTTCAATGTGCGCATGTGTAGTGGTGCTTGCTTATTACTGCTGTTGTTGTTGCTATTATAGGCACTACACTTTTCCAATTGAAATGCGACTTGGTGCATGCGTTCTTTCCAAATTTTCGTCACACACACACGCACACACACACATACACATACATTTGCGTTGTGTACTTGCATTTTTTTCACATCGGCTTCGCCGTGCCGCTGTCAGTCGTCGCAGCCAAGAGCCATTAGCCGTCAGCCGGCTTTTTGTCCTGCAGGCAAGCTGTGTGCCGTGCATTGCCAGCCAGTTTTTGGGCGTACGTGCGTGTGTGTGTGTAGAATTGATGTAATGTATTTGTGTGTGTGTGTGTGTGATTACCGCTCGCAACCGCACATCTGTCCATTTTTAGACACGCCAGCGCGAGTTCATGCACTTTAACGACTCGATCGTTGCCACTCCGTCCTGATGAATTGTTATTCTCGTCCTTATTTGTCGTACACTGCCGTTGTTTGTTGCTGTTGTTGTTGTTGTTGTCTTTAGTATCGCTTGTTATTGCTTGCAGAGTCACCGACCGACCAACAGACTGATCGACCGGTGCAAGTTCTATATAAATTTTTGTCTGTTTTCTTTTCGCCGTTTTTTCCTTTGCTCGGCCGCATAAGGATTTTGATCCGTTAAAGCGGGTCGTTGACGTCATTATTTTGCTGTTATTTGAGTACTGCTTTTGTTGTATTATTTTGTATTATCTCATTGCTCCCCATGTTTACTACCTCGCCCTCTGCGCGCCGCTCCCCGTCAGCTCTCGTTCAATTAGGTAAGTAGGTGCTTGCCAAAGCCGAACGACCGCCCGCAAGTACATATAAAAATTCTATACGGTTCCACTTGGTTTTCGCTCTTTGTTCGTTCCTTCTTTTATACTTTATTCTTTGCATGCGTGTAAATAAATATCCATCAGCTGCTCCACATTTAAATGCGGGCAGATGGTGGTAGTCCAGTGGCCGTGTAGATGTGTGCGCTGTCTAGCTGACCGCTTTTAGTATAAACATATATATTTACCTTTGTATATATGTACATAAAAGTGTATGCGGCATATACAAATTCCTTCTTCGATTTATTATTGTGCTTGGTGTTTGAATGTACGGCTTCGTTCACCTCCATTCCGGCTATGTACAGCCGCGTTACGTGCTTACGCATGGAATATCCTTATATAACTGCCATGGATTGACGTAAAGTGGCAATGTAGGAGCACATGCTCGTAATGTCTACCATAACGGCACCTCACTTGACCTAGCCCACCGCTAGAGGCGACATCCTTGATAGCTTTTTAGTGGTTGTTTTCCACCTTCACTGTCATTTTGCTCCCTTAAATACTTTACTTTTTCGCTGCGCTCCAGCTACCCTCTCCTACCCCGTCAGTACGTGCACCCTTAATGTGTTGTTGCAGATTTCCGTTTGTTGTCTTTGTTGTTTTTGCAACGTCGAGACTTTGTCTAGACGCAGTGCAACCTAGTTACCCCGTGCCATTGCGACCTTTTGTGTGGCACTTCCCGAAATCAGCTGTTCCGACGCCTATGTTTTCATACCCCTATTTATTTGTTTACTGCACTCAAATATATCTCTCCTCAATTGTTTATATCGATGCACTGGTTGTTTGGTGGTTACTCGTCTGGTTGCCTTGCCGCTCGTTGTTGTCAACATCATGGCCATCGTCATCATCATCATCATCATCCTCGGTGGTTGGTATTTATTTTTGGAACCAAACAACCACCAGCACCGGATAGTACTACTGTTTCCACCACCAAGTTTGTTGGCTAACATCAGAGCAGAAGCAGTAGAACCACCACCAACACCGGCATTATAGCTCTGGCATTGGAGGCCAGAGACCGCCGGAGACCTACTAACTGACTGTGCCGTTTGCTCTGCGTTGCTCTGTTTTGTTATACTCGGTACTCGTACCTAAAGGGTGGAAATGAGTGAGCACAACAGGCATTTGTGTTTTCTAGGTGCAAGGCCGTTCGTTGGCATTCATTGCCGTTTGCCGCCCGCATTTCCCCAACGCCGCCATCCGTCTGGCAGCACGCGCCACAACAGCCATGCATATGTGTTAAACGCCACTTGTTATTATTGCTTAAACAATGATATTTTATATGTTATTTTTTGTGGAGAAAGTGACCACTAAACTCATTTTTGGCTAACTTTCTCTTATCAGTCACCGGCATGTTGCTCTGCATGGGGTTTCCCAATAAAAAAAGTTAGATAAATAAAAGAAAAACACTTGACGGACATCAATAGACAATGGTTGCGTTGATTTGTTTATCAACAAAAAACATATGTTTAACCACCGTACAACAACCCGGTGGATCCTTTCGGTGGTTGCTACTCATCAGCTCGCTCAACAGCATGGCATCATATAGGAATGCCTTGTCTTGCCAATGCCGGCCGGCTAAGTTGTTGTCGTCGTCGTCGGTGGTGGCCACCACTTTTTAGGGGTTCTTCTTATCGCTTATGACTTGGATTTGGTGGTAGTTAGTTTGTAATATATATGAGTATATTGCAATTACTTGGCATTCATTCATAAAAGTCTAAATGTTGTTGCTCTCAACGCTCAGCCATTTCATGCCGATACTGATAGGAACGTGCGCAAATACATACATATCTAACACATACGTTCCGTTCTATACGTATGCACTTACATATTATCAGCTTTTGTTTGTTTATGTCCTTGGAATCAGGTGTAATATGTCTGAGATTAAGGGTAGCACCAATATGTGTTTACAAAATCTTTTTGTCGTGTTTTCTAGTAATGACCTAATTTTCTTGTATTTTGTTGTAAAAGTGGTTGTTGACAACACTTCATTCATTTGACATTGGGTTTGTTGGCATTTTACTGAGGATGAGCGGATTTCACTCCACTTTCAACTAGTTGGAATGTTAGCGAGTTGCATTTTTGCATTGAATAACTGTTTTGCTAAAAGATATGTAAAGATGAGTTATTTGACATTGAATTGTTGTTTTAGTTATTTGTGTGTGCAATATTTACATTAATAGAAGTAAAGTGTATTTTTTATGGCCAAGTGGGAGATAAAAACAACTGTATTCGCATATAATATTGCAACATGTTTTAACATGCCTTAGTATATAATATTGCAAAAAGCAATAAAAACCGTTTTATAACCCACTTGAGTGAATTTGATTGAATTGAATCAATACGTAGTGTTACCCAGTGCGCTTTAAAATTTAGATTTTGTTCAGTTAATTTATAAAATAATATATTATATAAAATAAAACACAATTAATAACATACCCAACGCTCTCAAATATAAATATAATGAGATGAATTTAAATATTGTCAAATTAGTTATAATAAGAAATTCGTGGGCAGATTATATATATGCATGTATAGTTAGTTTCGCAAAACCGAAATATTTGAGAAATACAAGAACAATAAGTTGTTCCTTTTGATTTTTGATTCTTGCACTTCTAAAGTTGAGTAATCTATGGATGTCTGCTGACGAAATGAGAAAAAATCTGATAAATGTTTAAATCATTTCACAATAAAATATGTGTAGTGTAATTGATGTATTTCATGCCAGGTTTATTTACTTACTGTGATCCAAATATTATTCAATGAGCCATAATATCATAGTAAAGTGCCCGGCATCGTTTTAAATTTGCCATTATATATATATTTATCAAATTCTGGCGCTCTTATACTCGTTAATAGAAATTTCAAATCTATGTGTTGTAAATATATTTTTAGCACAATATTAATATCTTCAAGTGCATGAAATAATATAAGAAATATATGTTTACCGAAATTATTAAATGAGGATAACTATTAAGACATAGCCTGAACACCTGTTAATGTGAAATGACGCTGTAAGAGCTATCGATTTCGATAACTATGCATATATTATTGCTTTTTTTTACAATTTTTTATATTGAAAATGATATGTTTTGTTTTCAAATTAGTTAAGAGTGTGCGCAATGTTTGTACCTAATATTTATTAAGGAGATTATCATACGTAATTCAAGTTCGTTGGAGGTGGAAAAATGTTTTTCTTTGTTAACTACCTACATGTCCAAACATGTCAGAATGTTGAGCATAAGTTATAATGATGGTGAGAATATCTCTTCAATCCAATTTTAAAATTTTTATGAGGGAAAGTTGCGATGTCTAGTGTCTTCACGGCAGCATACTCTTTATGGATGATACGTAGATTTAGAAACAAAATGCAGACTAAAGCAAAAGTATCGTAAAACTTTTTACAAGGAGCTTAGAAATTTTAATGACGATTCTACTACTACTTTATACATCTGCTCTTTATCACCTGCCTGTATCCACCTACTCATAACTCAATCTGGTTTAGCTGCAGCGACAAGCTTAAATATGAACATATATATGTATGTATGTATGTATAGTTTCTAGTTTTCATGTCTTTTATTCCCTCTGAAAAAAAAACTTCCTACACCAGCAGCATGAAATTCGAAGTAAACCATAGTGGAAAATGCAAATGGCCGCATCACCATAAACAGGATAAAATGCCAAAGTGCTATGCATATATAATTTCCTTTCAAAATGGCAACGAGAAAACGAAATGAAAAGATAAAAAATGAACTTTGTGAGTTATGCGGCAGTTGAAACATAAAGAAAAAACAACAACGACAAAAAGTGCATAGCAATAAAAAGGGAAGTGGTAATGCCGCGAAATCCGCTCGTTAACTGAGGTATTTGGTCGTCAGACGCACTGGAAAAAGAAGCATACATTTCTGCGTAGCATTAGCAATAGAAGCGATAATAAAAACACGTCAATAGTAGGAGTTCGTCTACTCCGCAAGTTCACTGCCCTCCTCTCACACACAATCTGAGAGGTTTCAACTTCTTGCATACACACTTTGCTGCGCCAAATGGACTCCGGCCCTATGTATGTATGTATGCCTGTACAAACATGTACATGTATGTATATATAGTATGTCGATGTGTCATGTAAAGGTGTGTGGGTTGCGTGGGGACGCCAAGGCGCACATTTAATTTTGGTGTACATACAAAGTATCTCACAAATGAAATTGAATATTGCGCGTACGCGACAAAGGACACGCTGAGCACCGAAAATTGAGGCGAAGAAGGAAGGAAAAAATGTCAATTTACGCCAAGTTATGTGAGTGTGCGGCAGCCGTCTCGTAATTTGTAGGAAAAGATAGATGCCAATGTATGTACGTAAATGGATGACAGAAAGAGAGAGCAAATGACAGCGGTGAAAACTTGCTGCCTTTGCTGAGCTTGCGCATAGGGTGTTGGGAGTTTATTGCAGCGCAACAAGGATACAAAATATCGAATGAGCTGAACGGAAGAAGGATAACAACGCAAGGCACATAATGGCAGGCGAATGTACAGAATGTATTGAAAACGGGTATGAACGGAAGGACGAATAGATGAATTGTGCGACCAAAAACAAAAAAAAAAGAAACAGTTGGTCGCATTCAGTCAGTCAGCAAGAAAATACTTTGAGCGCATTAAGCGACGTGTTGTCGAGCGCAGTTGGCGTTCTCAATGGTTTTCACACAGCGCAGCAACCATGAGAACCGAGGGGACGCACGCTCCGTTTTTCTTGTATTTTTATTCGATTTTCCTTTTTTGATTTGCGCGATTGCTGCTGCCTGTATACGAGTATATAATCAGCAACAGCAGCCTGGCAACCTTCCTACCAACCGCCTCACTGACACTGGCTAATGTCGAGGATTAGTCGACCAACGCCAAAGGCTGTGGCAATTTTACTCCGATATATTCGCATATTAACTATTTTACGTGTTTTTAGCGTGTGTGTGTGCCCGTACATGTGCTTTTGACAGAGCTTATTTGTGTGCGTTGTTGCAATAAAATATGATTTTTACTACACTCGTTTTTATTTTCATTTCGCGTTTGCTTCGCTGTTTTTTTACTGCTTCACGATTTCTAACAGCTTTTCTGCCATCGATGCACGGTGAAAATTTGGTTTGGGAGATTCCGCGCTAGTTTTGGAAAATAAAAATTCATTTGATGATTGCTTTGTTGTTATAAAATAACGTTTTAGATTTTTAAAACTTGAGTGTGCTTTGAAATTTTTTATTAATACGCATCTTGTAGACTATTTAGTACACATACTTCCTTCCACTTAAGTAGTTTAGTCGGAAGAATTTTACATAGGACAACACAATTTCTTGAAAAATGTAATGAATTTCGAGCTTGGAAAAGATTATTCGGAGATTCTCTTTCATACTATATAAACATTCGGACTGTGTTGTAAATCAGAAACTCTCATTTGTCGCTTAATAGCTAAACTCAAACACGAACTATTATTAAATATTATAAAAATTAGTCACATAATTCATTAGACTGTATTTAGGAACTTGTTGAGAATTACAGAATTTAATATTTAAGCGAATCGTTAACCACTGGTTTAACCAAGATCGTTTAATTCAATTATTAAATTCTGGCAACTATGTGTTTTGTGGGGTTATCTTACCTTGCGTTCTTTTGCAACTCCTTTACAATTTTTTTTTCAATGTTTCCACTTATATTTTAATTTAGCAATTACTATATACTATACTATAATTCATAATTTTTTTTATAAAGCCTGAATTTTCATAATACGCCTATCGTTCTAGTTAACTAATTCGCCGTTATTATTTCTCCCAGTGTATACATCACTAAATTTGCAACTACTACATTTTGACTGCTTTGTGTGTGGCATGAAATTTTGATTTTAGATACGAATCCGCCATAGCTGCTGTGCTTTTCTCTCATTGCTAATGTCACACAATAACAACAACAACAATAGCTATGGTAAAAAAACACGACTGCAAAAACAAAACAAAAAACCGGAATGCCATTTTTATTGCTTTTACATTGTTGTTGTGCTGCGCGACCCGTCGAATGCTTCGTACTCATACACCGCCCCATACACACACGCACATGCTTGCATATCGCTGCTTGAGACAGGCGAAGGCGAAATGTCGTACATACATATGTATGTACATACATAATAGAGAGAAATTTAAATTATTTCATGTGCACGTGAATCTAGTTGGCTTTTCACAGCAAACACGCACACACAAACACCCATGCAAACATACTATGTATATACAAAATGAGAAATTATGCTCGTGTACATGTGTTGGTGCTTCGTATTTGCTCGCGCTTCTATTGCCAACGCGGAAGGGACGCCATCTCCTGCCTATGTCCTGTTATTCGGCGCCTCGCACGCTTGCCCTTCACGAAAGCGTTACAATTTTACCGAGTTTTATAAAACTGTGTGTGCAATCTGCACTTTTTAGTCCAACTCGGCTTTTACTGAGCATTTGTCTTTTAAAACGTTTTTTTTTTAGTAACCGATTTTTGTTTTTACTTTTTGCTATTATTTTTATAGCTGTCATTGTTGGCCACATTTTTGGTTTGCAATGCGCGTCCCTTTCTAGTTTGTTTACTTTACATTTTTGTTGTTGTATTTCCTTGGCTTGATACCGTGTCACTGACCAGAAGTGCAAATTGAAAATCGAGAGTTTAACGGGGTAGGTGAGGCGGAAAAACTTGGCAGCGCTTCACGGTCGACAGTCTTCCCCCTACTTTTAGTGGACTTGTTCTGTTACTACTGCATTTGTCAAATTGTTGTTGTTGTATATATTGCTTTTTCTTGTTTTTTGTCAATTTGTCAGTTTGTTTTAATTTGATTCCCCTTCCTTATAGCTCTTAACCGGCGGTTATTTCCTGCTCGAAAGCTGCGGTATTTCTTCGGCAGACGAAGCTCATTGTATGAATTTGTTGACGCACATATTGCAATTGCAATTTTAATGTCGTAATAGGCGGAAAGGCCATGAATACAATATTTTTTCTCTTAAAACAAGGTCTATAGGGCTCTCCAAAGGTTATGTCGGACGTTTTTAATAGTTAAAAGTCACTGAGGCGTTCACTCCACTTACAGTAACAGAGTGGAGTATGTTCGTGAATTTTATACCGAGGCTGCATCAGCAATTATTTTTGTAACCATCGAGTTTAAAATTTTTCCCAAAATTCTTTTAGTCAGAAATAGAACTGGTCAACCTGGTGATTTAATTAAAAGTTAGATTATTTTTAGACCATAAACACGAACGTTGTCTTATACGTTATGACTTTATTATAATTATTATAAAGCGATACATTGTAGACAGTCAAAGCTGTGTATTCGACTCTTATGGCCTCGCTTTCACGGCAGTTGGGCTTACGTAATAGAAGGACAAATAATTTAAGGTTTAACACATCAAATGCATTTTTCACATTTTCCTCAACAATTTGAGATGTTGTTTGGTGTGTTACCACTTTGTAGTCGATAAAAAATTGACGAGGCGACTTAGCCATGTCTGTCTGTCTGTCTGTGTGTACGCAAACTAATTCCTCATTTTTTGAGATATCGATCTGAGATTTTGCGGAACCGCCGATATCGGAACACTATAACATATAGCTGCCATACAAAGTGACCAATCAAAACCAAGTTTTTGTATGGAAAAATTTTTTTGGCTTGGATTATTGTTTAAGGCAACGGTACAAAATAGATTTTTTGTAATGTAGAATTTAATTAAACTAGATACGATATTTTTTACACCGATGAAAAATAAATTATCTGCGTATTTTTTGGTAATGTGAGTAAATTAAAAAAAAATAATTTCACAATATTTTTTTTTTTAATAATATGTTTCGATACTGTGCTTAAAAAGAATAATTACACCACGTTACAAAAATTTTCAAGGTTACAAAAATTCATAAGAAGCTGAAACTCGGCAAAATTGCTCAAAACATAATTATAAAAAAAATCTTAAAAGTTTTCATCGTTCCGGTTTGTGCAAAAAAATTAGCACGAGGTCAAAGGTCAAAAAATAAGTTTTTCGCGAATTTTCAGCTAAACCGTGAGTTTGTTCGTAAAATTACCTAAGGAAACATTGTATCAATAGTTTTTTTTCCTAAGAGTCACCATTTTGGAGATATAACGCTTTAAAATGTTGAATAATTTGTAATCCCCATATTTTTCACACTATATTTTAGGCTTAAATTGTTTCTTTTTGGAAAATAGATTATCCTTGAATTTTTATTTTCTAACAATCTTCGAAAATTTTCAAAAATTCATATATTGTCTATACATTGTATGGTATATATTTTTCTTAATTTGTGCCAATTACTCTTGATTTTTGTTGTATTATTTTGGTATTAAAAGTTTATTTTTTTTTCAGAATATTTGAAGTCAAATTTCAACTTTCTAATAGTTGAGAAGCGGTATTTCTAGTATGAGAAAATTTCAAAATTTTCAGATTTCTACTGAACATCCGCTCAGTTAATGTACATACATATATACTTGTACGAAAACAACTAATTTGATTTTGATCAAATATAATTTTGTAATCCTTTGTCCTGGCTCGAAAAGTACTTGGTTGGCAAACTTATTCGCTCGAAAGCATACATGCCGCTATTTCGATAAATATGCTGGTCTTATTGCATGCATTTACATATGAATGCGTGCACATAAGCAGACATACGTACGTATGTACGTACTTTGGTACGTTAACGTAACGGTTCAGCGGTTTTTCGACGCCGCGCTCGAAACAAGTTTTCGGAATTTTCTGTTATCCATCAAAGGCTAAGAATGGCGAACGACCAAGAGATTGCGGCGTGTGTGCGTGCTACTTGCATTTACAAACTCAAAAAACACACACATTATACATATGTATGTATATAAGCGCATTCAAAGTCAAAGGATGTGCGACGGGTTCGCGCTCGAGCTCTATCGAGCCAAAAGCACCAACTGTGTGTATTAGGCGTAACCTCTACCGGTTTCGAAAATGCATTTGTATAGGTGTCCGCTGCGCTATGCATGTGTGTGTGTGTGCGTATGTCTAAAAGGAATTTGTTGTACGTGCTCTTTGCGCAATGCTTTTTGCGACGGCCATGTGCACTTGGGTATTTCCAACCATTGCGCAACAACAAGAACAATGTACATACCATATTTATGTATATATGTATGTCTGAACGCACGCCCATACGAAGTTTCATTATCTACATACTTACATACATGAATGCATACATATGCACAAAGTCCGTTCGTTTGTGTGCCAATTATGGAAATTATGCTGCTTCATTTTCCAATTCTATACCTTTGTTAGTTTTAGTTGTTGTTTTTTCGCAATAGAGTTTTTCTAACTACTATTCTTAGTGGCATGTGCTGCAAAAAAAAATGTATACACACATGTGCATGTCAATGTGAAAATACGTGTTTCTGTTGCAGCTACTTGAATTTGAAATTAAAAAGCATTTGAATTCCGCTCAGCTGTCGCAATTATCCTTGTTGGCGTTGCGCCTGCCTTACCAATCGCATGCGCACACACCTATATGCAGACACGAGCTAGATATTTGGTCTATGTGTGTGCGTGTGTCTAGATAATTCACGTACCATTACGTGTCCATAATTAGATTGCTTGGCACTCGCTCGTTTTTTTCGCCACAATTTTGCTGATAATTATAATAAACTCATTGCCGTGCGCCACAAAAGCCACAAATATGCAACGAATTGCCCGCAACATTTCTGCCGCGTTTTCTTAGTTTATACGCTTAGTTATTTTGCGACAGGTGCTGCCTATACCTTTCCCGCTGTTCGGAAAGTGAGGGAGTTGTGGTAATAGTAAATTGGCTGTTAATCGGTTTTGTGACGATGTTTATAGTGTTTGTGACGAAGTTAGACACAAGCGCTGTTTACGTAAAATTAAAGCACTCATGCGATCTAGGTATTTGTATTGTTCAGTTTTCAAATATATGAGAAATTTACTTATTCTTATTGACCTCTTTTTTCCAATAGACCTTGTCTAAAAACCATAATATGACCCCAAGCAGACGCTAAGCTTGTGCAACTCTTTTAACTCATTACTCAAACGATTCTCAATTCTCACTTGCTTTTGTTTGCAACTCTATGTTGCTTAAAATTACAAAATTTTTTCTATTCATTCAGAAGTGTTAGAAACATACATCGACCTAACCTCAAATACTTATTATAACCGTTTTTGTAAACCTTTGCTGCTTATTGCTTTTTCAATCATTTGAGTTTGAATAGTCGCCTGAGTGAAATAATTATTTTCGAAACGTTTTAAAAAAAGAGATCTTACTGTACACCTGACTTTCATCTATAATTTAATTTTCTATTTAAGAATACCCCTGGTCTAGGCGCCTAAATTTAAGGCATTTTTCAAACTGAGATAAAAAAAATTAAAAACATTTTTACTATAAATTTTTTTATGAATTTTATTGACATTACAAAAAACAAGTAAGGAAGGGCTAAGTTCGGATGTAACCGAACATTTTATACTCTCGCAAAGTCAAATAGTATACTCGTTTGAGATTTCTTTGTGGATTGACTGATATTTACGGTAAAAAGTCAACTATAGGTACTGGGGTCCACATATTCAGTACCTAGGGGCTTGAACAGTTTTGGTTCGATTTAGAAAATTTTTGGTCACAAGGTGGCATACTTTAAACGTATTATTCACGCAAAGTTTTACGCCGATATAATCATTGTTGCTTGATTTGCATAGTGGAAAGTGAAAGAATCAAGTGGTATTTAAAATGGTGTCATATGGAAAATAGGCGTGGTTGTAATCCGATTTCGCCCATTTTCGCACTATGACATAGAAACATAAAAATAACGTTACGCACCGAATTTGGTTGAAATCGGTTAAGCAGATCTCAAGATATGGGTTTTCACCTAAAAGTGGGCTGTGCCACGCCCACTGTCTAATTTTGAACGCGGTTACTATAAAGTCATCTTATACCATCTCAGAGATAAAATTTAATGTCTCTGGCGTGTTTAGTGCTTGATTTATCGCGCTTTTAGTAGTTTTTAACAGTACCGTTATATGGGGAGTGGGCGGAGTTGCCACCCGATTTCAACTATTTTCACACCGTCAATAGAAGTGCTAAAAACATTTGCTTCCAGTGAATTTTGTTATTATAGCATTAGCGGTTTAGGAGATATGCACATTAAACCTATTAGAGGCGGGACCACGCCCACTTTTTAAAAAATTTTTTTAATGCAGATGCCCCTCCCTAATGTGATCCTGTGTACCAAATAACAGTCTTGTATCTTATTGCGGAGCTTAGTTATGGCAAGTTATTTGTTTTTGATTAATGGCGTTTTGTGGGCGTGGCAGTGGTCCGATTACGCCCATCTGCAATACCAACCGTTAACGGTACCAAGAAACATGTCTACCAAGTTTCATAAAGATATCTCAATTTTTACTCAAGTTAGAGCTTGCACGGACGGCCGGACAGACGGACAGACAGTCACCCGGATTTCAACTCGTCTCTTCATCCTGATCATTTATATATATATAACCCTATATCTAACTCGATTAATTTTAGGTGATACAAACAACCGTTAGGTGGACAAAACTATTATACTCTGTAGCAACAGGTTGCGAGAGTATAAAAATCGAAAAAACGGTGCTTCCTTGTTAACATGATTCCAACTTTTGTAGTAATCTAAAACAAACAAATTGATAAAAGTCTTCACTACATCAAATTGACCTTTGCCAAAGCAAAGAAAAATTCACAAAATGACGTCGACATAAAAACATATTTTTTTTCTCCCTTTTTTTTTACTTTTGCGAATTTTTTAAAAATATTTGAAATTAAATTCTCCAAAATTCGAGGCATACGCAAAAGGGAGCTGTATAACAAAGATTTTTATCAAATTTCAAAAGACCCGGTTAAGTATAATTTAAGATATCATGTCAACTACCTCCAAAAAAGTAGTTTCGAGAAAAACGCGTTTTTGTGTGATTCGCTCCGCTCGGTCGGCAAAGACGCCACGTCACAAAAACCGCTGTATCTCCGAAAATAATTCGAATTTTTAAAAATCCGTTTATGCCCATAAGTCTAAACTTTGATAATATGCCGAAAATTAATTTTTTCTTTCAAATTTCTAGAGCAGAATACCCCCATTAACAATAATGTTATTTGAAGTTAAACTCCACCAAGAGAAAGTAACGCTTGTAACTCTAAACAACAATTTATTTTTTCCATCGCGCTGAAATGGCAAGATTTTAGTTGTCTAGTTGACACGACATTAAATACTCTTAAATATTTTCGAATAATTAAAACAACTATTTGTGGTGGTATTTATTACGGTTTGGAAATTTCAAATACCTCTATGATAGCTTATTGTTATTTTTAGTTATTTTATAACCTGTTTTATTTTATGTTTGTTTTTTCTTTTGATATTTTAATTTATAATATTAAATGGTCTAGAACCATGAAATCCATTATTTATCCAGTAAATGACTTTAGTGATCTGTATCTCGTGCGATCGGATTACGTTATATGGCGTTAGATAAAATCTTGTATTAAAAAACTTCTTCGACATTTTTGTGATTGCTTGATTCAGTATTATTACCCGCCAGAGATGAACATCTTTTATAGTTTTTCTTCGATAAAATATGTTAATGATCTTAATACTGTAACAGCCAAACACCCGCAATTTTTGATTCGTAGAATAGCAGGCCAGTGGTTGAAAATATCGATAAAATAATGGAAATCGAAATATAAGCACTCGATTACGCAGGATTTAATTTTATTGTACAAAAAACCGTTTGGTGCCATTTAAATAAGGTTGGATACAAAAATAAGCGACACAGAATTTGCATCGACGAGTCGTAGAAGAATCGTAACAAAATCTACCCATTTCTAAATCGGATTTTTACCGTCAGAGAGGTTTTACAATAATTTTGATGGTGTTGGCAGCGAATCACCTAGTATTATGAGCTCCTTCCCAACGGCCAAACTCCGAATTCGGACTTGTAGGTATTCTCAAGAATGAAACGTTTGAACGAAGCAATCGCCTAGAAGTAGCCAATAGGAGAGTCCGGACCTGGCACTTAGTTACCTGTTTTGTGGTGAATGATTTTATAGGTGAAAAATTCGTCTAAAGAGAAGCTCGTGAAAATTCGTTGCCCCAATTATTTGTCAACAGGGATGATGATTCCCATGAGAGTGGCAATATGAAATTCCTTCAAAATGGCAACAAGTTATCTAATAAAACGGTTCATATTTGATCTAAGTCGATTCATTATAACTATGCTAAATAAAACCTTCAAATTAATTCAAAATAATGGATTTATTTTTACTAGACATTACTACATTACTACATTTCTTGTTCTTGTTCTTGTTATTATTTATGTTCTTCATAATTAATACTTTTCAAATTTTCTCGTGTTATATACATGTATTGTTGCATTACATTTGTTTTTGTTCTTTGTTCCTAAATTACTTTTATGTTACTTTTAGATTTTTTGTCATTATTTTTCATGTTATTATGCCTCCGTGGTTTCGCCGTGGCTAAACAAAAACAAAAAATTGGCTTAAATTTTCGTATCTATACATCGCATTATATGTGTCTGTATGTGTGTGTGTCAAAATTTCACCATTTTCTTCTAACTTCAATGAAATTATTTGCGCAATATTTCATTAATCTTCCGACCGCAACTAATCCAATTCCCCAGCGCCTGCCATCCAGCCATATTTATCAAGCCACGCACTCAGACGTTTAATATGAGTAGTTAATGTAATATTTCGTTCTTTATTTTGCCAATCGTTAAGTAAAATGAAATCCCATAATTTCGCTAAATCATCAGCAGTGGCGGCGATTCGTTTTGTAAATACGAGTACTCTAATGCACATATACAAGTATAATTGATGGATGTATGTGTAAATGTTTGTTTAGTGTTACATTGCTTTTGTTGTATTTCTGCGTCACTGCAGTGCTTATCCTGCATGCGCCTTCTGCAAAAACTAATTTTTTTTTATAAAACAATTAATTTTTTACTATCCTAATTCGATCTATTTCGCTAGTGCTATCGCCACTATATCAGGCACATAAATCTTTGTTGTATTACCATAATTCGCAGCATTCGTTGTAGTGTGTGCATAATTTTTTACCATTAATAAAAAAAAAGTCCTCCTACACGCATACATATACATTTATTATTATATTTGTGCCCGTATATCCTTTGCGCTTAGTCTCTGCACGCGTCACGAGCCGAACTAATGTCTGGCAGAATAAATAGCATTAAAAATGCATGTAATGAAACTCACACAAAAATACAGATATACATATGTACATATTTGAATACATACTATATGTATATTTCTCCATACATATGAACACGCTGTGACGCTCTTTGTTGATGCTGAGACAGTTTCGGTCACTACATTTCAGCTGCTAATGCAGAAATCAAATTAAATCAGGTAAATGTGTGTCTATGAAAATCGAATAAAATACATACACACAGGCATACAGATATAACATACATACATACATACTGTTCGATGAGTGTCCAGTTGGACTTTAGTCTTAAGTAGTCTATATATATTGTATCTATGTGTATCCTATGTGCATATTTATTCGCAATCCTTGAATTCATCTAACTGTGTTGATGTATGTGTTCCTCAGCCGAATTTCACCGCTTAAATATAGATTCTTCATTAATTTTGATGTTTTTGCTGAATAACTCGGTGTAGTTGAGCTATAAACGAGTTTAGCTTTTTAGGTTTATAATCAAATGACAACTGTGTCCTCGGGACCTAGTGGGTCGATAAACTCGGGGCTAAATTTGACATTTTTTTTTTAAACATCATCATTATAAAACAGGGTACCACATCCTAAAACACCAAAATACTGATGTTTAAGAGGAGTTAAAGGTATATGTGCATGGTAAAGTAAGTAATTATCAAGTAATACGAGTTTGTGTCACAACTTTAATAGAGCATAAATGGCACAGAATAAGGAAAAAATGTCGATGTTTGACTTCCGAGTCGAAATATAAAATAAATGACAAGAAATGTGGAAGAATGTGGAAGAAGCATCCATGTTTGACTTTTATGTCGCAAAGAAGTGCAAATACTGAAGTTGTATTGGATATACTAAAGAGCTCGTCCACGAAAAATGTAAGATAGATTCCAATATTGGATTCTCAGATTTGGTAAATCTAAAAAGGTTTTATTAGCGTGAGATCTTACGACTTTTCGAAGGGGAATTTGTTTTCTTAGGATGATGATCATGTTTATATCAGAAAAATTTTTGAATATTTTATATGGCATTTAATATTTAAAAATTTCATTACAGTAATAAGCTAATTAAATTAAAATAAAAAAAGCTTACACTAAATATTTTTTGTTTTTTGTATGTTTTCTATATTTTTATACTCTGATTAAGTTTGCCACGAAGTTTGTAACACCTAAAAGGAAACGTTGGAAACTCTACAAAGTATATACATATATAATTGATCAGCATGACGAGCTGAGTCGATTTAGCCATGTCCGTCTGTCCATCCGTCTGTATATATGCATACTAGTCCTTCAGTTTTTCAGATATCAGTCTGAAATTTTGCACCCGTGCTTTCGTCACAAAGTAGCTGCTCATTTGTCGGAACGGGCAATATCGGACCGCTACAGCATATAGCTGCCATACAAACTGAACGATGAGAATAAAGTGTTTGTATGGAAAGCTTTTTCATTTAACGAGATATCTTCAAGAAATTTTTTATGGATTATTGGCCTAAGGCCTAATGGTGTAATCTCCGAAGAAATTGTTTAGATCGGATCACTATAGTATATAGCTGCCATACAAACTGAACGATCAGAATAAAGTGCTTGTATGCAAAGCTTTTTTATTTTTGAGGAGTATTATAGCCGAAGTTAACGTTTTTATTTTTATTTTTGTTTCATATTAAATTTTGATTATGCTGATGTTTTATTTTTTAATGCATATCTAATTTTTTTTAATTTTTTATAATATTTAAAAAAAAATTTTTTTGTTCATTTTTTTAAATTACTTTATTTTTTGCTACTAATATTAATATATTCTCGTATTTATTGGTTCGTTAAATCATTCTATATTAGGAGAGCTGTGCCGAACATTTATTAGTCGCTTGCGGCGCTGATTGCTGTCTGTATTTACTTACTTGCACTTATTTATCACGTTTCAGTCTCACGTGTTGTTGCTTTTTGTTTATACTTCGCAACCATTGTAGTTGGATTAGGTGTTTGAAATCAAATTTGCAGCCGGATGCTGCTTTGTCATTGGCAACTAATTTTTTATTTTTTTTATATTTGCTTTTTTTTCGTTTCATTCATTTACTTTGTTAGCTTTTCAACTCTAAGCGCTCGTTTTTTTGTCAAATCCTTTTTCATTAAATAAAAAAAAAATACAATCATGTACGCCATTTACATTGCTTTTAAGTTCCTCTATTTACTATTCATTTAGTTTATTCTTTCTTTTAATTTAATTTTGTTTGCGCTTCAAACCAGCCAAGTGCGACGCATTGGCCGAAGGGACTCGCTATTTGTTTGCTTTTCATTTTGCTTGCTTATTTATCACGCATTTTCTACTTTCTCAACAACTTTGCTTTAGCCTATGCTTGTCGGCGTTTCTATTTGATTGCTGACACTTACAATTTGCGCGTACATTCTCTTCATGTCCTTTTTGCCACCATTTCGTATATATTTGCATACATATACTAGTATGTACTTCCACGAATATATATGTATTTATTGTGCGCTGTATACAGCGCTTGTTCGCTCAAAATATATTCTACTCTTCGCCATAAGGATAATGCATCCTTCCGCACTCGCTTTGCTCCTTTGCCTTGGCAGACTTTCATTTCACTCGTTTTCGAATTTCGCAAATTCCCTTGAGTGCAGAGCCGAGCGCACTCGCATCTCAGTTTCGTTTCGTTCTCACTTTGTACGCTAATCGCAAAGTATCTGTGAGTCGTACTGCGCTTGTATGCGTGTATCTATGTGTCAATATATAGAGTGTTTTGTTGTTGTTCACATTGCGCTGCCGCCTCCTGTCTGCTCATTTTGTGTGTCGTCTACGCTTTGATCCTGTGTTTCGTTCTTGTACCGTTCACGCGCTCGGTTGGTTTCGGCCGCTTCAGCAACCCCAGTTCGTTTTAGTTTACTCGCTGATCTCAGACACGCCAGAGCCTTACAAGCTAATACGCGTAGTGGGCTTTTAGGCTGTGGGAGTTTTGGAACAAAAGATAATAAGAATTCAATAATTAAACTGCATAAAAAATAGAAAAAAAATTTTCCATTGAAAAATAGTTTCCAAGTGTATGGGAGAAAATTGAGCGGAAAAATAATTTATAATAAGTGAAGTACCGTTGTGTGAGAAGAGAATTAAGTTTATAGTCAAATCAAAGATTTGTTGTTTTAAGTGCGCATAAATTTTTTACTTATATGCATACATAAATATACATACATACGTATATATACATATATGTGTTTTCCAAGTGTGTGTGTGCACGTTGACTTGACACAAGCAATCTGTGAGTTTCAGCGACTTTTTACGTATTGAAAAAAGCTTTTATGTTACTTAACTAAATGAGAAACAAAAAATGTCAGCAAATATTATCAAAATCTGAAAATAAGTTTGGAAATTGAAAATTTTTGAAAAAAAAAAAATTGTGCTGCTTGTGCGATACACAAAAAAAAACAAGCGAAAAATATAAATGAAAAGTGAAAACTGCATGCAAATATATTATTTTACTGGCCAAGCTGCTAGCTCTATTGTTGCGCTGCTCAAACTACAGTGATCAGAGTGTACAGAATTCTCTATAATTCGCTGGCGCATATCACGCTTAAATAATTTGCGCTGCAAAAAATGTGCAATAACCAGCAAGAAAAGCGCTACTAGTCGCTATACGCAGCCAACTAGAAACTTATTCCAAAAACAACAAAAAACACAGCAACAACCAACAATATAAAAGCACAAAACGCCGTTTTTTGAATCTAGTTGTACAACAACAGTAAAAAGGATCCAAAGAGTAAAACCATAACTGCACTTTGCATGGAATGCCGTTAGCGCCACCTCTGAAGAGCAAAGCAAAATTTTTGAATATGAAATAAAAGTGAGTTGCACTGTCTTGATTTTTTAATGCTTATTTTCAATATATATTTTTAAGTAAAACGTTTATTAGTGAAACGAATTATTAAAAAAAAAAATTATTGTTGCCCAGTTAGATACACGCTCAGCAAACGTTTAATAAGTGAAATGCAATGAATGTGCAGCAAATATTGCAAACGTTAAATATATACATATATGTAAATATAAAAGTTGTTTGCTGAAATATTTTATTTTTAATAAAAGTCTCAGCTTACACTTAACCTCACTTTACCCTTTAACCTTACAACGTCAATATAAAACTCAACAAATGCGAAATAGTTAAAAATAGTAACGAAAAATACAAACACGCGCAATAAAGTTCGCATTTAATCAAAAATGACCCTCAACTCACAGCAAGCCCCACTCCCCCCTCTTTTGTGTACGCGCCCGATTCACCGATTTCTCATACACATGTAGATACGTATGGATTCTTATACAAATGTACATGCATATGTGTGTGTACACAAATATATTTTAGAACTCAGTACTGCGCTTATATGTATCTCAAAATCTCTCCGCTTCGGTCATTTACGCTCTTTTTATTTATCCCTATCACTCGCATTTCGCTCTTCCATGACTCTCTCATTTATGTACTTTCGCATATCCTTCTGACATGTCCTTCGTTGTCAGTTCAGCTTCGAAATAATCGTCAGTCGTCGCTGCTGCTTACTACAACATTTTCTATGTAGTTCTGCACCAAATTCGTGTGTGTGTGTTTGTTGTAATATTTTTTACATGATACATACGAACATGTATATGTATATGTACATATATATGTAAGTATATTCGAATAGGAATATGATATGATGATATGACATTTACGCTGCTTTGCAAGCGCATACTTTTCGGTTTCGCTCTGTTTTTCATTCTTGTTCTTCGTTGCTGTTTTATTTGTTGTTGTTGTTCATAGTAATATTCCTTGCCAATCTGGTTGGGTGGTGGTACAGTTTTATTGGTGTGCTACACATACACATGCATACGTGCATATATTGAATTTCGGTCGCCCGTTCGCCGCATCCTTTTGTATGTTTGTTGTTGTCTCTGCAATTTGCCTCTGTGTGTGTGCATGTGTACGCATTTATTTGTCGTATATCTCATCAAAAAGAATATATGCACATTTGCATAGGTAAACATATTAACGCGTCGCTGTCTCTTGACACAACTTTGATCAGATTTTAATGCAAAGGAAATTATGCAAATTTTATGCGAAATTACTTTAAAGCCTGCTTGGGCTTGAGTGTTGAAAATGTAGTCTGGTTTGATATATATTTTTATTTAAAAGTGTTTTTCTCTTATAAATGATGATAAAATGATTTGTCCAGACATAAATATTCCAACTTATTATAAATTATAAAACTCGACTGAAGTTGCACTTTAATTGGTCAAACATTTTTTCAGGGTTTAAAACATTGGCCAACAACATGCTAATGGGGCAGATATTCATAATCGCAAATAAAATAAGTCTAGTAAATTGTAAACATTAAATTCTTTTAATTTCGAAAAATTTCGCACTTGAATGTGTTTTTTTTTTGGAAATAATAAGTCCTCAAAATCGTTTGTATTTTTATTTTTAAATGCTATGATAAGCCCTAAAAGAGCTTATTCAGTGTTTAAATCATTGCTTAACAACAATTGTAAATTCACATTCCTTTAATAAATCTAGAACATAAAAATTTTAATTTTTATGAACTTCGAAAAATTTCAAACTTTCTCACCATTTTAACTTTAAAGCAATTGCTGAGATTCTCCCGATATTCACTGCATGCGAGTTTAAAACATTGGTTTATATAATTCTAATGATGAAGATTATAGTAAATATTAATATTCGAAATGAACATTTTGTCTAAAAATTAAAATATTTTAAATCTGCGAAATTTATGTAGGTAAAGTTTTCAGAATTCATGGTAAATATTAATAGTCTAATAGAAAAGACTATGGCAAATATTAACATTCGAAAAGAGTATTTGTCTGAAAACAAAAATATTTTTAATCTTCGACCTTTATTTAGGACCAAGATTTCAAAATTCATGATAAATATTCATAGTCGAAGAAAAAACTAGTCTGAAATTGAAAATATTTCTGAATTTTTTTAATCTTCAAAAATATATTTAAGATAAAGCTTTCCAAATAGAAACTTTTTACCATATCAACAAAATATTGTAGTAATATTTTATTTAAATATAGTCATTAAAAGTATTTGGAAGTGTAAAATAATTTAAAAATATTTGTGATAATATGTAGTTCGAAATATTAAAATAAAATTGTGTGCTATATTTCTATCACATTCTACAAGCTAAATAATAACACGTTTAAATTACATACATACATATGTATGTGTGTTTTGCGCTTCGAAATAACATGCAATTATATAGAATTTGTAAAATATTTTGAGCTTCGAAATTGTTCGAACATACCTATATGTTTGAATTTGTGAAATTTGTAAGCAAAATTATAAGTTTGTTCGGATACACATATTTTTTTAGTTCGAAAAAATTCGAACATATGCTCTCTCTCAAATTTACATAAATATAAAAATTGCCAATATTTTAAAACTTCTTGCCAAAAATTTCGGTATTTTGAGCATTTAAACTAAATTAATAGGTGTTTATTTCGAATTTGCAAGATTTTTAATCAAAATTTTAATTCACCTTGATTATGCAAACTAAAAACCAATTATTGCTTTTTGCGGATTCCAATTTCGACGCTGTTAAATTTTCTCACACACTAATTTATAAAAAGAATTACATTCTGAACTTTCCGTTACCAATAAAACACAGTATTGGGTGAACAAAACAACAAAAAATTGCCAACATGAATAAGTTAGAAGAGGAAGGAAAAAACTACAAATCACAAGCAGAGCATGCGTGCATACCTAATTGCACATCCATTGTGTTTGACCAAAAAAAAAATTCAATACACCAAATTTTCGACTGCACTTCTTGGCACATTAATTACCGTTCAGCGGAGTTGGCTATAGCTTTATGCCAGCTGACGGATTTGTTTGCCGCACCAGTTGTTTGCGGGACGTGAAATAATGCCTGCCATGGGACTTCTGGGCGAAGGTAGCCGAAGAAGAAAGAGCGCAGGCACGGCGACCGGCCAAGCAGCTTGTTTGATAGACTACATGTACTTATATATATACTATATGTATGTGTGTGCTTTGAGTGGCAGTACACACCGAATGCCGCGTACTAGTGCGCATGCAACAACACCAACAAAAACAATAGCAACAAGAATGTGAGCAAGTACAAGCACCGGTGTTTTCAAACAGATTGGGACTGCACGGTCATACGCTTGTGTTGCAGCTGCCAGCATTGTTGTTGAATTTTGTTGTTGTTGTTTTTGTACTATGTGATTAGAAGAACAGCGGCGCGTATTTGTTAAGTGCCCTCCTTTCTATGCGCGAGTATCTATGTTTATATATTTGTGTGTGTTGAAGCGTTTCCTTTTTGTAGCTTTGTATGTGTGTGTGTGCATGTAATCCTGGTACTTATTGCTGTTGTTGTTGCTCTTGTTCCACTTAGCTGCTTTTCCTGCTTGCTTGTGGCTTGTGTACCTACCGAATAATTCATACACTTGATGAGGTTTTTCCATTTTCGAATATCGCGCAGCCTGTGAAGCGAATGCAGTGTGGTTGTTGTTGTTTTTTTGTGTACGTTAAATTCTCATATTTTGGTTATTATGGCGTGGGTATTGTTATTACTATTGTTATACAGTGCATTCTGTGCGTTCGAAGTGTTGCTGTCTCAGCGCGTGTGTGCGCGCGCACTTGCGTGTGTGTGTGTGTGTATATGCACTGACTACATGCCAAAGCACTTCAATGGCTTCATTTACAAATATTTCTAACTTATTTGCATGCAAATTGAATTTTCTAAATTTGTTGGTCTTACGCGCGCTGAAAATACGAACAAACGGTTAAATGTTGAAAAAGGTTTTGAAAATGATTTTTTCCATACCTTTTTGCTCTTACCATTATATTATTCTCTTGCAGCCATTAATAAAATCGGAAACGAAAAATAAACAAAAGAAACGTTGCTTTAACGGTTACATACATTTAGATAGCGTGTGTGTGTGTGTGCGCGTAAGTGCGTGTGTGAAAAGCATTGCACTTAATTAAAGAACCACAACACCAAAAACAACACACAGAAAATCAGAAAATGTCTTCATCCAGCATAGATGTGCCGCGCATTATGGTCTTCCGACCGACTTGGGAAGAATTCAAGAATTTTCCCAAATACATCGCTTACATGGAATCTCAAGGTGCACACAAAGCCGGTCTGGCCAAAGTGGTGCCACCACCCGAGTGGGTGCCACGACGCAGTGGCTACGACGATCTGGATGCACTCAACATAACCATACCGGCGCCAATATGCCAGGTCGTGACCGGCAAACAGGGTCTCTACCAACAAATAAACATACAAAAGAAACCACTCACAGTAAAGCAATTCAGTGAGTTGGCGTCGACAGAGCGCTATCAGACGCCCAAACATTTTGACTTTGAAGATCTCGAGCGTAAATATTGGAAGAATATTACCTATGTAGCGCCGATCTATGGCGCGGATGTTAGCGGTAGTATTACAGATGTGGATCAGGATGTAAGTATCTGATCAAAAACGAAAAAAAAAATGAAAAGAAATTGTTTCAACTATTTTTTTCCACCTTACTTTACAAAGAGTTGGAATATTAATCGTCTGGGCACAATACTCGATTTTGTCAACGAGGATTATGGCATACAAATTGATGGTGTGAATACGGCGTATTTGTATTTTGGCATGTGGAAGACCACCTTTGCCTGGCACACCGAAGATATGGATCTCTATTCGATAAATTATTTACACTTTGGTGCACCGAAAACCTGGTATGTCGTACCACCAGAACATGGGCGCAAATTGGAGAAGGTCGCAAATCAATATTTTCCGGCAAGCTATCAAAATTGCAACGCTTATTTGCGGCATAAAATGACACTGATAAGCCCGCAAGTGCTTAAACAACATGATGTGCCAGTGAGCAAAGTAAGTTAAGAGTTGGGGGAGTTTTTCGTGTAGGCGAAACAGGCATAACTGGCGAATGAATTAATAATAAATTTCAATTAACTAAGAAGTCTATTAAATTTTCGAAAATCAAGTGTTTCGAAATTAACTGTTGCCTAGCAGATTGTTGTTGCGAATAATGCTTCAAAATGTCAATGAAAATATTTAAATTCGAAGTTTCGGTAGATCAAAACTGACAATCTTCGAAACTTTTCGAACATGTGAAAATCAAGCACTGATGATATATTTGCTAGTATAAATAAATATGAAGCAAAGTAAAAATATTTCAAAATAAAATATAACAACTTAAATGATTTTCGTAAATGTTGTACTAAAAAATATAGTTTGAAACAAATGTTAAACCAAAAAATCAACCAAAATATCGATACAACAAACAAATATTGATTTATATTGTTTGGTGACAAATCAATTACATGTTAATTTATGATTATAAGCATGTTCGAAAGATAGATTACCTGCAAATCTCAAGAGATCAGAACTAAACAAGAGATCAGAATTAAACAAGCGAACATTATAACAACACATAAAAAATATGGAAATATTATAAATTTTAATTTCGAACATCGAAGTCGCTCACTTATGTTCTCAAAATTGCTTTGAACTATTTTAAATCCACTTTTATGGCAACTATTTTTATGTAGTTTTTGTATTACTCTAACTTAGTCCGCCAGTTATGTCGTCTTCTACAAAATCGAAAAATACTTGCGCATACCGTTAAATCATACGCATTCTAAATACTTACACTTCCTCACAGATAACACAAGAGGCTGGTGAGATAATGATAACATTTCCTTTCGGCTACCATGCCGGCTTCAATCATGGTTTCAATTGCGCCGAGTCTACAAATTTCGCCATGGAACGGTGGATTGAATATGGAAAACGTGCCGTTCAATGTACCTGCAGGTACGCTATTGCACTAATTTGCATATGCAAATAAAAGTATATTCATTATGAAAACTATTTTCCATACAGCAACGACATGGTTAAGATTTCCATGGACACATTCGTGAAACGCTTTCAGCCCGACCGCTATCAGGCGTGGCTGGAGGGCAACGATGTGGGCAGACATCCAGAAGATCCGCCCAGTGCTGTAACCGCCGCACCTCTACCATCACATTTGGATGTGACATGCAACAAGAAGTAAGTGTGCCACGCCTACACAAGTCCGGCAAATGCATTTCTCTTATATGCCTTGTAAGCGTGTACTAACATTCTGTTTTCTTTTTTAAAAACAATCACTGCCATTTGCGGCCCTTAGTCATGGGGCTGACAATTTACCAATGCACGTTTTTCAAAGAATGAAGAAACAATGTAACCCTACAAAAAAGAAGTCATTCAAAGAGCGCAATCCTGACTTGAATTTAGAGGAAATACAACTAAATCCCAATATACCGGATGAGGTTAAGGCTGTGCTGAAAGAGAGCGTACTAACACTCGACGCTGAGGACGAAGAGCCGGCCATAATCGGTGACGGTGAAGCTGAATTGCTTACTCAATTAAGTCCAGCCAATTTGAAGACCAAAAAAGAATTATTAGACTACATCGATGATGGCACAGGTGGGCGGCAATTCTATCAAGCACGCCGACTCAACATTATTTTTTATATAAAATATATATTTTGCTCTCTATACTTTCAGATGAAGATGAGGAGGAGGAGTTTCGTAAGCGCCGTCATAAGCGCAAACATCATTCCGATTATGATGACGATTGGTTCACCAGCAAGCGGCGTACGAATTCACGAAACAGCAGCAAAGGTCGTAGTCCGCGCAATAGCAATAAAGACGATCGCTCCATATCGCCGGCATCGTCAACATCCTCATCGTCACGTGCACGTCGTCAGCCATGTACGACGCCTGGCAAAACGCCACGCAAGACGCCAAATCGCCGAAAGAAAGACAATGCCGCAACAACACCAAATGCTATCGCCACGACAGTGCTCACGAAAGCGGCACCACCCGAGGCTGTGGCGAGTGTGCTGAAAGCCGCTGCTGCCGTCTCACAGGCGCTAAACGGGCAATGCAGTGATGAAAACGGCAATAGTAATAGCAACAGTAATGGCGGTGTTGCGAGCCCACCAGCACCCAACGTTGATACACCAGCTGTAGCCGTGACCATGTCAGCCGTAGCTGCAGCTGCTGATGCGGCGGGAGGTGAGGCAATTAGCGAAATAAAGGAGCATTCACTATTTATCTCACCCGCAAATGGCTACAATCGCAAATGAACAAATCCTTTAACCCATAAAAATCACAAATCATGCTTTTGTTTCTAACTACTTATTTTATAACATCACATTGTGTTAACGCACTACTCTTTTTTTACTCTTATGCTATTTCGTATATTCTTATATTTAATGTCTTTTATATTAAATTTTAACATACTCATACATACATACATGCATACCTGCTAACAAAACACATATACATACAGCAAAAAAAAAAATCAGAACAGAAATTAATTCCTTTCATTTTCGACGGTTCATGCGCAAATATATATTATATATATATAGCGAATTTCTTCATTCATTTAATTTGATTACTTATTTCATTTAACATCATTTGTATATGTATGCTTTTAACTCATTATTTATATTTTATATATGTGTATGTGTGATTTTATTAACTTTAGACAATTGATTTCTCTTTTTATGTAGGACTTTGTTGTACCTTATAGGTTGTAAATATATACGCAAATTATATCCATATGTGCATAAATATGTTTAAAATAATGAAAATGCCATTTTATAAGGCTATCTGTAAACGACGCTAGTTCCAAAGCATCTTCACGTTGAAATTGAAAATGTAGAAGAACAAGAAAATTACAAAATTGAAATGAAAATGAAACTCTTACATATGTCCTGTACTTTGTCTCTTTATGTTGACTCTGCTATTTATATTTCCTCTTTATAAATTTTATCTCTTAAATTGGTTTTTTTTTCACCGTTTGTTAATTCTGCGACTTGATTTTCTTTTGAGAACACATTTCAACGAAGTCAACTGCACTTAAACGTACCGTTACTGCCTATATTTGTTTTTTTTTTTTATTTATGGAAATTTTTTTTTTATGGAAATTTTTGTTTGTAATTTTTTTGGCCGCCGTTGTATTCCCTTAAACTTAAGCGATATTTAGTATGTACTATAAGTTTTGTATTTGCCCTGCAAAATGTGGCCAGGCTTTATATGCAGGGCTCGTTTGCATATATTGTGGAACTGATTTGATGATTGATGATGATGAAGATGATGATGTGATTTTTTGTTCTGAAATGCTCATCGGAAAAATATACTTTTTAGTGTAAGCGAAAACTGTGTTGTTTGATCTTTTCTTTTATTTGTGTGGCCCTTCGGACAATTCGACAAAATTTTAATTGGCAGAAATTGTTTTCGAAAATTACATTTGGTGAAATTATTTGTGTACTTGTTTAGCGTTTCCAGGTGGACATTTTGTGGTTGCGTTGTTATTAGTTGCAGGTTCGTTGAACTTTCGGTATAAGGATTGCAAAATATTGAGATTTTGAGATTTCTAGTGGCATACAATTTAATGAAATTACGGCGGCATTGTTTTCTCCACTCTCTGTACCACTCAATTTAGCGGTTTGAATTGTGAAAATTTTCATCTTGTAACTTTCCAAGTTGTGGCTTGTGTTTCTAGAAGGTTTATAAGATAATCTATCACTGTATTTTTAATTGGCGGTAAGCATACAAAATGACTCACTACTTCATTCTCCGTTGCACTAATACTTTTTCCTATTTTCAATTTCCTTTACCCCTCCATACCATCTATCACCAGCAATTGATTGCTTCACTTGTCCCGTTTGTGAGCGTGTATCTAACAAATAAAATGAAGAAAAAAGTTAAATTAAGAACAATAAAATAAATTATACATGTTCCATAACATCATACGAAACCAAACAAAAAAGAATCAAAACCAGAATTCATGTACAAAATTTTACAACCAAACCCAAAAAAAAAGCGAAATTGTAAAAATTGTACAAAGTAAATTTTCCGCTTGAAAATGTGAGTCTTCTTGACTTTATCTTTTGATTGTCATAATTCATTGCATGTTTTTCAACACTTTTTGTAGGTAACGGCAGTTTAACAGTCACAACAAATACAACTACCACAACTGCACACACACCCGTTATACGTGTGGTGCGTAAGTTGGGCGATCAGCTGAGCAATCACAACAACGATCTCCCCTCTGTACCGAGTGTGTTGCAGTTCATGCAACAAACACGCAAATTCGAGGGTAAAATACCGAAAATCGGTCAACAAGTGAATTTACAACACACCGAACTGCTCATAATGCCAACGACATCGAACGCTTCGGCCGCCTCTACGGCTGTTGCTAATACCACCAACGCCATAACAACAGCTACAACATCTAGTCAACAACAACAACAGCAGCAGCAGCTCGAGCAGGAGCAACAACAGCAAACAATTGTTTATACAACAATGTTGCCGGCGGCAAGCACATTAAATGGCATCGTTGCACAGCAAAGTGCGCAGCAACAACAACAGCAAACACAATACATTACAATACCCGCAACATCGGCGTCGGGTGGCAACAGCACGGATGGCGCTGTTTATCAGTTGCAAAGCGAAATTGTTTGTGATGCAGCTACATATCAGCAACATCAGCATCAGCAACAACAACAACAACAACAGCAGCAGCAACAACGTCAGCAACAGCACGAACAGCAGCAGCAACAACAATTGACTGCCCAAAGCATCAACGGCAATACAATTGCTGTGACGTCGGCCGCCGCAGCGCAAGGTAGGTGTCTGTGCCCCACAACGTGGCAGTACATATTATTTGCCTACTTAGTATGTAGCTGTGTGTAGAATGATTTTTGATTTGAAACTAACATTAGTTTTAATTGATCTTCTTTGTTAATTTGAAAGTTGTTATTATTGTATATTATATGTTGTATGTAGTAAGTTGGATTTGAATAACTCTTTACCTGATTTCATTTACGTTTGGCATTTCTTCTAATTAAGCAATTGGCTCTAACTCTGACAACATTATTGAAATATTTCTCAAAAGCAGTTGGTTTTTAAAGAAAATCCGTTAAATACATGACAATGTAATTATATACTATGTTTATAATAATTTTATATTAGACTTTTTTGGTATTCACTATATGAAATTTTATACTTTTAAAATTTATAAAAATGAATAAATTTTGTTAAAAAAAATAAATTCTAATACTATTATTTTTAGTTAGAAAAAAAAAATATTAAAATAAATTGAAATAATATTAATAATAAAAGACAACAATTAAAATGTTATTAAAGTACATTTTTGAAGTATTTAACATAAAGCCAATTGCTTTAAATTTTAAAATAAATTATTTTTTGGAAATTTGTATATAAAATTTTTTATTTAAATTTATATATATTTAATTTTACCTTTTCATTTATGTTAAATTATTATTGTTTTCTTTCTAAAGTCCATTTAAATTGTTTTCCATTCACCATTATTAAAATCATGCTGCAATCATCTAACCTGTTACCGTAATACCACGCTGCGAAGTTCATTAAAGTTTGTTTTTTTCAATGTTACTAAATTCACACAGTAATAAGCTAATAAGCAAAGTTTAGAATCGTATTTTTTATAATTATATCTGGGTTTCATTTGTTTACTTACGACTAAGTTTAAGCATTCGAAGTTCTAACTAGGTTTTAGTTACAACCACAAAATATATAATAAATATATAAAATATTTTGTACCGCCATTTTTAAAGCAACTTTTAAATGTTAAAATATTCAGTACTCAAAATATAGTATGGTAAAATGGACTAATTCTGATTTAATTTCATTTCTTTATTTCCATATAATGAATTTCTTCAAATACTAAAATATTTATTGTAATTTTTTTCTCCTTTCCAATATATTTATATATTTCATTTAATTTTATTTCTTCAATATCACAATATACAAATACAGCTTTAGTCCGACAGCTGTTCATTGCCAGAAATTCGTAAGTTCCCTAAATTGAAATATTTGCCAAAAACATACGAGTATATTGTTTACCACAGCAACACTGTCATACTGATATACCTTTTCCATCAAAACTTCAGTTGAATCTAATTTTACTCAAATCTTTTTCGCACAGTTATTTTAAATTAAGCAGCAATAAAAATATATGCTCATATTATTTTTTAAGAGATTCCATTTTGAATTAAAATTTAGCGCACATTTCAAGAATTACAACTCTGGCCTCAGTCTGAAAACCGTTAATAGAAAGAAAATGTCCTTGCAGCTTTTCATTTTACTTTCAATACAATACGCCTGAAAGTAGTTTAAGCCAATAACCGCTTGGCCTACTTTTTGGCTTGTTTGTAAACCAAATATTAGCTGTCTTCGATTCGCCAAGTATTACTCTCCAGCGAATCGTACAAACTATACCAGATGCTCAAACAGACGGGCAGCACTTGTAGTGCGACTCTACGCTAACATGTCTTCTGACGCATGCGCGTGTGTTATGATTCTCTCATAGTTGAGAAATTCTTTTTACGCGTTAAAAAACGTTGGTGTAACCATTTATTTTGGTTTTCTATAAATAATTATAATTGATTTTAAGTCATATGTTTTAAAAATACATGAAAAAAAAATAAAATTTGTAATTTAATTTGTCATTGAAACCATTCACAATAGTTATACGACTTTAATGAGGTATCCGCATACTCTCCTGTTTCAAATCAATTTGTTAACTTTGTTGTTGCTTTCACATGTAAACTTTTTGACAGGAGAGCAGAGTAATGAACAATCGAAGACAGCTATTAATAATTAATAATAAAAAACGGCTTTCAGTTCTAAAAATAGAAATATATTAAACAATGTCATAATGAGCAGCAACAAATTACAACAGTAATACAAAAATGGACAATTAAGTATATGCATTTTTATTTTTTAATTAGTTCTAATATTGTATTTGATTTTCTTATTAATTATGTTCAAAAACAAATTTCGTATAAATATAAGTTTTATAATTTTTTATATATGTATGTACATATATATATTTTTATTTTTAAGTAACTTTTGTAAAACTAGTTTGTATTTCTTATTAATATAGTGTTGAAATTGCCAAACGTTATCGCTCAAAAAATATTATTTCTTATTATTTATACTTCAATTATTCTGTTAAAATTTCTATGCAACACAAGCAATTTATACGAATTTTGGTTATGCAAAATGGAACAAGCCGATTGTGTGAAGTAATATCATAAAAAGCTCGAAACAAAAATCTCAAATTTCAAAAAATAGTTAAAAATTGGTTTCAAATAAAATACACATGCTTACGATAAATTAGTTTTTAAATTATTCACTAATTTAAGAACTGGTTGAGCCAAAAGTATCGGAATAGTCGATAGCTGATTATTTTGTAAACAAACTTAAAAAAAATGTTTAACTTGAAACAAAAAAGCATAAAAAATCAGAGCCAAAATGCGCTAATTAATTTTTTCTCAATTCTAATGATTCTTAGTAAAATTTATAAAAAAAAATTATAACTAATATCAAAATAATTAAATATTTAGATGGTGTTAAGGTAATAGCGAACTTGTAAATAAAAGTGTACAACAAAATAAGAAGTGAGTTTGCAATATCGAAGGTCGATTGAATTTGTGAAAAACTTTTAGTAAAAGCACATGTAGAGGCTCAAAATGCAATCCAAAACATAAACTGTCGAACTAAAACTAAAAAAATGTATCAGAAATTTTTTTAACTCCAGTGTCTAATTGCATTATGTATTTCAAAAAGTAAAAGAGAATTGCACGTTGCTATGAAATTTTCTACTGCTATCGTAATTTTTGTATTTTTTCTTAATATTTTCTTTATAAATTCTTTATTCAGTAGTTGAAATTATGAACGCGTTGATCTTTTGTATATTTTCATATTAGTTTTTCTTATAATTTCTATTTTGTACTTTTTTTTTTGTTTAAACAAACAACAAAAATCCCAAAAACTGTAAACGAAAAAGATTATTTACATTTATACACATTTGAAACCAATTTTTAAAAATTAAGACAATGTGGTCACCACTATTAGTTCGTCCCCCATACTGCTCACCTCGACCGCCGCTGCCGCCGCCGCCGCCAATAATAACCACCACCAGCACCATCATCTCCAACAACAACATAATTCCGCTGCTGCCGCCACATCGACCTATACCACCACAACCACCACTGCCACACCGCTTAACGCAATCAAAACTGAACTTAACGACGAAACGAATCACATTATCGTCAATGGCGATGGCACCACAACAACGCTGCAGACGCAGTCGCAGCCTCAGTATCATTACATCACCACTACAGGTGAAGATGGACAAACACCGACGACAATCGTTTTTGAAAACTACAATGGTGAGGTCACCGAAGTGAACGGGGGTGGTGGCGCCACCACGATCATTAAATTTGAGGGTGACGATACCGAGTATCAAGAATATCAGATGATAAAACAAGAGGAGGATAACTCAAACGGCATTCACAATGATGGATCGTCAATGGAACAACAACAGCAGCAGCAGCAGCAGCAGCATCAGCAACAACATCAACAACAACAACCACAATTTACTTATAAAACTATAACAAAACAAGACGAAGAAATGAATCAAACTATAACCGATACGATAATAGTGCCCGCCAACGGCGTACCAGCGATACCGCCGCAAAAACAAAAACGCAAGCGAAAAACACGTTTGATTTCCCCCGACGAACAGGGCGAGTACTTGGAAAAGATGTCGGTGCGCGGTCTGGACATCCAGCGCTACGAACATATCATTGACGGCGTCTCCTACTGCCTGGTGTGTGCCAAGAATGATGTGTTCAAAACATTTAAAAACAAATACAGTTTCCAACGTCACGCCTACCTATTCCACGAAGGCGACAATCGTAAGATATTCGCTTGCCCGATTTGCAATAAGGAGTTTTCACGTCCCGACAAAATGAAAATGCATAAAAAGGATAAGCACGGCGACATGCAAGTACCCGATGGCACTCTTACACCCGCGGCCACACCGGTGAAGCAATCGCCGGAAGTCAATACAGGTAAGCGTACACGAGGCGCCAGCGCACGACCATCACGTGCGCGGAAACCACGCGCCACCATTGCCAACACAGCGATGGCGACTGTCAATATTGGCAGTGAAGAGAATGCCGTTGAAGCAAAGCGTAAGCGTCTCGCGCAAATCGATAGCGTTTTAGATGTGGTGCAGCAACAAGCAGCCGGTGTGAATGCAACACAGGCGCAAACAGCTACTATCAATGTGCAACTGCAACAACAGGCAGGCACACAACAAGTGCAGGTACAACAACAACAGACATTGCCGCCCATCGATTTGAGTGGCATGATTTTGCCCGGTGGTGCACAGCTGGCGCTGGCCAATCCCGGCGCTACGTCTGCGCTCTTGCAGCAACAACGCGTTGCACATCAACAGCAACAGCAGCAGCAACAGTCGCACGCTCCACCGCCACAGCATATTGCATTGTCTGCGCAAGCCACGCAGGTGCTGCAGCCGTCAGCAACAGCCGCCACTGCTGCTGGCGCCGCCGGCACAACGCTCCTCTATTCCAATCAGATTGATTTGCAGCAAGCGCTGTTACAGCAACAATTACATGGCCAAAGTATTATGATACAAGATCAAGCGGGCAATTTGGTGCCGCTGCAATCATTGCAGGCGCTCAACGCCACCACCACGCTTGACGGCACACAAACAATCTACACCACACAGCCGGCGCGTCATACACAACCACCGCAACAGTTGCTGCAGCCAACACAGCAAACGACGCCGAATGCTTATCAGCCGACGCCGCAACAGCATATACAGCTGCAGGCGCTGCCAACCGGCTCGCCACAAGAGACTATCATCACCACGACATCGCCTGTCGCGCAGGCTCAGCAGCAGCAACAACAACAACAACAGCTGAAAACAGCCACTCAGCATCAGCAACAGCATACAGGCAATGTTGTGACACAGCAGCAGCAGCAGCAACAACAGCAACACTATGAGTTGGAGAATGTTGCGTATCTGTCGTCGACTGCCGCAACGCCGGCGCCGCCAGAGCAACAACATCAACAACAACAACACCATGTCATTGGCACTGTGCAAAGCTATCAGATACTCACGCCCGACGGCTTGCAAAGCTACCCCACCGCCACAGCGACGACAACCAAATTGGAACCGAGCGATTTAGCGGAACTTTGTCCATACACCTCAATGACCAGCACGACACCACATTACACGTTCACGACACATGCGGGACATCATGGTGCTACCGCGGACGCGCTGCATCAGCAAGTGGCCGGCGCCACAACTAGTCATACACAGCAGCAGCAGCACCAGTTGACGGCTGGCGGCGGCGGCCAGCAGCAGCATCACATACAACAGCAGCATCATTTCATGGAGCTCAAGAACGATTTGTTGATCAAAAGTGCAGCGGATGGGTACGCATTGGACGCGAGCTCCATGTATCACCTGCCCTTCTCGCCGTCATCGATGATCAGCTCGGTGAACGATGGCAACGGACAGTCACTGCTCGAAACCAAAGAGATTAGGTAACACAAATTGTTTAAATATCAATTGCTCTCAATATACATAATCTCCTATTTATTTTTGTATTTGTAAAAGTAAAATTTGCAAGATTTTATGGAAGACTAAGTTGAAGTAGTAGTGATTGACGTATGTTTAAACCGTTTTAATATAACTTTTAGATTGTTGTTATTGATTTACAGCGCTGCGATTGCCTGACTGCCTGCCCGAACAATCGCCGGCGTGTGTGCCAACGCTAACATGAAAAAGAGACTAACTAAATATTTCAATTGTATATTGTAATAAAATTTTTAGAACTTGTTAACTGATCTTTTTCCGGTATTAATTTGTTACTGTAACGCTAACAAAGTAATAAGTACAAATATAGAAAATGAAAGTATGAAAAGTGCTTTGAATTGTATACATATTTATTTGTATTAGTATTTGCTTTTGGTTAACTTAGTTTAATTTATGGTATATAATAATTATATTTTGGTAGTAAACAAATTTTAATTATTTTTCAGTTTAATGTTTATCGTAATTTTTTTAAATTTTAAGCAAATATTTTTGTATTTATAATACATTACTATAAAATGCTGCTAAACGTATGCAGCGTGAACATTTGTACCCTGTTGTTGCGTTGTAATGTTGCTGCTAACTACTTCTATTTCTCACACACTCTTAATACACTATTACTCTCTACAAACTCTACACTCTCTATTAATGTAATGGCTGCGCCGACACATTTTTAAGCGATGTGTAAGAAGTAGACAACTTAAAATTATTAGTTTTTTATTTTATTTGTATTTGTACAAACTTTTTAATCTTCATTGTCGAATAATAATTTTTAATTGTAAAAACCAGAGACCGTAATGATTATAAGTTTTATTTTAAAAATCACGTAATAATGATTATTAATTTTGAATAATTTTACAAATAAATCACAAAAAAAATTATTATTTCTGAGCGAAAAAATAATTATCAAAAATAGTTATTATTTTATGATTTTTTTTATGATTATTCATATTATGATTTTTAATATTTTTCGCTCAAAATAAAACTCACTTTTGATTCTTGTGAAGTGTTTTGCTTACTTTGTTGCATGCTCTTTTAGAACAAAAAACGAATGAAAAACGCAAAAATTTGGTAAGAAATGATTATTTCAATGAACTCGTTGCAGCTAAAATCGTATTTGCCGACAGAAATTACTTTTTGAATAACTTTCATGTTTTGGATCCGATAGCGATGCCATTTGCAATAGTCATGCAAACCAGTACATATGTATATTCTGTGTGTGAAATTTCAAGACCCTAGCTCAATAATTACGCTTGATATTAGATTTTTTCTAATTCTCGGAGGGGCGGAAGGGGGGCGGTAATATTATAACATAAATTTGATCCTGAGATGTGATTTGAGATGTGTTCTAAAGGGACCTGCAACGAAGTTAGCAAAAACCTTCACAAGAAACTTGTGATCTAAAAATAAGTTTTATTTTGTGCAAAAAATCCCAAATAATATAAATAAAAATTTTTTTAAAATATTTTTTTGCTCAAAAATAATAAATTATTTATTTTTATTATTATTTAAAATTAATTATTGTAAAATTAGCCAAAATTAATCATTATCGGTTAAGAAATAATAAATATTAGAAAGAAAAAGATCATCGAAAAAGGATTAACAATGACGTTATCTGTTTTTTTGTATGTCGATTCTAAGTATGCGATTTTTTCATTTAAAAATCGGAACAATAATCATTATTTACGGTCTCTGGTAAAAACATTTTATTTGAAAAATTATATTTCACTGAAATTTATTTTCAAAGTCATATGTAACAAAAAGGTGTCTGGGACTCTACTAAAAATATTATTTTTCCAAAAGTTCATATTTTACAATATCCCTTTGGATACAAAAATGTGTCCGAAAAATGTTTCACTTCAAAATAAAATATTAAATAACCTAAAATACAGTAAATGTTGCTTCATTTGATGCTCTTTCGAGTTTCTTTATATTTTTATCAAAAATAATAATAATATAATATTTGAATTATTTTTTACATTCAAACATTCGTATTTTGAAAAAGTAGATTGCATCTTATTTGCATTATTATTTATATCGAATTTTAAATTTTGCTTTTAAAATATTACTAGTTGAAATTACAAATTCGTACTCTATTCCTTCTGACCTTTCTGACGTTTTTTTTGGTTTGGTAGTTTATTAAAATTCTCACTTTACTTTTCTTGTTTCTTTCTTTATTTTGACTTATTTTGTGACTGAATTTTATAAGTATGGTTGAATGCTTATATATTATTTATTACACATATTTGTTTCCATTTCGCTTTAGCTGCTACAGTTGCAAAGCACTAAATTTGCATTTAGTTTTTTATATAATTATATATTGTTGGGTACTTGTTTTGTCCTTTTAATTCATTCATTTATTCCTTGTGTTTATTTATATAAATACAATTTATGATATATTTTTTTGATTGAAACCATTAATTTAATTGACATTTTTGTTTTGTTTTCTTCTTCTCTTTTTTCTTATTTTCATTTCCTTTTATATATTTAAAAATATATAATAACGCGTAACATTCGTTTTCAACCCAACCCCTTCACAACTGCGAACGCTCAATCAACAATAAACATGTCCTGTGTCCAATCCACGCACACACATACAAACACACAACCCACATACACATGTAAAAATGCACAACTGAATGAATATAACAAAACAAATGTACAGCTATGATATCAGCGAGGCGGTTCTGTTAGCGCTTTAATAAATAAAGCATGTCCACGCTATGCCGCTAAGGAGGAATTACCAAAAAAAAAACAAAATTATAATAATTATAATTTAAATAAAACAAATAAAAATAATGAAATGGGAGAAAAAAGATTGTTAAAAGTTCAAAGCCAAAAAATCATAATTTATGCAAAAATGCAAAATAATTAATAAAGTAATAAATATATAATAAGCCCCCGAATAAAGCTAAAAATAAAGAAAAAAAGTTGTTCGTTTTGCTAACGCGCCAGCAAAAGTAGCAGTTCACGCGAAGACGCGCGTCGCCGACTAACGTTTTTATTTAGATTAAATTTTTGTTCTTATATCAACATTACCTGCATACTACTGCTACTACAGTTCAATAAAATTTGTACCAGAGGTATGTGTTTTCTTAAAAAAAATATAATATGTTCGTTTTTGTTGTTATTTTTAATTTTAGTTGTTTTTTTTGTGGTATCGCTGAACACGTATTCCGCAGCGAAAATGCAAAATAAATACTTTGTTTTCTCGCGTAGGTATGGAAAAGGAATTGACATTCAAGTTCTCCAAATTGACGTTGCTGTCTTCATTTTAGGTTGTTTTCAAAGTTACCCTTAGCTGTTAAAAGTATGCAAAGCTTTGCCATTGTTAGCGTTGATTTCAAATTGGTTTTGTGTGAAAATTTTTGAAATTGTGTGCCTGGTGTGAATGTTTGAGATGCTTTAGTTGTATTAGGGCCGTTGTTCTACAAATATGTATGATCGAAATTTTCAAATTTGATTTTATGTGATTTCTACTAAAACTTAATTTTTCTAAATTCATAAATTTCAATTCCAAAAATTGTTTCAAAGGCTGTTTCACTTTTTTTGACTAAATAATTCTTAGTATCAGCAATTTATTTGCTGAACACTTAGTTGGACATTTTCGTTTTAGACATAATTGCACATTTCTACCAATTGCTGTATGGATATTTGCCTTTATTTATTTTTTTTTATTCGCTTTTATAAAATCATCCAATAATAATAAATTTTTATTTATGATTCGGTTGATTTTTTATTAATATATCCTTTGTATATATTTTTTTTTTACTTTTTGAATTCATTACAACATTTTTACTTCTAAGTTAGTTTTTTTTTGTTCATTAAATCCAACAATTCATATTAATTAATGCACATTGTTACATTTTACACACTCACCCACGCAGAACACATTTTTGTGTTGCTTGCAGGTATATATGTATGTATGCTTGTATTAACATTTTTTATACATTCATAAATTTTTCAAAAATTATTTTATATATGTATATATTTCATAAATAAATACATATTTTTTAATTTGTACATTTTTGTATTGAAAATTTTGTATTTTTTTATGTGTCGGCATTGGTGCAGAAGAGACTAAAAATTCAAAAAATATATATGTATGTAAAATTAAATATAAAAACAACTTTTCATTATCATATTCGTGGTAATATTAAAATTCAACTTTATTTTCTTTTGCATAAATGCCGCAGTTATATACATACAAATTTTTATTCAAGGAAAAAATATTTATTTTTAATGCATTTACTTAATAATACCAATAAGTCCACTGCTTTTCATACCATATCTATAATTTTTCTAACTATTTTTGAATTGGGGCTGTTAAATTATATAATTATAGTTTGATGAGTAATTAAAGCTTTTTGGTTTAACTTTATACAAACTGATTTCCATACAAAAACTTTTAACGTAATATTTAAACGCTAAATTAAAAAAAGAACGCATTTATCTATATATATATTTAAATTTTTTGATGTTATTATAAAATTTTCAGTTTTTCCATGCGTTTTGTGTGTCAAAATTCTACACTCACCCAAAAATTAAAAAAAATAAAACCAGTTTGATATCTTAATTTGATCAATAATCGAAGCTATCGAATTTCGTTCTGCCATTAACAGCCCTAATTAAAATTTACTTCAATAATTCGCGGCCATATTTGCATCTACACTCTAATAGTAAGATAAATTTTAAGTTTTTAGAATGAAAATAATTCGATATTCGACTTGATAGTAAACTAATTTATTTTGTCTTTCTTTCTTTATTTATTTTACATGATAATTAATTTCTGCGTCTGTGTTTATATTGTGTCTGTATGTCTACTTCTTGTGTTTCGTCAACGGGAAACGTATAGGTTTTTCTAAAAACCAACTAATTAACGTTGCCAACAATCAGAACAAACACAAACAGAAAAACAACAACTATCACCAACCACTCATTGACAACACGAATTTCCCCTTCCAACAACCAACACCACCACCACCACTACACCCAATAAAACGTAAAGCCGGTAGACCACCAAAAGATCCCCTATCGAGGCATACACCCATTAGAAAAAACTCAACAACATTTGCACCAAAAACAACAGTAATTCCTAAGCCATCATCATCATCATCATCACCAACAACATTGCCATCATCCTCAATTGGTGACAACAATACCAACCATCATTTCAGTACAACACCAACAACAAGAGCGCCAAACGTGTTAGCAACTACGCTAGCAACAAAAACAACAACAACTAATACAGTGTTCAATACACACACTCAGACCGCCACACAAGCCATACACAAAAGCACACCAATACCCCAAAAACTACCAACAATTTTTAGACCCATAACACAGCCACAACGTAGCAACAGCAACCACAACAACAGTTACGTGTTAGCAACAAACACAAGCACGCCGTCAAAGCCGCCGCCGCCAACAACGATGATTAAGTCCATCAATATGGGCATCATTGGTGGTGTCGGCGGTGGTGGCGGCGGCGGCGTTGAAGGCAGTAGAGGCTTTGGTGATAAGTACAACAGCATGAGCCAACAGATGCTTGCAGTCACCAATACAGGCAATGGCGGCGTTAAATACAACATCAACAACAACAATTATGCAGTTAATAGTTTCGTTGATGAATTTACTGATTTTGTTTTGAATGATCGTTTTCCCGATGAATTAACCTCAACCAATTACTCTTCCCAATCTAAAACAACGCCAAAACCAACACCAACACAAATACGATTACCAACATTGCAAAATTGTGGGCTTCTCGAAAATAGGACTATTGCTGGGGCACAAGGCGGCAGCACGATCGTCAGAAATGCCAACAATACCGTTATTACCACCACAAGCAGCAGTAACAACAACAAGAAGACAACGATACAGCCGCGTACAGTGCAACTGTTAGTGACGCGTCGTCCAATTATCGCCAACAACAACGCCAACAGCAATAGAACGCAAATTGTTGCAAGCAACAGCAGCGCCGCCGCCACACAGACAGCAACAATTGTGGCACCTGGCATGTTAAAAATCTCGTCGGCCTCAACGCATGCAAACAATAATAACAACAATCAAATTTTACATACCACCACCGGCACTGAAACCGTTGTAATTGAGGAAGAGGACGACGAACTGCTTACAGCCACGAGTGGCGATGACGGTTCGATGTCACCGAACACGCTCGCTATGTCGGCGACTACCGCGCAAATTTTACGCAAATTCCGTATACCGAAGGGCACTGCATTGACAGCAAAATCGATCAGCAGCGTGGAAGTGGCAACTAGCGCGCCGGAGGCGTTAATCTGCAGCGCTTCAACATCACCAGTGCACTCGCCAATACATTCCACTTCGTGTTCGCCACCACCACCGGCTGACACACCGAACTCTGTTGATTTGGTGGAGGAGGTGATCGAGACCGACGAGAACTCAACCTGTCAGTCCACCGACGAAGTACTGATTACCGCAGACACGACCACAGCCGACACCATAAATGAGTGTGAGGGGGACGCTGTCGAAGAGGCTGATGTCGATGCTAACACCAACAACACTACGACTGTTTTAGTGCCTGCTAATAATGGTAGCGGCGCGTTGACAGCAACAACTGCTACAGCACTGCCGCAAATTCAACTGCAAACGCTGCAACCGAATGGCACAGTGACATGCATTAATCTGCCGCCGAATACAATTCTGCTCACTGCTCCCGATGGTTCCACAATACTCGCCACAGCGACGCCACAGCAGTTGAGCAAAATAACACAACAACAACAGCCACAACCACAACCGCAGCAACAACAACAAATAATAGCGATACAAGATTGGAATGGTAGTAGCGGTGGCGCCGGCGCTAACAGCTCCAACAGCAGCGTCGACGGTAATACCACAACAGTTTTGCAAGCTGTGCAAGCTGCCGCAACACATCACCAACAACAAACATTGCTGCTCACCGCCGACGGCACCGCCATACCAATCATACAATCGGCACCAGCCGCCACAACCAGCGCCAACAGCGCCACTTCGAATTCGGCGGCGGCGGCAGCAGCAGCTGCAGCGCAGATTGTCGCCGCCCAGCAGGCGGAGGCGCTGAAGGCGCAAGTGCTGGCGTAGGGTTTGGCCGGTGGCCAATTAGGGCGATTTCTCAATAATGCAACGATTTTACCAACAACCTACTTTTTCTAAGACAACCAGGTAATAATGTATTCATTTCTATGTGTGCGTGTATACTTTATATGTGTAATCAATTTGTGTAGTTAAGAATTCTATGTGCGAGTATGTTGTTTAGTTATGTCTTAAGCTACGAAATTTGTGTTTAAACATTTTCCTTGAATAGGTTCCTGTTCAACAACTAAAAGTAAAAATCAGTTAGAATTGAATTAGTTAGTTTTAAGCACTGAAATGTGCTGTAACTGTTTATCACTTAATTACAATTTTATGCCGTGTCAAAAGAAAATTAAAATCTATAGCTGCATGTTAAAATCAAGAATCGCTCCAATTAGCTACAGTAAAGCAATTCTTAATTGCTGTAATACAAAGTAACAATAATAATATTATTATTAGAAAAAAACCGCTCAGTGTCGGGTTATTCGTTAGTCATGTTAATTCCGGGTATATACTAGTCGCTTTTTGAACTGCTAAAAGCTAATTGTCAACAATTCATTCATACATACATATTAATGGAAACAATTTTTTTTAGTATATGTATATTTATATGGTGTATGGAGACTTAACGCTGAAAGAAATAAGACAAACTTCAAATATAAATTCAAGTATTTGAAAAAAACTTGTTTCGAAAGGTTTACACTAACATTATCAAATTTTTAAAATCAAAAATAGCCCTATTTTTACCTAATAGCGCGCAATTTTTAATTTTCGAAAACACTCTATTTAAAATTCATTTCATTTTAAAAGTAAGCAATAAAAAAACTTTTAAAATGAAATACAATTTGAAAACGATATAACAATGGCATTAATTAATTAATTTTGAAAACAAAAGATATCTAAATTAGAAATTAGATTAAGTTAAAATAATCACAAGATTTGGATATGTGTCAGAATGTTTTTCAATGTTTGAATTTCTTTTAGAAGAATTATAAACTTGAATTCGATTTGAAAACAAATAATAATAACATTAATTAATTAATTTTGAAAAAAGTTACCTAAATTAGAAATTAGAATATTTAAAATAAATAGAAGATTTCGACTTGTTTGTCACAATTTATTTTAATTGGTTAATTTTTTTTTTTATTAGAATTATTAACTATTTTATTGAGGAGAAAATGCTAAATGTAACATAAATTAATTTTTTTTCGTTTAGTGCATTAAAAGTAATTACTATATAAACTAAATTTACATACAAAATTTTATTGCCCAAAATTTATAATTTTACAGACAAATCGGTTTTATTTAAAATTTTCTTCAATTGCCGCGACATAAAAATTTACATAAACAATATTTTATTATATTTTAACATAACAACACACAACAAATTAGTTAATAAAAAATTTACTTTTTACAGTTATCGAATTTGAATTTAAAATGTATTGCCATTTTATGCCTTCTGTGCAAGAGTTTTATGTGAAGTAAAAACACTAAAACTTTTGTAAAGAATTGCATATAATAATATTAAAATATTTTTTACCAATTTTTTGATTTCTATTAAATGAAAAAAAATTGTTTGTATTATTTTTAGAACAAAAATTACACAATCATTGCAGAAATATTAAAACAATAAAATCAGCAACAATACCAATAAAGCAACAAAATCACATATAAAAGATCTCCAAGTAGTTCTTCGTAATTGTGACTAGCATATACACACACTGATTTTTCCAACAAGTGTTGAATATTTCGAACCTAAAACTAACGAATAAACCCAAAAGTTAAAACCAAAATCAACTACAGACAAATAATACCTGTGAGTTAAATAAAACTTGAAAAATGTAAATGCCTATTTCGAAAATGACTTAATTACTTAAAACAAAAATGGTAAATACATAATATACTCGTCACATTAGTACTACAAAGACAGCTTAGTAAATAAGTATTGGGTGAATATATAGTACCTATATAATCAACACGCAAGTAATTTGTTTAATTAAAATGAAAGAATGCAATTTCGAAAATTCGAATTGTTACTATTTTGTAAATGTATACCATAAACAAAGATATAAAAAAATGAAATAGGTATAACAGTAACTTATATACGATCACTAAGCGTTATGAACATTGTATTATTAGTTACTACTATTATAGTTTCGCTAACTTATAAATCATATTCCTTCCAATTCATTTGAAAATTGTATAAAAGTAATTTATGTATGTCCCCATTAACACAAAAACTTAAAAATTTCTTACAAAAGAAAACGACAAACTGAAATGCCGAATAAAATGTCATAAGTCAGAAACCGATGTTACGACTTTAGGTTGTAATTTCGAAAGAATTTTCAAAAATTTAAATTTACATACCATACTTAACGGTATTTCTCTTGATTCAAAATAGTACATATATTTTGTGCACATTTGCTACAGTGTTGTTAACTAACAAACATCGAAAATGTAGCATACTTTAAGGCGCATACGCATTTCAATGCTAATTTTTGCTATGCTATTGGTTGCAAACTTTTGTAAAAGGTAATATGGCAGTAACAAAAGTTCATAATGAACTACTTTAAGCTTACACCTGATTATATCTTTGTATAAGCAAAGCTATTTTGTGTCGTAACAGTATATTTTTAACAAATTTTGTTGTGTTTTTCAAAACTTGCTGAAATAGTTACTATATTTGCCGGTTCATACTTGTTTTTACTACGACCTCTTTCCGCTTTTATTTTATAATATTTATTTGCAATTACTTATAGCCGTTCGAGCTGTTTTGTTTTGTTTCGGGTGTCATCTTACTATAATTATTTTTGAATCGTTTGTTCTTAACGCCTATTTGTTTATTTTGTACAATAGATATATTTTATTTATTTTATAAAATTTAAATTATTATAAAAAAATTCTTCGATCCTTTGGTTTGCCCTCTACAATTGAATTTTGAATTGGAAGTTTTTCCAATTTTTGATTGAGAACAGACAGACTACATATTTTTGTTTCACAATTAGAAACCATATTCTGTTCAGTATTTAATGGTAAACAACACTACTGTCAGTTACTAGTAGGAATATACGAACATTTTTTTTAATAAAATTAAAGAGACCAGTCGGGGCAAATCATAGAAGATAATAAAAGTACTGTATTCTACTATTCAATTAGTTGCTATTTTAATTATGTATATAAATACATAAGAAATTAATAATAATAAAATAATATTTACTGAAGTTACATTTAGATGTGTCGTGCTTAAAAAAAGCGATGAATTATAAGTATTCTTTGTTTTGTAGATTCTTAGTACTCAATTGATATGACTACTACATATATGATACTGATATTTAATAATACTTGATTTTCAACTGGAAAAGTACATGAAAATGTTTAACAAATGGTATGTACATTTAGTATATATACATTTAAAAATGGAATAGTTCTAAGCACATGTTAATAAGTACATAAACTCAATTAATTTAAGCCAAGCAAAACAAACAAACCGAAAAGCAAATGCGAAAAACTATTTTAGACATAAAATTAATGAAATTGGAAACAAAATGTAAATTCAGTTTAGTTTTAAATTGGATTTTATATAATAACTTTTATTAAAAATCTAAGCCATTTAAAATTAATTTTCTTTCAAATTTATTTAAACATTATAAATAATTTTCCTTTAACTTAATTAAAAACAAAAACTACTTAATAAGAAAAAATTAAGTTAATTAAATCAAGTAAGAACAAAATTTTACCAATAAACAAAACCAATGATTGATATTTAGTATAATAATAATTAAATCATAAAATAAATAAAAATTCTAAGTTTAGTATCCAAAAATAACAAGTTATTAAAAAAAAAAATATATATACATATTAAAAAAATTTAATTAGATTGAGGGATATTAATAAAAAAAAATAAGTAAAAACTAAACTGTTGTAAGAACCTGTAACATATATACATATATTATTGTAAAAGCTTCAATGACCCATTCAAATAGCGTGTAGCTCATTTAAGCTACGGATATATAAACTATTCTAACATTATTGACTGCACTGTGCTAGTCAGAAAACTATAAGCATACAATCACGCTGGTAGTATTTCATTGTAATTACACCAGCGGAGAGCTGTTGATTGTGCTAAGGAAAAAAATGAAATTATAAAAAAGTTCCCGCTTCAAGCACAGTGTAATAATGTGAAATATTAAATTATCTATAATATAAAATAAAGACGAAAGATTATTTCATAAATTTGTTGTGCTTTATTTGGTGGGATTTATTGCGATATGATAGGACGATTTGCGATTTGAATGGCACCTTCTAATGTACATAAAGCGTTAAATAATTTTGATTATTATGCACTTTTTGATTCTTAAATCCGAAGCCTGTTTATTCGTAGCAGAATCCTATTAAAGATGAAATATGGTGCGCCGGATCACTCTAATCGGTCCTATGTAATCGATTAGTTTTATATTTATTTTCCGAGTTAAAGTCTTTCGGAACTTTAGCCAATTACTTCGCTATGCGTTTGAAATTAACCAAACTCTTCGTCTAAAAATTCCGTTGTTTGTTGAACCATAATAAAAGGTTAAGCCGGCAAAAATAAGAATAATACAAATATTCAAAGAACTTGTATCGGCGACAATTCGCTGATGCCAGTCTCAATTCAGGCTAGAGATGCGATAAATTGAAAGTAGACATGTTTCTGTTAGCTGAAATGATATTAAAATAAGAAAACAAAAAACAAACTAAATAAATAAATAAATATCATTTATTGCATTAAATGAGAATTGATAGTAACAAAATTTAGATAAAATTTTAATATATTTACTTTTAATCTAAACAAAATAAATATAAAATAACAATTTGAATTTTAATACAAAATAAGATTATGTATATTTTATACATAAGAGTGGTGATCTCCTTGTCTGTTATTGGTTGTTAATCACTTATCAGATGTGTTGCTTTCGTGGGGTTGCGCGCCTATTTTTCTCTCACGTTTGTTCTGTCTGACATTCGTTCAACAAAAAGTAAAAATGTACTTTTTTCTAGAAATGTGTTTTTTTGAAAAATAAGATTTCATGTTTCAAGACCTAAATAATTGTTGCATAAAGATATTTACTAATTCAATAATTAAATATGAGCAATGATATTAAAATATGGTAACAATTATCATTAAAATAATAATATTAAAATATTCATTCATATGTATGTATTTAATTACTATTTTCCATGTTTTGTTAAAATTTATGTTCCGAATATTACTTTGCTAACTTGCAGTTTACGTAACATAAACTTTGACACTTCATCTTTGCTGGCATCATGCGACCGCAGTTATGCATGTACATACATGTTGCTTCTTCACAATTTGCGTGGAAATTAAAACAGTTCTGTCAAACCACCAAATGACAATTCATTGCTAGCAATGCATGGCATGAAATATGTTTATACATCAATTGCTAAACATTAGCAATGTGCAGTCTCCATTGGCAATACTGATGAGAACTAGAATCATGTATTTTTAAACTTTTGGGGAATTGTTTGCTTACATTTCATGCAATTGATGTGAGCAAGATAAAGACAAATTATCCTCCCAACTGAGGAAAGTACTCATTCTGCTGAGCACACGGGATATTACTTATTACATTTTTATTTTTATTATTTAATAAATTTTAAAATGAAGAAATGTGCTCCAGTGCAAAATTTAATCATGTTTCTTTTCGAGACGAAAGAAGTGGAGGTTTTAGTTTAGTTTTAGCAAAAACCATATAACGGGACATTCTTATCGCATGTTTTCTTATCCAGTGATTATTCATACAAATATGAGAAAATTAGAAAACAATAAAGTAGCTGCAAGTTATAATTAAAAAAAATATAAAAAATTAGAAGCAATTGTATTAGACTGATGAGGCAGTGCTAACCTGGTGACGCACAGTGTATGTGATGCTCTGCTGCCTCGCAGGGTTTTTGTGTGAAGAGCACATACATGCACATTTTCACTTGTAGCTGCTGTTGGAGTTCTGCAACAGAATAGAAGAACCACGAAAGTAAAGTAAACAAAATAATAGTTCTCTATAAGTGCCTCCAACAGACGCTATCAAACAGCTGTGCCCCCTACTCGGTGTATATTAGTTAGTTGTTGGCGTTTTTTCACTACATAGTCTTCTGCCATTGAATAAAGTCAATCAGTTGACGTCCAAACATAAAAGCAATTGTTCTATTGGAATATATTTAGAAGACAGAAATATAAATTTAATACACAAGTGAACACGCTTCCAGCGAGTGATAGTGTGCAAGTAATATAAAGTTTGCCTTTCAGGACAAACATTCTTCATTTTAAGTTTATTTTGGCTGTGTAAATAATTCAATAATTCCATAATGGATCCAATGCAAGTTGAAGTGAAAAGTATTGATGAACTTCTTAAATTAGATGGTTATTTGAAGCCATTTGAACGCGAAATACGACGCAGGTGAGTGGAAATATATGTAGATGCGCTTGAAAAAATTGTGGTGATAACAAGCGTAATCGCATTACAGCTTTCATGCATGTCGACTGTCAAAGTTCTTAGCAGCCACTGATAAGTGCATCAGTTGTCTGAATTATTCCTAATGTGCTTAATTAGTTATTTAAAATGTCTTTTAATGGAACGAGTGTGTGTTTTAATGCGTTAAAAGTCATATTGGTCCTGTATAATGCAAAACAAATTGTGTGCATAGTTTTGAAAGTCAGCTGAAGGTTACAGTGATGAGCGCACACCGGCAAGTTGGCCTCGCTACCCTATGGCGACCGTGTGCGTATATGAACTTTTGTGTGTGTATTGATTATAAACAACAGTTCTTATCAAAACTTTGTGCACAAAATGTGAGCTAAATATATATTGGTGATTATTTATTAGACTAGAAAATTAGAAATAACAAATTTTTCCAGTAAAAAACATAATAATTTTATAATAATAGCATATATTAATGCATGTTGTGAATCCCGGTCCGGTATAATATTTACATTTTGAAATAATTTGAAATTATTTGTTTAGTCTGTTAAACCTTATCGTTTATATTAGTACATACGTACTTGTATATAAATTTATTTTTACATTTAATCAAACCGGTACAACGTAAGAACTCTTTTATTAGCTATTTAAATGCCAAGGTCAACAACGTCACTTGTGCCAAATTGCCACACGCCATACAGTGAAAAAATAATCCCAGCATAACAACTAAGGATCTCCCTCATATCATAAATATTTTTTAAAAATTTTTAATACAACAAAGGAGGCCGCGAATGTTATAATTTTTTTTTAAATCGTCTTATTTTGACGCGAGGATGACAAATCCGCTAGCAAGATCAATAATTCTATTTTTTATTATTTCAACAAATGAATTTCAATATTGAAAAATAAACACACTTTGCACATGTTCTTTCTCGTCGAACTCCTTTCTGCACTACAAATGAATTATGAACACCCCGGTGTTGGATCGACCAGGGTTTTTTTTTGAAGTGCGGCCGAAGGACGCCATTGTATTACGGATGTACGAAGTAATTTTTAAAATACTTTTTGTTTTTAAACGCACTATAAATCCATATTTGTATATATTTCAATGTGTACAGTGTAATTACAATTACGTTAATTGAAAAATATGTGTAAGAATATATATAAATGTGTTAAATAAAGCGATTTAAAAAAATTTTGATTTTCGCGGTTTCCGGTGCCGTTAGGGCACCTAAACTATACATATACTCAAGTTTTTTTTTGCAAGTAAAAAGGAAAAAATAATAATAATTAAAATAAAAAAGTGAAGTGAACAATTAACAATTTCACATTTCTCAAAAATGCCTTATAACAATTGGGAAATTATCAAAATATACTTAAATAAAAAACACACAAAAATATATATACATTGTGATACATATGAACATACACATACCTACATATTATCTATATATAATATTGATGTTGCTTACGAAATTAAAAAATATATTAATGTTAAAAAGCAAAACGAAAGTTCTTCATTTCTAAATAGAATTTCAAAAATAGTCCCTAAACAAATTATGCATGGACGTATGGCTGTACGCATTATGCAAGCTTTTATGAACCCACATATCGGCTATGTCAGTGTATATACACATATTAATAAATATAAAAATATGTTTACCGTAAATTTATTTCCTCGTGATGCAAAATTATAAGCCTTGTGCAATGTGTGCGTGTTTTTTTTTGTCTTTTTGCGTTTTGGGTTTAATTCTATTTTAATTGCATTTTTTTATATTTTTGATTTATGGTATTTCCTCTATGGTCCAGGGCACTGTTTTTTTTATACCCTGAACAGAATACATTAAGTTTGCCACGAAGTGTGTAACAGAAAATATATATATGTATGTATATAAATGATCAGCGTAACGACCTGCGTCGATTTAGCAATGTTCGTCTGTCTGTCTGTATATATATGGTACACATACCTTCACGAAATTTGACATTAATTATATTCTAAAGCAACGGTATAATCTCCGAACAAATTGTTCAGATCGGACTATGATAACATATAGCTGCAATACAAACTACTATTATACGTTCTCTGGTGCAATCGTGGGTTCGGTGCATTGAGAAAAATTGGCGCAATGAGGAATGAAAAAAACAACAACAAAGACTACGTTTCTGCAAAAAAGATTTCAAACCAGATAACTTTTTTTAGCTCTGTTAGCCATCCAATCGAGCATCCTACGATTTCCAACTTCTCATTCTTATAAGTTTTCTGTTTTCTCTAAATTTAAATATTTTATTAATAAAAACGATTTTATTACTATTGTACAAAGACTTTCAAAGCCTTCAATCTTAATATAAAATAATATGATTTTTGTTCAAATTTTATCATTCCATAGACATGGCGTGCTTAAAGAGTGGATCGGCAAAATCGATCAGCTTGAAGGCGGTATGGATACATTCTCACAGGGTTACAAACATTACGGGTTACACGTCCAACCCGACAACTCTGTGATCGCACGCGAATGGGCGCCTGGTGCACAGCAAGTTTATCTCACTGGTGATTTCAGTAAGTAGCCAATGTTGAATCTCGCCATAAGCCATTTAATCATGTTCCAATTCCACAACCTCACACAGACAACTGGCAATGGGAGGCGAATCCCTTTAAGAAGCTCGATTTCGGCAAATGGGAATTACATTTGCCTGCCAATAGCGATGGCAGCGCGCCCATTAAACATCTCAGCGAGGTTAAGGTGATCATACGCAATCAAGCGGGCCAACTGTTGGATCGTCTCTCACCGTGGGCCACATATGTGCGCCAACCACCCAAGGAGGCCAATCAGGGTGTTAACTATAAGCAGTACGTGTGGAATCCACCACCAACTGAACGCTACCTCTGCAAGCACCCACGACCGAAGCGTCCCAAATCGTTGCGCATATATGAATGCCATGTGGGTATTGCCTCGCAGGAGCCGCGTGTTGGTTCATATCAGAATTTTGCCGATAATATAATACCGCGCATTAAGCGCCAAGGTTACAATGCCATACAGGTTATGGCGATCATGGAACACGCTTATTATGCCAGTTTTGGCTATCAAGTGACCAGTTTCTTTGCCGCCTCCAGTCGTTATGGCACTCCCGAGGAGTTGAAACGCATGATCGATGTAGCGCATGAACATGGCTTGTACGTGCTATTGGATGTAGTGCATTCGCATGCGAGTAAGAATGTGCAGGATGGTTTGAATCAATTTGACGGCACCAATTCATGTTATTTCCATGATGGAGCTCGTGGTGAACATTCGCTATGGGATAGTCGGCTCTTCAACTATGTGGAGTATGAGGTGTTGCGCTTTTTGCTTTCCAATTTGCGTTGGTGGCACGATGAGTATTATTTCGATGGCTATCGGTAAGTGAGGGAGACGTGAAAATATATGTTTTCGCTAATTTTTAACATTTTTGACGTGTTTTTTCAGATTTGATGGCGTCACTTCCATGTTGTATCATTCACGCGGCATTGGTGAAGGTTTCAGCGGTGATTACAACGAATATTTTGGTCTCAATGTTGATACAGACGCATTGAACTATCTCGGTTTAGCCAATTACATGCTGCATACACAAAATCCAGAGGTCATCACTATCGCAGAGGTAAAATTTTTCACACATAATTTTTATTATTTTGAAAATGATTACATATGTATATTTTTTCGACCGCAACATCACAGGATGTATCAGGCATGCCCACACTCTGCCGTCCAGTCGACGAAGGCGGTATCGGTTTCGATTATCGACTTGCCATGGCCATACCAGACAAATGGATTAAGCTACTCAAAGAGTACACAGACGACACCTGGAATATTGGCGACATCGTGCACACATTGACAAATCGTCGCTGGAAGGAGAATACTGTCGCTTATGCGGAATCTCATGACCAAGCCTTGGTCGGTGATAAAACGATCGCCTTTTGGTTAATGGATAAAGAAATGTACACACACATGTCTACAATCTCCGAGCCGTCGTTGATTATCGATCGCGGCATTGCGCTGCACAAAATGATACGTTTGATCACACATGCACTTGGAGGTGAAGCATACCTCAATTTTATGGGCAACGAATTCGGGCATCCTGAATGGTTGGATTTCCCACGTGTGGGCAATAACGACTCCTATCATTATGCGCGTCGTCAGTGGAATTTAGTTGATGACGCAATGCTGAAGTACAAATTTTTGAACGAATTTGATCGTGCGATGAATGAGCTGGAAGAGCGCCACGGCTGGCTACATTCGGATCCGGCATATGTCAGCTGGAAGCATGAAGGCGATAAAGTGATTGCTTTTGAACGCGCCGGCTTAGTATTTGTTTTCAACTTCCACCCCACACAAAGTTTTACTGGTTATCGTGTAGGCACAAATTGGGCAGGCACTTATCAGGCGGTGTTGAGTTCGGATGATGAACTTTTTGGCGGTCAAAATCGTATTGATAAGAATTGCAAGCATTTAACACGACCTGAGGGTTATGCAGAACGGCAGAATTTCTTTGAGGTAAGTTAACGGTGCTAACTTAACGTAGGCATGTTTGCAGTGCTGGAAAGTGACAAAACGATAATATAATATAAAAAAATAAAATCAAAAATCACTAATTAAACAAGAAATGATAATTATTTTTAAAATCTAAAAGAGTAATTGATATGCAATATTTTAAATAAAATAATGATAAAAAAATATAAACTGTGCGTTGTTACGAAAATATAAATTATAATATAAATTCAAATTGTTGCATTATATTAATAAATCTTACTAAAACAAAAGTGCAATTTTTATAAAAAAATATATATAAAAAAAAATTAAATAAACAAAGTACTTTAAATAATCTAAGTGACGAAAATATATTGAAACTTTAAAGTAAAATAAATAAATCATAAATAAAATACAGAAATAATAACTAAAAACATTATGTAAAAATTATATTTGATGGAAACAATGAAATAAACTCACTCATTTTTTTTAACGTCTTGCATTTCAGGTTTATACACCTTCACGTACAGCTGTGGTTTATGCGCATGTAAGTGACTAGATGACAACGGTAAAAAGCCCATTGATAAGTTGAAGCGCTGCACTCATATTAGTAGTTATAAAAATTTATAATTTGTTTTAGAAAAAAAGTACAATAAGTGAAAGTGAACAAAATTTTCTATTAAAAATAAAAATAGAGTTTATGAAATGAAAAATGTTTTTCTAAAAGAAAATAAAACTTTTCTGGTACATAATATATATATTTTTTAAATATATTTTACATTTATTGAGTTTTTGTGTGTGCTTAAGGGTTAAACTCGAAAAATATTATACCTATAATATGCTTTAAACATCAGTCACTTTATATTAAGTTTTGAACGCGTTGCAATTGAATAGCAGACTCTACTCCATATAAATATACATATTTTATTTTATATTACAAGCTTAATTATTTATAAAGTTTAATACATTTGCATTTTACGTTTGGTTTTAATATACGATTTTTTTCGAACGAACATTCAAAGAAAGTGTAATTACAAGCTTCAATCATGGAATGTGCATGTATGAGCTTATATAATAGTAACTAACAAAAGTGTTTGCAAAAATATTATTTTATCGATCTAATTAAAACATACGGCAACGAATTTGATTAATTTCATATACTTTTTTTTTTTTTTAATTTTTTTTTTAAATTTTAAACAAGTAGCGCTTTTAAATTGTGTGCATGCACATTTCAATATTCCGCAACTAGAAGTATTTAATATAATACTACCCTTACTTAATGAAGTTCGGTATTGTGCATTAAAGAGTGGGAACTTTTGTAAATTAACCTCACTTTTACTATGTCATTGTTAATCAGCAGTTAACATAAAACTATAATGTACTGCTTTTATGGTTTTGAAATAAGCTATCAGCCTATACTATCTACTAATTAGTCGTAATGAATGGTGTGTAATCTACAACACTTCCTTGGATACACTTTCGATAACATCGAAAGCATGCTTGATATCTGCGTCAGTGAGTAAACGATTCACCGTTATACGTATGCTTTGACGTAAAACATGTTTTTCCAAATTGTTCAAATAACGCGCCTCGATAACAGCAACACCGCTTGCAATGCACTACAAATATATTTCCATGTAGAAACAATGAAAACTTAATTTTATATATGACTTACCTTATTGGCGATTTGGGTGAGCAATTCACGCTCTTGATCTGAATTTTCGCGTTCCTCTGCTATATATAAATGCTTGATGGGCGAAAGTTCGTTGGCGCGCATCTTCAACTTTGAAAATTTGCCAAATACCGTTTGAACTTTACGCGATATTTTCTGCAATTGTGTGAACATTTGCGGTTCGGATTCGAAACGATCAAGTGCAGAGATGGCTGCTTGTGTCAATAGTGGTGGCAGTGATGCCGAGAAGCAATAACCCAAACCAGACAGACGTTGATGCTCGACAATGAAGTGTGATCCGACACAGAAACCGCCGATGGTAGCTATGGAATTTTCCATGCCTGCCATAATGAGATCAACCTCAATCAGCTGTTAAGCAAATATTGAGTACACATTAAATATATACATAATTTATTTTTAGAAATATTCTTACATCGACATTAAAGTGCTCGGTGAGCCCGTGACCGGTTTTACCAAGCGTGCCAAAGGAAATGCTCTCATCCAGGAACAAACGTAATTTATACTTAGCACGTAGCACTACAAGTTCGGGTAGGGGACATATTTCACCAGTATTCATGTAAATACCTTCGGCTAAAAGAAAACGACGCGTCTTGGCTGCTTTCTTTGGATTCTATACGAATAGAAATAGCTGTTACCAGACACTTTTTTTATGCATACATACATATATGTACTTATTTTATAAACATACCTTTACATCGCGTTCTTGTTGCTCAATAAGCAGACGCTCCAAATCGGCCATATTGTTGTGTTTGTAGTAATAAATAGTGCTACGTGAAGCATCCAAACCTTTTTGTATGGCAAAATTAACCATCTCATCACTTTAGAATACATTAATGAAGAATATATTCGAAATCCGCCGTTCTATTTGAAAATTTTTACTTACACAAATACAACATCGCCTCGTTTTGCATATGCTGGTATAGCACTTGCTATAGTAGAGAATCCATATGAGTATACCACGGACTCCTCCATACCCATAAATTTTGCCAAACGTTCTTCTAGATCCAAATGCACATCCATTGTACCGTAGAAACCACGCGGTCCGCAAGATCCAACCCCGTATTTCTTCAATGTATTGCAAGCATCCTCCAATATTTTGTTATCCTCTAATAATCCCAAATAGTTGTGGGTTGCCAAATTTAGGCACTCTTGTCCATCAACTATCACACGCTTGCCTACTTTCGATTGGACTAAACGTGTTTTTAATAGTGGATGATTGGGATCGGTTTCAGCGATGAGTGGTTCCGGTTCATATTTGGAAATAATTTCTTCTTCCTCTAACTTTGTGTACCTTTTGCCACGCCCATTACGCTTGAAGAGTAGCAACCATATTACCGATAGCAGCAGAAAAGCTTCCAATACAACCACATATAGCGGGGTCTGGAATTTTAAAATATAAGCATATAATTTGGTTAACATGCGCAAATATATTTGCATATGAGACTTTTACTCACAGTTTCAAATATGCGCTCGATTTCGTTAAACAAATATGGAATTGCGACCATAATGCTGACCCTATGAAGTAAATATTTTAATTGAGTAAAATATGCCAAAAATCAGGTAGTATGAACGTGAACAATCGATGTGATCAGTTCAGGTTAGTAAAAATCCCCGAATGCGTCATGCAAACCCTTTCGTTAATCGCAAGTACACCATTTTTTTATTTAATTCACATATGAAGTGATAAGATTATAATTTTTATTACTTTTTAAAATGAACTATATAATACGCTTTGCACTTGTTTTCGGAACTAAGTATGCTTCTTAATTGAACAAGTTTTATATTTGTAATTAAATGTACCTGTTTTATTTTAATTAATCACGATTTATTTATTTTACAGCCTAAAATACTCGTGAAATTGACGTGCAGGTTAAGTACCGCTTTTTTCAGGCGAAATGTCAAATTCTATTTGACTAAACCTTGTAAGTGTTGCCTTGTTTGTCAATAAGCAAAACTTCCCTTTTGTATTGCATATTATATTTGTTGAAACATTTAAAAATATTCGTAAAGACGTAGTTCAAAGGGATCTTCTTTGAGTTTTTAATATTCTTGAAAGACTACTTATTTCTGTTTGTTGACAATACATTTCTGTAAATGAAAAGTTTAATACCAATTAGAGCAAATTATTTTTCTAAAATTCTGGTAAGCTATAGAGATAAAAATTGACTGTCAAATTTTCATCTATAAACAGATGTTTCCTTAAATCAGCTGTTACCGGTATATATCAATAAAAAACAAAATAATAAACAAATATTATGTGATCACGGCGCAGACAAATAATACGATAGAAATAACCAAAGTACGAATTCGAAAAAAGGTTATCGATCCCTATTGCAAAATGATAAACACAGGCAAACTAGCTGGACGCACTTTATTTATTACAGGTTTAATATAATTTACTTCTATAATATTTTAAAGATAACTATTATTTGGTTCCTTGGACGTTTGATTCGTCAAGGTGCATCACGCGGTATTGGCAAGGCTATAGCTATAAAAGCGCCTCGTGATGGTGCAAATATAGTGATAGCTGCTCGAACTACTGAAGAAAATCCTAAACTACCTGGAACCATTTACACAGCCGCACATGAGGTAGAGAAAGCAGGCGGGCGGGATATTCGTGATGAAGAGCAAGTGCGTGCAGCTGTTCATGATGCTGTTTCGAGATTTGGTGGCATTGACATTGTGGTTAATAATGCCTCCGCTATTTCTTTCTCCAGTACACCGGCCACAAAAATAAAGCATTTTGATACAATGTATCAAACGAATACACGTGGCGCTTTCATTGTATCTCAAGAGTGTCTGCCCTATTTGATACGAAGCGAATATTCACATATCTTAAATATAGCTCCACCTTTAAACTTGGATCCAAAATGGCTCTCAGCTTATTTAGGGTATACCATAGCAAAGTATGGTATGTCTATGTGTGTGCTAGGTATGGCATATGAGCTGAACGCTATGTCAGTGGCGGTAAATGCCTTGTGGCCACGTACTTCAATATGCACAGAGAGAATCAAAGCACTTATGGGACCTGAATTTGTTAAGAGTACACGTAAAGTGGATATTATGGCAGATGCAGCTTATGCAGTGCTTTTACGTGAGCCAGATGAGTTAGTGGTCGTTTTCTAGTCGATGATGAAGTTTTAACAGAAGCAGGTATAAAAGATCTTGATCAGTATGCTAACGACCCTACAGTCACAAATGAATTGATGTATGAATCTTTCGTGGATATACCAAAGGAGAAAATTGTAGCTTATATTAACAGAGATATACCAGCATGGAATTCTGAATTGAAAGGGAGAAAGGCGAACAAAAATACTCAAAGAGAAGAAGGAAAAATTTCAGAACTGTTTAAAAAAATTGAACCGCTACTATCAAAAAACAATAGCGATTTATCAATTCCACATAGTGGGTAATGAAGGAGGTGTTTGGTATCTTGACTTAAAAAATGGTGAAGGTTCTTGTGGAAAAGGCGTACCGGAGACGGAAGCGAATGCAACATTTACAATAACATCAGAGAATTTTGTTGAAATATTTTCTGGTAAAATGAAGCCGTCGACAGCACTTCTTATGGGTGAAATAGTAATATCGGGAGATTTGAGTAAAGCTCTTAAATTGGAAAAACTATCGAAGGTGCTTAAGTCAAAAATGATTATAGATAAATTGTAGCTATTTTTTATTCTTCAACACCTTGTTTGAAGTTTGTTCATATTGAATAAAAAAGTATAATTTTTTTAAGAAATGTATGGTATTACTAATAAATAAGCGAATAAGCATTATCTTTAAGCATAAAACTGCAATGCGTTGATTTCAAAATTTAAATTTCGGATCATCGTTATAATAATTTTAAACTTGAGGCAACCCTACCAATTTTTTATTATTTGATAGCTTCGTTTTTATTGCACCTCTTATCAAAAAACTTCTCTGACCTTTCTCTTTGAAAACATATTCGTTTGTGTTTAAATTTGTTTTAGGTGCGGGATCAAATTTTTTACAGTCGTCATTACCGCTACGTCTGTATTTAATGCTGTTCTCTTGTTTTTTGTTAGCAAATGTAACATCGTATTTATTTTAACATTGTATATGCATATGTACTTATGAGGGACTTTCTATTTCACATTGTAGAATTGTATTCCCAAAATATATGTATGAAATTTTATCGGTGCCCAATATTTTGCAATGTAATTGATAATGTTTAATTTAATCAATTTGATTATTTAATTTACCCACTAAGATCAGTTTTCCTGTAGTACAAAGTCTTATGATTTTGTTTCTTCTATATACTATGTTTGTTCATGTTTACGTTTTTTCATTTACCTCTGTAATTGTTGCTATCACTTAAGTATGCTGCTTCTGCTTATACTTCAGACGCCGCGGTCCAACTGTGTACTTTGGACTCTGCTTTTGTTGACTTCATTGTTTGGCCCACCAATTTTTTGACATTTATAAAACAAACACGCAACGAAGTGGTCGTTATAAATTGGCACTGAATTTAATAGCAAATTATAGGTAACATATAAAATGATTAATACAGGGAAACTAGCTGGACGTACACTTTTTATTACTGGTGAGGGCGCGTATTAAGAATTTTCATGAAAATTAAACTAACAAAAGTGGGTCAACTTTCTTTTTACAGGTGCGTCGCGCGGAATTGGCAAAGCCATCGCACTAAAAGCGGCACGAGATGGTGCAAACATTATTGTCGTTGCTAAAACAAGCACACCACATCCCAAATTGCCAGGTACAATTTATACAGCGGCTGAAGAAATTGAAAAGGTCGGTGGTCGTGCACACCCCTGTGTTGTAGATGTCCGCGACGAGCAGCAAGTACGTTCAGCTGTGCAGGATGCTGTCTCGAAGTTCGGTGGTATTGATATTCTCATAAATAATGCATCTGCTATTTCACTTACTGGTACGCTGGATACAGATATGAAGCGTTATGATCTTATGCATCATATTAACACACGTGGCACTTTCCTTGTATCAAAGGAATGTTTACCATATCTGACAAAGAGTAATCATGCACACATATTGAATATTTCCCCGCCTTTAAATTTGAATCCAATCTGGTTTGCTCCACATGTTGCCTACACTATGGCTAAATATGGTATGTCTATGTGTGTGCTGGGTATGGCAGAAGAATTCCGCTCTGCCAAAGTGGCCGTAAACGCGTTGTGGCCGCGCACTGCTATACACACGGCTGCCATTGAAATGTTGACTGGGCCAGATAGTTTAAATGTATCGCGTAAAGTTGATATAATGGCAGATGCCGCATATGCAGTTTTGGTGCGTGAACCTACACAGTGTACGGGGCGTTTTCTTATTGACGATGAAGTCTTGACCGAAGCCGGCGTCACTGATTTGAAACAATATGCCTGTAATCCAGAATATGCTGATAAATTAATGCCCGATTTCTTTTTGGATATTCCCGAGAATGAACTCAATGCAATTAAAGAAGATATTAAGCAAAGAAAATCTGTTGGTGCATCTTCTGGTCAAATACCGGCATTATTTGGAAAGATTGAAACATTGCTTTCACCAGAATTGGTGCAGAAAACGCAAGCCGTTTTCCAATTCAATATTGTAGGAGAAGAAAAAGGTACATGGCATTTGGATTTGAAAAATGGAGCAGGCTCATGTGGTAATGGTGAACCAAAGGTTTCACCTGATGCAACTTTAACAATGAAAGCTAATAACTTTCATGATATGTTTTCGGGAAAATTAAAGGCTGCAACTGCATATATGACGGGCAAACTAAAAATTTCCGGTGATTTGAATAAGGCAATGAAACTGGAGAAGCTTATGCGTTCACTCAAATCAAAACTATAGACTTTGGCAATTGCTATAACCTGAGGTTTGCTAGTGATAAGTTGCATTTTTTGTGTTAAATATAGGTTTAACTTATTTTTTTATAAATATTTTATTTGTAAACAGTTGATTTCCCATTTACATACATACATATGTGTCCTTCATACGAAGCTGTGGCCTTGATAGGTCAAATCTTTTTCAAAAGTCTTTGTTGTATTATATGATTCACGGGAGCTTTGAATAGATATTGCAAGTATTTTTAAATTATATATATTAAATTGATAATTTGTTCATAATAAATTAAAATAATAATTAATAAACTAAAATTTTTTCATGAATGAAATACCGTAATTCACCACATAATTTGTTAAGTCTGTTAAGTTGATCTGAGCAACAAGTTGCATGCAAAATTTTCCATCGTTTTACAATACTATTTATTTTGCTTCTTCTTCCATAAGTTCATTGTTAATTCACAATTAATTGCCGCTAAATTACATGCAAACACAACTAAAACCACTGAGTTCGCAAATTATTTCTAGTAATTTTAAACATAATTAAAATGGAGGACGAAAGTTTACCTAACAGCTGCAACTTTCTAAAGGACCCATTATCAATAAGGTAACTACATATTAAATTTCAGAAATACGCAAATAATCTAATCATCCATTTGTCGCAGCGATCTTATTGGTCCTGGCACAACATTTGAGATTAACACAAACTTTGATGAAGGCTTCAGCAATGATATATTCGATGAATTGAATTTGGGTTCCGATGAGGAAGACGATGAAAAGATTGCCGTAGATCACTCAGCACTGGTTTCCCCTTGGACAAAAACATTTGACGAACTGCGACAACAAATGGTAAAGATAAATGAATATATTTACAAAAAAATTACACAGCCGGGGTTAGCAGAAAACGGTGAAGTGCCGTTAAATGCGCGTGTTTGTATACGTTATAATGCCTACTGGGAAGGTGAAGGGGCACCTTTTGATTCATCATTTTTACGTGGCTCCTCATATCATTTTTATACCGGACGGAATGAAGTAATCGAAGGATTAGAGGAAGCAGTGCGCACCATGTATCGTGGCGAACAGGCACAATTCGTAATTTCACATCATTTGCTCTTTCGTGAAATTGGTTGCCCGCCACGCATTAAACCAAGTGCCGATGGACTCTTTATTATAGAATTGGTTTCATTCAATCCCGTTGGTGATTTAGAGGCAGATCAAAACTTAACCGATGAAGAAAGGGGCAAATATGCGACAGTAATTGAAAAAATACGTGATGTTCATCTCAAAGGTCTAGATTTCTTCGGACAAGGCTTATATAAAAATGCTTGTCGCGCCTTTGAGAAAGCAGTAAGTTTGTTGAACAGTTGCCATTTGGCCAATGAGCAAGAGGAAAAAGAGCAAACAACATTTTTATTGAAATTATACACAAATTTAGCAGTTTGCTATAATAAAGTTAATCTACCAACAAAAGCTTGTATTATGTGCAAAGAAATACGCCAGTTGACGAACAATAAACCCTCCTGTAAAGCATTATTTCAAGAAGGACGTGCATTGCTGCTGCTAGGTGAGTTTTTTTTATATATTTTTTATTTTGTATATAAATTTTGGTAAATCATATCTTGTTTTGTTATTATTGTAGGCGAGTATGAACGCGCACGGCATATACTTATACGCTCACAACGTATCGAGCCACAAAACGAAGATATCAGCCGCGAGTTGAAAATATTGGAAGAACGTTATGCAAGATATAAAGAAAACGAGCGCAGCATTTGGACGAAGGCGATGGGTATAATAAAGAAGAATGACGACGGCAAACAAGGTGATGCTAATAGCGCCGAGACGCGTAGCATTTTTGAACAAGAAATGGCAGAACTAATGCAAAGTTTCAAGGACAACATGGATTTGAATAATTTCAATTTGCCACCTGGTTTAACTAAAACTGAAATAAAAACTGTCGATGAGCTAGCGCAGAACATGGAGTTAAAACTAACGCTTTCACCGCTAGACAATGCAACCTATACGCTAAGCAAAGTGAATAAAAAATAAACTGGACTGCCAAAGAAGACCAAAAATATTGAACGAAATTATAGCAAAAGTATTCGATATATATTTGTATGTACATAACAATATTAGTGCATAAGAGCAGAGCGCTAAATTTATGTTTTCGTTTTTTACATAAACCAAAAAATTTCTAAAACAATAATATGTTAATACAACAAAAACTGATTAGTAAAAAAATCTGTTTTACTTTTTATTTACTAGTTTTAAAAACTGTTCTGCAATTACATTAAAAAAATACATATGATAAGTTTGAAAATACATAGGTACCTACATATGCATAAGCTTACCAAACATAAAAGACAAAACGTGAAATTTAAAAAATCGATTAATAAATGTTAGAGTATGAAAATTGCATTGAAACACTTTTTGTTTTTATTTTTAGTTAAAACGCATAAATGTATTTCATTATTTATGTATAATTCACAAATAATACTCATACGATTTCTTACTTACTTTTACTGCTCAAGTTTTTATTACTTGATTTTTTGTTTAATATTGCAACGCAATTTCACATATTTGAATTGTTATAAATTTAACACATATATTTGTATTTGTAATAATAAGCATTTGTGTACACACAAGCCTTCGGGTATTCTTTTTTTCTGATTCACTTTTTTATTTGTATGTATGTATGTAGCTAAACCCACATTTACTTGTTAGTTACTGTTACAGAATTTTACTTCGGTAATTTTTTGTATTAAACTATGCTTATTATTTTTTAGTTTTTATATATATGTATATGTATTATTTCATTTTTCTGGATATTCTATTTTTTATATTTAGTTTATTTATAATATATTTTTATTTTTTAACTCTTATTTAACGTTATTTTCTACTTTATTTTATAATTGCCTCATATTGATTTTGTTAGTTTATTTTTGAGCTTTTTGAGATGCATAATGAATTATATCTAATTTAATTTAATATGATATTTATTCATATACAATTATTTGTTTTAACTAAATATGCATTTAAATATATGTATATATAATTTTGATTGAACGCATTTTTTCACTAAGGGTTTCGTTTTTGTTTGTGTTGCCTTTTTTACTAATCTTTTATCAAAATTATTTAATTAGTGCAATTAGCGCGTAGGCCAAATTCATTTATTGTTTTCAATTTTTCTCCATAATTTTGATAAGCTTCGTAATTAATTCATCGCTTTTAAAATTATTTATTTATAGTTACATAAATAAAATTATTTTATAGTCTTCTTATAAATTGCTTGCTTTTTGAGCATTTTTGAAATATTAAATTGCAGTTTTATCTTTGCCTTATTTTGATTTTAAAACACACATACATACATATGTTTAAAAGTTTCGTGCATTTTTCTCAAAAAGTATTTTTCTATGATTTTGCATGTGACTAAATTTCTATATGATGCGCCGTTATTCAGAGCCAAATATTGCGACTATTTTATTTGATTTAAGTTCTTTATTTACTGGTATTTACTTTTTTTTTTTAATGGTATTATTAATATTATTGCAACACAATTATACACAGATACAAATAATAGTCTGCCATAGGAAAACACATAAATACATATATAACTGACAAAAAGAGAATTCATGGCATAAAATAAAAATTTTACTAAAAAATATGATTGAATTAATTGTCAATGGCATTATGATTTTCAAATTGAGCTAATGCGTTGGAACCAAAATTTTTAATAAAATTTAACAAAAATTTAAATTTTTCACACTTTTTCACAGCCAATTTATACATATCCCATTTTAAATAGTTATTTTCGTTTATTAAAGAAACCAAATAAAAACTCTAAATAATATGTAATTTGAAATAGGCAAAACAAAAACAAAAACAATATTAATAGGAATAATATCAAAAATAAAAGAAATAAAAAATAAAAATTAAAGAAAAACTTAAAAAATTAATTTAATAAATATATGTATATATTATAATAATTAAAAAAAAAATATTTAAACTATATATGTATACATATATATATGGTATAGACATTGCTAAACAACAAACTAACAAATTATTACTTAACAAATCTATTTAAACACGCCATTAATTGAAAAAATATGTATTGCATGTATTTAAGTCCAAAGATATTTAAAAGTTTATCAACTTGTTTAATTAAATTACATATGCATGTACATACATATATACTTGTATGTACATCGTTTGCTCAGGGAAAAAATATATATATAAAAATAGGATACGAGTATTTGACAACATACTATGTATGTATCAGTGTAAAAAAAATTAATAACTAAAATTAAAAAAAAAATATTTACTGTTTGTAAACTTTATGTTAATCGTTATTTTTATAATAATAAAGTTGAGGACATTAAGAATAAATAAAGAAGAAAACTATTTTTGTCAGTGCTGTAACAAATATATAGATAATAAAAAATGAAATGAAACGAAAAATATATTTGTAATTATTGAATTTTTTCTGATTCTCTTGATACCAAATGTTATAGATTTGGCTGATATTCCGAATTATTTATAGCTTTGTCAATAATGGCTTCGAAACAATACTGAAGTAGTAAATATTTGCAACTATTAATGCAAAATTAACTTTTGCATAACTACTTAAGTAATATATTTTATTTGTATGTTGTTTATATAAATTTTCTTGAATTGACGCACACTATTTTCATTAACTTTAATTATTTCGTCATACGGGGCTTTAATTTACAACAAAAAGTGCCCTTTACATAATATTTAACTTATAAGCTTTATTGTTAATTTTTTTTTTTAAGATTTTTTAAATTAATTTATTATTTACGTTAAAGTAAACGTTTTTATTCTGTTCATACATTTGTATTTGTATGCTTTTTTATAATTTCAATAAATTTAAGTTTTCTTAAATTTAAGTATTTGTGTTACACAAAAACACAGTTAATTAAATTAATTTTTTTATATTATCTTCAAACTTGAAGTAAGCATAATGTAGATGCTCTTTTAATATTTATGACTATTTTTTATTTAAAAAACAAGGCATATATATTTTTTTGATTTTTTTTCTGTGTGTATTTTTCTATTTTATTTTCATTGTAACTATAATATTCTAGTTCATTGTTTTATAAATACAATTTTAACTTATATTATGTAACAGCCATTTAAAGTTTTTTTCAATATATACTTTTAATTTTTTTGTACTTACATACCTATGTATATGTAGAACAGTTTGCTTACTTTATGCAACCAATTTTGGGGCCTTAATATAAACAAATAGAAATTTCTGGAACAAAATACTGTTTTCGAAATGTGAATTAAAGTCTGGAAGACATTAGGTTGCAAATTGGAAGAAGTTGGAAAAATTTTAATTGGTTTGAAAAAATCAAAAGAATTTGAAGAAGAGATAGTTTTGAAATAAATTACGTAAATTTAAATCAATTTATATGTATTTTTTATATAATTAACAAGTAAAACGTTAACTTTGGCTGCACCGTGAAGTACATTTTTTATAGCATAAAAAGGTGTTTATCTTAATTTTAATCGTTCAGTTAGTATGACGGTATATGTTCGTGAAGATATTTTGATAAATAAAAAAGTTTTCCATAAAAGAAGTTGGGTTTGATCGGTCAGTTTGTATGGCAACTATATGCTGCAGTGGTCTGATATCGGTGGTGCCGACAAATGATCAGCTGCTTAGAGAGAAAAGACAGACAGACGTATAGACGGATATGGCTATATAGACTCAGCTCGTCATGCTGTTCATTTGTATATGTATATACTTTGTAGGGTCTCCGACGTTTCCTCTCGGGTATTACAAACATCGTGGCAAACTGAATATACTTTGTTCAGGGTATAATAAAATTAATTAAAATGGCGTAATAAAAACTTGAGTAAACATAAAGTATAATATATATATATTATATATATACATATATACTTTTATATAATATAAAGAAATAATATAAATAAATAAGTATAATAAAAAATAAAATAAAATATTATACATAAAATTATATAATATAGTTTATATAAAAAATCTATTTAATGTCAAATTAATAAAAAAGAAAAAAAAATGAAATTGAATATTTTAAATAAGTAAAATTTCTGTGCATATAAAAAATATTTTGAATTGTATAATATAAAAACATTTTTTTTTTAATAAAAGTTAAAAAATAGACCAAAAAATTTTAAGACATTTTATAAAAATTAATATTTTTAAATATCGTAAACAAATAAATAAATTTTAATAAATTATATAATTTATGTGTTTTTTTAATATATTTATTTGTTTTTCATAAAAAATAATGATGATTGCTTTTGCCTATTACATTTTTAATTTTTAAGCTCTTTTAGTTGTAAGATGCTTCACTAGAACTAGTAAAATTAAAAACAGTTAAAATAAATTTTTGTTTATTCCCAATTTTTTTACAACTACTTTCATTAATAAAACTTCATTTCAACATTTTTATTATTATTATATATATACTTTTGTTTTTGTTAAACTAATTCCTTTTATATTTATTTTTTTTTCTAAACTATTTCTTTTAATTACTACTTACTAGTACAACATTTAGGTACACATTTTCAACAGCAACCGTTTTTGGTAGTATTCTTCTAGTCAATTTATTTTCTTAGCACTTAAGTAATAATTCGGTTACATTTTAGTGATATATAAAACACACAACTTTTACACAACAGCAACAATGACTATAATAACACTCAAATTGTAGTCAAAAACATAATGACAATTTGACTTTAGTGATTTCTGAAAATAGCGTTAATTTAATTGAGTTATCTAACACTTAAACGTCACTTCAAAACTTTAGAAAATAATATTTAAATAATTTTCGAAATCAAGCACAGCTTTTTAACGCAAAATTTTGTGCTCTATAATGTATTAATATTATTTTTTATATATGCATTAATAATTTTCTTGAAAATATTTCACTTGTAAAACAAAAAAATAAATCTAATACTTTTCGAAATCAAATATCACAATTTGGATTTGCAGTAACGTTGTCAAATACCTAGTATGTATTTTTGCGAAAGCACAGTTTTTTGAATTTTTGGTAATTTTTAATTTAAAATTTTTTAGTTATTTTTAACAACATATATGCGCAATTTTTTGTTAAAAATAGTTTCTGTGTTGCTAATTTTCTTTTTTAAATATTCTTACTAGTGTTGTATACAAACTAACTACAGGTACAACTACATATATGTCTCACAAATACATATGTATGTATAGGTTTATATATATTATATATACTTTTTTATTAAAACACATATAAACGTATATAAATTGTCTATTTACTAGCTCTTAGCATACATTTTCTTTATTTATGCATTTGGTTTATTTATATACTATCCGATTTCATAGCTATTCACACTTGTTTGCATTTATGTAAGCATATACATATACAGTATGTGCTTTATAACAACAAATTGGCAACAAATTACATCCCACTGTGCGCTTGGAGCACACAATAATTACATTTTTCTCTTAGTTCTTAAAATTGCGCCAAAGTTTTCTATATATCGATATACATATATTTATGTATGTTAATATTCTAGTTCAACAGACAATCTTTTTAAGCTATTTTTATAAATATATTTTCAATATATTATTTACTTTTTTAATTTTTTTATTAAAATTGTTAATTAAATTTACTTTTGCTATTAAAAAAAATAAAAGTGAATAAAAAAGTAGTTTTAATAATTATAAAAATAAAAAAAATATTGTTAATAATAAAAATATAAAAGTATATTTAAGAAAATTTGCATTTATGAAACTCCATATTTTTTATCAAATAATTCGTGCCTTTTCTACACTTTCAAGCATACTCATTATAAAATTGATAGTTTTTTAATCTAAAAAAAATTTTATGGGTCCCAATAATAATAAATAAATTAAATGGAACAAGGCCATATATAAATAAATATTATTTAAAATAAAGTATTAAGGAGTATTCTAGTCTAGAAATTATATTTTCAAAGTTTAACTATTCAAGAATATGTCTACAAGAGGATTTTTGAAAATTCAAACAATTTTTGGAGATATAAATATTTTGCTGACTCGGCATCCAAACTGGTTCGGCCGGAAGTGAAACTTTAAACGGGTTCGATCTTTTTCAAAACGATACTCACGGTTTTTAAGGTTCTACTGCACAGATTTACTAACATTTTTGGCGGGTCTGCTTTATAGAATTTTTTATGTCTGGAACCATCCATATCACCAAATTCAAATTTTTACTATTTTTAAAAAATTTGACACACTCAGGCAGTCACCAAATTGTGAGAACATTTTTTCCAACTTTTTCGTAAAACCAGACATGGCGACATTATTTTAAATTAATAATGTATGGTAACGTGCCAATTTTTTGAGACCTCTCACTTCATCAGCTGCTAAGTCTTGAAAATTTGAACTTGTTTGTGTATATACATATATCCTAAATAGCAAAACTAAAAGCTAAAAAATAAAATATTAAACAAAAAAAATATATATATATATAGGAATTGAAATAAAAAAATAAGAAAAAATATTATAAAACAATAAAATAAAATGATTTAAAATAAAACAAAATAAAGCACAAACCACATAAAACATTTTTATGCGATTTCATTTTTTTTTAATAATTTCAGAAATTAAAAAATGTTAAGATTAAATTAAGTTTATTTTAAATCAGTTTATTTAAATGTATCTAAAAATATTTTTTGTGTTATTTTATTGCAATTAATTTTATGTAATTTTATACAATTATAATTTCTTAACTTCTGTAAGTTATTAAAGTTTTTTATTATCTTAACGTAATAGTGTTTTGCCATGTTTACCGCTCAACCAACTACTCAGCTGATATAAATTATAACGAAACAATAATTTCTAACTTCTTACTTTAGCATTGATTAATTTTTAACACCTACATATAGTACACTTAGCCAACTATTTACGACCAGCAATCAAGGTTCATGGAATACAAAGCAACGCCACTCGCTATGTTGTGAAGAAGTTGGAGTAATTTGGATTGTTGCCAGATTTACGCAAGAGAAAATGTCGGTAAAAAATACTTATACATGTTGTATCTATATATATGATTTTAAAAACACATTTATTAATTTATTTTATTGCAATAATAATCTTAAATCTTTTTCACACTTATTGTTTAATTTTTTTTTTATAATACTCAACACATGGCAACTAGATTTGACATTTGAGTGACGTAACTTTCTCTTCCATAGAATTTGCCTTTATTTATTTATTTTTATGAATTTTGTTTATTGCATTCTCAAGTTTTTTATTTACTTTCTTCTATTCGATACATAGAAACAACTATTTTGCAGTTTTTAAAAATATTTATTTTCTAGACTACATATTTTTCAATACCAACAACTATACGCATTTTACATTACACATGTACAATAACTACACAAATTTATTTTTCAACAAGGTTTTTGTTTTTTTTAAATAATACTTTCATACTTGAGTAATTCGTATTGTATGTATGTATGTATGTATTTATCTATGTGTGTAAATTGTCAACTATGTAATTAATCGTGTAAGTACATTAGTTAATTATTATAGAAATATTACAAGCTACCTATGTGCAAATAAAGTAGTTTGTTCGCACATTTTCATATATATATATAAATATTTGTAATTGTTTGTATGTATGTATATAGTGGTACATAATACATAGAACTGTATGTCTGTATGTATTTACTTATTTTACTTGACTTGCGCTAAAAGGTACTTGAGTCTCTCATATATATTCTGTTGCTTTTGAAAGGAAACAATTTATAAATATATAAAAATTATAACGGAATAATCTAAATTTCATCTAGATATTTGTAAACTGCCATAGTACTTTAAGCGACCAACAGCAAATTGCCCAATCTTTTAACTTGTCACCCAAAATATTTTTTACACTCCACATTCACCTAAGTCTTTATGTAAGTATCTAAGTACTCCTTGCCTTTCCTACCACATCCGACGTTTGGTAACTTGCTTAACTGTAAATGTCGTACAAAATATAATGTAAAATTGTTGTCTATTTCTTGTCTATTGTAATTTGTTATAAAACTTCAAAATGCTCTAAAAAATATATAGGAATATTTATTCTCAAGTAAATAGTTTTTCTATATCCTACATGTGTATGTACATAGTCCCGACCACTAAGCTCTTTAATATTAGAATTTAGAAGTGTAAAGGGAGCGGAGGCAGGCGACAGATTTCCGAGTTCAACAACAGCCTGTTAACACGGCTAACGCCATTTATAAAACCCAATTGTAACCGAGGATTTCTTGATTCATACGACTGGAAATAATTTTATTCGTAGTATAAAAGGGTATAACATACTGATCATTGTACTACTTGAAACTCTTTTTCTTAAAGGTTAGCGGATTAAACACTTCGTCAAGCTTGATTCGGAAATTTTATGTCGTTAAATTATGTCTAGCTTATGGTGATCATTTCTCTTATTGAAGCCTTATACATATAATATCAGTTGGCTTTTGATTTGATCTATTCGGAACAGCTCCTTTCTTACGACTTCTTTAGACTTACATTTAAGCAGGATTTCTGCACACAACAACAAGAACAACAAAAACAGCATAAACAACACTGTCTCAAATTTTATAAATCATAAGTGGACCACCTTCTTGTAGAACGCAGATACATATGTGCTGTGATCTACATATAAATGTATATGTATGTAATAGGAAATACATAAAGGGTGATCTATTTAAGTGAGAATTCTAGGAGAACAAAATTATTGGCAAACCTCTCGAGAATGAAACTCCATATCAAACATTTCAGGTGCTTTGGTCTTTAGTTATCTATTCAGCTAGTTCTTCTTTTAAGCTGAAAAAGCACTGAAAGCTAAAACACTTGAAGTTTAGTAGAAAATCTAGTTTTAAAGTTGATAACCTGCTTTACGTGGTAAATTACCCTTATAAATTTACTATCCTGAATATTGAATATAGCTGTTTAAGTTCTAAACGGCGCCGGGGCATGTCCATACAATGAGCTGAAACTATAGCATGCAAGTTTAGGAAACTCCCGAAAAATATTTTATCATTAAATGGAAAAAGGATCAATCATTGTTTTCATCTCCTATTCACTCTGTCTATCATTTCTTAAAATATGTTCTTTTCGTCTTTTATAATAAATAATAATTGTTATGAGTCGGTTCAAGCTGGAAGGAAGAATTATGAAAACAACGTACTGGAGCCCATCTCATAAATAAAATAATACGACTCTTATGAATACGTGATTTTGTTCTCGTAGCTAGATAGTGGTCTTGACGCCTCCAATCGGTTCTGCACAATGTCATCCAATGACCCCCTACATTGCTGAAAGGTAATGCCTGGGAAACGGCGCTAATAAAGATATTTAATTTACCCTATTTTAGTTTGAAGATATATCTACTAGTAGCTAAGGAACTTTATAACTGTACTTACAACCTTATCACATCTCTAAATCGATTGCCCTTTTTCTGCCAAGTTTGAAAACCTAACCTTATATGGACAAATTAATCAAAACATATTGTGGCTTAGGGTATCAGATGGAGTAAATTGAGAAAAAAAAACATAAATTGAAATCCTCGCTCTTGTGATAAGTACCAAAAAATATAGATTTTATTTATATAAGTGTGTGCAACAATTTTATCACCCCCTCATCTCACCTCTATTTAAATATTTTGCTTTTCCTCTGCAAACACTTCCGTTTTCTACACATCCTAGTTGAGATATGGACGTGTAAAACAATGAGGACGCACGCCATAACCTCAATAACATTCCCTAAATATATGTATGCTCTTCCTTAAACAATAACAACAATAGTGCTCTTCTCAATTATCAATATTCAACAGTCAATTCCGTCTCTACATACTCTTGTACTATACATATATTTACTAATACATTTCACTAATTTGCACTATTTCAGGACTACAATTCAATATACAATTCAAATTCAATATACCGTTAAATACATAGCTACATATATGTATATGTATGCATTCATGTATGTGCCTACAACATACAACAATACAAGGGAATCATTCAACAGTGCAAGTCAAAATTCTAATTACCGGATCTTTACAATACACATCTAAACAACAATAACAATGACACATTTGAATGACTTTACTTTAAGACCTAACTGATATTTTCTTCTTATGCCTATTACCGATACATGGTTTAATTCTGCCATACCGAACTGCCGTTATACGTTATACCGACATATATATGTTTAAAATAAAATATTCTCTTTCTCTCCAACTAATAGCACCGTTTTTTTTAGTTTTCCTACACATCTACACAAACATTACTTAATTTACATACATACAAGTACATATTTGACATCCATTAACACCATATACAAAGTCTTACTTACTTACACATACAACAATTTTTTAAAATACCATATTTCCTTAGCACTACGTGTACTCGCAACAATGAACTATCGTTAACTTTGAGCATAAATAAGTAAGTTTCGTGTGATACCAACGATATGTACGTTCATATTTCTTAAACAGTTATGTAATATAAAAACATTTAAAAATTTTTTATTTAAAATCAAATTGGTAATAAACGATTTAATGGTTTCCGGAATTTCTCGCACTCGAAACACATTTCTTGTTAAACTAACCAACAAGTGACGTAGACCGAAATTTGTCTCTAGTATTGGACTTAGTTTGATAATTCTAGTTTTAGATTTTTAAAACCTGTACCTATTAACTGCTAGAGAATCTGTTAAAGTCGAAATCTGAAAGCCGACGTATTTTACCCAGCGATATTATTGGAAAGAATGACTTGTCATAATTACTGGGCTTAACTTTACGAAAAGATCTATAGCCGATGACAGAGTAAATAAATATTTTGTTGCCTCTTGAACAAATTGGCTTTGTCGAATAAACGTTTATAAGCATCCCTGATTTATCTCATCAATTGTCTACCAATTATATGTATGCCTATTGGGTTTAAGTCTCCATTACTCTCCCTTATTCCATACGTCAATTAACCGCAAACATTTAAATATTGGATATTCTCAATCATGGAATTAGTTTCCTCAATGCCTAATTTATATAGAATACTTGGCGATTTACAAATATCAATGGTAAACTCCAGATAAACGTCTTAAATTAGGCCAATATTTAATTTACAGCGCTGGAATCTTGGAAAATGGTATGAGCTGAGAATTTTTACCTAAAAAGGCGGACATAGAAAAATTATTATATTTACTTTTATAGGAAACACTTATTTTACTGCTGTTAAACTTCTAAGAATAATTGTAACGAATCACCATGTTTTAAAGTGATTGTTGATGAACAGCAAAGCCGATGAGGTCGCGATTCCAACAAGCTTGGAACAAATCTGTATTCTCTTGTTTTCTGGTGTTCTGGCACTCTATCAATGGACCTCGTGCACATATATTACGTTGTGAAACCCTTCTGGCCTTCCTTCAGAGTGCAACGCAAGAGGTCCAATCAATTGCTCGTTCTTAGTAAGGTTCTATTCGCTACAATTGTGGGAGTTCTAACTGAAAACTGTCCTATTTATTTCAAGCGTTGAGGCTAAATATCATACTAAACGCCAACTGCCATAGTTTTATGGAAGCGGGTGAGGTGGAAAAAATATATAAACTTTTTTTTCCACTGTTAATCTTACCCTAGATTTAGGTTGAAATATCTCAGTAGGCATTGCTTGGGCGAACCAGGTGAATTGGCCGGAATTGTTACTAGCCACCTCCACAAACTTGTGACAGGCTCAAAGCGATTTGTCTTTTACTAGGCTTCTGTTGATACAAAATTATCAGTTGATGATAACACAAAAGTCTGGCATTCTCAATTGTTCAAGTGGGATCCTTCGTGACTCCTGTCACAAGGATTCGCTAGTTTACCTAACTAGTTAACCTAACAGGTTATATTCAAAAATATTGAAAGCATAAATTCATAGAGGGCTCTTGAAATTTCGCCACTCCAAAATTGTGATTAAAAATAAGTCACATTAATAAAGTTTAAGTACTTCGAGATTATTTTCATTTTGGTTGGTTGGTTGGTTGAAAAAAGAGGCGTATAAGCGTTAGACTGTGAGCGGCCGCACTTAGGCCATCATTAAGGTTATTGTGCTCCCGGTGGCAACCAAATTAAGCCTTATCCAGCAACTCAGTGGATTTGGTAAAAAACCTGATTTGTTTCCAACCCAGCTGTCCAATGTGTCTCTAGTTGGAGCATTGGTAGCCGTGGAATATATCCTATCTCAACCGGTTGAAGTCTGGGCTCTGCTCGGTATTTCGCCGAATCCCCTTTTACAATTTTCAGAAGGGGTCACCCCTTCTCTTGCCACCATAAACACTACACCAAAGTAACTTTGTGATATGCCTTGTGTTGCTATTGTTCCAAGACCTTAAGTGTTATTCTAGGGTTAAATTGTATGTTAGTCAAAAAGGAGAAGTGAATAATTTTGATTGAAACGAAGTAGGTAATCCATTTTGCTAGAAACAAAGTATAGAAAATCCTACATAATTACTTTTCGTATATGTATTGGAGAAGGAGAGGAACTTAATTGGAATTATTTTAAACAGTTAGGTACAAGTTGCCACAGGATTTCCATGTAATTGAAAATCTATCTATATCTTTCCTATATGCACACAAGGGATTCTTCTTTGTTTATAGTTTCAGCCCCCAAACATCTGATGGATTTCATGAGAAAATTTCCTAAAATATTTTGAATTCAAAGTTTTGATATGCTACATTTTTCATGCTGACTCGGTATTTAATATTGTGATAGAGTTTTAATTAATTAAGAATTATATAAACATAACCTATAATTTTCAATGCGTCGATTTCCTCAACTATTGCTGATTTTATGAAAGCATAAGTGAATAGAAGTAAAATACACACACCGGATTAAACTTTCATTTGGTTACACGTTTCTTCTGCATACTTTCGCATGCTTCTCTTTCGGTTTGGCAATGCTTTACCTTTTTCTTATGGCAACTGAAATTGTTTTGTTTTCTAAGTTTCACTTAAAAGTACGTATATTTATGTAAATAGTAATTCCGGTACCTGAACTTAAATCTAGTGTGGGGTTTAGCTTACTACTTTTGTTGTTTTCTAAATATGTTTGGTATATACTTTCCTCTAATAGTTAGGTTAGGTTGAACTTCGCGTTTTGAATGTCTTAATTTGTTTCTTAGAAATATTCTTTTGTTACTAAATATCTGTATATATGTATGTTAGTATGTAATATAATTTTTTTGTGGTTTTGATTACTTTTGACTGCTGAGAAACAGTTTTCGGTAAGCGTACATACAAATGTAATATACGCCACTTTGCATATTTATTTCATTAGAGCTAAAGACGTTCTGGAGAATACTTGCATCCATTTAGTATCGATTAGTTGTTAGTTTAATTATATAGTTTGCGCTTATGTATTGTACTTACTTCGTAAATCCAGTGTGTTATGTATGTATGTTTGTGTTTCTACTCTTATAATTACTCCTGTGGGTTGAGCGGGTGTTATGACTAAAGTAATTGTTTTTGTTTTGCTTACAATTATTTTTGGCTGACATTACTTGTGGTGGTGGTGGTAGCTTTTGTTGTTGCTGTAGTGGTGGTGCTGCCAACCGTTGAAGCAATTGCTGCTTTGGCTGTAGTTGTTGTTGCTATTGCTGTGACTTTTGGAACCGTAGCTACAGCAGTTGTTATTGTTGGTTTACTTACAGACTGTGTTGTTGTTGCGGTGTTGGCGCCCACACTTCTTGTTGGTGCTGCTGTTGATGACATTGGTGTTGTTGTTTTGCTTATTGCCGCCGGCGTTTTAGTTATAGACGCTTTTGTACCGCTAGCTAATGTTGTTGTTGTTGTGGTGGTGGTGGCAACTGCCGTCATTGCTGGCAACTTGGCATCTGCTGTTAGCGTTGTTGACAACACCGTAGGCTTTTGTATAGATGCGGTGATCGGACTTGTTGTTGCATTGATCACTTTTGTGTTAGCAATTTTTGTTGGCTGTGCAGCAGGCATCGGTGCAATAATGACATCCGTATTCGCCGACGGCTGGCTAACAACATTCGACTTCGTAGTTGTTGCCTTAGTTGTTGTTGTTGTGGACGCTGCAGTCGATTGTTTGGGCATAACATTTGCTGTTGTTGTAACTAAATTTGTGCTGTTAATTATTGTTGTCGTGTTTGGGGCGACAGCGATGGCTGACACTGTGGCAGTTGAAGTTGTTGTTGTGATTGGTGGTTTATTCGTTTGCGTTATAACAGCAGCAGAAGTTGCTAATGGTTTTGTTGTTGTTGTAGCTGCAACTATTGTTGGCGGTTTAGCGGCAGCGGTAGTTGTCGTAGCTGTAGGCTTACTGTCTGTGAGCGCTTTAGCGCCTATGCTTATGCTTGTTGTTGTTGAGGTTTTTGGAACCGTTGCTGTTGCTGACACGACACCGCCGCTCTTAACTGCAGGCATTTGTGCTGTTTCCGTAGTAATTGCTTTTGTAGTTGTAATTGTAGGTGTTGTTTTTGTTGTTGTTATTGTTTTTTGTGCCGTAGTGGCGGTAGGTTTAACAACAGTTGTCGTTGCAGTGACTACTGTAGTCGCTTTTCCAGCCATTTCTGCTGTTGTTGTAGTTGTTGCTGCAACAATCGGTGTCGTAACGGATACCGCAACAGTTGTGGCTGCTGACGTTTGTGTAGCAGTCAATTTGGGCTTAGCAATTGTTGCTGTTGCCGCTGTGCTGGTGGTGGTTGTTGTCGACTTGCCAGCTAACGTCGATTTGGCTGTTGTTGTTGTTGCAATTGTCGCAGGTTTTGTAATCATCGTCGTATGCTTTAATTCTAATGCTGCTGGCTTTGTTGCTACAATGCTTGCGGGCTTCTCATTTTTTGCCAATGTAGTTGTTGTTGTCAACTGTGACAGACTAGTAACAGTGTCCGGCTTAATGCTGCCAGTTAGCGGTTTTGAACCCAGGCCTGCCGCAACGGTTGTTTTTACAGCGCCAAATGTTGTTGTTGTAGTTGTCGTTATTGCTGCGCTTACCGTTTCAGCCCCCGGCACAACACCACGCTCCCCGAACGTGGTGAGCATACGTTCACGACCGCTGCTCATTGTTCCAGCGACAAGCACTTTTGTTGTTGCTGTGCTTGTGGCGGCAGTGACAGCGGTTGTTGTTATTGCCGGCTTCGTGGGCAATATAATGCTGGCAGTTACTTTCGTAATTTTATCACCTACCTCAGCGGGATAACCGTTAGCTTGAGTTTTTCGCTGCCCCAATGCAGATGCTTCATTCAGGAACGAGCCGACGCTGTCGTTGGCATGCAACTCGGCCTCTATAAGCGGTTGACGGCTAGGGCTCGCCTCGGGCAGAGATTGCCCTTTGTTGCGACCATTGCTGGCCACTTGGTTACTCTTTGAACCTTTCAATATACTCGGGCCGGGTAGTTTGGTGGTCACCGCTGAGCTGGAAGTTTTGATAGCTACAGCCGCACCATACTCGGGATGCTAGAAGTAGTATAATGCATATACAAGCACACGATTATTTCAGTGTATTTATAACTTGAAAACAAATAACGTTAACTTACACTGCCATTCCTAATTGCCACATTAGTGCCGCCACCTCCTCCACTAGCACCATTGCCGGCGCCATTACCTCCCATTCGCAGACCAATACCTTCATCGACGTGATCACTCATGCGCACAACAGCAGTGGATGTTTTTGTCGGCACCGCTGCCGACGATGCGCTCACTCGCTCTCAGAGTTGCATCGCCTCATCACGATAACCATTGCTGTTGTCCTCATAGGGTGACACATCGGTTGGCATGCCATTTATTAGGACTTGTGTATTGGCCACGACATCGTAATTTTGACTATCGTAGCGTTCGGCGTGTAAATTGACACATGGCCTTCCGGCTGGTCCCCATTCGGCGGTGGGACGTAGTAGAAGTTTTAGCCGCTCTTTGAATGTCAGTTGCTTTGGTGCTTTACATATTTGTTGGAAGGCGATTAGGAATATAAATAGTACCGGCAACAGCCCGATAAACCAACCGACTGCATCAGCCCACAGTGGATAGACATAGTGACCATAGGAGGCCGGTTTGTATTCGACCCAGTTGAAGAATAGAATAAACTGAAAGATGAAATAATTATGGACCAGAAACAGGTGGCTTACTCTCTTCAAGGTTCGGTTCAAAAGTTTTACTCTAAAATACTTGTAAGCTAAATCTTACCCACGCTTTCATTACTTACCAATAGTGTTGCTGGCGTTATGTAACGCCACATTGCCGACCAAAATGAATTCCAGAATTTCGATCTTTTACCAATCATACCCTGTATGTCGTTCAAGAAACGTTGTGAACCATAAATCCAAGCGATTAAAACACACTCGGAAATAGCGATAAGCAACACCGACCAATTCGCAGCATACTTATCCATTAGTTGCAACCAATACATCCCGCTCTGCAAAGAAAAACTGACTAGTTCTAAAGTAAACTTATACTGGGTTGCATTTTACATACATTCGTAGTAAAACCTAGACCACCAAGATAACCAAAAACACCAACAAAGAGCACAACCCATGTTTTGTATTGTCGTAAATTGGGAAATTTATCCAATATGGCAGTTGTAACGGTCTCCATGAGCGCGAACTGAATACAGGATGTAATGCATGTAATATGAGAGAGAGAGAGAGAGAGAGAAAGAAAAACTCAAACAGTAAAGCCTGTTTTTTTCTTATTAATGCCAAAATCTCACCTGTGAGTCCAGTCCTAGTGTAAGTAACATAACAAAAAATAGAACCGACCAAACGGGCGAGACTGGTAGGCGTGTCACTACTTCTGGATAAACGATGAATGCCAGACCAGCGCCCTGATCGACTACCTTTTTTACTTCCACCTCTAGCTCATGTGCTAGAAAACCGATGATCGAGAAGATGACCAAGCCGGCAAAAAACGAGGTCGCTATATTGCAAATGGCGACGATTAAAGAGTCTCTACACGTTGTGGATGGAAATGAAAGCATTAATAAATAGATCAGTTAATCCTAAAGTAACAAAACCTTACTTATAACAATTGTTTGAGAACTTGTTGTACGAAGACAGTGTTATCAGACCACCCCAAGCAGGACTGAGTGCAAAGAATATCTGTACCGCAGCATCGCCCCAGACCTAAGCAAAAGACATGTAAATATAACGATTAATATCAGTTTAAAATAATTCTATCTTATCAACTAGTTTGGAAACTCTGGAGCTTGTGACCTACCTGCGCATTGGCCAATTGCTTAAAATCAGGTGTTAAATAAAACAAAATGCCCGTCATGGCGCCCGGTAATGTCACACCTCTGAAGAATAGGATCACTAATACAACATAAGGGAAAAGCGCGGTAAAGTAGACTACTTTGCCGGAAGATTGGACCCCTTTGCAGAGGCACAGGAAAACAATAGCCCAAGCGACAAATAGACAGGCCGCCAGCTCGATTTTTATGCCGCCAGTTTCTTCAATGCCAGAAGATAAGCCCAACACGTAGTTACTGAAGAGAAAATGAACGGGGACGAACGCATTAATATTAGAACATATTTCAAGTAGTATGTGGTTCTACACTTACGTAAAGTACTCCTCAGCTGGTGGTCGCTTTAGCGCATGTAGCGCTAACTCGGTGATATTATGCTCCTCGGCATAACTAATATTATAGCATGTTCTCAAGTAAAATGTGCCATTAACGGCATCGCATTGATCGGCCATTTCGTAAGAGAAACAGTCTGAAGAGAGATAAAAAGAATTGCAAGTCATAAGTAGCATAAATATACATATATATAATTACTATCAAGAATTTGTACAGATATTCGAATTTAATTTCAATATGCTAAATTCTTGATCGGAAGTTGTGGTTCCCTAAAAGAATTTATCTCGGATAAAATTATTAAAATAATCTTCAACATTGGTTTGCGGTACATTGAAACAAATATAATGTTAAGATCACTTCAAAATTTGAAATGGAAAACTGATTCACTTTTCATATTGCCGATGGCCATTCTAAATTTACATATGCCACGAAGTTTGTAACACCCAGAAGGAAACGTCGGATATCCTATGTAAGTAGCTAGGTAGAGTGGATGTCTGTCGACACATCTTGGCGTGTAGGAAGTCCATTGTGAAACCACCGGGACGAAAATCCCCTCACTCTATTATGCCCTTTCTGAACCACCCTGTGCTCCTGATAAAGTTTATCACTACAAAAAGTTTTATCTGTGCAACCTCCAAGACATTGTCAAGCTACCCTCGACTAATAGTTGCTATTATTTTCCTAAACCAATTATAATCTATAGTTTCTTTTTCTTCTACCCCCTGACAGCTTCTAAAATAGTCAATGTATGGTGTTTCCAGTCTGCTGGCATGTATGCCAATTAGACAGTGACCTGTAAGCGCTCCTTTTGAATTTAAATAGTTGGCATGTGTGGCTCAGATTCCATTTGTGCCACATTTGCCTTCTTGTTGAGCAAGTTAGGGATTGACCCCACCAAGGCTCCGCTATATCTATAATATGTTTGTCGGTTTAATATCTACAAGTACCCAAAGGTATATAAATTAACTATTTTTCGAATTTTAGTTGTAGGGTGGTGCTTGCTTTGGATGGTTCATCTGTTTCACAGTTACCAGGGATATTATTATGTGCTGGAATCCATTGTAGGTTTATCCTGAAATAGGATGTTAGATCCACCAAGAAATCATGTAATTCTTTCACTATTTTTGATGAAACCCCAAGAGGCTTTAGGGATTTGAAAGCCGCTTGCCTATTTGTATATATGGATATATTTTTTGTTGTGGGCACACTTTTTGTCAAAACGAGATAGTTCTTCCTAATTGCTGTGATCACCGCTTGGAAAACACTGCAGTGGTCTGGTAGTTGGAAGGCGATTCTGGCATCAAATTTTGCTGAAAGGACACCACCTCCCGCTCGATTAAATAGTTTGGACACATCTGTAAAGACGCTTACCCCTGTGTCCCTGTCCACCTCCCCGCTTTCACACTCTTCGGATACCCTATAAAGTATATATTATATAAATGATCAGCGTAACGAGATGAGTCGATTTAGCCATGTCCATGTCATACAAACTGATTGATTAATCTCAAGTTCTTGTATGAAAATCTTTTTATTTGACAAATTATCTTCTCCTCATCTACAAGTATTTGTGATGGGTTATTGTTCTAGGCAAGTCTTCTAATATATATTGCTTAGCTGATGTTTAAACTAAACTATCAAAATCATGATAAAGACCTTTTTATACGCTTTTATGCTCTCAAAAATTCACCTGTAAAGTAGTATTATAGCTTCGGTGCAGCCGAAGTGAACGTTTTTTCTTGTTTGTTTGTAATATTCTACCCAACGGATATAAAATTTCAGTTTAAGCATTTATTACATTAAATTAATCGTTGATTTGTTTGCCTTTTTCTATGAAATTGTATGCTGCCACTTAACTTTATATTATTAAATTAAATAGGTCTCATTATATTTGTCATTTATATTTATTTCTCACCCACAAAAGCATTTATTTAAATCTTTTCAGGCATTCGACACCATTTCTCACGCCTCGGTACATAAAATTTGCAGCAGAAAAAAATAAAATAAAAAACAAGAAAAACCGAAGTTGCACGGAAGCTATAATACCCTTCACAAATACAAAGGTTCCTTACAATGACTTGATTACGATCAAATTGCATGAAGATACCTCGTCAAATAAAAAAGTTTCCCATACAAGCACTTGATTCCGATTGTTCAGTTTGTATGGCAGCTATATGCTATAGTGAGAAAATTTCTAAACTCAGCTCAACATGCTGATTATTTATGTATATATTCCCAATGTTACAAACTTCTTGGCAAACTTAATATACCCTCTTCAGGGTATAATTATATTTGTAGTTCTAATGATGTTTGGAATTGAAAGGAATACCGTTGAGTGTTTTATTGGTCCTGAGTGTATCATATCTAACGAATTGTGTATTTGGATGTAATAAAATATGTACAGTATACCCTGTATTTATACCATATACCTATATACTCGTACATAAGTTTGCAGGTATTGACACATGTATAATTTTTATTTAAAGCATACCTTTGTCAGGTTGTACCCAGTGAAAAAAATTGTGTGCTATAGATTAGGAGCATCTCCGTAAAAGTGTAAAGAAGGGACTAAATGTATGAACGTATAAAAAATACAAGGTTCTAACAATGTCATAATTATCTGATTTGGACAATGATCCTCAATTCACAACTACAATAAACTTTTTAAGGTCATAATAACTCTCGGGGGGTCACCATGGATCAAAAAGGGTAATATAAAAACTATTAGTCTTTGGAGTTTGTTTAAAACTTTTAGGCTCGTCCATGATAGTTTGATTTATATTGATTTTTCAATTGGTAGATCGATTACTAAGTTTGAAACTATTCTTCTTTCATTTTTTTTAAAACTTGCTTGATTACTGGGTCTCGAATAGTTCAGGTAGACAGACCAATAAACCAAAAGTGGAATCTTATAAGAAGCTAATACTGCGAGGACTTAATTCAGTCGAATTAAGTTGGCACTCTTCGGTATAAGTCCGATATAAAGCTTCTCGATAGATATCAGAATGGTCAAAAACTTGGGAATTATCTGTTCTTTTAAGAGCTATTGGGGATATGCTGATCAAAAATCTCCCACCATTTTGGCATGGCTTCCTGTCAAATGGATATATAAATGTTTAATACTGGGTTTGTGTGTGTCTACACATAAATATGTATATATGGGTATGCACGATAACTTAAATTACTCAATATGACCACTTAGTACTTTCAGATTTGCTTAACATTCAACCCTTATAATAATTTTCCACATCATCTGCTCACTTTCTAAAGCGGTCAATTATTTTCTTCAACCTTTTATTCATTAGCGAGAGGTCGAGTGGTGGTCTTGTTTTTATCCTTTTTTTGTTATTTCCCCCTACTGTTAACGCATAGCTAGTTTTCGAAGTTTGCACATTTACTTGTTGTTCGCATTGCCAATTAGCCTTTCCCTCACTCATTACTAGTAGGCAGTTTGTCTTTTATAAGCTTTAAGCATAATGGGTTCTTCTCATAACTTTGGTTGTTGGTCGGCTGACTTTGCCTTACCGCAGTTTCTTATTTTGTTTTGTTTATTTTTTTTTTTGTACTCAACATTGGTCATTTTTATTTTCTCCTGCTTTTAAATTTCGCCAAGATTTTGTAGGCCGGGGTGCATTTTTTACAATTTCTTTTGGGTTAATTTTTTTCCGAATAGAGAAAAATGTAAAAGAAGTGCTCATAGGAACTTGAAATTACTCATAAATTATTGTGTTAGTTGAATCGCAGGGCACTTGCTGGCAATTGTAATAGTATCAGGAGGTGTAGTGTCAATTGAGTGCTTTGAACTTCCCAAAGTTACTATTGAAGTTCGAATGGACTCTCATTAAATTATATAAGTGTTTGGGTGCTAGATCCCAATAATTGATTGCATATGAGAAACTGGAAGCATTACGCGATTGTTGCCAAATACAAGAAGAGCTCGCAGTATTTTTGGGACTTACTCAAGCAGCGATTTCAAAACGTCTAAAATCAATCGGATACATTCAAAAGCTACGAAATTGGGTGCCATATGAATTGAAGCCAAGAGCCGTTGAAAGACAATTTTGCGTTCCGAAATGTTGCTTGGACGTTACAAAAGAAGTCGTTTTTGCATCGGATTGTTACTGGTGATCAAAAATTACTTACGGTAATATAAAATGCAAAAAATCATATGTGAAACCGGGCCAATCCGCCAAATCAACGGCAAAGCCGAATATCCATGACGCTAAGGTAATTATCAGTATTTGGCCTTTTTAAGAGCTTTTAAAACCGAAAGACGTCCGGAATTTGCTCGGCCTAATGTTGAAAACAGCGGTTGGTTCTGCATCACCCGTCTTATAGCGTAGACTTTGTCCCCTCTGGCTACCATTTCTTTTAGTCGGTGTAGAACGACCTAACTGGAATACGGTGTACACGAGAATATTATTCTAGGGTATTAGAAAATTTTGTCTAAGGCAGATTCTTGTGGATCGATTCTCTCAAGGTTACATGTTAGGCTCCTTATTCAATTATCGCATTATAGTAAGCTTTAGCGCTTACTGAAAACAGTGAATTCAATCAAAGTTCTTTTTGGTGTGAGATATAGACAATAGTTTTCAAAACCAAAAATATACCCAACCCTACAAACATTTCACCAATACTCCTACTATTGTATTTACGAACCCCTTTAAGAGTGAATCGACGTGGCGTATGAGTAATATCTTGGTACACCAGCACCTATCACTATTGATTTACCAGTAAAGTGAAAAGGTGTGAAGAGAAGACTGTTATTCATTTAAATGAGCATGTGTGAAGCAAAAGTATGGTTTGGAGATCTCACCCGCGAGTCATGCATAACCCTTAAATTTATTTATTTATTCATACATTGTGCGCAGGTAAATTGCTGTGCACATTAGCAGACATTCCATATGCAACCATATACAGAATTTCATACCATAGCATAGCATCACACAAACACGTTAGAACATTTTAATATCCTGTTAACGTTTTCGCCATTTCAACGATTCGTATACCATATTCCGTTGTTTCGTTATTTTTTTGTTTGTGATTTCGAGGGCGAAGCATAAATGGCGCCACATCTGCGAATGTGGCATGCAAATGTGTTAATTTGTGCAAATGTACGAGCTTGGCCTGTGGTTTTGCTAGAGCAGTCGAAATTGTAATTTCCTTGTAAAACCACGAATCACGAAAAAACACTTTTGAATTGCGGAATACATTTAAAAATAACTCAATTTTATAGACAGATTTTGTGATTTGTGTTTTCTTTTATGACTGCATAAAATGATATAAAAAGAAGATAAACATTAACTTCGGTTGCACCGAACCTATAATACCCTGCACAAATACAAAATGTTCTGACAAGAACTTAATTCCGATCGTTCAGTTGGTATGGCAGCTATATGCTATAGTGATAGTTTTGGTCCGATTTGGACAATTTTTGGTCATAAGGTAGCACACCTGTAGGGCACTATTCGTGCAAAGTTTTGTCGGGATATATTAATTTTTTATGGTTGGAATACTGGAGAGTGACTTAAACAAATGGACTTTAAATTTCTGTTATATGGGAAGTAAGCGTGGTTTTTAATTTTCACACTGTGACATAGGAATCTCATTTGGTTGAAATTGGTCGAGCTGGTCCCGTGACATGCGTTTTCATCTAATTATGGGTGGTGCCAAGCCCATTGTCCAGTTTTGATATCGGCTCTCCTAAAACTTTTTTGAATCATCTCGGGTGCGAAATTTAGTGTTTGAATTCTCGCACTTTCATGGTAGTAGTTTTTAACAAAACCGTTTTTTGGAGGAGTGGGCGGGGTTTTAATCCGATTTCGTCCATTTTCATATAGTTGGTAAAAGTGCTTATTTGTCCTGTGCGAATTTGGTTGTTGTAGCTGTAGTTAGTGGTTTAGGAGATAGCAACCTGTAGCAACATGTTGCAAGAGTATAAAAATTGTGTGATTTGTTCTCCTTTTTTATGTTTTGAAATTTAAGTTTATGATTTCTGTAATTCTTTCCAGCAAATGCCAAATAATAACTAGTTTTTAACGACTTTTCTAGTGAAGAATGGATTGGAAGTGCATGAGGAAACTTTAAGTGTGTGCCGGAGCTCAATTTTTGTCCAGGCGGCTTGATGCGGGTTTTATTTCTTAAGGTCCGGTAAAGTAGTATTAATTATGTATAAATTTTGCTCGAAAGGGAAGTGGTTGAATAACCTTGCTAGACAGAGTCCGAATACAGTACCAAAGTACAGGCGCTTTGCAAGAAAGCTTTATCTTTATGGTATTCATCGTTCAAGTTTCTGAGGGTCTTGGTAGTTTATATTCAAATCCCTTTTATGTCTTATCGCTAGGGATGATAAGAAGTTAAAATTATTTGATATCCTAATACAGCTTTTGCATACCTTCGAAATATATAAATCTGAGGACAATGTAAGACCCAACAGGTGGCACAACTGTTTTTAGTTCGAGCTTGAGATGATAAAAAAAGAGTCTTATTTTAAAGCTATAAGTCTGCTGATTACAGATAACCACAATAGTGGGAGACTTTTTAGCTCAATAGCACGTAAAAGAAGCCTCTACTAGTTTTAAGTCGCTCCGAAACCTTGAAAGATTTTATCAGAAACAATATAGATACTAGGAGATTTAAATTATGCTATATTTCTTGCCTATTTAGTGCTTCAGTGTATTAAGAATATGGTCAAAAAATAAAAAATAAAAAAGGGAAGTAAGGATTCATTCCCTTCTACTGCTGACTATAATTCATTATTCGACTTTTTCCAAAAGCCTTGGCTTATCCGCTTTGAACTCAGGATAACCTAAGCAGACCCAAAAAATGGTATTAAGATGGAATAACTCGCGACCTTGCCGTGTGCCCTTCAAACTTGATGCACAACGTTGACGTATTTCTATTGAAAGCTTAAAGTAAGAACATACAGTTCGTACACCCTCCGATAGACGTATGCATGTAAGTGTGGTTTTTGTTTCCTATGTTGTTGTTATTGCGTTTTATCAATGTGACAGCATGACAAGTTGCCTGGATTGCAAAATCTGTGTGAGAAGATTTCGCCACACACATATGTATACTTGTACATGCACATTCGCACATATACACAAGTATTTAGGTAGACATATTGGTATATTGTTGTTATTCAATGGTGTGCTTGCTCGGGTTCTGGAACCTTTGTCATCGCCGCCATTCAACTCCAACGTTCCGCCACATCCATTCACGCAATCACTCATTCATTTCGAGTTCATTAATGCGAATGTAAGTTTGATTAACGTGCAAACGTGTGTAGCCAACCTTCCTGGTTAGTAAGGCGTACATACAATACATATGTATATATTTTGAAGCAGTGGCGTCAACATAAATCCTTTAGAGAGGGGACGAAATTATTACTTGCATGAAGACTGTAGGGGCTTTGTCCCCCTGCGGGTAGGGGTAAGAATTTGCCCGCGGCAAGGCATACATGTCGTAAGAGGCGACTAAAAGCCAAATGCACTATGACTGTTATTATAGCTTGCCTAGAAATATCAGCATAGTTATGTCAGAAATAGTGCTATGCTGCTTAGCTTGAACTGATATTATAGGCTTTAAATGAGATTCCAAATAAAAAGACATTTGAAGTTCAGGCGACAAATGTCACAAGTCATTGAGTAATGGGTAGCTCAACTAGCAGTAGCTTCGGCTACACAGTCTTACCGGAGACTCAACTCTGGTACCACGGGGAGCAGAATGCCCTTGGACTTCGGTGCAATCTGTAAATTGGGTTTGGCCAGGTACACAAGTAGCTGGGTTTCGTACCCGAAAACAGAAGAGGTTTTAGGTCGGCCTCGAATCCTACCAAGATGGTCAGTGTGCCCATACACACTGGCCACTGGTAACCAAATAAATATTTGCAAACACTTGTATTGTTTGGGGCGCTGGTCAAATCATTGTATTGATACGTTGTGCTTTTGAGCACCGTGAGGTAAGGCCGTCGACGGTAGGTAATCACGTAAAACACTGTGACTGGGAAATATTTAGCGTTCGAGATTTGAAACCCCATAAAATATTGCTTTAGTAGTGACATTCCTTGGTAGAAATTGCTTCAACTGCTTTCATTTTTCACGCATAAAAGAGTCGAGTAAAAGTTTCTTCAATAAAATGAGTACTAGCGCTTCCGTTTTAGAAAAAGCTAAAGAGTAGCCTCATTAAGTCTGTTTTGAAGGACTGGTGAGAACCACGAAATTGTGCTTGAAAATGTCATACCACCTTTTTAAAAATACAATACACATGTTTAAGATATTGATTGAGGAAACCAATATCTATACCCTGAACAGGGTATATAAAGTTTGCTACATGTCCGTCCGTCTGTCTGTATATATACTAGTCACTCAGTTTTTAAGCTATCAATCTAAAACTTTGTACCTATACTTTTTTCACTAAGAAACTGCTTATTTGTCGGAACGGCTGACATCGGACAACTATAGCATATAGTTTCCATACAAACTAAACGATCGGAATCAAGTCCTTGTATGGAAAATTTTTTCATTTGACAAGGTATCTTCACGAAATTCGGCATGGATTATTATTTAAGACCATTATGCAATCTCCGAAGAAATTATTTAGATTGGATCACTATAGGATATAGCTGCCATATAAAATGAACGATCGGAATCAAATGCTTGTATTGGAAACTTTTTTATTTGATGTGTTATCTTCACGAAATTTGGCGTGGGCTATTGTCTAAGGCAAAAATGTAAGATCCGAATAAATTGATCAGATCACTATAGGATATAGCTGCCTTAAAAACTTAAAGATAGGAATCAAGTTCTGTGAGGGGTATAACAGCTTCCGTGCAACCGAAGTTAACGAGTATTCTTGTTTGATAACAATATCGATTTTTTAAGCTACTCTGAAGTATTAATTTTTGATTATAAAACTGCTATGTCGTCAAAAAATATTGACTAGTTCTTTGATCATTACTTAGATTCATCTATGTTAATAATACTTTTTTTTAGTTTGTGAGTTTGAGATAATTTTAACCGGAAAAATGGTCTACGCCGTGAATCGGCTACGGCATTAATACAGTACTTTTCAAAATGGATCGCCGATTATTAAAGTACATTAAATTCTTTAAATGTACATCATTTATATTTATTTATTATATAAAATACCTCTACAAGAACAAAAATTAACAAAAAATCAGGTATTTCGGAATTGCCTGTGGATGTAGCCGCTTACTGTATAAATTTTGTAAGCTGCTACTCATACACTTGGAGATGTATTACATTACAACAGTCACATCCCATCAAGCTCAAAAGCCTTGTAACTAGTGGTATCAAAATGTTTTAGAATTGCCAACCGACATTTTAAAGTTCAATTTTATATTTGTGGTTAAATTCTTCTTCAGAAGCGAAACTTCTACTATCTGAGTCTCTAACTGATATAGAGCTTATATCTGCAAAGGGCTGAGGGTGTAAAAAGTATCATCTCTAGAATGGGAACTGTGAGTTCATCCATGTATACAGGTGTCTTTAGAAACGACGCTTGCAAAAGACTTACAAGGAGGCTCTGCTCAAAATAAACCAAATTCACACATAACAAGATAGCTTTTACCCCAAAAAGTCTAGAATCTAATTTATCGATGCCGACGTAGCTGCTATACCTTTAGAATAGACAATTATACCTTAGTCAATATGTAAGCGCAATTGTGTGTTAGCCACAATTGAAAAAGGATATTTCAAACCGCATTTTAATGGGAAAAAGTTGATGAATTGATAAAGGAGTGTCCCAAAGCGCAACCAAATACACAAATATACGAGACTTTGTCTATGAATATGTGTGTGTATATATGAATGTATGAAAATGTGTGTGTTTCTATGGAAAATAAGGTTATGATGGCATCGGCACTTCGTGGAAAAAGGTTGCAAAAAGTAGATGACTGCAGCTGACAGTCGTCGAAAGTGGATAAGTGAGGAGCGGGGGTACTACAATTTTATTCAAAGTCCTATACGCAAGCGAAATAGAAATTTAATATTCAGTTTAAGACTAAAAACATGTTGAATTTTTAGAAAACTATGGATGCAACAGCAATTTGGGCGGATTTCGAGGTCACAAAATTAACAGCTTAAATCGTGTTGGAATTTAAGTAAGGTGGTGGCAAAAACTTGCAGCAAAAAAATAATAAATTAAATTCTTTCGAGAGTCAATTACTATTATTTAATAATTAAGAATGCTTAGGTTAAATATTTAAAAATATGATGTATAGTTATAGGTTGCTGTAACAAAAGTCAAAGTGAATTCTTCAAAAATTTCACAAAATCGACATAACTTACTTAAGCACTATGTTAAGATATCTAAAACGAATATATTTCAATAATGATAAAGATTCTAGTCGTCTGTTCTATGGATAAGCTATTGTAAAAATTAATTTGCTGCAGCATTTTAGGCGCACAGCCATGCTAATGGCCCTTAGGAAGATGGGATGGGTGCTAACAGCTGACAGCTGCTGACTCGGCAGCATTTTGGTGTGCCGAAGTGATTTTCGTTGTTAGTTTCCACATTCCACTCGCATACACACACCCCCACGCCCACTTCATGGTGCTTATAATTACCGCTGAAATTGTCCTGCAACTACTGAACTTTCATAAACAATTGAGGCGAACGTGTTTCGGCAAACTAATACACATAAACATCCACATACATACAGATGGCAACCGCAAAAAGGCAAAACACAACTATGAATTGTTGCTTTTGTAGATATTGTTTGGCATTCTGCGGGATTATGTGCGCACAAACACACACACACACATAAATTATAAATATATATATATATATATATGTATATGTACATTGACTGAGACCTTTGTATTAGATTTCCGGTCAGAAATTAATACACAACTACAAATGAGCTGTGACAGGTCATTTGGGGCATGCAACATTGAGGCACACATAATTTAATATACATCAAATTTCGTGAGCTAACTAAGAGCTGACTTAATTTAATTGGTTTGATTTATGTTTTAAAGGCGATAGAGATGAAATATGAAAATTAACGAAATTATTTAAAACTTTAGCTCGTCTAGGTACGCGGAGTTTGAACTTCCTTCTTGCTTGCACACAATATTAATTCAATAAAAAATTTCTTCTGAATTGATGAACGCGAAAATTAATTAAATATTTTGCTTTAAAAGTGGCGTCTACAAATAAAGTTAAGCTAAATAAGAATTAAATAGACCTTTGATCTATTCTGCCCTCTAATCTAATAATAATTAAGGATTATAATTAAACTATTTGATTTGAAAGACGCATAGGACGCAATGAAGAAAAGTGTGGAAGTTATAAGCAACCGTCTTTATAAACTTCGAATAGTTGGTTCCAAAACGGTTATAGAACAAAAGCTGAAGTTTGGATCATTGTTTGAGTATATGCATATCTCTTTAGTCAACGTTTTCAGCTAAATATAGTTATGCAACAGTGAGAAAATGAAAGTGTAACGATAGTGAACTGCTTTTGCTCCCTCGTCAACATACATAGGTATAAATCAAGACCTCGCCAACTGTATCCGCCATTACATTGCCACGAAGTTTGTAACACCCAGTAGGAAACGTCGGAGGCCCTATAAAATATATACATAAATGATCAGCATGATAAGCTGAGTTGATTTAGAAATTTTGCACCTGTTCTTTTCTCACAATAGCATATAGCTGCCATACAAACTGAATAATCGGAATCAAGTTCTTGTAAAGAGCCTTTGTATTTGTGAATGGCATTATAGCTTCGGTGCAACCGAAGTTAACGTTTTTTTTGTTTAATGGCTTCGATTCTTGCTGTTGAAAGCGAAGCGCTGAGTTTTCTCCGTCAATGGTTACTGTATAAAACTTAATCGCTCGTCGGTTTTTGATGAGCCCTCTTACATGTCTCAAAGAGAGCTATTCAAACGCAATCCCAAATCAAACCATTAATTTTTAAACCCCAAAATTTTAAATATGTGGGCAACAGTGCTTATATCTGATTAACGATGTTTTTTCATAATTCGATAGTTGATAATACACAAATCAGCTCTCTCTATCTCTTATCTTTAAATAAAAGTGACAAACGATCCGACCACTTTCAATTTTTTCAGCATATTCTACATGTAACTAGCTTTTTGATCTGATCGAATTTCAGCAGGCTAAAAACGACCCAAAATTAGGGGCAAAATTAAACTTTTTTTAAAGCGGCGCTATTTGACATACGATGACATGTAGAATTTTGTTTTTTTGTTATCTTCCAACGGAGAAGGCTAGAATCATTCCAGCAGAGCCATCGGAGATCGCGTGTAACTGGAAAAATTAAAATTTTTTTCTTCACAACTTTTACAGTGTATTCTTAAAATATTTATAAGTATACTTTTAAAATTTTAAAACAATTGATACAGTATTTTTTTTAATTCCCAAAAATCGCCTTTTTGAAGCTATTCGTTTCCCTTGATTAACTCCCCTACCACGCATCTATATTTTTGGCCGAGTAGAGCTGCCATTCGGCAACAGAATAATAATTTACAAGTATATTAACTGGCAACTAAGTATTGTTTTTAGGTTTGCTGGCGTAGTCCATTTTGTTATTTGATAGTTGGCAATTCAGCTGTCAATCAGTGAGAGAGAGTTTTTTGATCGGTTGCGTAGTTTTCGTTTGGCGTTCGTTGAAAAATGGAAGATCAAAAGGAACATTTTCGTCATATTTTGCTTTTTTATTTTCGCAAAGGGAATAATGCATCGCAAGCTCACAAAAAGTTATGTGCTGTTTATGGCGACGAAGCCATAAAATAACGGTAATGTCAAAATTGGTTTGCCAAATTTCGTTCTGGTGATTTTTCACTCAAAGGTAAGAAGGGTTTGTTATCAGTTTGGTGGGAATATAAAGGAATTATCTACTTTGAACTCTTACCACCCAACTGAACGATCAATTCTGTTATCTACATTGAACAACTAACGAACTTAAACAATGCAGTTCAAGAAAAGCGGACCGAATTGATAAATCGAAAAGGTGTTGTATTCCATCATGACAATGGAAGGCCACACACATCTTTGGTCACTCGGCAAAAATTATTGGAGCTTGGTTGGGATGTTTTGCCACATCCACCATATAGTTCTGACCTTGCACCATCGGATTACTTTTTGTTTCGATCTTTACAAAACTCCTTGAATGGTAAAAATTTCAATAATGATGATAATGTCAAATCGTACCTAATTCAGTTTTTTGCTAATAAAAACCAGAAGTTTTATGAACGGGGGATTATGATGCTGCCTGAAAGATGGCAAAAGGTCATTGATTAAAATGGGCAATACACTTCAGAATAAAGTTATTTAGTTCCATGAAAAAATTGTCTTTGATTTAAAAAAAAAAATCCGCAATTAGTTAGTTACCCACCCAATGCTTTACGAGAGAGTATCGTCTACCTACCGCAGACAATTGTGTAATTATCATTCGGTAACAAAAATTATGGGTATTGGTATGTACCTTCCCCCAACAAAGAATATAATGTAACTAAGGTGAACCTTAACATGGCTCTACCTTAATCGGTTTTATTTTTTTTGTTTTTAACCGATTCATTGGCTTCCCACTTTTTGCGCAAATATAATTGTAACATATTTATTTAGCCCGTTATATAACATATTTTTTATACTCTTACAACATAGTGTTACGGAGCATCAGGGTTACAAATAATGCATTAAAACATAATTGAATTAATATTTAAATTAAACCCAAAATACCACGTACCAAAAAAAATAAATAAATAAATTTTTAATCCCAAGTACTGAAATGAAAAATGAAAAATTTTAATCTCAAGCATATAAACAAGAATTAACAAGTAAGGAAGGGCTAAGTTCGGATGTAACCGAACATTTTATACTCTCGCAAAGTCAAATGGTATACTCGTTTGAGATTTCTTTGTGGATTGACTGATATTTTCGGTAGAAGGTCAACTATAGGCACTGGACAGACGGACGGACGGACAGACAGTCACCCGGATTTCAACTCGTCTCTTCATCCTGATCATTTATATATATATAACCCTATATCTAACTCGATTAGTTTTAGGTGATACAAACAACCGTTAGGTGAACAAAACTATTATACTCTGTAGCAACAGGTTGCGAGAGTATAAAAAAACTTTGTTTTAAAATTAACACTTTTTCGTGTTCATTCAAATCAAAAAATTATATTACTAATTTTTAATCACAAACATCATGATATCTCTAATATAATATTTTCAAAGTTCCGGTTGGCTTTATAGCATATATATTGGCCCATATGTATGGTAGGTATTTTAGAAAAATTAACTGAAAGTAAGATATTGGTATATATAGCATAAGTTTATTGCCGAAAATATGTGAAATTGGTCCACGAATTGCCCAAACTCCCATATACCACATATATTCCCCTATACTATGAATATGTCGGTCAGTGTATTAATTATTTATTTATAAAATTGGTTGAATATATATTCTCGATTATACCTGAGTAATGTCAAAAGTTTGTGCAATCCGCCGAACCTTTTCTATCCCCAATATACCCCATATAGGGATTTCCGACATCCCAGCTGCCTTTAAACCGTTTAAGTTGGTAAAAATGTGTGATATTTTAGTGAAATAAAGTGGACAAGATTTCTTAAAATTAATGTGGTTTAGCGCGGAATATGAATGGAATACTCTAGATCTGGGTCTAAACCTCATATATCTATTGTAATAAATTCCGGTTTTCTTGTTGACATTTTGTACATCAACTCAATATATTCAATTTAGCCTTTTCGATTGAGTGATATGTCAGATATGTCTTATTCGAGAACGATTTCAATGTCATTTTCGCTGACGGAAAGTAAAATATGGTTATAAAATTAATTTGGACTATGATCTATAATAAAAGTTAATATATATAGTTTTAAGCATGAAGGTATTTCTCTGCGTTTAGTCCTTGCAAGTTGCATGAGTATAAAATGTTCGGTTCCACCCGAACTTGGCTCTTCCTTACTTGTTGTTATTTTTGTTTTTGCTACACTTGTAACACATCAAAGTGTTCATTGAATCCGTAATTTACATGTGTCACATTGGTTAGGATTTGTTTTGATTTTATTTTTACGCTCGTGCAGCCATGTCAATTGACACAAGCCTTGAATTAAAATGCGTATAACGGTTTTATGATGTTGGTTTTATTATGTTGTTTTGTTAAATTTGTAGCTGAGGTAAAGAGAATTTTGCTTTTTCTTTTCCACCTTTTGTTGGAATACGTAAACAAATGTATGTAAATACACATGCAAATTAAGTAAATAAGGGCACTTTTCAAACGCTGAATTTAATTAAATCTGAACTTGAGTTTGTCAGTTATGCATAATTGTTTGAGCAAGTAAAAAATGTCAAACTTATGGTAAATACAAAATTGCGTTATAACAGCTACATCAATAATAAGCACGCGCGACCTTTAATCGGTTATACCTTGGACTTAGAAAGGTCGAAGAAGAGAGTTAAGTGATTTTTTCTCAGTTTACGAAGTTTGCCTGTGTGCAATTAAATTAGTCCAACAAACCTGAAATACTCTTATTGCACCTCTGGGAAATTCGGGGAATCGGCAAGTTCAACCCCCAAAGTACTTTCTTGTAAGATCCAGAACAATAAGCAAGTTATTGAGATAGTCGGAGACATTTTTGATATAATCACATCTATTCATGGAGCTCATATAAATCCCGGCTTTGTTAAAATTCTCTTTGAAAGCTCTTAAAAGAAATATATCTATTCGAACAGGTCAGTTTATCCAAGAAATCGTATGTAGATCAGTGATTGTTGCATACTATTTTAGAGAGAGCGAGAGGGAGAGCGAAAGAGGCAGACGGAGGGATAGAAAGCCGTGACAGCTAACAGCAAGTCTTGCTTTCTGTTATACAGAATATTTAAAATGATGCCTAAATTTAATACTTCAGAACACAACAAAATGAGTTCACAGCCAGAAAAAAGAACCGTCTTTATTAAACTATAAAAAATTGCCTGATCCTCTGGTCAACACAATACGTATATAATTATATTCATCTTAATAATTGTTTCGCCGTTTAAACTTATTTAACCTTGTTAATTTACCATTACCTCAGCTACTGGTTATGTGCAGTTATTTTGTTCGTCAATTAATTGGTTGAGCGCTAATTATCAAAGAATTAAATTTGATTAACCGAAAGTAACAGAATGAAAGTGAAGTACCAAACGAATATTCCAGTTTAGTCAATAGTAAACGTAAGTAATTACCGATTAAATTTCACGCTCATTATAATTAATGCGAAAAGCGACGTCGACCAATTGATTAGACTACTAAGATATTGGTTACATGGCAAATATAACAAAAAAAAAAAATCTAAGCCACAGTAACTGGTGAAACCACAACAGAAATACATACGTGCATATCATTATTTGTATTTACTTAATGAGTAATGTGTGGGGAGCAAAAAAGTTAAGACGAATATTGCTTACAATGCGACAACTATTGGCTCGTAAAATGCAACACGGTTCTTCTCAAATCCAACTGTTATTATTAGAAAGCTAGATCATTAAGTTTGTCTTGGATTGTCATGACTTGATATAATATTAAAGAAGAGTGATAGGGAGAAAGGAGAGACCACCATATACTTTTTTATTGCCAAACTAAAAAAAGATGGATGAAAGTTTTATATAGTCAAAACAGTGATTATTTCTCTGTTCAATAATAATAAAGCCTTTTGGAACATCTGTTAAGTTACAAGGAGTTTTGTGTTGGAATAACTATGTATCAGGTAATTTTGATGCTGTAAGTGACTTTACAGATAGATACATAAATTGCAGTTTGCGACTGGATTATCGATGTAATAATAAGAATACACATTTTGAATAAGAAAACTTTTCTTTGTGGTAGGCAAAAGTTGGATACATTTGAAATTTATGATAATTTAATCGCTGACAATGTGACTTTACCGCCAAGTTAAGAGACTAACGATAATAACAACAAATAGAACGTCATATATGGGCCCTCCCCAGGCCTTTCGAGTTAGCTTAATAAGCTAACAATGTGAATTTGTTAAATTATTTAAAAATTTCCTAATTCAATCGGTAAGCTATAAAGATTTTGCACAAAACTGCATGTTAGCGAAATATGGCTTTATTGTTATCTTCTCTTCTTAAATCCCACTTACCTTTAATCTCTATATAACATATTATATTCCTACAACTCAATTTCGCTGTCTCGAATTTATTTTTGTACACTCTAACAATCTCATTTTACCTCAACCCTCACACAAATAAAATCAGCATACTTTTTCAACTTTACTTTTAGGATTTAATCAATTCATACGCCGATACACTCCATGTATGCTTGGAGAAGTAATTGACGAGGTGTGAGTTCAAGTCGGTGGCAAGAAAGATGTGTTGAGAAATTGATTTTGGTTTGCAGAAAATTATCGAAAATCTATTCGAAGGCGAACTCAAATCATTTGCTTGTTTGATGTTGTTTAATCAGCATTTTGCTTATGTAAATATTAATAGTGTTGAGTTTGTGTTTCCAAATTTTCGTGTATATGTGTGTATGTGTATATAAAGAAAGGTCTAAAGGAATAAATTGTATATTTCCTTTGTAGTCTTTTGCCTCTCTTTAAAATTACGGTAGGCCATTTAAGGCTTAAAATTTAAACAAATAATTTGGAATATTTTAACTGTATGACAACTCATTCCATGAGCATAAGGTTTTTAAGAAGAATTCGTGGTCGTGGCTAATTAAAAAGTATGTATCTAAAAAACTTCGTTGTGATCGCATGAGACGATTAGATTCGGTTTTGTATCCGGTTAAAAAGAGTCGGTTCAAAGACCGCGTATGGTTCAAAGGTATATCTCTTTCAAAAATTTGATGGCAAATATATATTGATATAAAATAGTCAAATTATATAATATCGATTGAAGATTTTTTTATAACATCTACCTAAGAAAACTATGAGGCTAACCATGTACAATGTGAATAAAAATAGTTATATTTATAACTTAACAAAAAGTAGAGTTGTTTTGATATTTTTATACTCTCGCAACATGTTGCTAAAGAGTATAATTGTTTTGTTTACCTAATGGTTATTTGTAACACCTCAAACCTGTCGATAAATATAAAGCTATACATACAATATATAAATTATTCGAATTATGTGACGAGTTGACTTAAAAACTGAGATGAAACTTGGTACACATGTTGCTTGGTACACAAAGGAGGTTCGTATTGCAGATGGAATCGGAATATCGCCACGTCCACAAAAGTCCGTTAATTGAAAACTTGTAAAGTGCTACAACAAAACTTCAAATTAGGACACAAAACCGTAATTTGGTGCAGCGGATCGCAGAATAGAGGGGTATCTGTGCTCCCTAAATATCGGTTATACCTTTAAAAGCTAGATATTAAAGCGTTAAATTTAGAGGTTTCACAAAAAGCGATTAAAAAATTGGACATTTAGAAGAAAAAACAGTACAATCACGCCTACATTCCATATATCACAATTTTAAAATTTATACGATACCAAATATACGGAACTAAGTTATTTCGATTGATTTGTGAGGTTTCTTAATGAAACTGAAATGAAATGAATATATATAAAATCGGGCCAATACTACCCAATATAGAAATTTAAAAGTTCCTGTTGGCTTTATTTCGAATATATCGGTCAATGTGTATGATATATTGGTAAAATTAAAATAAACTATTGTATGGCATATACAATAGTTCATAAGCGAAAATATGTATGTGAAATCAATCTACGAATAATTATACTACAGATAAAGATACAGGTTTTCTAGCGGACTTTGTGCCGAATGTATTAATGCCGGTTATTAGGTGAGTTATCTTCATAAAATTGCGTGGAAACATGTTCTCGAGTATATTTGAGCAATGCCAAGAGTTAATGCAATTTTCCGATTTTCCATCTAAAGTATAACCGTTAATGTTGATCAATATGTCTGATATATGTATTCTGCTTAACTCGTTGAATTTTTCGTTATATATGAAATATATTAAATTTAGCCAATTTGATGGAGTTTGAAAAATAAATTTAGTTTTTTATATACCCAAATAAAGGTTAAAAGAAGTCTAAAAAATTTGAGAACAACGGATAAAGTACAATATATGTACGGTTTATCGTAAGTAGACTGAAGACAAACAAAACAGGATTCCTCGGCAACTGGCTCATAAAACGAAAATCGAACATATTGCATATAATATATATATCAGAATTGGGTGAGTTTTAAAGACTTCATGATCCTGATATATCTTTATGATATTTAAAGATATTTCTCTTATTGCATTAAGCGTCTTTGAGTTAAACAAGAAGTGCGGTATTGATTTAAAGAAATTGCTTATAAGGCTTTGGGTCATATCTTTCAGCAAATTAAGCAAAATATATTAAATATGATTTTGAATAAGACTTGTGCTCACATAATTAAGGCATTGTAACAAAAGTCATTATTGCAACTATCTACGTAAAAAAGAATATTAAGAAAGTGAAAAGTGTATTGTCTTCACTAATTTAAATACGTTTTTTGAAAGTTTGTTGAAAGTTTTTTAAAGAATGGTCAAAAATAAGAGCTCAGCTCCATGTGAAAGAAAATCATATGGATATAAAAACTGGAGCGGTCTACCTAAAGCCCGGACTTAAACCATATAGAGAATCTTAAGAGGAATATTAAGAGAACAATTGCGGCTAGAAAACCGTCGGGTAAAGCTAGATTGTGGCAAATTTTAAGCACGAATGGTTTGTAGAAAGATCAAACGCTGCAGGGAAGCGATTTTGCAAAAGAGGTCCCCAAAAAAATAATAGCCTAAATAAAGAAAGTTTTTTAAACAAAAATTCCTATTTTTTATCTGAAATTTTTTTTTTGTAGATGACCTAATTATTTGAGCACGAAATATATATAACAATGAAGAAGAAAGTAGATTTTTGTTTTAATATTAAAATGCAGTTTTATGGAACAATGAATACATTAAATTTAAAGTCAATTCATTTAATTTTGTGAAACTTTTTTCGAATTATCAATAAAACTGAACTATTATAAATTTGTACATCATTCGTACATGTGACTTAATTGTGTGAGCACAAGTGTGTATACATGATATGTTTTTGTTGTTGTGTGGTCCTTTCAACCTCTACAAGATTTATTTAACCATTTTCATTTGCTTCTATTGTGGGGGCATTTAATTTTCAAGTCATTTGATATACACGTGCCACACGCTAGACACTATTGAAAGTGTGAGATAGTGACATAAATGCAACAATAATCATAATAATAACAACAATAGATAATAAGAAGAAAAGCGCAAGACAAACAGCATGACGAAGCGACGCTTTGCTGAGTAGCTTCAGTGAAAGAGAATTCAAGAAGTGTGTGTGGCATAAAGGAAATGTGTAAGGGTCTAACTGATGATAAACAATTTATGTGCATATGTATGAATGTGTATATGTGTGTGTAGATCTGTAATAAGCATATGAAGTGTATATGTATGTGTGTGAAGGATATAATACTAGTAATATTATTTTATAGGTATTTGTATATTAGGGTGTCCGTTATTTCCCAAGTGGATTTTGTTTTGCAGACCACCTGAAGTTTCAGGTTTTTCCTTAAACAAATTGTCCAACGTATACGATCTCTGTATTTTCAATTCAAACCTTGCATAATCATGTTCCTTTTCCCACGTACTTTAAATCTGATTTTTTGAGATTTTTATGAACGGACTATCACGGGATGCCTGTTGATGTCCCCAATCGAACATCTACATAGTGAGTCGCGTATGCTTCCGGTTAAGAAACATAACGAGCACCCTTCCAAGCAGTTTCTGTTGGGATTTTTCGTAAAAACCACCCCTGCAGTCGTCTGCTTGAAGCGGAACCACCTCCTAAGAAAATCAAGGTGTCCTTCCTTAATTACGTCGACGACATTGGACAGCACGCCGACCAGCCTTCGGACGCAACGAACTTTAGACAAGCACTGACCGCCATTCATAGTGGAGCACCTTCACCGACTCCCTCTCAGTGAATGGCATATTTGGAGTCAAACCACCACCCATCGCAGACGTAGAGCTCGAGTTGCCACGTGAATCTAGAGTGACCATTGCGCAACTTCGTTCTGGATACTGCAGCAGGTTAAACTCCTACTTATCCAGATTCGACCCCGACATACCAAATATATGTCCTGCATGCAATGAGTTTCCGGATAACACTAACCCCCTCTTTGCATGCCCAACGAACCCTACTCATCTAACAGCCATTTCCCTGTGGTCCGACTCCGTCGAAACAGCTCGTTTCTTTTGCTTCCCGTTAGATGACCTTGACGACAACCAAACTGAAGCTTACCACCCAAGCGGGAACTAGATAACCGTTACAACAACAACAATAATAATCTATGTCAAATTTTTGAAGATACCTCGTCAAATAAAAAGGTTTTCCACACAAGCACTTGATTCCGATTGTTCAGTTTGTATGGCAGATCAATATCTCAAAAAGTAAGGGACAGTCAGACGAACAGACGCATATGGCTAAAACGACTCAGCTCGTTATGCTGATCATTTATGTATTGTACATATATTATAAGGTTTCTGACATTTCCTTCTGGGTGTTACAAGCTTCGTGGCAAACTTGATATATTTTGTTTAGGATATAAAAATCATATAGGGAAATAATGGACTTTTTAGTATATATGAATGTGTTTTTTGAGAGTGTATGTGACTCTACTATATTAAATTGTTACTGTAGAACTGTCACAAGTTAACCGATATAAATTAGTTAAATGGTTTACGGAAAGCACAATTTTCCACCTTACATGTTGTTGTTGTTGCTGTACATTTCATAAATGATGCTGGATTTTTTGATGACTTTGCCATTGTCATTATTATTGCATTATCTATGTATTGTAGAACTTATTTCGATACTGTATTTGGTAATAGTATTGTACTTGGATTGTTATACATAAATAAATATATATATACGTACATAGTAATTTATGCTTGAGTATGTTTGTATTCCCAACACCTACGAAAATGTTATAAATTTACTGTTATAATGGAAAGTGACAGACTGAAAGTAACTTGGTAGATATCACACTTTTGGTCATATACATATAATATATACATTTACATATTTATGTATGCAGAAGTCGAATGTAGAATAAAGAAGTGATGTCAGAAGCTTTCAGAGAGCAGCATAAGTGACAGCGTGCTGTTCCAATATAACATAATAAAATGCTGGAAATAAATCAGCAGATAAAGCTGTTTTGCTTCGGGGAGACAATAACTGCCAAGAACAATTTTAATATTAATAAAATATGATGATAACCATATGTGTATGTATTAAATGGAGAGGGAATAAAAAACAATTAACATTGACCTTGAAAAATTTAGAATATTCATTAAACGCATATAAGGAAAGCATATACTACTTTGAACTAACCTCGATCAACAATGAGGCACTTTAGTGAACGCTACTTGCCTTTTAGATCGTCTTCTTTGCATGGATATTAAAGATAATTCATAAGGTTGCGCCATATAGGAATCTCGATTGACAATAAACGATTATGGAATGTTTTACCCAATCAAAATTAAGTTGAATTACATTTTTAGGGGCATATATCTTCGTAAAAGTCTTCACGGAATAATATCAGGATATGTTTTTATTACTTGAAGAACTCATAGTCAAACGGAACATCGTTCTGCACAAATATTTGAGTCATTCACGAAGGGAGGGTTGAAAAATAATAACCTAGAAATAAAATACAACATAACTAAACACATCATCGCTCAACAACCGTAAGTAAATTTTAGAACACTGTTTACGGCAATTTAACGCTCTTAAATGCATACCTTCGCATTGCGACCTCACTGCGGTACTGCGTTATGTAGGGAGAACATAACGAAGGAAGCTGCTGAAACGAGCAGGGTAATTGGAAGGACGCAGGGCGATAAATAAATTTTTCTTTTGGTATTTGCCTACAAAACGCACTGCCGCAGGCAGCCTGGCATTGAGCAACGGCTATTTGTCTAAAGTTTGAGTTGCTTTCAAAAAGCGAAATAATAATAATTTATGGCTTGCGGCTGCGAGTGTGTAGAAGTTGTGGCAGGCAAATGAAAGAAAGCAGAAGTGAAAAAGTAGTGATAGACTGAGTCAGACAACGATTTCCTGAACTCATATTCATACTTCGCGCTACACACTTTGTAACACTTAACTTTGTGAAAACCGTTACCAAACTGCGGTGAAGTTGAGCGACACGCAGTGCGGGTAAATAACAATTCAAAAGCATTTAAGATGCTTCATCATCTTCAGTTTCTTTTTATTGTATTTGCAGTATTCCACTTTCTATGTCTGTGTATATAAAGTTTGTCAAGAAGAACGAAACGTCGGGAACCCTATAAGATCTATATGGGATATTAGCGTTTTGCACACACCCTTTTCTCTTTAGGTTATAGCTGCCATTAAAACTAATCGGTGAAAATTAAGTCCTTGTATAGTAAACTGTTTTGTTTGAGAAGATATTTTCACGAAATTTGGAAGGTATCTACAATTTCCGAACAAATTGTTCAGATCGGACCATGATAGCATATAGCTGCCTTATACCGTACCTTTTCATACTACTTGTATATAGCATGCACCTGTGAAAGGTATTACGAGTATAGCTTCGGTGCAGCCAAACGTTAACGCTTTTTCTTATTTTGTATGAAATAGTGGTTTTTCAAACTTGTTATTGTAATTTGCCCCCAACCCTCTCACTCTATTTAAGTCAAGTGCTCACCACAGCAGGTTGCCAGCGAAAGATCAACGGAGTGGACACTTTAGAGCATTTGAAGTGCTTCAGCGTTAGAAGCGAAAGCAAAATAAGCAAATTGCAGTAAAAAAAAGCACTCAGCATTTTTCTAAGACTGTTATTGTTGTTTTTGGTTGAAAGCCTATTGCCTTACTAGAATTTCGCAGATGCTTTAGTCTAATTTTCATTACATCATATTCCTGGCAACAGTGTGTTTGTCTGTTGTCCTCAGAATTTCATTGCTTTCTTTTATTATTTTGTTGGTGGGTGAATCTGCTTCGTAAGCGGGGTGTGATTGTTGTGGTTTAACTGCGCGTTAATTTTAGCTGAGTGTGCTATAATTTGGTTGCTGAAATTAATTGAAATTTATAATCAAATGTTTAACCACAAAAAAATGTAAGGCACTTGAATCGAAGTAATGGGAATGTACGGGTTGTCAAGTACACATAAGTAATAATAGTCATACGAGTATATGTATATTAATTTATGTAATATTTGAAGAGGGCTAACATGTAGGTTGTTTGTAATAAAAGTTGCTTCAGAGCAAATTCAGTCATATAGCAGTACAAGGGCGGTTCGATAAATGTTTGGCTTACAAAAAAGAAGACAATTTTGGAAAAATGGCGATTGCCTACTTAACATAGGTAGCTTTTGGTTTGAAACACTAAACCCAACGATGCTGAAACTTCTTTATTTTGTCTAAAAAGGCGTTTTATGTAGGTCTGCAAAGTAGGCCTTCGTGGCGGCGCAGTCCAGGTCGACCAATTTGGCTGCGGCGATAGCGGATGTATGAGCGAGTGTGTCTTATGTTGGAAAAGTACTTTCTTTCTCTCGAAATGGCCCCCTTTTTTGCGATGCTCCGTCAAATCGAGATATATTCTCATATTACAATATATTACTCAAAAAGTCGTACTATTAGTGGGTAATTTTTCTCATTATCTTTAAAATATAAATACATATACATATTTTCATGTTCTCTTTTCTTGCTTTGTCCTCACGTGCTCAGTTGAGAAAAAACAAAATAGGCGTAACGTGAGTCGATAACAGAATCGTTTGCTGGCGATCTTTGGCAAATCGCTCGATATCGAACAAGCAAAAAAAAAAGGCCGTTAACAGCAATCAGCATGCAAACTTGCCTTGTGTGCCTTTGAGCGCCTCTGCACACACGCGAGTTGCAATTGAATGTTCACTAAGAACAACCTTAAAATGCTTTCACTCCTCACACACTTCGTACACTTCTCGGCAGCTCAATCAGTTTATGTATGTATGTATGTACTAAGTGTGCCCTTCAACCAGGAGGCTGTGTGTCTGCGAATCTGTGTGCTTTTGTATTGCTTTCCTGTCCATACGGCAGCTTGCCTCCGCGTTTAACGTCTACGCGCTCTACATTTCAATGCTTCCGCATGGGCAATAGCTAACTTTTCACTTCCGTTTCCGTAGCTACACATTTTCTGCTTTTACTTTCTGAGCACGCGAGACAAGAAATCGATAGCGATGAGTTAAAGACGCGACAATGCGTTCTATATGGGGTGTGTGTGGGACTCCAATGAGCGAGTGTCATTGATAACACATACACACGGTGGTTGAGGGTTATGGAGGGAGTCGGGTTTGAATAAGAATTGCAAAATTTCATCTGTTTCTACTTCTATTTTATTTACACAGCATTTATATATATATATATATATATATATGTACATGTATGCTTGGCTTTTAAATCGCTAAGTTTATAGTTTGGCGTTAAGAACTTAATAAGAAATGCAATAACATATTTAATTATGATTTTTATTGCATCATTTCTCCTTTTTAATAAAAAAGTTTATGGCTTTGGTACTAAATATTAATCGCAAAACCATACCGCCAATATATGTTCAAAATAGCAAGTTTGATGGTACTGCTTTCAAAGTATTTTATTACCTATTATATCTGTAACTTCTAGTGATTTTTTTAAATAAAATTACAACTTAAAGTAACGATAAAGTTATCCAGCTAAAATCAATAGGCATTGAGTTTACAATATTTCGAAATCTCATCACGTGTCAGACAGTTTTATGTACGTACTTCTAAATTCTCAATATCTATTTTATGTACGTATAACTAATTCCAGCGAGTTATCTCAGAGCTCCAAAGTCCCTTTAGTTTCGAAGTGCATTTTCACTATAAACAAAAAGGGCCTTTCATTGCTAAATTTGTGGGCTTTTTCTCTTCTTTTTTCAAACTACTACTATTTCTTAGAGATTTACGAAAATTTGGCGTCTGAGGTTATCAAAAATTATATACTTATGTATATCTGATCACGGCCTTTACACAAGGTTTATTATAAAACTAGTTTTTTTTGTGATTTGGATCAAAGCAGCCTTCAGACGGATTATTTTTTGGAACGCAATACCATCATAAGAGCAACCCAAGCTGCCGTTTCTTACGACTGAAATAATTATTAGGTAAGCTTTCGGCTAGAGTGTAAAATCACTCAGTGATAGGGCTCTTCATCTAGAACGCTAAAAAAGGAATACCTGACGTAACTCTGTACGTGTAACAAAAAAGTTTCGTGCCTTTTGATATGAAACTACTCTCAGAATATATCAGGGTGCAACAAGAATAAAGTGGAAAGGTCGAACGAGTCAAGAGTTAATTAGCAAGAGTCAATAAATCAAAAATCTATAAAGTGCCATAACTCAGCTGCGCCACTGAATAATGTACATTGTACCTCACAAACTACTACAGCTTTTATAACCAACATTGCTCAGGACAAGTTTTTTCGGCTACTCCTCCGATAGTATTCTCCATATAATGGTAATGTTGAAAACGATAGCTTATCAGAAGCATTAAATTTTACAGCAAAGATGCTACGGAAAAGCTTTATAGGAGCCGGGGTCAATATTACAGAGTGGGAGTGACACCTTCAAGGTGAACTCGCATATATCAGACATCTGATTCTTTTATTTTACAGTTTACAAATCGAGCACCAATGAGTATATTCCCTAGCCCCATATACTTGTATCTAATTCGATTTTCGAATTCCGGTTGACTTACACCTTGTATATCGGTCAATATGTGAGCTATCTCAATGAAATTCAGAAAACGTCTAATAAAATCATATATATATATATATTAATATCATTGTGCATGAAATAAATAAAAGCGAGTGTATACTTCCCCTATTATAAATACCGAATATATGTATTTTAAAACACCCCTTTGACTTTATTTTTTATATATCGATCAATCTGTGAGGCTTCTGTGTGGTTTTCTGGCATTGGGACAATCTATCCCATATTATCAATACATCAACTTCAAACTTGGGGTTTGCCTTTATACCGTATATATCGGTCAATGTGTAAGATATCCTATGAAAATTACCAATCAAGATACCAATATGATTGTAATTCATTAACAATTTTGTAGAATAGGGAATAATGAACTCTTTTTTTTACTTTTTTATTCAAGTTTGCTAATATCCGGCTTTAATCTTTGAAAACTACACGAATATAAAAATTTCCGTTACAAACGAAGTTAGCCCTTTCTTACTTGTTAAGTTGATATTTGTTTGGAAGTCGGAGTTGATGGTACTGATTTCATTCACTGCGTTCATCTTCTCCCTCTCTTGAAGTATCTTTGTGTGGTTTAAGCTTCGAAAGCCTTCGCAACCCAATCTAAAAATTTCTCAGCGCAAGCCGATTAAATGAGTTTTAATAAATTTGCGTGTAAGTTAATTAAGACACCCACACAATACTTTTCAATCATGGGCTAAAAGCTACACAGCATTAAATAAACTTTTAAATCTCCTTCCAAAAAGTTTCGAGCAAGTAAATGCGATACAGGAAATTTTAATGAATGTTCTCAAGAAATTCGCTACAAATTATTTCACTTATTTAAATTATACATTTATATAATATTAAAGTAGATAGTTGTCGTTGTACTTACTTTCAGTACTCCATGCGGCCTCACAATTCTGCCATGGCAACTGACGCCGAAATGAGGCGCACATATAGAATATTGTCCAGGCAATAATCAAATTATAGTAGAGCATTACAATGGCCGATACGATAACCATGCCAGCGCCGAGACCACGAAACAGCGGACAGAAGCGACGATAAATGGCCACAGGCCCCAAAGCGGCATACTGGCCGAATGAGAGCTCCATGAACATGAGCGGCAGACCGGCGATAATTAACATTATTGTAAAGGGTATGAGGAAGGCGCCTGCAGTAGGAACAAAAGCGAAATATTAGATACAAGAATGAGATATTATGTGAGAATTAGAGTGACAAAGTTAATGGATGTTAATGTAATTTGGTAAAATTCTTACTTGATTTCCCTGTTTCAAACTTCGAATATCAAATATTCAACTTACCACCACCATTATTGTAGCAGAGATATGGGAAGCGCCACACATTGCCCAGCCCCACCGAGTAGCCGAGCAATGAGAGTAGAAAATCGAAACGGCCCGTCCAATTGCCACGCTCCGGTTCATTAGGATCACCGGTGTCGAGCGCAATTAGCGCTGCGCCGGAATCACCACCGCCGATGGCGACTTTGGTTGCTGGTGTAGTTGGTGTGTTCGGTGGATAGGTGATCACATCGATGGGTTCGCAAGCGGTTGGGCCGCCTGGTCCATCACCGCCACCATCACCACCAATTCTAATGCTGATGGCTTTGCCGTGTTGCGCGCTGCTGGTGCCGCTACTGCCGACGGTTTTGGTGCTTGTGGCAGCTGCGGTTGTCACGTTGCTGTTATTGTTCGGCACTTTAGCGCTGGCGGGCAGTTCAACGGTTGTGAAGCGATCCTCATTTTGCTGCGTTATACAAGAGAGAAAAAAAAAAGTATTTAAAATATAGATTCATAGTTAGCGGTCAGATATAAGTGATGTGTAAAAGTGAGCTTAAGTTAGTTAGAAATAATTCAAAATATTGACTATATTTTGTAAATGAGGATAATTGAAATATTATTTGAAAATTTGTTTGGATTCGTGCTGGAGCTGCAGAATAAAATCAAAACCCAGTAGATGGCAATCAGCAGAAAACTACAGAGAGAGAGCATATCCGTTATGCGGTTTTATAATTAAAATAATTTCCTTTTATGGAAATGTTCATTAACCGAAGTCAAGGAACGACTTTATTAAGTAAAGTGTTTCTATTAGCTCTTGCTGTTGTCTTTTCTACCTCTATCACTGTCAAGTACCGTTATTCTAGAAATTACTGGCTTCGGTCTTCAAAAATGTATTACTAAATTTGATACAGATACAGTTTTGTAGCGGAATTCAATCCTCTTATTACATGAACCATTCCTTAATAGGGCCAATATAAATGTTATATTTTTTCTTTGTCCTTTATTCATCACAGTCTTTTATTCAATGATATCACAGTAACATTGTGGTATAACTAGATAGAGAAGGGCAGGAAATGGAGTAAAAATTAATGTCCTTGTTAAAGGCAATGTCGAAATCGATGAGAAAGGATTTGGTGCTATTGCCTTTTAATATACAGGGTGCTGAAAACTTTAAACTAGGTTTTAAGTATATTATTTCTTTCCTCTGGGAAGACACTTTTTTTGTATCTCAAACACAATTGGCCATGGATGGTTGTTTACACTTTGCAGAGATATCATAGATCATAGATCGATTCACTGTGGTCCATTTTCTTCGGTGAATACGAAATCAAATGTCTAATCCAATTTTACACGATTCCCACTTTGGACCAAGAGTTTGAAATCGAGTTAACCATAACTTGGCTCGGGTTCCAATGTTCAAATATTCCTTACTTAAGCTTAAACTTAAGCTAAAATATTTAAAGATTTTCGGAGAAACTTTTTTCTAAATACCGTTATATTTAAAACTGTAATTCCAGCATGAAACCGAGTTATCGCTAAAAAAGAGTTATCGCTAAAAAAGAGTTGCGATAACTCAGTTTCATGCTGGAATTACAGTTTTAAATATAACGGTATTTAGAAAAAAGTTTCTACTATTTCATTAAAAGTTAAATGTGTACACAGTAAAATCTACCCTCATCTGCTTCCTCTTCTGTTTGCACTGAATTCAGCTTAACTCACGCCTACTAAATTAGCTGAGTACTTCGCTGACTTTAATTTACAGCTTAAGAGTGGAATTTTCGCCAACACTTTTAAAACTCTTATGCATCCGCTCAAGCATGCTAAACTTATATGTATTTATCCTATATAACGCACACAGACACACAAAAGTTGTATTGACTTTGAAAAGCGCGCTTAATCACGCGCTTAATGCAACACAGCTGTGTTTACGCCTAAAAGTAGATTTTACCATAAATTATTTCTGTATTTGTTAATTTGTAAAATTACAATAAAAATAATAGCATTATATATGGTTACAATATTGCCAAATGAAGAATATTCAAGTGCGTTTCACGCACGTAACTTGAGTATACCACTTATAGGAATATAAATATTAGGGTGGAGCGAAAAAAAATTAGTTTTCTTGGTTTAACCTGGGGGTAAAATCTGTAGATTTAAAAAAAAAACAAATTTTTGGTCAAAAGAAAATTTTTTTTTAACAGTAAATTCCGAGTTAAAATTTTGTTTTTTGTGCCAAAAGTTTTCTTTTTTTATAATCTACAGATTTTACCCCCAGGCTAAGCAAATAAAAAAAATTTATTTTTCGCTCCACCCTAATAAATATTATATATTATATTTATTTATGATATATTTTCGCCACATTTCCATTTGAATTCATTGAAAAAATATATATTTCGCATGAAAAAATATGTTGAAGAAGATACTTGAGTGGTAAATTTTAAGTATTCACTCGATGAGTTGGTAATGTTCGCGCGAACTTCTTGATCCTGCATTAACAAAGCGCATTTTGCAGTTGCTGTTTTTATACTTAATTTAATTTGCATATATTTGAAGTACTCTTGTAAATTATTAATACACCAACACTTAAACAAAGAGAAATATTGATGAAGGCATTCGACAATTTATAACTCTTTGTAAGTACCAGCTGGTAGAAATTTGTTTATTCTTAACAGTACTAGTAATAACTAATTGAACTGAAATTTTGAACACGTTCTTTTCTCTTCAACATACTGTTTCGGTACGACCGAAGATAAGGTATTTTCTTGTTAACTAACTTTTTCATCACTCTAGCTTATTGATATCTTCAAACAGAGGTCCAAATTTAATTTAACGACTAATTATACTCAAAAAACAATTTTATATAGTTTTCATAAAAAATTGGAATATGAAATATCCAACATAGTAACATGGAGATATACATTGTCGAGTTCTACATTCGTACATACGATTCAACCCGTGGTGTATGACCAAACCTTTAGCCCCACAGTATTCGCCAACTCTCCTCTTGAGTTTGAATTGGAATTAAGTCCACAGAGCACATGTTATATCAGTATCTCACTAATATTCCGCTATTCATTTATTAATACAATAATGCAAATGCAACAAGGCGTAGCCATTGTTTCACACTTGGCCATTAAAATCTAACTGAAACGCGCCATTGAGCTGATAATTAGGTTTATTAGCAGCAAGCTGCAATATCATGAGCCCATCCACACCCACACCAACACACACACACAGTGGCGCGTGATCATATTTAATGGTGAGAATAGAATACACTGAATTACATAGTATTGTAATTATATGCATACTGTGAATTCGCAGTTGGCAGCGCGCTTGACCTTTGAAAAATTACGCGCTGGCAATTATTGAAAATTTGCACGCAATGAAACGGCTAGCGAGCGCGCTGAGTGTAAATGCAAAGTCATTGTGAGTGCATATGTGTGTGTTTATTTAAAATTCGCTTTTCCGCAAATAAATTTCTATTATTCATTTTGTGAATTGCTTAATTATTGACAGATGACGGCAATCAACACTAAGCGCTAACACTCAAACAACCAACAACAGTATACTGGGGAATTATGTGCCACAAAGAAGGGTGCGGGGTGGTGATGCGGCCTGTCACTTACTTGCAACAAATGCATAAACAATGATGCAACGAAATGAATAAATGAATGGCTCACATGGCAGCGATGGTATGATATACAAACACATAATTATATGCATGAGACGCGATGCTGGTGTGCGCCGGGGCGTATGAGTAGCAACTGTCAACACTTAATCTCCATGGACGACGGCGAGTGAGAAAGAGAAATAAACAAACTGTCGCACGAAGGTTACGCAATGTAACTGAAAAGTAAAATAATAATAATAAGTAAGAAAAGGCTAAGTACGGATGTAACCAAACATTTTATACTCTGGGTTTTCAAAGAAATTATCTAACTGAAACTTTAGGTCATATAACACTTAGGCGATATTTATACCCTGAATATTAACACTAGAACTACGAAGATTTACCATGTGCCTGTTTCAAAAAGGTCTCTCTTCCTCTGAAAATTAGAAGCGTAAGAACAAAATAATCTATAATATTATTCTATACACAAATTTAATAAAAATCATGACATTATCGTAAAATACTTAATAAGAATAAAGAGGAAATGGTAAAAATAAATGATGCAACCGGTCATTTTGACCGATTCGTAGTTCTAGTGTTAAGTCTGCCACGACGTTTGTGACACTCAGAAGGAAACGTCCAAGATCCTATAAAAATATATATATAAATGATCAGCTTGACGAGCTGGGTCGATTTAGCTATGTCCGTCTGTCCGTCCGTCTGTCCGGCTGTATGTATATACGCAAACTAGTCAAATAGTTTTTGAGATATCGATCTGAAATTTTGCACACTTCGTTTTCTCCCCAAGTAATTCATGTAAATTTTTTGGTACCCCCGATATCGGGCCACTATAGCATACAGCGGCCATATAAACTGAACAATCAGAACCAGGTTCTTATATGGAAAACTTTTTTCATTTTACTATTATATTAGGGATTGGGGTTTGGTCCGATTTTATTCGTATTCAGCTAGTGGTTAAGAAAACACTTAATTTCTATAAATATCAAACATATTGACCTAATTTAACCGTTTGCAATTGACTGGAAGGTGGGAAAAAACTATACTAGGTATTTGGGGACTAAGAGAAGCATTGACCCAGTTATAACCAAATTCGGTAGACAGACAATAATTTTAGAAGAACGCTCTCTGAATTTCATTAAGATAACTCGCATATTGACCGTTATATATAGTATAAAGTCAATCGGAAGTACGAATAGTTTTTTCTTTACTTGTGCAAAGTTCTACTTCGATAACGTCATCGGCTCTCGATTTATATACTGTAAAATGAAAGGTTCTGATGAAATTGTAAATAATTCTATATGGAAAGTAGGTGTGATTGTAGTCCAATTTCCTGTTGGTATAATGGTACGTACCAAATTTGGCTAAAATGGGTGAACCAGTTCCTGAGATTCTAATTTAGTCACCGGCTATTATGAGGCAAAACTATTATACTCTGTAGCAACAGGCTGCAATGAGCCATTTGCTGCGAAGATAGGCCACTGAATTTACGAAGGAAATCTTGTTTTATAAAAAAGTTATATAAATAATTCCAACTCAGTAGCTAATTTAAACACGCGACATATTTTTCTCTATACTTATTTTAGCATTTCAGTCGATCCCGAGATAAAAGTTTTCGACAAAAAACAAAAAAAAAATATTTAACAAGTTATTGTAACAAGCTTAAAAATACTTAAGACATACACATATTTGTGAATAGATTTGCCACCTACTGAAAAACATGACACCTAGCGCAATTTTACAAAATATATAATGTTTAAAAAGTCTTTCGGGATGTACTCGTAATACGTACCGAATTTTAAATTTTCACGTATTTTGGAATGGAGTTGACACCCACCGATACAAAAAAAGAACTAAAAAGTGTAGAACACAATTGTGATGAAACCCGTACAGAAATTATTCGAGCAGCTTCAGAATTACCACAAACTAAAAAATTAAATTTCAAGAAAATATTACGAAATATGTACTAACCATGAGGCGTTTAACGAAAAATTATTCTAGAAGCCCTAAATTAACAGCAAACTAACTAGAACTAACTTGCCATCTATCAAAATAACTAAACTTTAACAAAATGTGGCCAGTCTAAGATTTTTAAAATATAAATTGTAATTTAAAAGTAATACTTGTTACGTCATACTTGACAGCGTTATGTGTAATGAAGAGGAGATTCGCTGCAGCGAGTGACCGGAAAAATATTTTTGACTGAAAGTCTATGTATGAACTGATTCATACATTATTGCTTTTCAAAATTGTAAAAAACACATTTGTTTCGAGCAACATCAACAAGAAAGCAAATCTAATATATGTAGATGTGATGAGAGCATAAAACACTACGTCGTACTTGACTTATTTTTCAAAAACATTGAAGTAGTAAGTAGGAAGATTGTTGTTAAAATTTATAAAGTGCCCACCGTTTTACCCCTGGGTTCGGTTTTTCTCTCATCTATTTGTATTTCCTTCTTTGGCCAAAAGAGCTAAAGTCGTCACTTGTTAAATACTTTATGCCTATAAGTTTTGTAGCTCTTAGAAAGATATTATATAGAATATATAAGTATGTTTGCTTTTTTTCCACAATATTAATACCGGGGAACCTTGCGATTCTTGCTTAAAAGATCTTTAGTCTACTTTCAAGGCTTAAATCAACACATTTTTTTGGCCTCTGGTTTATTCGTTAATTATTTGACCTGGTACATTGATGAGTCTTATCTATGCCTCTGCTTGACTAGAAATTAAAATTGAGCTACCTCAACATTTTTAAAGGGAACCCTCTTTACGGCGAGTTGAAAACAGTTCGAATATTGCTCGACGTTCTTAAATCATATTTACTTGAGCAAAATGAAAGCTTAGATATTAAGTTTAACAACAATATAATTGTTCTAGTTATTGCCGAAATGACTGCTAATTTATACAGTTTTTTGCTGAAAAACTTGCAAAAATACACAAATATGTTGTTTATTCAGCAAATATTTATGATTCAATGACATTAATGGCGACACCGAACTTTCACCCTACTACAATTTATGTTATTATATGTATGAAATTACTGACAATGAACAATTAGAAAGAGCAAAACGGAAATCCGAAAACTTGAACTTGAATGTCATTACACAAAAGAATTAACTTAAAAGCGGTGCAACCCTGCTTTGTCGAGGCTGGCAAGGTAAGAAGGCGCACAAATAATTCAAGGTAATCAACCTTGATGTAAAGGTGGAGGTCAAGCGATTTTTGGTGGCTGTGCCTTGTGCTGAACGTGTTGTGTATGGAATAGTATGTTTGTAGAAAAAAAAGGATAAAAGAGAGTGGGAATGCAGGAAGTGGCAAGTGTTGGTGATAATTAACGGCACAAAATTTATATAAAATAGTAGAACTATTGTAGATTCTGCGAGGCTGACAGACTGCAAAAGATGCTGAGATGAAAGTCAAGAAAACATAACAACAACAACAAACAACAAAATCATTGTTGTTGTATTTTTTGTTTGGTTTTTGCTGACCGAAAATATTGAAGGGCATAAAGGCTATGTGTGGGTGTGGAAAGGCAATACAAAACAAAAAACGTAAAAACAATAATAACAGCAACAAAGAAACAACAAAGAGGGCAAGTGTGCGAACAACTGTCGGCAGTCTGCGTCGTTTTGTTGCTTTTCGCTCTCAAATTGGTAACACTTGTCGTTGACACTTTGAAGGCGTTAACATAAAAACCAAAAAGGAAGGGAAACGGAAATTGCATAAAATAAAAACAAAAATCAAATTTAAACAACATTAAAAATCAACATGCCTTCAAACACTATGCTGCGAGCTTCCCCCGGAGGGTGTAGGTGCACCACTACTAATTTTCAAAGTCATTGTAATGAAAGGGCGAGTAACGGGACTGTGAATACACAATAACAGTAATTTGGCGAGCAGCCAACAGTCCATGACTAAATGCCAAAAAGCGACATGGCCTAGGCACACACATACGTACAATACATACACTGACATAAACATAAGAAATAGAACAAAAGCGTAGCGGCGCTCCGCCCGTACGGTCAGTTGATGGCGCATTTATTTCGCAATTCAACCATAATTTACTGTCAAATGTGTGGCGGAGGCGAAGCCAGTGAGGAACATAAAAAACACAACAGAGAAAATTGAAAAAGAGGCAACGCTCCACCATGTTGGCAGCACAAAAAAATTCGCTTTGAATTACACACCTATGTGAAGCGTGGCTGTTTGCAGATTTTAGATTTTTTTGGCGCTACGAGGGTTTTTTTTATAAGTCATAGACATATTCACCATATACTGACATCAAATGTAAGACTGCTACAACAAGGCTTCTACTGTTAAAACAGCTGTTAGAAGACTGTTGTCGATTAACAACTGTTGGTTGGCTGCTGTCAAAGTTTACGTAATTTTGATTGTGTTTGACAGTCATCCAAAAACAACATAACCTTAAACAAATTTTTTCGAAAAGAAAAACACCACAGCAGCAAAAAAATAGTGAGAACATCTGCAAAATGCTAATTAAGTAGTAAATAATTTAATTTATAAAATAAAAGCGAAGTTGTACTTTCTGAAGACAAATCGAATATGTACGTCACATGAAAGATGCTGTGATTTCGTAAATAAACGATGAAATTTCGAAAAAGTGATAATGAAAGAATTTTACCTACTTTCGAACTCATGGTATGAAGCATTTTTTTATATTTTAGTTTCAGGAAACAACACAATTGTCCTTTAGCACTAGAAGTGCTCTCAGTACGATTTCTGTGATCTAAAACAAGTTGGTGCATGAAAACCTGTAACCAACAAAAACGAACGAAAAAGTAGCGCAACTTTCTTCTTAGAAGAAAGATAGTTAGGAATTAAGAAAGTACTTCACTCAGTGGAGACTAAAATGGTGCTCGGTTCTTAGCCTCAGAAGTTCATGTTACTTTCGCATTAGTTGTATAGATGGATTTACCGTTAACAAGTAATGTAGAAGTCGTTTCGGAATGTATAAAATTATCTTGATGCAATAGAATAAACACTTTAGAACTCACTGACTTATCAAACAGCCCTCGTTGCTTACATGATTTCAGCGCACTTCGTTGTCAAACATTAAATTCTGGAATTCTTTTGTATATTCTTTTTTGGCAATTCACATAAATATTTAAGCAGTCTGGAAAAAGTGCTCGTTTTACATGGAAATATTTATAGTTTTCTGAGAGGTTTGAAGTTAAAAGCGAAATATAAATACTGACAAATATACTCTGCATATTTTAGTGGCTTCGCGATTCGTTAGCTGCGTGGCAAAAGATAAAAGTCGCATAGTAATTTAAGGCTAAGTTAAGTTTCCTTGGAGTGTCATATGGATGTTACCAAAGTGTGAAGGGTTTATGGGCCATTAAATGTCTCTGGTGGCTATTAGTGGTGAGAAGTCCAGTAACTGAGAAAAGTTTAAAGAGGTTATGTAGAGGAAATAAACGAAGATGGCAGGTGAAAACTTCAACTACCAAATTTTAATAGAGATGATGCTGTTATTTACGCGACAAATATAACGAGAGCGTAAAAATAACGTGAAGAAGAAAAAAAGGCTTGACTGGATATTGAATCGCCGAAAGAATAATTCAAAGATAATGAGTTAATGAAGGGTATGCACCTCCATTCCGAAGGAATTTTGAGAAATTGTTTATTGTAATTATTAACACTTCTACTATGTAAGGCAACTGGTGTATAGTTTCAAGTCTACTTTCTTTGATTACCATAAAAGAATTTTAGATTGTGTATGGTTACTAACCTCGGCATACTACAAGTATAAAGGGTAGACAACAACCCTGAGTTGACATTTTAGAGAAAAATACAACATTGTCCAAATTTTTTCAATAATTTATAAAATTATATGTAAATAAACAATTACCCATATTGAAATTTTTATTTTGTAGAATTTTGGTAAATGAAAACAATCGAAATCTTTTGCAAGCATCTGGTCATGAGTAGTTGCTTGAAATTGAAATTGACATCTCTGTCTAGTTCACGATAACCGAAGCAACTTAAATTCTCTATATTTGATAGTAGATTCTTCATTTTCGAGAACATCAAACTCCACCACTTCCAAGACGGATCTTTCTGCAAACCAAGATTACTTGAATTCGAAATTAAAGCGTGTATTTACGTTTGGTGATTTTTGAAAAAAATTTTGTTTTTAGAAAAAATTCGTAGATTTATTATTGACTGTGGAGTAATACTGTAAGGAATTGAAGCCGACGGGTTAAGGAGTGTAAGTCGTTCATTTTCTATACTCGCTTGCCGTGTCCACCACTATTAGATCCAATAATATTGATAACCTAAGAATATATTTTAAAATATGGACGTTAATTTTTAAAGGAGAAGAAATGTACGGTAGATCTCTTAATATTGGGTCTATTTGTCGACAGACCTAAATTAAAAAGCAAAAATTACTGCTTACTTCATTAAGCAACGAATATAAATATTAACGCCAGATATATAGTACTTGATATTCCAATGCAATATAATAAATATTTATGACAAAAGAAAGGTTAATTCAGCGTAGTGACATTCAACTGTCAAACTATTTTATAATTTTGCTGCCGATTTTCCAAAATAAACTTAGCTAAGAATTATTTATGTTGTGAAAATTCGTAAAAGTAGGAGATTTCTGCTGAAATTTAAAACCCTGTGAAATTCCATAAATTAAAGGTTAGACCTTTATAAAACTCCGATGAAAAAATCATGGTAGTCTTAATTCTCATTCTAAAAACCAGAAGTAAAACTTAGAGTTAAAGAGTTGTGCAAAATTTGATGGTAGAGCTTAATATAGCAATAACTTTTAGGTTTATAACATTTACTTACCTCCCACAGGTCCACATCCAGTGCTGTGCTTGACTCCTTGTTGGGCTTCAAACGCTTCGGTTTAGATTTTGGTTTCGATTTATTTTTCTTATCCATACTGTTATGATGTGTTATGTTGCTTATGAGAATTTAGAGTTGAGAAATATTCTTCGCTGGTTTTGTCTGTTTAGACAGTTATGTTATTAATTTGTATATCCTTTTTGCTTGATGTACTAACAGTGCCGGTATTGTAGTTTTAGTTATATTTAAACTGTTTTTGTAAAATTACTGTCAGATTTTTAGTTTAATTTTATTTAAATATGGTTTATAAATACTAGTTATTTAGGCAATTATTATGCAAATTTATTTCCTTTAAATTTTAAAATTTTTTTACGCGCATTTTCTGCTTAATTTAAGCGTCTTTTTGCTGTAGTTTACTGAATTTACAAACATTTGCGGTTTAGTTTTACAATGTAGAAAATTTTTTCGTCCTTATCAGTGCAGCAAATGGCGATTTATTTCGAATTCTGCAGCTGTTGCAGTTATTGTTGTTATTGCAAATCGTCTAGTTATCTCTTTCAACATTTGCCGAAAATATTTCCAGTAATTTGCATATTTATGTCAGCAACTCAATTTCTTATTCCTTTTGATCACTTTTCCTTTTCCTCTCTCGCTTTCTTATATGCTTTTAATAATTTGAATAAATAATTGTAGTAATTTTAATTGCCACTTTATTCGCTTTAAAATTTTACTATATTTTTTTGTTGTTGTTGTTGTTGTTGCTGCTAATTTTCACTTGCATATAGATGATTTATGTTTCCGCACTGTTGGCGCTCATTTGTTTTGTTGGCACCCTGTGGCGGCTCACTGTTGCTCCGCTTTAGTTCTGCAGCTATATCTTGTTGCTTGACTTCTGTTGTACTTATTGTTGTTTACAAAATTGGTACAATGTGCTGTACATATATATGAGTTTTAAGTTTGTTATTTAACACCAGCGTAATTAAGTCATGCAAATGCGGTCAGCAATTAAGCGTTAAACTGTCTCGGAGAGCCTAGAAACAGTAGAAATTTGATTACTTTAATTTATTTTAGGCATAAAAAAATATGTAATACAAAAAATTTGAAGTAGCAAAAAAATCGCTATAAATAATTATTGATTTACATTTATTTCTTTAAAAAAAAATTTTATTGTAAAAAAATTAAAAAGGTTACGAGGATCGTTGGAGAAATTAATTTATATTTTATAAGATTTTTTGTTATGCAAAAATAAGTTTAGACTGCTAAAACAGGCAGACTAAGCCTTCAGTCATAAAAATTAATAAAAATTTTTTAATAAAATATTTTATAGTAATCTGTCATTTAAAAACTAAATTTTGAAGAATACGTTTATAACATTTTAAAAACACTTCCTAAATCAACTCGCGGACTTTGTTGCTGCTTTTACATGCAAATTTCTCGACAAGAGGGCAGCAACAAAAGATATCGAGTAGAGAATTTCCAAATCATTGACGCCTACAGTCAAGATTTAGACGCCAAAACCGTCATTAGTACTTTACATTTAGTTGTTTAAAAGACTTATAGCAAGTAAACTAATCTCAACTATCTTTGAAAATCCATGAAACCGTTAAAAGTGGCTTAATAGATAGTGAAATATATTGAAAGCCTCCAGGAAATGTTGAAACTTATTCCCTCGATGTACCATACTTGCTATTTTTCTAATTCCCATTTTGACAGTTCCATCAAGTCACCAAAGCTGTAATTATTGATTAAGATATTCAAGGAGCGTTCTACGTAAAAGCAAGCTCGACACATACAAATAAGGTATTCTTAAGCTTGTAGTTCGGTCACTTTCTTTAGAAACTCTAAAAAACAGACCCATCATAGAGAGTTGTACAAATTATTCGGTACAACAAAAATACATATAAGAGTAAAGACATTAATCTAGGACAGATTTTGAGAAAAGGAAATTGTATTCGGCGAAATTATTCACTGAAATTTATTCAGAGTCGAGTTTTCCAGCACCATACCCTTTGTTAACAAATATTATTTTCCTATATTAGAATTCCTTCGACAATCCTCTTAGTAAAATAGAATTAAATGTAATAATTTTTATTTTCTTTCTTTAAAAACATTAATTTTTCTCACAACAAATTTTTTAACTTTCCACTAACAGCACTTTTCTCAGTTTATTCGATTTTTCATGCAAGTTTACGTTATTTAAAGTCACTCTCTTCAGCAAATTCCTTTCGCGGATATACGTTAAGCTCATTAACGCTCAAACCGTTAGTAAATTAACATGGAAGAAGATTTCACACCCAAAACGGAAATTCGGTAATGCTAATTCAGTTAAATGGCGGAGAAGGTGACCAATTAAGTCTCTTATGCGTTTTTGCTGTATTTATTTTATATGTTCATAATTAGCCACGCATTTCTTCACACCTTGTTATGAGTTTTGCTTAACTGTTATTAGCACATTTTTAATTGTTTTATGTTCTCGCATTTTTTTCATTTATAGTTTTTCATTATTATGTACTCACTAATAAGTTCAAGGAAAAGTGCTAATTCGACTTGTCACCTTTTTTATGATTTTTAATAGGTAATTAGCAATTGGTAATGAAATTGTGCGCATAAAAGTTTTACAATAGTAATTAGTATTTAATTACTTGACATTGTGCTTACATATTTCTTGCTTTTCAATTATTTATGTCTTGTCTTTGGTATATTTATTAATTTGTTTTACTTTTCTTGCGAAATTGTTAATGGATTTACGTGGCTAATTAATGCGACTGCGAAGTAATGGAAATAATGAATGAAATTAAAGTTTCTGATGTAAAAAAGGGTAAAATATATTTTTTATTTTTTTGTAAACAAAAATAATTTCAGGGAATATAAGAGATAGCTTTTAGTATGAACAAACTAACACAAAATCCTCTTATAATGACATTTAAGAAGGGCGATGAACAATAAACTTTCAATCGAATCTTATACTCCACAAAAACCACTTGATTTGGTTAGGGTGAAATTTTGAATTATTATTTTGATTTTAAAGAATTTTAGTCAACTTAGAAACGCTTAGCTACTGACTCCAATAATATTTTTTTCATGAAAGACCTCAAAAGAAAAACGCCTAATAAAGTTACATATACAAGTAGAAGATATCCGAGACATCGAAAATTTTATCTTCATCAATTCTAGTAGATAATGTAATGGACGATCTTTTATGAAATCTTTCCACCATATAGTTTACGTTCGAGTTCTCGACAATATTCTACAGTAAGAAAGGCTAATAACACTTACTTTATGTACTGTTTCCTTTACTCTTATGAAACATATATATTTTATATAAGGACATTCAATTAATCCACTGCTCAAGAGCTTTTCGTGATCAAAGCGCTCACCAATCAATATGAGATTGACACCAAAGAAAGGCCAGCAAAAAAATAATAACAAATAACGAATAATAAAAATGTAAACAATAAAGTGACTTGTACATTTTTTATTTAATTAGAATGCAGGGACACTAACACCGGCATACAGTACTTTTCTATAAGCACACATACATATACACCACTACAACTAGCGCAGCGGTCGTAATCAGTTGGAAGCAGAAATTATTAAATAAACAAACATTGGCAGTCAATGATGGAAATGAAAATATTTTTAAGGTAAAGAAATAAATAAATAAAAATTTCATTTAAACTAAATGAAGGGAAATTGAAAATTAATAAATGTTGTAAATGCGCTTGGAAAATATTATCAATAGCATTTTGTCGTAAACACAGTAAATAATGGATAGGAAATGGCTTGCGTTGAAAATCAAGGAAGTTAGTAGGTCACAATTTTTTCAAGTGCTTCGGTGCATATTTGTTTATATATAATTTTTTTTTTTACTGCTGCACTTATCGTTCATTGCATAAGTTTATGAAGTATCAATCGCGCAGCGTCGAGGCCAATGGACGTAAACACGAGGCGTTAATTGAATTGTAAGTGTGAATGGACATAATTGTTTGCAAATAAATGCTAAGAAGTTGTAAAACTGAAGAAATTTCAAAAGCAAATGAAATAGTTGGTGACTGGAAATTTTTTTTAAATGAGTGTTAATAAAAAATATATAAATTAAAACAAAATAATAATGTAGCTTATTAAAAAATAGTATTAATAAAATAACTAATAATGATAAATTTATACGAAATAATTAAGCAAAACTAAATACATAGAATAAATAAAATACAAACTATTGAAAAAATTAATAAAAAAAATAAAGGCAACAAATTTTTGTAAGAAAAATTCATTAGAACATAATTTTACAATAAACATCAAAAATATCAAAAGATCCTTAATGTGCTTTTGATCGATCAGTTTGTATGTCAGCTATATGCTTTAGTAATCCGATCTTTACAATTTCTACCGAGATTACACCATTGCCTTAGACAATAAGTCATGCTACATTTCGACAAAACTAAATCGATCCAGTACATCATGCTGATATTTTATTTACATATTTTATAGGGTCTTCGACGTTTCCTTCTTCTTAGTAAACATAATATAACCTGTTCTAGGCATACAAATGAGTTGCCAGGTTCTACAAAATAAGTAGTAAAAATAAATTGTTTTACGTTTCCCTTTATAATATTTAAAAACGATACGTCATTTTAAATACAAAAAAAAATATATATATAATATTTTTTATAAAATTGTTACATATTTGAGACTAGCGTACATTTCTTTGTATATTATCTAATTTGCCTTTGATTAATAGAACAATTTTTAATGTATGTTTGTTTTAAATAATTCAGAGAAGTGTTGCTCGGCGATAAAATAATTTTAATATTGTACTTATATAATTTGAATTTTGAAAACAAAAAAACGTTTAATTTTATGGTGTATGCATTAATTCGTGCGGTTTTCTAAGAGAGGGCTCTACTAGTATTATTTCGCGTCGTATTCATCCTCGGCTATATTCATTTCAAAGGTACTGCCATTTCGCGTCGTTTTCAGTAGATATAAATTATTTGAGCGTGAACAACAATTTGTTTCATTCATTTGAAAATGTCGAAATTTGTACCAGATAAAGTGTTTTTGCGGGGAGTTCTTCTTCATTATTTTAACATGAAGAAAAGTGCTGCCGAAAGCCATCATATTTTACTGGACGTTTATGGTGACCATGCTTTAGCCGAACGAACGTGCCAAAAGTGGTTTGGACGGTTTAAAAGTGGCAATTTCGACTTAGACGACGGAGAACGACCCGGACAGCCAAACAAACTTCAAGACGAAGAATTGGAGACATTGCTCGACGCAGATGCATGCCAGACGCAAGAAGAACTTGCAAAAGTATTAGGAGTTGATCAAGCAACCGTTTCCAGACGATTAAAATCATTAGGATTCATCCAGAAGCTTGGAAATTGGGTGCCTTATGAATTAAAGCCAAGAGACGTCGAACGTCGATTCTGCATGTTGCTTCAACGCCACCAAAAGAAGTCGTTTTTGCATAGGATTGTCACTGGGGATGAAAAATGGATTCATTATGATAACCCAAAGCGCAAGAAATCGTATGTGAAGCCCGGCCAACCATCAACATCCACGGCAAAGCCGAATATCCATGCTGCTAAGGTTATGCTATGTATTTGGTGGGACCACAAGGGTGTGCTCTATTATGAGCTATTGAAATCGGGTCAGACGATCAATGGGGACCTCTACCGAAAACAATTGATTCGTTTGAAAAAGGCCATCGCGGAAAAACGACCAGAATATGCGACCAGACACGAATCAATAATTTTTCATCATGACAACGCTCGGCCACATGTTGCAAGGCCAGTTAAAAACTATTTGGAAAACTGTGGGTGGGAAGTTCTACCTCACCCGCCTTATAGCCCAGACATAGCACCTTCCGATTACCACTTGTTCAGATCAATGCAGAATGCCCTCACCGGAGTACGCTTCTCTTCAGAACAGGGTATCAGAAATTGGATTGATTCTTTCTTGACCTCCAAGCCGGAGAAGTTCTTTTGGGATGGGATCCACAAACTGCCAGAAAGATGGGCAAACATCATAGCTTCCGATGGGCAATACTTTGAACATTAAATGTATAACAATTTTTTCACAATAAAGTCTTAATTTTCGTAAAAAAACCGCACGAATTAATCTTACCTAAATAAATAATTTTTGCAAGAAATTCTGATTTATTGTATTAATAACCATTTTATTCACATTTACTTTTAGCATAAAATCCCAAGACAAAATGATGGCTTTGAAATACTGAAAACTTACATTTCTCCAACATTTTTAAAAAAAATTTAAATTTTGGCCCTTATATAATTTTTTCTTCTTATATAATCCTTTTTTCGAACCTCTCAAAGCTCATAAATTTAAATTAACTGGATTATATGCGTGTTTCCTTGCGATATTTCATTTGCTAACATCGATGAAAATACATTGAATGTAAACTTACGCAAGTGTTGCACTAAATTCACGCCATTCTGACAAAGGTCAGCAATAGTGGCTGGATTATTTATAAAATCACAGTACTCACACGCCTACGCGGACCAAGAAATGCGTGGCGGTGATGGCACAAAGGAAAAGGTCAACACGAAGAATTTACCAACGGTAGACAGCTTGAACGGAAATCGAGCGAGATTAGTAAGGAAATGCAAATCGCGTTGGGTGGAGAAAATGGAAAATGAGAAAAAAAAGTCATAAGTAAGAAAACTGAAATAGAAGCAGAAAGTAGATGAAAATAGAAGGCGACAAACAAGAAAAAGGAAAATTAAGCAGAAAAAAGAATACAAAAAATCTTTGCACATTATCATAGCAGCCAACGGAATAACGTGAGTTAACGAGAGCTCCATAAAAGCCCTTAAAAAACACAATATACACATGTACATACAATATTTAAAAAAATTTGATATAATTTAATTTAAATTTGTTGTATTTTTTGTTTGCTTTCTGGCAGTTATTTATATGCCTTATTCGGCGAAATTTTTGCATTTTATTATATGTATATGTGTAACGACATTTTCGCTTGAATACGCATTTAATTGTTATTTAGTCCACTTTTTATTTTTCCTATGAAAGCTTTTTCGGTTGTGTTGATTTTTTATTGCATTTTTCTCATTTTTTATTATGTGTCACTGTGTGTCATAAATTACTATTTTCTTTAACAGTGCATTGTTGTTGCTGTAGAATGATAAATATGCTTTAATTTGTGCACATAAATCTACCCATTTAATCACATTCACTGCGACTGAGTTGCTGGAAGATGTTAGAAAGCGCTGTGTCTTTAGCAGTAGCTGTGGCTAAATGTGGCAACTTGGGAAGGATGTGTGAGTAAAGTAGCAGAGCATATGCTTTTGGCGGTTGTAAGTAAAATAGTTGATGGTGCAAAAAATAAAATGCTAATATATGCTGAAGATACTTTCATAATAGGAAAATCTTCCAAATAAGTTTCGCTGATATACATGGTATGGGCTTTAGAAAATTTGATACATGATTAATTAATTAAAACTATGTTTATTAAACTTTAGTTGGAGATTCTCAGTATCCGAAAACTTTTAGGCATGTACAAGTATATCATCGTCATGCATAACAAAAAAAATACCGTTAACTTCGACTGCTTCGAAGCTATAATATCCTTCAAAGGTGCATATTTTTTAGCAAATAGGATATAAAAAGATACTGATGTCAGCTATATCTATAGTAATGCGATTTGAACAATTTGTTAGGAGGTAATAGCGTTGACTTGCATTATAAACTTTGCCAAATTTCGTGAAGATATCTTCTCAGTTAAAAATGTTTTCTAAACAAAAACTTTATTTTGACTGTTTTCGAAAATTGACCAGCTTCTTAAGGAGAAAATAACGCATTCAAAATTGCCGATCGTTATCTCAAAAACTGAGGGACTAGTCCGTATATATACAGAGGGACAGACAGGCGGACATGACTAAATCAAATCAGCTTGTCACGCTGATCATTTATACTTGTATATATACTATAGGGTCACTGACGTTTCATATATTCCTACTGGAAACTTAATATACGCTGTTCAGGGTATAGTATAGCATAGATAAGGAATAATCGACAAATTTTGAATATTTTAACAACAATAACAATAACGTGAGCCTAAAATAATCAGAACTAATCTGGAATTCAAGGACACTTCAACTTGCACTTACAGTAGCATCTTTTAAAAATACGTTGAGAATAGTTTATGCTCTTATAACAACAATCACACATTTGGTAAGTATACACCATATATATACATATACTTGTATATAGTTAAAGTGAGTTACTTAGTACCAAAGGCTCATTGATATAATCGTGTTATGACATAACTTATAACTTTTTTTAAGAAAAAAAGTTCACCTTACATGTATATATATATATAATCTATAATGAGCAACTAAGTAACTATCTCATGCAAAACCATTAACAGTTTGAAAGTATCTTCAAATTTTTGGAATAATATCAAAGCACACACCACGAATAAAATCTTGAAACATCTAAAAATGTGTAACTAAAAATATATATACAATACAAGTACATACTTACATATACATATATTTCTGGAATAATACAGTGTGAAGATTAGGAGCTAAAGTATAATAGTTCTTTTACTTCTTAAGTATTGTATTTTGGACGGTGTTCCTTTCACTTCGGCGTGAATGCTTGCCTCAAGGGGCAAGTGACGGTTTCATAAAATCGATTTTGAATTAATCCAATCTAGAACATTCATAGAATATGGTAAAGTAATTCTCCGAAATTGAACGTAGTTGGAAAGTTACAGAAGTCAGAAAGTAAGGTCTATAGAGCGCGTGGCCTTACACTTGAATTTCTTAACGTGTTTTTTTTTTCGAAACTATATAAAATTAAACTGGCGTCCACGATTTGTCAAAAACGGTTCCATGGATTGCTTTAAAATGGCAGCATCCTCACACATGTGGCTATCGCCCGAGCCAGGACTTTTGAAAAATATATATTTTTTATTTCGCAAAAATCATCTAATTTTGGGTTTAAATGTTTAAAAGCATTTAAAAATTTGAATTTTCAAGATTTGTTAAAGATCCTAGTTCCACCGATAGCCATCTACCTACAGGTTAACATGCAATTTCCTTTTTTGATTTTGGGTTAGCCAGTCTGCTGGAATCATGGACGCCGTTTGTTTAGCCTTTTTATACATGGGTGTCATTCGAGTGATAAATCTCGCAATTATCAAAATATTTTTACTTAAAAAAATTCAAAATTACAGCTTAAGGCTTAATAAATATATAGTAAAAAGTTGGAAGCTCTGTGTTTTTTCCTTTCACTATAAAAGATTTGGAAAAAACTTGAAAAAACGGCCATCACAAGGGATGACCACCTTAAGATCGTTTTGTTTTTCTAAAAACCTTACGAAAAAAACTACAGTAGTCAGTAGACAGTAATGGCTTGTATAGACTCCATCATTTTGGAACCAATAGCTCTACGACTTTGGATTTTCAGAAAGAAATAATGAGCTAGCATCGATCACTATGGTCTTTTATCGATTGTTTCGTTTTATTAAAAAAAAATGTTGCCCAGTAATTATCTTAGAGCAAACGCCAGACCAAATATTCCTTAAATGTTACGGAGTTTCATTGACTAACAAGGAGACATATTCAACGCTTTAGAAAAGCACCATAGCACCTACGCAATATTGAATATTGTCAAAGATAGAAAGCCGGATTAAAGATGGCCGACTAAATGGAAGAAAACATATTTGAGGAGTCCTATATAACTAAACCTTCAGGCATTGCCGGACACTCTAATGTTCAATCGGGACATAGTTTTAAATTAAAAATAACTTTCTACTACAATGGTTGTTAATATCGGGAATTTTACGATGACATCTCCTCTTTAATCACTTTACTTAAAGAGCTCATGATAGTGTTGAACATGTGAAATTATAGAGTAATATCTCTGTGGACTTAAATTGTCAGTCGGAAGAAAACTAAACAGTTTTTCTTTCAGATTGCTATCTAAAGTTCAGTTTTTCTTTCAGATTGCTATCTAAAGTTCAGTTGGGTTTTACTGGGGAGTAACATAATCTACCCTAAGTAATCGCTTATGAGCAATTGCTCACATTCAGTTGATCCTTCGATGTACCCTTTCTTGCAACCAACCAAAAAAGCATCATACAATATAGATTACTGTTCTGGATGGTATGTGTAGATAAGTGATAAACAGAAATAGGTACCATCTATCACAATCTCAATTTTTCAGTACACGAACCGTGTGGCCACGTTTTTACAACATAATCGCTTTGCAAATAGTTTTATGCAATCCTTCAGGTTTTGCCACCAATTAGCACACGAACAGGTGAATGTAGGGGTGTGTATACATATTAAGCGTTATGATTTAATCACTCGTATAAGCTAAATCGCTTCCTTCGATATCGCCGAGTCCACTCGCCATCGGTACTTGAGTGGAAAATTTGCACAAAAGCCACAACTTAATTATGGAAGCGTTCAAAAGCGAGTGAACGCGAGCACCAAAGGAGAGGGTCTCGAAGTATATACATATATGCCACTGCATGTGATATTTATGCGATTATCTTGGCTTGTATACATTTTGTAGCATCTTGTAAATTGTTTGCCTGTTTTTAGTAGCATGATCTGCTCATAATACCCAACGGCGCGTAGCTGGTGAAAAATGTAAAAACATAAAATGAGAAACATAACGGAAAAGCTCACAGGCGCGTAAGTGCGAGTGCTGTAAGCGTTGTTGTTATTGCTGTTGTTGTACTCGTTGACAAGTGCTGAGTGTCATTGACGTGAATGTCGCTTGCGGGACGGCAAACAGCGTGAGTACACTCATTAATCTTGAGGCAGGCCACAAGGGTATGAGTAAGACTAGTGACAGTATATATGTACATTAAGGAGGTTCTTACAACAACAAGTAAACTATGTTTTTTTATAACTTTAAGTACAATAAAGGTCGATGCTATTATATAGTACATATGTATAATATATTATATATTTCAAAAACAAAAAATTTAAATATTTTTAACGATGGGCAAAGGCACGGATACGCCACGCACCAGCTGAATTTTCAACACCTACATGGACGGATCAAATAATGGCTGATGAAGTGGCCACCGGGATTTATTGCGCGGAGATAGATCCTAGACGAACCTGCAAGCTGCCGGAAGTAGTATCTTCCAGGCAGGAGTCTATGTGGTCAGGAAAGCTGCTGAGATAGCTAATAACGCAGGAAACGACATAAAGAACAAATATTGTATATACGTCGATTGCCAAGCGGCAATTAAAGCAATAATCTCTTAACGCATTTTGCCAGGGAATATTCTTGGAAGCAAAGACATACTGGGTTACAGGTCGCAAGGGCATTCCGGGAAACGAAATAGTGCCATCCGCTTGGCTACCGAACCAGTTCCGGAAATATGCACATCGCTAAAAACTAATACACAGCGCAATTTCCGAAAGGGCTAACATACAGATTAGAGTGAAATGGAATGCACACAATCACAACTTACTGGCATCACTTGCGAACCGTATGGGTATTATTAACGGCGACGCATGTAGAATGTGCAGAGAATAGGCGTGAGAGAGACCCTAAAAAACCTCCTTTGCTTCTGTCCGACCTTTCGTAGAACATGGATACCTAAAGACATGGATATCTAAAAGCTTCGCAGTTCAAGGGACTCGATGAAGTATCAGAATTAGATATCATGTCTTTATTAAACTTCGCAAAAAGCGTTGACGTCCTGCACGATGTAAACTTCAGCTCGTATTGAACTCAACCTCCATTTGGATTTACAAAGGACCTGTAGGTCTATGTATGGCCTTGTAGCCAACCAGTATTACCTAAAATAAACTAACTAACCAGTATGACTCCTGTTCGCAACACATCCTGACCTAACGAACCACTATGAACCCTGTTCGAAACACCTTAATTGACTCAGAACGCGTTCATTCTTCAACTTTTATCTATTATCTATTATCGACTTAGTGATTGAAATTAAGAAATTCATATTTAGCCAATTTTTTACCACATTTAGCATCATCCTAATGCACATTCATAAATACATATTTACACAATCAAATGCAAACATTTTTCACGTTATATAAGCTACAAACAGTGACATAAGCACTTGCTCGCAGGAAAGGCAATAAAAATGTGTTGAAAAAAAAGCGAAATTGTTGCAAAAATTTAAAAAAATAACGGGGAAAATAATGTTACAGAAAGAAATATTGTGTGTGAAAAAAAATATGTATATAAAAAACAGTGTGAGGAAGAAGAAAAATTTACGTCCAAATGTTGCAGGAAGTGTCGCAGAAATGCTGCCTGTATATAAGGCAACACTTGAGGTGAATTAAATTTATAAAATTATACGATTTAACTATTGTCCTTTGCTCCGATAATTATTTTATTTGTTTGTGTTGATTACCTGGTGATACAGGCTTGATATTTTCGTAGCTTTTTAAATGCAACGCTGTAATCACCAAATAATATATGTACAAGTAGGTAACCGTCAAACTCTGAGTTTAAAAGCCACTGTTAGAAGCTTCAAGTTAGAGTAAATGTTGAAAAATACTAAAAGAAGTTCGTCGTTCTAAATTGCCAGGTCCATGCAACTGGATAGTATTCGGTTCTAGATCTGGTACATAACTCAATAGAAGAATTATGCGAAGAATATTACCATTGCTAAAACAACAACAGCAAATGATAGTAATGACTGGAGTTGTCTCACTTTTATTGGAGTAAAGATAATCACAAGTGCTCACAAACTTTGAATTCGTCCAAAAAAGTACGCAATGCTCCAAACTTTAAAGCATATCGTAAAGAAACCGAAGTTAAGAATAGGCGGGTACCTGGCGTCTGCCACGTTTTAATTCTTATAGATCTTCGTGGCGTATGTTTCACATAGAATAGCTTCTACTGAAAATAAAATTTCAGGCAACTTAGAAATATGTAAGTTCCACTAATTACCGAAAACATCAAAACATCCGAGAGAAAAGCCCAACACTTGCTAACTACATGAAATTGTATTTTTAGTTCTTCTTGCTGATGTACTTCACAAGATCTAATTTATGACTAGAAAATTAGACTCCACCTTAACAGAATTAAACTAATGTAATGTAATGCAACAATTTCAATCTAAGTCAATCCAAATAGAGGAAAATAGCGCTGCACCTTTCAAACCATCAACCAGATCGTCCGAATGATCCGACGCTCCCGCCTTCTATTTCTTAGACATAGTTCTCATATATTTCCTTTTAATCTAATGGACTACAACTGAGCATTGTTTGATATTCAAATGAGAGCCAATGATAAAATGGAGTTGGTTGTTGAGGTCGATTTCCATTTATGAATAGCAGTTGAGTATACTTGCATTTTGAACACCGCATTGAGGAACAAATAATGTTTTGTGCGTCAGATTATGTATACATTAACGTTTTGCGATTTCCAAAGCAGAATAAGTGATAATTAGCTGTGGAGTTATGAGTTCGTAACCAAAAAATTTAAAACTTCACGGACTTTTTAAAACATCCTCTCTCTTGTGGTTTTGCTCAAACTCTCTCACGTCTGTGTGATGTTCGTGAAGAAAAGCTTTAAGTAAGCGCTGAACATGCGTTGTCCGGAAGCAGTGGGAAATTTAATTGTACACACGGTTAAGCAATGCGGACGCGGTCGGTAAATGTGCGTACAATTGCTGCGGGTTACGTATACGCCCTGTTGGTCTGTTGCTAGCAGATGAATTGAGCATTTTCTATCATATAATGGGTCTGTTAACAGGGTAAAGTCGGTTTTGTAATGTCATAGTGGTATTGAAACAGAACTTTTCTTTTTTAAAGGTGCTATAGTTCGTTCAAATATCCCTAGAGATTTCTCGGGACCCAAGTTCAGATTTTAGTTCTAACTTTAGACTTAAAAAATGAACTACCAAAGCCAATTAGGATCAATTTGGGAGTTCTTCGTGTTTTTCTCACGTCGCCAGCTCAACTCGTCTTGAGTTCATCCCGATTGTAAAACCCTTTCAATATAAGCTTGCCCCGGGATAGGTGTGAAGCACCACCAATGCAACTTAATTAAGTTGTGACATGGCGAAAGTGAGCTTATGCACATAACTTTAAATTTGTTTGTCTATATATCATATGTACTTCGTACACATATATTATATAAGTGTGTGTGCGTGTGTGTGCGGATGCGTGCGCAAAAGCCGTTGCGTGTAGCAACCAACACTCGGATAAACACATTTCGCCGTCAGGTAAATAGGCCACACAGCCAGATATGAAGTAATGAAGCAGCAAAAGTTTAACAACAACTGCAAAAAAAAACAACAAAAATGCTTGCTGCTTAATCAGTAATCAGGCTGACAAATGCAATCAAGCGTTGCAACGCAATGAGGATATGGTATTTCGAGGCAATTACAATGAATGAAAACATCAAGGATGCGATTGCCGTTGCCACGCCTGCCACAGCAACTGGACCAGCTGCAGCTACTTTTCGCGATGGGGCAACATTTCTGTATGTACCATATGAGACAGAAGAGTAGAGAGAGAAAAGAGTTCATACTTGCTCTTTCAAATATTTATCAAGTAACTACAAAAATTACGTTTAAGTTAAGGCCGAAAGAATGGAGTCTATGGGTTTAGAGTTATATTTTACACTCAGAGATGAGAGGGAGAGTGAACGACCGATGAGAGCCAGAGGCTTTAAGTACTTATTATAGGGTTAAATTTAACTACCAAACTAATTGGTAGCCTACTACTGTATATGGTCTATATGTATTGTTCCACAACTACCTTAAAGTACCATTTAAAATCTGTAAGACTCCGACGTATTAGCTTAGCTCAAATATTCTGAGTTATGAGTTTATGAATCTATTTTTCCAGACTCTACCATGAAACAGAAAGGGTAGACAATAAAAACTCTGTTTTCGTGAGTAAAACAACAAAGTCGTAAATTGAACTGTAAAATATTTCAATAATAGAGGCAGGTTAACTCACTGTGGTACAGAAATAATGGTGAAGCAAGTAAAGGTCAAAGAACTTAAAATTCCGGTATGGCAATAGTAAATCGAACAAGAGTGGAGAGAAAAAAATATATTTGATGGTTAGCCAAGAAGTAATGAGGACTGCAGTAAGAAAGAAACTTCGGTATAAAAAAATCGGTTAAGATCATTTTTAAACATAAAGTTGATGTATTTTTAAAGATATTTATAAAATTATAATTTTTCGAAGACGCTAACTAAATACGGATAAATAAAAGGATGCTTTTATAATGTATAACTCTTAAACTCCGCTTATGACGTATGGGTGTTTTAGAGATGTTCGCCTAATTAATATTTGGAAATACTTTACCCAGTTAAGAGCTTTTGAGCCTTCCAGTTGACTGCTGTTGGGCTCATACCAGATGATCGTGATACTATGCTGGGAATTTTCCTAAAAACTAACAGCGTTATAGGGACCCTTAGATTCGGTACCGATTCGAATCACAATTTTTAACAATTTTATCGGGCAAGAAACATTTACAGTTTTGAACAATGCAAAATGCCAATAGAAATACTGAAAGCACTGGAAAGTGGCTCTCACATTTTTCAGAATCGTAAGAAGATAATATGTTTGCAATTTTTTATTATTTCACACTTCCGCTATCTTATCGATACAGCTTCGTCGAAATTTTACAGTAGTTGTGCGACACACTTTTTTATAGTTTTACGTCGGTTATTAGTAATTTTTCTTCAATGAGTTTGCCCATAGCTCTGCACCGTAGAGCAAGACATTCAGTGTGGTCGACAGCAAAAGCTTCCGTTTTTCCTGTGTCGGTCCTCGGATGTTGGCCATCAGCCTGCTAAGTGCGAAAGTTATTTTAGACACTTTTACCGCAGCTTTGTGGCCTAGTTTAACTTTCTGCGCGCATATTCAGTGTTTGGTGCAGTGATTATCGCTGCGATGTCGTCTGAGTAGCAAACTAGGGATTTATTGTCGGGCATTTGCAAAAATACTGCATATATATTTTTGTACCCTTTAAATTACCGTATATACAACAGTAGCATAAAAAAAGCAGCGGCACCCTTAGGTCATGTGGAAGCTAATGAATACTTCTTTTAAAGTTTCATGGAATATGAGAAGTTATATAATACATATATCTCAGTCTCAGTTTTTTTGTTATGCAGTTAATTTTTTTCCATATATGATTTTAACAAAATGTTGTACCAAAGTATAACGTGACATGATGGAATAGCAAAACCTTACTGAACACACTGAAAAAATTTGACAAAAAAATCGTAAACAAACATAACCGCCACGAGCTGTCAAATAATGTCATCCATATTGCTAGACGCTGTATATTGATCATATTCGACGAACTGGGATCTTATACAGTGTCAGCCAAATTCAAATTGTTTATGACGCTTCCCTAGGTATTTAGTTTTGTTTGGAACTGGTAATTATGCAATGATTTTTTGTACTTTGGTGCTTCCTTAATGTAGAGCAGAAAAGCAGCCTCCATGACACATATTGTGAAAATGTCCAATTGGTTATTATTCAAAACTTTTGGTATTCTGGAAAAGCGATTTTATTCATACCTAACTTCATCTTTACAATTCAATGAAAAAGCGACATTACTTGCTTTTGCCCTGAAGTAAAAGAAAACTTTAAAATTATTTTTTTTTGTTCGACGAAATCGCAATTCTTAAAATGATGCATGTCTCAATTTTCGTCTTAAATGCAAATTGTCATATAAAAGGAATATATTCCTGACATTTTTGCGCAGCAAATTAATTGCAAGCAGTCGCTTGCCTCATTTAAAGCGCTGTTAATGATCTACTGAGAAAATGTGTGCAAATGAGTGAATAATAGCAATTAAACGCACACATCATTTCATATACTTAAGATATGCACCTATATATAATATATAAGATATATACCTTTGTATATGCACACACACACACTGATACATATAAGTATGCAGAATAAGCAACGGGTTCAACCCTTTTGCGTTTTCTCTCAGCCATTACAAACTAAAATTACAAGTGCTCTTACGAATTTCCATCGAAATTTATTTCCTCAACCCATTAGCGAAGGTAAAATATAATATAAATATTTCACTCGCACACATACCATTGCAAATGATGCCATGTTGGTAAGGCGAAAGCATTGCAAACACATAAAACTAAAAGCGCAACTGCAACAGAAGGAGGGTGCCTCCACACTTGTTCGCTTGAGCTTGATCCCTCTGTGCAGGCTGAGTTTAAGGACATTCGTAATAAGGTTACACGCATACATGCGCACGAAAAATGCATTGGAATTTGTGCATCCGCACACATACACACACCAAGTAGGATAAGGTCGGTAAGTAGATGCATATGTGCGCTTAGAATAAATCTATAAACTATAATTTTTATGTTAAAGCGGGCGTACTTTGTAGTCATGTATGTGTGCGTGTGACATGCCGATGTAGTCATATGAGTTGGAAATTTATTTGAAAATTCGATATGCCTTGAAAGTAGAGAAAGTTTTTTATTTAACATAGTCAGTAGTAGCATTTATACGTACAGGCGCTAAAAGCTTTTGAAGTTTAACTTAAATCTTTATTATAATTTTAAAAATTTTCCAAATTTTTTCTTCGTTTTGCAAATCAAAAAATATGTTATTGCTCTTAGAAAGCTTTAAAGAAATTTCAAAGTTCTTAAAGGCCCCACCAAAAATTTGGCTAATTTTCTAAATCATTTCTTCTTTTTTCGTATATAAATTTAAAATATATGTGATTTCCCTAAGAAAGCTTTTGAAGTTTGCGAAGAGCTTCCAAGAAATTGAAAAGTTCATAAAAGCTCAAGCAATAATGTCTATAATTCTCTAAATCACTTCGACTTTTATCATTTGTAAGTTCAAACTGGTAAGGAAGGGCTAAGTTCTTTTCAATCTCATCAAATTAAAATTGTGTATAGAATGTAGGCGTGGCAATGGTCCGATTCAGGGTTGTAAGTAATGCATTAATATATAATTAAATTAACATTTTAATTATTTTTTATTTTTTATTTTGTAATCCCAAATGCAGGGTTAAAAAATAAAAAAAATTTAATCCCCTATACCGGATAAAAAAGAAATTAAAAAGATTTTAATACCACCCAAAACTTTAAAATTCTTATTTTTTCGACGAAATCGGAGTTTTAAAAATGATGCGTGTCTGAATTTTGGTCTTAAATGTAAATTATCATATAAAAGGAATATATTCCTCACATTTTAGCGTAGCAAATTAATTGTAAGCAGTCGCTTGCCTCATATAAAGCGCAGATTTTTCGTTTTGCGAACTTCACTTAAATTAATTTAAAAATTTAAATTTGTAATCCTTAAGGTTTTGGATTAAAAATTAGGGATTCAAAAATGAAATTTTAATTTTTAATCCCAACATTCGCCATCCTGATCACTTATATATATATAACTCTATATCTATGTCGATAAGTTTTAGGTATTACAACAAACCGTTGGGTAAAGAATGCTATTATACTCTGTGGCAACATGTTGCAAAATTTAATTTCGCTAATTTTCAAAAAACATAAAGAAAACGAAATGAAAATAGCAACTGTAAGCTTTTGAACAATATTTCCAAAAACTAACCAAATTCTAATTCGCTTCCGGAAAGCTTTATTGCAGCTTTTATTTCACTTTTCACAATGTTCATCGAAGCACAAAATATTATTTGAAATAGATTTACTTTAGCTCTTATAAGTAGATTTTATTTCCTCGCCATACCTATGTGAAATGGAAGAGTAGCGGTAATATATAAAAAGAATATTTATCTCAAAACGATTCTCACCTTAACTAAGTTTGGGTTGCGATGTCTTCTTTCTGATGAGTTAACGCTTTCAAAAAACCTGTTTGTGACAGAAAAGCCAGCAATGAGATATACTAAAAAAGCATTTTTCAAGTGAATTAATTTTGTTGGATGTTTTGATATACGAGTTCTGCGGCTATTAGCCATGGACTAGAAGAATATTCTGCTGTGTGTCTGTTGAGCAGATTCAAAGCCTATACTAGCGCTTACTGGCACGCAGTTCAATAGAGATACTTTAATTTTTTCTTAGAAAAGACCGCTTTAAGATTGTTCATTTAGGTTTAAATCACAGCCACCACGAATCGGCTTCCTGCTCCCCGTGGTACCAGGTTAAAATCTTCGAGAAGACTTCGTAGCCAAAGCTACTGCCAGTTGAGCACCCATCAAACTCAATGACTGATGACATTTGTCGCTTGAACTTTAAATGTCTGTTCATTAGAGTACTCATTCAAGGTTTATAAAATCAGTTCAAGCTGAGTATTATAGCACTATTTCTGACAAAACTATGCTGATATTTCTTGGCAAAGCTGAAAAATAGACATAGTGCATGTGGATTTTAGTCGCGTCTTACGACAGGCATGCCATACCGCGGGTAAATTCTAACTAATGCCCGCTGGAGGAAGTAAGAACTAAAGTAAGATCTTATTTGGCTTCTTGCATATTCCGATCACTAGTATAAATACTTAAATGTATTTACAGATTTCAGAGTAACGCTGCTCTTGTATTGATAGGACATTAGACATATGACTACAGAGAGACATTATCCATTACAAACGTATTACCAGTTCGTTAAGGATTGTCCATTTTTCTTAGTTACTATTGTAAATGTCTTCACTCTTGTGTAAGTGTTTTCTTTAGAGAATAACTAGCTTAAAAATCTAAAAAGAAGCTGCAGTTTGTAGAATGGTTAACTATTTAAAAACTTAGAATGGAATACTTTGAAGTTTTTAAGTCATAAGTTCGTTTCAAATCTATGTGACCATGTGTAACATCTACCTCCTCAAGATAACTTTATTATTCATTATAATGGTTTAAGGCGAATGCTTATTCTATAAAGAGTCTTCTTTTGTTAATACTAAAATATAAAACTAGTGACGAAGAGAACGGAACTATAGCTTAATTCATCAGCTATTAAAATATTTACTGCTTCATTAGTTGACGGTATCAAAGCGAGAGTGTTGTTGGAAATACTATGTACAGAATTTCCGATTCTTGACACATCGAATCTGAACACAAGTGCCGATGCAGAGTAGCAACTTTCAAACAAGAAAGGATGCCAGAGAACAGAATAGCAACTTGGTCAACACCTAACCACGTTAGGTTATCATAAAAATGACCAAATCTCAAATAACTACTATTACCAACTACTTGGTTAGGCTTATTAAGTGTAGATTATTTTGGCAGGGATAGTAGTTTGGCTCGGAAGATCTATTGTTATAGAAACAGAAATCTAGAACAGAGAGAGGTTAAAATATTAAGAGAGCGGAACTTTGACTAATTTTCTCTAACACGCCTGGTAACAAATCTGGAAACAACAGGATATCTTGTTAGAAATTGTAATAGTAGCGGAGAATCGAAATCACCTTTCAGTGGCACTATAGCAGAGTCTCAATATTATTAGAAACCGATGGCGGTTAGCACTGTCAACTAAGAATAAAGTAAATTTAATTTGAGATCGTGACTATATACCAGTATACGATCAAGAATGCATTCAATAGAGATTACGACATTTTTATCCCCATACTATTTTTGGGGTGCGTTTAACAGGAAAATAGATTAGTTGGGACATAAAACGTCATAGTCTTGTACTTTATCATTCTTAATATATGTGATATTATATTAATTAAGAAGTGCTGAAACCTATTGGAAAAGCTCTTTAACTAGTACGAGATCACACTGTAGAGTATAGGAGTATAGGGAGAAACTTTAAAGTGTCTTCCGGCAGTAAATGAGAGTATAAGAAACAATATTCAATATCGATCGATAGGAAGATGTCTACTTAGAGAAAGGAACTAGTAAGTGATCGGAAACCAGTAGAATATGAACAAGAAAACAGGTTCGGTTGTAAAGATAAAAAAATGTTTCGATATGCCTAGATTTTGATTGAACAGTCTGTGTGGCAGCTATATGCTTAAGTAGTTCAATTTGAACAATTTGTTTGGAGATTGTAGCATTTAGGGGAAATTTCAGTGCGATATCTCGAAAATCGAGGGATTAGTTCGCATATGGTATATACAGCCGGGCAGACAGACGAACATGGCTAAATCGCTTCATTACATATACATTTTATAGAGTCTATGATGTTTACTTCTGGATGTGACAAACTTCGTAGCAAACTAAATATACTCTATTCAGGATATAAAAATGGGCATTTATAGATTATGCCTGGATATTTATCTAAAATAGCTGACATCCACTTACACTTTATAAACTGAGGTTTCGAAGCTGCTCCTCTAGCGTCTGTCTTCTAATATTCCCAATTAGCAAAACGTTTATTTTATCACTTCTCTACTTTTATAACACATTTCTTCACACAAGTGCTCGTTTTTAATAAGTTTCCTTATTATGCAATCACACTCATATACAAACACTTCAGCAAAAAGATTGCAAATAAAAGTATATGAATGTATGTGTGTTAGTCACACAAACAAATTCATGCAAAATTATTAATCCTTGAGCTTATAGCAGCTAGCACCATTCGAGCGGAAGTGTTACAGATGCATTGTACCCAGCGGTGTACCAAATATAATACATATGCATGCATATGTGTGTGCGCAGGTGCAAAAGTAAAAACATTAAGTAGAAAATAAAACAAGAGAATTATGACGAGAGTAATAAAAATTGTACTTGTACTGCAGTCGTAAACAACATTGGTTTTATGGATGAATGGATGAACTAATCAAATATGTGCGCACACATGTACTCACATGCAATCGTTGTGTTACATACAAGTATGTATGTGTGTATATGTGTACAAAAGATATTGATTGTTTGCTATTGAGCTGGTGTTTTTTGTTTGTTTTGCAGAACAAATCATGCACTTGTGTACCGGTGAAGTGACTAACAGGTAAATGCATGATTTGCTTCAATTATTTTATGTACGTAAGTATGTATGTATGTATGGTACATATTTGTCTGCAAGCGCTTATGGAAACTTGCTATAAACAACGGTGTAATCTGGTGAAAGCTTTAACTGCACATATACAAGTGTATAAGTATGTGCAAGTCTGAACGAACCATGTAAAACAATAAATAGCAAAACAACAAGCAGAAGTGGCAATATTTGTTTTGTATGGTGTTGTGTTAAACAAAAAAAAAAGAAAAGAAATCAGGTTCTGTTTATGGTATACAAGTACATATACTTTTTTTATGTTAAAAAACATTAAAGTTTTTCCATTGGCATAACTTTTCAATAAAATTAATGACAGAATTCATAAAAAAAACAAGCTATAATACCTTTCAGAGGTGCATTTTTTATAGTAAAAAAACTGTGTTGGTTATTGTGCTGTAACGAAAGCACGATCCGCATGCGGTGGCTGCCAGCAGGAGAAGAGAGTTTTTCATGTGTTGTATAGTCTTTTATAACAACAGGAGGCGTCCTCGAGCCTAACTGTTGACTATATATTCGCTGTTCTGTTTTGTGTCGTATTCGTTTCAGCGTTCCTTGTAAGCCAGGAGTAGCTGACTTGCTGACATGGTGTTGCCATGTTATATTGTCGCATAAGTGAAATATATTATATTATATTGTGGCTCGTCCCACAAAACCCTTGCATAATAATCTGTATCAAATTTCGTGAAGATATCTTTTAAATAAAATTATTTTTCATACAACAACAATTTTTTCAAAGATGCTAGCATTGCCTTGAATAATAACCTATGTCAAATTTCGTAAAGAGACCTTGTCAAATAAAATATGTTTTTCATACAAGGACATGATCATTTAGCTTGTATGCCAGCTATATCCTATGATGGTTTGAAATAAGTGGTTTAGACATATTATCAGCTCCTTTAGGAGGAAAGGACGTTTGCAAAATTTCAATTCGATATCTCAAAAACTGCTTCGCCTATATACAGACGGATATGGCTTAATCGACTTAGCTCTTCACACCGATCATTTACTATATATTTGTATTTAATAGGGTCACCGACATTGCGTTCTAAGTGTTACAAACTTCATGGCAAACAAGGTATATGTTTGGGGTATAAAAATAAGGTTAGATCATAGTGAACAGTGACAAAGCGGTTACTGAGTCGTCAACATGGTGTAGGGAGAGGCGAGCAAAGAGAGTGTAAGCTAAAATAGTATTCTGAGAGACCGTCTATTCCAATACTTTCCCAAGACTGTGATTGTTCTCGTACCTTTACATCGCTTCTTAAACTCAAAAATATTTGGAGAATGTTTAATGCCATTGCAACAATAAACATAACAGCAACTATCTGCTTCTTCATTCTAGTATTAGTAATTAGAATTGAACTGAGACAACTTATAGATTCTCAATTTTAATTTACCGGCTAAAAATACTTCGCAATGAAAGTAAATATTTATGCGCCTAAACTAAAGAGGGAAACAAAATCTTTTGTTTTCCTAACTGAGCGCTATGCAGACAGTTGCTTGAATAAAAAAAAAATATTAACATACGAGTACAATTTATGTTTTAATATGTCCTGAAAGTTAGCGGAATATCAACATTTTCCGAAAAACGTTACTCTTTTAAGATATTTGTTGTAACATAAAATTTAACTTAAATTCTCTTTTTGGAAAATTCTAAATATTTGCGCTTTCCATAATTTAGCCTTCTATCAATTATCAAATTCAGTTCCGTTGTATTTCTGCATCAAGCTAGCTTTCATTGTAATTAATATTCAATTCTGTTGAATTTCAGTGATTCCTTGTTTTTTGCACGACTTTTTATTTATAAATATAAAACTATTCAATTTGATTTAATTTTAAAATCTTGTGTTTTACTTCTTCCTGCATTCATGCGCTGTCAGCAGTTTTTAGTTGAGCACACATGTGTACGTGTTGTTTAGTATTGACATGCGACAAGTTGCGTAACACGGTAAAAGCACTTTCAAATACAACAACAAACAACAAAAAAAACTCACCTGAACATGTTTTTAACAGCTAGAACAATGAGAAAATACACTATGCACACATGTCTTTTCTTACTTCATACCAACTATTGCAGAGCTGCGCTTAAGTGTAGATTGTACCATGACAGGTTCGTTCATAAAAATGTTACTCATACGCACCAACACACCAAAGGAAATGACATGGTTTTATGCAGTACTACATAGTATACAGATACATTCATATAACTTTATACACACTAATGCATTTATGTGCGTATTTATGCTGTATATACGTATATACTGCGCATATGTACATAGTTATGTAAATATGTATGCGCTTGTGAGACTCATGTAGGTGTTTGAGTACAAAAAAAAATAAACAAAATCAAACAATGAAGATGATTCCACACTGCCGAAGGTGCTGTGGAAGGAAGTAAAGCTTTGCATTACTACATGAATCAAGCTATCTTATTTATTCAGCTATTTATGGAGCAAAGCAAACGGGAAATGCAAAGCGCAAATGGCGTAGCGCAAAACTGCAAATCAAGTTGAATTACAAAAATAAATGGGGACTATACAGGGATATAACTGTTAAGGCATTTATTTTGGGGCATGAAAAGTGTTTTTGTTTGACTAACAAAATCTTCAAGTCTATAGGAGCAAATAAATTTTTTTGTTGTTTTTAAATTATTATTTTTGGTGGTCATGACTCTGTTTTTCGAATTTTTATTTATCAGGAAATAAGTGTGTCTGTAATTTAACTGAAATTAACTTAGTATAATGGTTAAGGAGATTTTTAGCTCTCAGTTCTTTGAAAAACATAGTATTTGTGAAGATGTGACAAAACATCAAATGTTCGAATCTCACTTGATGAAAAGTTAAATTAAGGAAAAACGGCAATTTTTAATATTATGTGTTATAAATTTCTTTTACCAAAGAAACAAATATTACTTAAGAGAAGTACGAAACTAAATTTAAAGTACTTTCATGGCACTCCATGATGAGATAGAATGAGATGCCACCACATCATATTTACATATTAGCCATGGACCAGCAACTAGTTATGACAAACAACAATTATACCAAAAATGAAACGATCGTTTAAAATACATCATGTGACTAAAGATCATATGACCAAAAAGCACATGATAATTGTATATATTATGTATTGCACTTATCATAAGACAGCTATTTGTATAAACAGATTTCGGAACATCATTTCATTTTGATCAACACTTGATATGGTTATGCAATATTTTACTACAATGTACAAAGATCGTGGGATTTAAGATCTTGTGATTAAAAATGATAAAACTAGTTATAATTATTATTAACTGTTACTGAAAAACGTGTCATGTTATGCCAATACATACGTAGGTCAACAAATGATGAAATCAATTTCACTTAACACCATCACATGATCACACTATACATCACATCACTATATATGTACACACACATACGTTAGACTAATTGGCAATTTACAAAAACAACAAATAAAAAAAAAACAAGAATCGAAAAATTGCATGGCTAATATAGTAAATATGACAAAATATCACGCGATTTATATCATGTAATTGTCATAATATACCGACATCATATGATTTCATAGCATATGTCTTAAATTTGTATCAAAATGAAACACAAATTTTAATATTTGGTACATATTTTCAGTTTTTCCGTTTACTCTGATTTCCTATTGGCTTTCATGCTTTCGCAATCTGAGACACCCTGCTAAGCCATGGATAGACAACACAGCTCTGACACATGTCAAATTACAAACATGACCCTGTCAACGTAACAATGATTGCTTGGGCTGAATGACTGCTGAGACTGCTTGTGGTGCACCGCCTAGCACTTGCTCTCAGTGAACGCACTCAAGCAACAACTTACTTACTGCGCCCACAAAAGTATGCTACTATTTAAACTTTGTGCTCAGCACTACAAACATATGTACTTATCTACCAACATATACACATATACCATAAGAGTATATACACCACTCAGTACTTGGGTTAGGCACTTCACCAACAAAAGCAACAACAACCATATGCCATTTATATCCTTATACGTGGATTTGTTTGCTGGTTTTAGCTTTTGATTCGCATTTCTATTTGCCACAGCTTACAATGTTTCATGGTTGCTGGTTTTCTACAATCAACTCTGTCACATATTGTTTTTATGCATTTGATATTGTTGTTGCTGCGACTTTTTTTCTAACTGCTCCTGTCATTATTACATACTCTTTGGCTTACTTTGTTCACATTTGCAAGCAAGCCAGCTGTTTGTTTTCGCTGTTTTTGTTTTCCCGCTGTGCAATTGTGCGTCAAATCCCACTGTACACACGCGCTCACACACATATTTACATGAGCTTTTGCATTTATTTTTTTACCAATAATATTTTTTATTTAGATTTTATGTGACAATAAAAAGAATTCACCGTTGTCAAGCCTTTGCTGGTCCAGAGGTATGGTACATACTATTGTTGGATTAATGTAAGTATAACAAATGTTAGGGGAGGGGCAATTGATAAATTGAAAACAAAATGAACAAAAGGAAACATTAAATTAAGAGATTACGTTTTTGTACCACTTACCTTTGCCAAGCGTTCCGTTGCGAAGTTACCAGCTATTCCCCTGAGAGTATCTGAAATTGAAAAAGACAGAAGATAAGAGAGAGATGATTTAAAATTTAAATTATTACAAACAGTAGGGAGTGAATTATTCTAGCTTGAACAAGTTTTAAAATTGAAGTTTCTAACGAAAAATCGTTATATTCTAAATTGTTTCAAGTTCCATTGACTTAGTGCGAAAAAAATCTTTGGTCGTAGGAATTTTATAAAAAATCGGTTCTGTATATTCTTAAATTTAGCTTTCAGCTCCACTAAGCCTTAGTTGTAGCTAAAATATTTAACATTTTGAGTGCATGAATTTTGATTTACTGAATCTGCTACCAAAGTGAGGTTAGCAATGGTCTAGACTCTCACTAGTTATTAAAAATGATTGATCGATTTGAATGAATTAAAATGGATTCGTAAGCAAAATAACGCTTAAAAATTAAAATTTGGATTAATACGTTGTATCAAATTTTGGTTCCGAACAGAAACCAACCCGAAGAAGATGTTCCTAAGTACAGAATTCGGGACTTTGAAATCTTGTGTGTCGGGAAAATCACATGAAAACTCAGAAATTTGCTAAAGCGACGAATTCTAATACCAGGTGGCTGGATCGTTGCAAACAACGGTGTCTCCCTAAAACAGGCCAGCCAAGGAAGATGTGTAAAGGATATTCTGATCATCCTTGAAATTTCGATACGTAAAATTTATGTACTTATCAGAACTTCTATCTACTCCGACAGAAGGAGTTAGCAGACCTTTAAAGTTTCTCATTGATCTGGTGAGACCTAACTGTACAAGAAAAGATCGTAACGGTATAAGAAAATGCACACCCGCTGCCAATGCGGTAATAATTGTACGAGGCTGACATTTCTGACAAATTCGATATGATCCAGCAGCCATATGACAACAATTCTACTAAATCTGCATAAAAACACTGAATTGGTCTAAAACTCAGCAACACTACTTATCCGTTTGTGACTTTTGAAGATATGATCTCAAAAAACAAAAAAAGGATTCTTAGAGATTAGAGGTTAAGGATTCGTGAGGAAAATCCCAACCAGCTCCTCCATAGATTTGTGTTTTCTAGTCAGATATGTCATTTTTTAATATTTGAAAAATTTGCGTTTGTCGATGATAATCAACTAATTCCCTATTTAGTGAATATAGAAATAAATATCTCATAATTCCCCTTCTCTAGCGCCTATTACATATGTAATTACTTCTCTTTTTTTCTTATCACCGTATTCTTTATACCGCTCATCTCATCTAAACCCACAACTTGCCACTCTCATTATTTGCTACTTTATATTCTTCCCGCTCACGCCTTGATTTGTCTACTTCAGTTACCTTGATTTGAATAGTCGTTAGCACAACTTACTTAGCACCTTATCTATTTAAACTTCGAGTGCGTTGTCTCAACTTGCATAGGCAAAGAGTTGAGCACAGTGTAGATACGGTAATCGCAGAAACAGGAGCGAATGATATTAAAGCAAATTAACTTGCTAACAACCAACTTAGCTGCATGCTAATGCTATAATTATGCTCCATAATGCATATACTCAGATATTTATGTGCTTACTAACGCTCAGTATTGCATGCTAGTGAGCTTTGGCGTTCATGGAAAATCATTGACGAATGAGAATTCTGATAAATGCGATTATTATCGTTCGGTTTTAATTAGAAATGAAGGAGTTTGAAATCGCTAGTTTTAACTAAAACAGCAGAAATAAACAAATAAAAAATATTTAAAAAATTTTAAATTCACCATACACACTTTCCCTTTCCACTAATTTGGTTAGTTCAGTTTTCGCGATTCTTTATTTTGCTATTTGTTTTTTTTTTTAACAACTCATGCATGTGTAAGCTGCGAGATTCATTCTAGGATAGTGAAATGTAGTACAGTTATCCTTTCGCTTTTATACGCTTCGCTGATTACTATGCAACACTGGGCTGCTGCAATACAATAGTGGTATTTTTGTTGCTGTTCGCAATTCGATACGGACACGTAGTCAGTGTGTGCCATTTTTTTCGCAGGCATTGTGTTACGGCATCATAAATAGTGAGTAAATATTATCTAAATCTAGAAAGACAAAATTTCGTACTAAACAAATTTCTCAGACATTTCATCTTTTTATTGCTGGCTTAGAGCACGCGGTCAACATGGACACTAGCAAAGAGAAAATACACCATATTTTATAGTTTTTCTTCGATAAAGGCGGCCGAAATGTGATTAGTATTTATGGTCCTGATATTGTAACAGTCAAATAATTGCAATTTTGGTTTCGTCAATACAGTTCCGGTAATTTCAATGTCAAAAATGCACCACGTTTTGGAAGACCAATTGTCGAAAATATCGATAAAATAATGGAAATCGTAGAGTCTGACCATCATATCAGCACTGTTACCCAAGTCAATTGTCTAAGAGCTAGACATTGCGTGAAAGATCGTTTGAAAGCATTTGAATAAGGATGGATACACTAACTAAAAGCGCGATAAATCAATAACACATGCTTTAGAGATATACAATTCTAGACCCGATATGGTTGGAAAAAGCTTTAAAGGAGCCGGTGTCAAATTTGTGGGATCGCTCACATTTAGGTGAAAATCTATGTAGCGGAACCTACACCACCGATTTCAACCAAATTCCAAACTAATATTACATATTATCCTGGCATTCCTACACTACAGTGTGAAAATAGGTGAAATCAGACAAAAACCATGCCTACTTCCCATGTAACACAATTTTAAATTTCATTAGATTTTTTCCTTTCCAGTATACAAATCAAGAACCAATAAATACTTGTATATCTGGATAAAACTTTACACAAATACTGACCTCAAGGTATGCTCAAAAATTGTCGAAATCGGACTATAACTTTTGAAGAACAGTCTGTGAAATATACTTGTATTATTGATATTCCTGGAAAATGCTTCTTTGATAATAATATAAATAAGAGAAGTATAATTTTATCTGACAGGAAGTAAAATGTAGTAATAAAACTAAGGGAGTCTGTGACCTTCAGAATGAGTTAATATAATACCAAATTTGATTTTAATCCATTTGCGATTTCGTCGCACAATGAACAACAACTAAAGTTATTTAGCCAGAATTGATCCTTGCAAGTTGAAAAACTATAAAATGTTCGGTTACACCCGAACTTAGGCCTTACTTACTCCTTTTGTTGTCGATTGTTTTAAAAATTGTTGGATGGTGAGAAGGTGCGCTCGTACTTATCTGCTATGATTGTCGACGTACACTTGCACCTATTGTGAAAGCATTTGATTCGTTTTTTATAAATTTTCCCATAAAGAGCTTCTATGCTTCTACTTTATGCGTATTTTTTTGTTAATTTTCTGGATAATTTTGTTTTTGGAATGCAAAGATGCAGTGGAATGCTCTATACTAGTAGAAGAAGTGATTAGGGTGTTAGATTTTTGGACCAAACATGGCATAATAGGTAAAACTCCTCTTAAGTTTTTTAGCCTAATATATCAAATATAAAAATGTTTGTCTTCCCGTTTACTTTATTGAACGTTTGAGTTAATATGATTACTATCCCAACAAAATTAAGTGAGAATGTTTCGTTGGTAATGTGAGTTGGTAACAGGAAATAAATAAATTTATGTATGTCTTCATTTAGTCCACAAAAGAAATAAACGAACTGATCCGTTCTTCCAATAGGCGTTATTGTGGATATCTCGAATAATTAGTAAGTTCTCTTCGGTGGAGATGTAACCTCATTTGGTAATAAAAATATGCTTAAAGGGCTTGCAACTTCGTCCAATAACAAATAATCTCCTTCAACACAACATTTTTGCTAACAACTCGAAATATTTCAGACTCCTGAAATTCCTACGAATTTGCTTCGATTCCACAAAAATATTAGCTCTAACAGAAGTATATTTGCGACATAAATTCCTCGAGTTTAATGCTTTTAATGGGAAAATTGTGTCTATTATGAATTGCACTGAGCTATATACATATTTACATAACTGTACGCATATTTCCCACGTGCACTCTATTTGCATAAGTTTGCCAACGAAAAAACGCATAAAAAGAAAATAAAAATAAATTAAGAAATGAAAAGCGAAATTGATTGCCAGAAAAAGAAAGATGTTGCGTAAGTTGACAGCAAGTAAATATTAAATAAGTTTTGTAATATAAATATTTATGCGTGTATATGTGTGTACAAGTGTGTGTGTGTTCAAAACTATTCTATTTGAAATTACATTCAATTTATTTTGAATTGGCGCTGTCAAAGTGAATTTTGATTTGAAGCACACCAAAGGGACGAAGCGGCGCGCACATATACATACATACACATTCGCATACATATATGTATGTATATATTCATATATACATCTATAACTACTTAGAGTGCTGAAGCATGAAAAAGCTCTCACATCCAATTCTGTGGCATAAGAAAAAAATTTTTTACCGACATTCCTGGGGCATAAGCGTTCGCTGCGCTGCATATATTTATGTCAATTCAACTGCAAGGTGTTGTGAAATATATAAAATTTTCACGAATTAAATTGCATTAAAATTGCAAATCAAATTTACCGTAATGTGTCCGCAAGACATAGAGTCGAACGCGTGCACGCACACATGCATCAACGCGTATAAATTCAGCGAATAGAGCACAGCTGCACTGCGGGGCGCTTGCTATTTACAGAATTCGAGTAAAAATTATAAAAAAAAAACAAGAAATTATTAAAACATTAACTTCCGTTACACCGAAGCATAAATACAAAATATACCCTTCACAAATACAAAATATTTCTTACAAGAACTTGATTGTGATCGGTTAGTTTGTATGGCAGCTATAGGCTATAGTGATCCGATCTGAACAAGTTGTACGGAGATTGTACCGTTACCTTAAATAGTAATTTCTGTTCCAACAAAAGACTGTTCAAATATACAGATAGACAGACATGGCTAAATCGACTCAGCTCATCATGCTGATCATTTAGGTATATATTTTATAGACTCTCCGACGTTTTCTTCTGGAAGTTACAAACTTTGTAGCAAACCTAATATACCCTGCTCAGGGTATAAAAGAACAGGAAAAAATAATAAAATAGAAGAAATAGTAGCTGACGAGCTAAAGAAAAATATAACGGTAAAGTAAATACAGTAACAGTTGACGATTGACGATTGACTTGGAAGTCTTGACTCACTTTGAGAAAATGCCGAAGTAACTCCAATTTTATTTACCCAACTAGTTCTCAGTGTGGACCAAAACTTGCTTTGACCTTCTTCAGCATTTTGTGCAAAGTAGTAAGATAGCACTCTGTTATGGGCCAAAACTTTGCAAAATCAAAGGAAAGTAAGAATAAAAATCATATAGATTAACAATGTAGGAGAGTGCTTTAAGGTAGTAGTCTGGTAACTTGGTTTGGAAAAATCGTTTTCTTCGAAAGTGCTACACATTAAAAATACATTAAATTTTACAACGAAAATCAAAATATTGACGAAGTTATAGCACCTAAACTTTAAACGAGTTTTTCTCGAAACAACGTTTTTACGGTTTGTATTAAACAATTTTCTATCCAACCGATTTGGCTGAAATTTGAATATGTTTTTTTGAGACGCTCACATCAGTGCTACGAAACAACAAATTTCAACAAAAAAAGACAAAAATAAATTTTTTGTACACTTTGAGATACTATAAATAATAATTTACAAAACGAAACTGATTGAATTTTATTTTTTTCAAATAAAATATTCCCAAAAAAGTTACCAGACAACTACGTTAAGCATCTTTAAAGGACGAAGACTTGTTTTTGAGCTCAGTTAGTCCACTCAACAAATGATTGCTAAAATTGTTAGCTACGAAAGTCTGATCGGCCAGCACTGTCAAGGAAATCTAATAGGCTTTCATTTGTTATCATTCCGTTAACTTTGTTACGAAGATGATGACGCGGAGGCCAGCTCAAATCACATTCGGTGTACCATATATGACCAGGATTGGGGATTGTTCTATAGTCTATGCGTACTCTATTTATCGGCAAGAGGTTAGGTGTTCCAACAAAACTTTAGCCACCGAGCGATCCGAGAACTTCTAACAGTGGAAGACGGAATCTTAGTTGAGTAGATGATTTGAATTGGCTTGGAGAGAATTGACTATGTCGAAGTCAAGCCTGCACTGTTACAATATTCATACCTCCATTCTGGAAGGCTTCCTCTTGTTCGGTGGTTCAACTCGAGTTCAGTTAATTCACTGTCTGATAATTTTAGTCAGAGCAGGAACACATAAACTTAATGAGTTCTTTCATGGTGGTTTAAACCAAAATTGAGTGATTAATAAGTATTCCTAGGAATATTTTGATGTCTTTAAAAATGCTGCATCTGAATTTTTCGTGGTGATAATCCGGGACAGAGTTGATGGAAGAGCTTACTATCAGTTGCTTTGCAAGAAAGCTAATTACAAACTTCATTCGCAAGTTAGCATTGAAAGTTATTAGAGATTATCCGACTACATTCTATGAAGCTTCTGAGTATTTATTTCACACTACTGCAGCAGATAAGCTGATTAAGTGAGGTAACCTGGTGTTAAAATACGTTTGACTAATTAATTGTGAACTACTAATGTATCCGCTGGTTGGAAAATATGAGTGGAAACAGCTCTAATAAAATTTACGAGTTCAATGTTGTAAGTCGCCAAAGAACTTTTTCACTTTTTCATTGTAAAAATATTTTTAATAAAAATTTCTGATGAAGAGGTCTCTCCTCATTATTTTAACTAACTAGTTTCGATCTGGTCCAATACAAACTAGATTCGTGAGGCAAATAGCGCCTTATTGGATGGTTTTGATTTACAATGAAGTTTTTTTTTTGTAATTATATTCAATTTAACTATTGTAGTTTCGTACTAGTCTCTCGCAAATGAGTTGAAAAGCAATTCTTTGGTAGACAGATTTAATTTATTTTAGTGAAAAGTTTGAAACATTAAACAAAAAGTATTAAAAAAGTAACGTAATAATGGAATAAGCCTGAATTAATTTTAAAATATATTTTTTAGGGATTGTTTTTTTGGCAAAATATAAATGTATTTATTTACAATTTATAGTACTGTTTGGGAGCATTTTCTTTGCCAAATTTGTCTTCGTTTTTATTTCCAAATACAGTTATTGCTTTGAAGGTCGCTGCCTGACTAGCAAACAGAGCTGATATATTTTCCTAGTAGTACACATATGTTACCTATTCAGTTTGAAGTGCAAATGTGCGTCTGTTTGTGTGAAAATACAGTGAAAGTTGTGGAGTTCAGTTGAACGATTATATCAGTGAAATTAAATTTATGTCAACAACTAGAACTTTAGTAGTTTTAAAACTATTAGGGAAATTGATTTTTCATATGCATATTCCCAACAAAAGAAAAAGAAAATAAGAAATTTTAGTTTTGAAATGTGAAATGTGAAACTGAAATACACTTTGTGTATGTGTAACATATGTATGAAGTAGAAAATGGAAAGTGGAAGTGGAAGTAGAAGTTTTGGTATATGGAAAATGTCACACACATAAGCTTTTTCCGCCTTTTTCTGTCATTGCACTGTCTTAAATACTTATGTTGTCAAGAGTGTTGCCTTGAGAGTTTAAAAATTGTTAACGTGAATGTTCAAAAGAGTATATAAGCCCAACCAATACTAGAGCAGAAGATCTTGATTTCCAATTAGTTGATAAAATGGCAAAACTACTCTTTCTCGGTCTAACTTCTAGGTTGTTCGGAAATTCCCTTTCCTTTAATACTCTTTAGAGTGAGAGTGATATACACTTTAAGATTTAAGCCTCCGCAGGCAGAGAGTACACTTCGTCGTTTCCAGAATTTTAGTATTATTGATGGCCGAAATTGCGACATCTCTCAATAGATAAATTTTAATGCACTCCAAATACAATGGATGCGCTTTAAAAATATATTGAATTTTAAAATAAGAAGGGGCAGGTGAACTGTTAGTTCCTAAACGGATCAAATTCGATCTGTTTAGGTTACCGCCGTAAATTATGGTTGGTTAGGACGGTGAAGAAGTCAGCAGAGAAAACTGGGAAACTGCTCAATTCTTTGAAAAACCGAAGGGTACTGCGGAATTTTTAATGGCCGTTGAGAGACGTGTGTCTACTCCAGAAATGAGTCCTCACAATGAAGAAAGTTCATAAACATTAGCAATTCTAATTCTAGATCTATGCGATGCCAATAGAGTTGAGAGCTCTAGTCAATTCCGTAAAAAGATAGGGAGTGAGAATTCCTAATAAAGATTTTGACAATTATGAAAATATCAAGGTTTCTTATAGCAAGATGGTCATTCCAATGATTTACCACAGTAAATGGTACTCATCTATACCTTGGCATTGGATTGCGAAGGAGCCTTCTCAAATTTTCAGTAACCAGACTTTAAAGTGCATTGAAATATCGTTAGAACTCAGTGAAACCTTCTCAGACTGCCAGCAACCAGAGCTTAAAGTTCATTGAAATACATTGAGCGCTCATAGCACATCATGAATTCCATGGCTGGATCATTTATATACTCCAAATAAATCAGATATACCAGTAAAAAGTCTAGGTCTTAGACTCGACTTTCAGTTAACATTTAATTCCTGTATCTAAGAGTCCAACAGAATTCAAAGCTTCTGAAAACTTAAGAACACTTAAATGAAACGTGGAATGTTTTGTCTCCACTCATGAGAAGCGAGTTTGATGCGATTGATTAATTAATTAACAAAGATAGCACAATGTGACCCTTTATGGACAAGGAGAGCGAGGAGTTGTGCGTAGAAAGTTTCTTCATGGGCGGTAGTTAACAATCTCCTTCTAAAAAATTATTCCTGTTTCTAATGATATGATCCACAAGATTGATATTGTTAAGCTCTCGGACTCTCTTTCTATATTACGTTCAAAATTTGCTAAGAATACGACAGTACAAAAGTTTGAAACCTTATAGAGTTGATTAGGATACCAATGCATAATTGATTCTCATGTGGACTGCTTATCTGCTGCTGCCTTGAAAACTCAATTTTTACTCACCGAATTTTAATTTAAATAATCGAAAAACTTTGTTAATGTTATACCTTTAAAGCCACCCTGAATAGGCTCATATTACGCTGTTATATTTGAGTAATTGTAAAAAAAATATTATTAACTTTCCGTCGAAACAAGTTTCTTCGCTTCATAAGTTTTAAAAATTGTTCTCTTGATTAAAGTTCATGCGAGAATAATAAGCCGAAAAATTGTAAGCCGCATGATTTTTTGTTTTAGTTCGCTAAAAACGTAAAGGAATAACTTGGCTTACCGCCACATAACCGCTAAAGTGTGGCCACTACTGTTTGCAGTTCATATGTGGTTTTTAATTTTACTTTACTTTTAGTTTTGGTTTTTAATGCGGGCTTCAGTAATGGCTGCGAGTGGATCACAAAAAAGTTGTGGTGTGTGTGAAAAATAGAATTTTTCGTACATAAAATACGTAGCACTTAAAAATTGATATGTTGGCGTCAAATGAGAAGTTTAGAATGTGAATATTTTGGGGAACACATTAGCTCATAGCTCAAAACTAAGCCACAGCACAGTGATGGTTTTAAAAACCAGTTCCGAAAATCCGAATGTATTTCGAAGTTAAATTGGCTTCAGATAAGGTGAAGGCATTTCAATAGCATACACAGCAGAATTTAAGGTTTATGTTCACTATGAACTCTAAAAAGTTCCCAAATAATTTGAGGAATGCTACCGAGTTGACAGTTGGCATTGGCAGGATAAAAACGAGGTTATGTTTAGGTTACATAGACCCTGCTATATGTAAGATACGGTTGGTTTTTTACGTTGACACACCCGCATTTCGGTTAGCCCACTTGGACAGTTGAATAAATATTCTTTGTAACTAGCTGTGTCTTTCGAAGGTATGACATCGAAGATGTTTCAACCTCAGCCCAGTTACAGCCAAACAATTGAGGTGAGAGTGCTGAGATGTTTCTATCAAGCGTTCCTCTAGACAATTTTGACAACTGGCGGGCGACAAACAACACTAGCGATGCGGTAAGGTAAGCCGCGGAGTTTGTACTTATTCCCAGACTAAAGTTTTGTCCTTTGAGAGAAAATCGTTCTTTCGGGCAGTTTAAACGCGACTTTAACATCTTTTTTGGTTGCGAAATTCATCGTTATTAATAATTGGCTTACAGTTATAATTTACAACAACATCAAAAAAATAAATAAAAACTTACGCTAAATTTCCTGCCTAAAATTAGGTCTGCCAAGACCAAGTTTGCTATTTTCAAAATTTTATCACAAAATAAGAAGAAGAAGAAAAGCGTCGTAAGTAATTTCAGAAATTCGATTATTTCTTTACACTTTTTCACTGCTTTAATAATTTAGATAGGCAAGTTGAATGACAGTTTGCAGTCGCCTAAAAGGGCCCTTAAGGCAATGAATTCTTCGTGTTCTTTTTATTCGCCAGCAGTCATAGCAAACAGTGCTCTTATTTAATACTTATGTAACTGTGTGCAAGCGCATGGTGCTCGTTGCAGTTTTGTGGACATGTTTGTGCATGTGTGTGCGTGTGCATACACTCTCAACTGCCACCCTTTTGTGTGGCTGACTGCGCGTATGACCGCCAAAGCGTCAGTTTATTGTGTCTGTCGGTTATTGGGGATGATGCCTCGTGGCTGTACCGTTACGCGGCGGCAACTGCTGTTGCTGTTGCTGCATTCAAGGTCAATGTTATTTAGTATAGCATGCAAGTATATCGAGCATGCATACACACACACACACACGTTATGCACTCTCAAATATGTATGTATGTACGAGTATAAATATATACATATGCGCATCAGTGTTAGCACAGCCTAAGGGCAGAATGGCGCTTTGTTTGTTCCGAAAAAAGAAAACACACATATCCACACATACGTACACACTCGCAAAATGGCAGAACAAAGAAAACAACAAAAAATAAAAGGCAAATAAGAGAATGTAAAACATATGACAAAAGAATCGCAGGAAATTCTACGCTAAAGTAAACATGCCGCTCACATTCGATTCTAGATTTCACACTCCAGTTGAGCAAGCAGCGAAATGGTATTTTCACTTCGCAATGACGTTTTTCACTATAGAAAGTATGCCAAATATATGAGGAATGAGTGCAGCAATGAGCAGTTGGCGAGCTGTGTTGGGTATCTGCTAGTCATTGTACCACTTTTGTAAAAATATTTATATGTTATGATTTTTAGCGATTTTGAAAATTTTCACTCACTTTTTTCTTGCTAAATGTGTTTTGCTCGAAAAAATTTTATATGCTTGTAAGTTGGAAGATTATTTCTTTCAGCTTGTTTTATATTTTTCCCAAAAAATTCTTTTTAATAATTTTCTTGCTTAGTGTTACCTAACAACATAATAAGTGATGGTAGTGTTTTGAATATTATGTGTTTCTGGACTTTATATTTATTTGTTTTTGAATATGTATAAGCATAACGTATGTTTATCTACCAATATGGTAACCCTACTCAGAATGTTTATTAGAATTAACATTCAGGTTAAATAGCAATTTAAAATTAAAAATAACTATTGGAAATTTTTTACATTTAAGTATAAAAACAAGATAAAAGATAACTTCGGTTGCATCGAAGCTATAGTACCTATTAAAAATACAAAACATTCCTTACAAGAACTTTGTTCGGTCAGTTTGTATGGCAGCTATATGATATAGTTACTCGATCTGAACAATTTCTTTTGATAAGAAAAGGAAAAATTTCAAAATTTCAGATCGATATCTCAAACACTGAAGGAATACTTCGGGCGGTCAGGGCTAAATCGATTAAGCTTGTTACGTTGATTATTTATATATTAATTTTATAGAGTCTCCGAAGTTTTTCTTTAGAGTGTTACTAGTTTCATGGTCATTGATCAGTTAGTTTGTGTGTAAGCTATATGCTATCATTACTCGATCTTTGTATAATGCAACATTGCCTTAGGCAATTACTCATGAGAAATTTCAAGAAGATATCTAGTCAAATGAAAAGGTTTTCATTGATTCCGATTCTTAAGTTTGTGTGTCAGCTATATGCTATAGTGGTTCGATATTGATCGTTTCAACACATGATCAGATTCTTAATGAGAAAAGGACGATTGAAAAATTTCAGGTCGATATCTCAAAAACTGACAAAAATCTCAAAAATTGTATGGCAAACTTAATATACCTTAGAGTATATAGTAGGGAAGAGATATGTGGCAGCTTTGCTTAAAATTATATTTGTAGGCAAAACTCCCTTCACTTTTATTATATTTAATTTAAATATATAATATTTTCAATTTTTTTTTAACATTTTCCACTTTATTAATGTAAGTAACAATACCTTAAAAAAGATTGTTAAAGTTTTAACATTAATTTTAAATTTTAACTGAACGATAAACCCCTACCTCACTTACTTTGTTCTGCATTCGCTGGCGTTTGCCCATTTTGTGTATTCGTTTCTGCATTTCTTTGTTTAACTGCTTGTTTATTCATTCTCACTCATATTCATTTGTTTGCCGTTGAATATTTGCCTTTTCTTGTACAACTTTTCGCTGGCTCGATTTCGGTTGGTTACTCATACGCCATGTGGCACCATTGTGTATTTTGTGCATATGTTTGTGTGTGTGTTTTTATCATTTTAATAGTAATTTTACGATTGAAAAAGTCTGCATTCAAACGCGATAGCATTTAATTGCTATTATTTAATGAAAATTTTTAACTTTTCCGAAAAACCGCGATTATCTGCAGAACTTTATAATGATGCTTACAGCTCAACTCATTAGTGAGTGCAGTTGAGCTTTCTTAGAAATTGAAAATGTTTGCTTCAAAATGCGTAATATTTTTAAACAAACAAGATTTCTGTAGAAAAGAAATTGGAAGCAAATATAATTTCGTAGTTTTCTAAGTTTACTCAGACAAAAGTCCTCATTCTTTGCATAGAAAAAAGCAAATAATTCTAAAGAGGCGAAGATGTACTGAGGTCTCAGAAATTTGTTTCCCAAATCCAGAGAGTGAGAAAGAGTGAGAGAGAAAGCGTAGCTTTTTTACAATATTGGATATTTGATCTTGTCATATGTATCTAGGACCCATTAATCTGCAAATAACACTCTAGGCTGCTAGGATGGGGTTCCTGTTAGAACGAATTTTTTTATTCAAGAAAACTGTCAGTGAGATTACCTCTCCGTAAACACCCATAATCTATTCCGAGTCATCAAGCCAATCTACGGTCATTTCAGTTAGTGGTGGGTCTACGCTAATATACTTTTCTGTTTCAAAAATACCTCATTGTATTGACATTTATTTTCAAGATATGCCAGATCCAGCTATTTTCTTTTGCGAAGATGTATTCGTCAATAAGGCTCAGAGAGACACAAATTTACAGACAGACGATCGAATTAAAATATTTCGTTTATTTTCTGGGATGCTACCGATTTAAAGATATCTTCAGAAATCTCATTTGTCGAAAAAATACTCACTGTTCATATTGTGGTTACTTTTGTCACATCAGTTTTACTAAGAGAACTTTAATAGGGATTTTGGTCAAGGACATTTGAAGGCAGACACAAAAATGGGATACCTAGACTTTTTTTGCCCAAGAGGTAGGATGTAAGACAAGTGGCTTACTTCATGTCCCTTGATGTAACCGAAACATCTGATAGGGCTGATAATAGATATTTAAAATGACTAAAAGTTAATCTGTGGTCATGAACTCCGGGAATCATCGAATTTTTTATATGTTTAATATATCAGTATAGGCTAGTAGTGCTTTTTAAAACGAAATTATTCAGAACTCTCGTGGGCTTTCGGCCTTTTGAATTTGGTTGGATTTTCACTTCAAATGCAATATCTATGGCGGGAAAAGTCGTTTATACATTGAATTTTGTTCAAAAACTACATAAAATTTTCAATAATTTACAAAAATTTGGAATCTCTTTACAAAATGGAATCCGATGTTTATTTGTCTCTGATAGTAATTTTTTCTTTCAAAATGTTAAGTTTTCAAATTCTAGTCACAACATTATTTTCTACTACTTACACAATAATTAAGATATATCAATTAATGAATACGGAGGTCAACCTGGCGTTACCTTAGAAAATTTGCTTCTTTACTCTTATACCATACATAATTTTATATTTATCCATTCCCGAAGTTTTCTTCTTTAAATTACAAATATTGCGGGAAAAAATTATTTAACTTTAGTTTGTAATATTTTGCTTTATATATTTTATACTTCGCGCTTTGCCAGCGTCGATTTTTTTCTGCTTTTTTCATTATATTTATTTAATACCGAAAACGTACTTCTTTCGTTTACCGAAAATTTCGCGATTTTCACTTTAAGCTAAAATAAAAATAAATAAATAAGCGAAAACATTCTACCCACGTATATATGGTGAGATACAAAGAATATATATAAAAAGAAGTAAGGAAGACCTAAGTTCGGATGTAGCCAAGCATTTCACACTCTTGCAACTTCCCAGGATCAAAGCCAGGGAATTACCTTCAGGTATTGGCAAAGCATTTAACATATTGAGTTTATGCGGAAAGCGTCAAACCAGAAGATCGGAATTGATGATATAAGGGATATAAGATTAAGACCAAGGTATATACCAGTTCTATTCATGTTCCTAAATAGTTATGGTCCGATTTTGACAATTTTAGACCTGATATTGCATACCTTAAAGGCACTATTTGTACAAAGACTTATTTCAATGTATTAATTGGTAAGATGGAATTTAAAGTTGTGTTATATAGGTAGAAGGGGATTCCGATCCGATTTTGCACTTTAATTTGGGAATGTTAAAATAGTCTGATGTACTAAATTGAAATTTATCAAGTGGGTCCGGAGATAAAAATGTGGGCGATGCCACACCCATCTCCAATTTTGAAACTTGCTCCTATAAAGCAATCTTGTGCCATCCTTGATGAAAATATTAATGTCTCTGATGCATTTAGTTATTGTTTTATAGCACCTTTTGCAGTTTTTAACAAAACCGTTACAAGGGGAGTACGCGTGGTTATCATCCGATTTCATCTATGGTATTTTAATGCTGTCGCAAGAGGTGTGGAAATGCTATGCCCTGCGCAAATTTAGGTTATATAACTTGAATGGTTTGCGTGATATGTACAGTAAATCTATTTGGGGGCAGAGCCACGCCTACATTAAACAAATTTTCAAACCACAATTCGTTACACTAAATTAGAGTTTTGGCAAGCAACATTTGTATCATCACTGTTCTCTCCAACAATTCAGAATGCGAATATGAATATGAGTTTTAGTCTGCTAGTTTATATACCTCTCTTATTTTTAGGACGATTAATGAGAGGATTTTTGTCATTTAAGTTTCATAAAATTAACACCCAAAATTCAAATTGCCCCAAAAAATTATAATGTGTATTGGGCTCAAGGTCCGCAAATACGTGTATAGTATTTCCAACCACAATTTCGAATACCCAAAGGAAGGAGAATCATAACCATTCAACTTTCCTCATTGTTTGCAACTTTCTTTGCTTTCAACTTTCTCTTTTACAAGAAAAGTAATGACAAAAAAAGTTTAAAACAAATAATAACAATAGCAACAACATACTTTATGAACACACTTAAATCACGACAAACTCAAGGCGGCTGGGAAAATTGGTTGGCAAAAAATTTCGCATAAAAATCTGAATTGAGTGAAAATGCAAATTGCGAGAGCAAGAGAAGAGTGGGAGTCAAAGTAGGCAAAGTGAAGGGGAAACGGGCAATCGTAGGCCGATCATGCCACGCTTTCAGCTAGGAGTGCACATAAAAGCCTTTTGATGTTTTCTCAATTTATACAATTTCAATATTGTTGTTGTTGCGTTGCTTTTATTTGTTTCAGTTGCAAGTATTTTATGAGGCACATAAACATAATTTATTATAAGCATTTTTATGCGAGCTTTTTAACTTGTTATCAAAATAAAAAGCGGAACGCTTATAATCAATCATACTTGTATTTGAGTGTGTGTGTGTCTGACTAGGCCGTTAATCGACGCTTTGAGATCTGTGAGTGATTTTTTCGTTGCATAAAGAGTAAGGGGAAGGTGTTCTTATATTCTAAATTATTTAAAAGGGTACTTTACTTGATTATATTTAAGCATTACCCTCTCGAAATTGGGAGCTTTTAAAGAAAATATTGTAATTTGAAAATTAAAGCTAACCTAACTAATTACGGTCACAATACTCTGCATATTAGTAGATACAATAGTCATAGCATGTAGTATAGGCTGGGGTAATTTGATAATACAACTAATACAAACTGAACGATCGGAATCAAGTGCTTGTATGGAAAACTCTTTCATTTGACGAGGTATCTTGACGAAATTTGGCACAGAATATTATTTAAAGCAATAGTGCAAGCTCCTAAGCAATTTTATAGATCGGATGACTATAACATATAGCTGCCATATTAACTGAATGATCGGAGTAAAGTGCTTGCATAAAAAACCTTTTCATTTGACGAGGTATCTAGACGAAATTTGGCATGAGTTATTTTCTAAAGCATGAATATAATCTCCGAAAAAATTGTTTAGATCGGATCGCTATGTCACATAGCTATCATATAAACTGAACGATCGGAGTAAGGTGCCTGCATGGAAAACATTTTTATTTTTTATTGCAGATTCACGAAATTAGATCTTCGGTGCAACCGAAGTTAACGTTTTTTCTTGTTTTGATTAAAAATCTTACACATTGACAGATATATATGGTATTAAACTTGATGGAACATTGAAATTCCTTATATTAAGTATTTGGGCGCTAAGGGAAGTACCAAACCGATTTTATAAATTCTAGCCCCAGGGCACAATATTAACGAACACCGCTATTCTCTGGATTTCATTAAGATATCTTACAGATGGACCGATACATTCAGTAGGCAGCGAGGACCTCATATTCGGTACATGGTGGCTTGAAATGACCTTGAACCCTGAAGGCACTATTTTCGCAAAATTATATTCTAATATCTTCATTAATACTTGATCTATATATAGTAGAAAGAAATAATAAAAATTTAAATTGTATCCTATGAGAAATGAGTGTTGTTCAATTTCGCCTTAAGTATATGTTTCGCAATATCTAGTCATAAGCATTATAAACATTATTATATACAAGCAGTTTGAGACAATATTGGTTTAGTTAAGCTGATAAGCCTATATTGAAACGTTACTGAAAACTCTCTTAAGCTTTAAAGTTCTCAAATTTGAAAATTTGGATAAAAATCAATTCGAAATCCTCAAAATGCAATACAAGATATTTTCATTACATCTATTCACGACACCACCAGAAAATTAGTTTTTAGTCCAAATACATCTAAAAACAAGTAAGGAAGGGCTAAGTTCGGATGTAACCGAACATTTTATACTCTCGCAAAGTCAAATGGTATACTCGTTTGAGATTTCTTTGTGGATTGACTAATATTTTCGGTAGAAGGTCAACTATAGGCACTGGGGTCCACATATTTAGTACTTAGGGGTTTGAACAGTTTTCGTTCGATTTAGACAATTTTTGGCCGCAAGGTGGCATACTTTAATTGCATTATTCACGCAAAGTCTTACCCCGATATAATCATTGTTACCCGATTTGCATAGTGAAAGAATCAGATGTGTTACATGGGAAGTAAGCGTGGTTGTAGTCCGATTTCGCCCATTTTCGCACTATGACATAGAAACATGAAAAGAACGTTATGCACCGAGTTTGGTTGAAATCGGTTGAGCAGATCTCAAGATATGGGTTTTCACCTAAAAGTGGGCTGTGCCACGCCCACTGACTAATTTTGAACGCGGTTCCTATAAACCCAATTTATACCATCTTAGAGATAAAATTTAATGTCTCTGGCGTGTTTAGTGCTTGATTTATCGCGCTTTTAGTAGTTTTTAACAGTACCGTTATATGGGAAGTGGGCGGAGTTGCCACCCGATTTCAACTATTTTCACACCGTCAATAGAAGTGCTAAAAACATTTGGTTCTAGTGAATTTTGTTATTATAGCATTAGCGGTTTAGGAGATTTGCACATTAAACCTATTAGAAGCGGGACCACGCCCACTTTTTAAAAAAAAAGTTTTAACTGCAGATGCCCCTTCCTAATGTGATCCTGTGTACCAAATAACAGTCTTGTATCTTATTGCGGAGCTTAGTTATGGCAAGTTATTTGTTTTTGATTAATGGCGTTTTGTGGGCGTGGCAGTGGTCCGATTACGCCCATCTGCAATACCAACCGTCTCACGGTACCAAGAAACATGTCTACCAAGTTTCATAAAGATATCTCAATTTTTACTCAAGTTAGAGCTTGCACGGACGGACGGACGGACAGACAGTCACCCGGATTTCAACTCGTCTCTTCATCCTGATCATTTATATATATATAACCCTATATCTAACTCGATTAGTTTTAGGTGATACAAACAACCGTTAGGTGAACAAAACTATTATACTCTGTAGCAACAGGTTGCGAGAGTATAACAACTGACAATTCGAGATTTGGTAAAGGTCTCAAGCATTAAAATGCGGTCTCTGAAAAACAAATTCCTCGAAGAGTGTTACCAAATCTTGAATGAAGTTTCCTTTATAAGGACTACGATTTCCAAAAATGTAATTGGAATCTATAATTTCGTAATGGGAAGATCATTCCCAATAAGGGATCACCTGGGTTTAGCTGGTTGACGTTGAAAAGCAAGAAATGTAATAGATGAGTGAACACATAAAAACAAATTGTTCTCTCTCTCTATTGTTAATTTCATATCGAAAACTCTTACTTTTTGGGCATTGGGTATTCTCCTGTGGTCTCTTAAATAATTTTTGAGAATACCGCTGAGATTAGAGCCTCCCGCCGAATATTACATTCTTTTCCATTTAGATTACAAATACTCGACAAATGTAAGCGTCTTTTCCATCTCTTTCGCGTCATTGAGAAGAACAAAGTATTCAAAGTATGACAGAAATAGCCAGTAGATAATAGTTTGTGAGCTTAAAACTCGAGTTTCAAATCCATTAATTCGAAGTATGGTTACCAGAACCACAAACCACTAGAACGCGTAGGACAGTATACAAGGTCGAAAAAATACTTGCTAGTCGTATATAGTACATACCTACATAATTTTTAAATTCTTCGCTCTCCCTATGTGCTCCTTATATATATACTTCTAAACCTAAAACAATTACGGGAAGCCGAAATTTCAATTAACAGCTTAAAATCTTATAAATTTATTTGTAAAGTATAGAAGGATATTCATGTATGTATGCATATATACGTATGTATGTAGTATGTGTGGGTGAGCAATACATTTGAGAGGTGATATTGAATAAGCGAACAAATTGAAGTTAACCAGAGTACAATGGAATAACCGCAGCCGCAAGCTGATAAGTAAAACAACAATGCACCCACACACACACACACGCACACAGAGTCCGACATGCATAAAACATACACCAGAGGCATGAAGTCACAAAATTCTAATGCAAATCTACGACTAATTATAGTAGCAAAGACAAACAAAAGCTACAATAAAAACAACAAAAACGACAACTGTAATGAATTTCAGCCATAATAATCAATAATGCAGCTAAAGGTGGGTATGTATGGTTTTATTGGCATATTGTAAGCTAACTAACAACAATAACAACAACTCTATTACGCATACAATTTGACATTAGAGGGTGACAGAAACAAGAAAAGGAGGCGCTGCTTTCTGATTGAATAGATAATCTCCTTATTTTTAGATAGCATCGGTAAGCAAGCATGGTTCCATCAAATTGTTGGTTTGTAGAGAAGGTGTTCGGTTAAGTCCTCCTGGTGTAGCCTATGCATCACAAGAACAATTATGCCTTTTTTCTATCGTTGAGCCTGGTTACTAGAGAATGGTCAAACCAGTTTGTGGCACGCTATCTAAACGTTTCACTCAAAGCTTAAGCTTACTGCTATGATTTGTACTATTGTTATATTACTTAATATGCTCACACTCCGGCACTACCGTTTAAAAGCATAACTCAATGAATTTTAGAGCGCCTCCCTCTCCTGTCATCCGAGTAGCTTGGCTATGGTACTTGGTTCCAGGAAAAATAATGATGTCATAAAATTTGCTTTCTATCCAAGAGCGTGTCATTCCAGTGCTACTGTTCTTGGAAGCGATTTAATTAATAAACAAAAGGCCAACTGATGAAGATTGAGATGTGAATAAATATTTTTGTACAAAAACAACTACTACAACATATACATATACATAGGTATAAATATGTATTTGTGACTGCTTATTTAGTTATTATCTATTTTATTTGTTTCATTCATAAGTACCTTAGGCAGGTTTGTAAGCGTGTGTGTGTGTGTGTGTACTGGCCAGGTGCGTATTGTTCGCATACTGCCAGTCATGCTGTCCGTTATTCCGACAGACAGCCTGCCATTCAAAGTTAAAGTTCAACATGATTTTACAATTCAAAGTCGACTGCCGCCCCATGAGGTGGGAGGGTTAAGGTGCTGTGGTTATTGGCAGTATTTGGCATTTATGTGGCTGCCTTCGCTGAACCGATTGGAACTGTTCGGGTTACATATGTTTGCATAATATTTTCATTATGATAGAGGCATACACATGCCCGCGTGTATCAAAAACAATTACAAATAAATTTACTCTGAGTACTCCAATGAACTGTATGAAAATTCAGGAGAAATTTTATTAGGTCAGTTAAAAATAATGTTTCTCTCGAAACACTTAAATAATTATTGGCACTGAATAAAGGTATTTTTTTACAACGTACAAATAGGATGAAATTTATAATTTGTTGCTTTCAAAGTAACAATATATTCGATATTTTTTTAATTGCTTATAATTTTTAGAATTTACATTGATCATTGGCAATATTGGCTATTTGACATAAATCAACTTTTAAATGAATAATCTGGCATATATTATATATAATATTATCTGCAATAATTACTAACAAAAACATTTATTTTCTTTTAGAATATAGTATAATTGCCAGCTGCCTAAACGGGACCTAAAAATTGTAGAAAACTTAAAAATTCTTGCGAAATAATTGCTGAGTAGTGCATTCTGTAGAGGACGACTGTCTGCGAACATTGCAGCCGAATCGAATCCGTAGCTTTTAACCGCATGCTGAACCGGGTGTTTTTGAGATTTTAAAAAATTGATAAACGGCTATACCGCCGAGTTTCGATTATCGTTTTTGGTAGAGAAATCATGCACTGAAAACAAAAAAAACTGGATGATTTATGCGGCGACTCTACTCTTTCATTGGCGGCTGTCAAAAACTGTGGCTTTCACCTCCAAAACAGCTCTGAAAAAAGCGAGCTGTCCCATCGACCGGAAGCGCTTTGGTCACGGTTTTCTGAGAAAAGCAAAATGGTCCTCAATTTTTTTTATATCTTCAAAGTTTAACTTTTCAAGACTATATCTATAAGGGGAGGAATCATATCTTCCAAATATTGACAAACTTGAACTAGAGTGTAGTCATGTCGAACATATATGCATAACAATAATTGTATTCATGTGATGGGATCAAACTCCCTGATTGGCATCCCTAGTCCCAGACCTAAACTCGATGCAGCATCCTTGAGCTAATTTTTAAAGAATAGATTTTTTTCATATTTTGATAGAGAGAGTTTATACCTTTAGAAATGACACACTAAAATTCCAAATCGGTATCTCTAATAACTTTTGAGTTACAGCCATTTCAAGTGCAGCCGCCCAGTTCAATCAGCTTGATCAGTTTTTTTTAACACGTTTTTCTCGAAACATCGTAAATTGATCGCATCATCATTATTTTCTGCCTGACAAAAATCGATTTGGCTGGCCAAAACCATGACAGGGGGAACCAATTTTTTAGCGCCGTCGGAGTACTCGTATAGCTCAAAAAATTTTAAATTTGTTTTCCAAAATTTCAGTGTATATTCTTAAAACTTGTAAATGAAAATTTCAAAGCAATCAATAAAGTAGCTTTTTTAAATACCCGAAAACCGACGTATTTTTAGGATGTCACAAAAAGAAAAACTTTTTTAAAAGAAGACGCTTCGAAGACCACCAATGAACCATGAGCGCAAGCCCTTATAGCGTGGCAAAATATTTTGCACACGTCCTTTGCACTCAAGGACATTTATCGAATTTATAGCTGCCATACAAACTGAACGCTCGGAATTAACACCTTGTATGGAAAACCGTTTTATTTGACGAGATATTTAGCATGGATTATTTTCCAAAGCAACGGTACAATCTCCGAAGAAATTGTTCAGATTCTATTTGTGAAGAGTGTTATTTATAGCTTCGGTGCAACGCAAGTTAACGTTTCTTCTTATTGCTTATTTTTCATAACCTTGTACTCAATCAGTTATGTTGCAAGCAAACTGGTTTAATTTCCTCGGGTCTTGTTACGGCAAATTAGCAAGAAAATGCAATTAAATCCAAAAAAAAGTTGATGTTATGTGTACAGCGTATTTTCATAAAAAATAATATCAAAACATATCAAAAAAAGAGTAGCTGTCAAAAAGCTTACCTTATCAGGAATTCTTAGTTTCAATTGCGTGGCGTGTCCTTAGAAATATCCTTACAAATACACAACGGAGGCGTCAAGCTCGCACCCAGTGAGTTCACTTGAATTCCTTGAAATTTATTTGACCTTTCTTTGTTGAGCAGTTAACAGCATTGTGTTTCTGTGTGTTGGTATGTGCCTGTCACAACTAGTCACAGTTAGTTAGTGTAAACTGCTCGCAGCAGTCCTTTACTTGGCATTACTTTAGTTTGCTTTTAATTAAAATTATTTTATTTTTCTTGAAAAAAAAACAATTTTCGGTTTCCTCCAAAAGTTATTTGTTGACACGAAAGAGGTGTGTGTGCATGTGTTAGTGAGTTGTTGCACACAGTTGACCTTTTGACATTAACTTGTACGCTGATTTGATTATTTTATTTCACTTTCACTTCTCATTCTGCGTATTTGTTTTTGTTTTTTATTTTCAGTTTTCTTATTACAAGCTGCTCAACTTTGTTTCTTTTGCATTTGATTGTTATTTATACGCTTGTGTTGCTGACAATTTGCAGACTGTTTGCGATACATTTAATTTGTTTTTGTTTTTGCTAAGCAAGCGTTATGAAATGTTATATTTTTATTACACAATTTTGTTGATTAAATGGTTTTATATTTTAAACGTCAATTTTATTGTTGCAATTTTCTTTATTGTTTCCAATATAAAGTGGACAAATTTACAATACCTTGCATCTTGCAAGCTTATCGCATATCTCAAACAACATCGTGAATATTTCTACATAAATTCGTTCAAAATTATAAATTTATAAACTTTTGTCGCTTTTAATTGCCTGTGGAAACAAAAAAAAATATTAATATTAAATAACTGTTTGTAATATATTTTAACAGTAATATTTTATTTATAAAAATATTTATGTTTTTTGAGTTCTGAGCATATTTCTTTTATTTAAATACATTTTTTTATTTTTTGTGGGTTTTCCAATACTTAATATATTTATTTATTTGCATAACATTTTTTTCTAATTCTTTAGATATTACTTGTATTTTTATTTTAAATTTTACAGACTTTTAAATTGATAACAGGGGTCTTTTTTCGGAGTCTTCTCACGGTAAAATTCTAATTTAATATAATTTTCTAAAACACTTTAACCTTCTAACAACTTTCCGAATCTGCATTTGAATTAAAAGGTTAAACAAGTTTGACTTTAACAACTCCAATACATAATCCGACATTTTATTTCGTTCAGACTTTGATTTGAAGTATTATTTGTATTAAGGCTTGAAATAATCTTTTATAATGGTAAATAAAGATTAAAAATATTTTTCAATACAAAATGTTTTAATTCATAACCTCATTATATATTTCGCTTAGATTTTGATTTGTAGCATATCATTTAAAAAAAAACTACTTAATACAGTAGATGTATCATAAAATAAAAATTCAGTCGAAATCTAACGAGTTCTTTATTTTGAATGTCTTAGCGATTTTTATATTAGAAATATACTCAGAAGTTTTGCAGGGTCAGCAACGCATGTGACCACTAACAGAAAAAAAATGTTGGGCAGTAAATCTATGACTCTTCGAGCGGTTGTCATAAATACAACGTTTACATTCACGGTGGAGGAGTGAACTATTCATCTCGGCCAAAAAACGGAAATAAATCACGAACATTTTATTGCGATTATTTTTTAAAATTTCGACGTGGATTAACTCAGCAAGCAACAGTGCATCGATGAACTTAATTCATTCATTTCGCGATGATGCTTCATCAAGGACTAGTATTTACCGACGGTATGAATTCCTCGGTGTCGTAGACCACTACAAAACAATTTTTGTGAAGGTCATCCAAAATCAGTTGTTTTTCCGGAAACTATTAATGCTGTGCGCAAACTGATATTGCAAGATCGTCATGTAACCTATCGTCAGATTGAGACAACTACAGGTATTAGTGAGACCAGCATGTATTCAATATTGCATGAACTTTTGACTGTACAAAAAACTTGTTCACCTTGGCTCCCACACAATTTGTCAATCGCTCAAAAAAGGCAAATGTGATGAGATGAATCCAACAAAATTTGTTCGCCATAGTACTTCTAAGAAAATGGTGTTCTTTTTTTGGAAAAACTGGATATGTCGAAACCATACCAATAGAAACAACGCAGAATAGTAAATTTTGAGTGGTACACAACCACTTGTTTGCAAGTTGTCTTTCAAGAAGTAAGGAAAACCAACCGCCGAAGACGGATCACTCTTCAAGTGTATGTTTTTTTGCACTCAACTCATCGACTGATGAGTCATCCACCGTATACTATTGATTTAGCACCGAATGAATTCTTTTCATTCCCGTATGTAAAAACTAAACTAAGAGGTCAACGTTTTTCAACATCTGAAGAGGCGATTGATGCGTTCAGAACACATGTTTTGGATATACCACAATAAGAGTGGCAAAAATGCTGTGAAAATTGGTATAAACGTATGCAAGACTGTATATATCTTAATGGTCAATATAGAGACATTGAGAAGATCGGAAGTATAATATAAATTTAACCGACTAGTTCATAGTAACTATATTAACACGAATGGTAAATTGTCGCGGCAGATTACTGAAAGCTTTTCTCTATCCTTCTACCAAATTAATCTAGTATACCAATATTATTAATGCCCCGGCAAATATTGTAACGACCAAAGAGTACAGTTTTCGATATAATTCCTTAGAGAGTTTGATCTAAATTTCTAAAGACACCTGACAAATTCTTTAATATCTCGACTTAAATCTGAACTGTTTGTGAATCAATAATTCATTCGTAATTATTCGACAAATATCTTGCTCAAATACTATTTCTAGCAAGATTATTTAAATTAATTATATTTCTATTTATATTTATTTCTCACGTTGCCTAAAATAGATTCAAGCAAATAATACAACAGCTGTGTACCATTTAACCAAACGGCTCAAAAAGCCTTAAGCAATGAGCAAAAATTGCTCTAAAATTCCGGAGAGTCTTTTTATAGCAGAAATAAACTAACATTTAAATCGAGAAACTAAACAGGAAGGAAACCCGCAAAAAATACATGTGAAAACAAGAAGAATTTTAGAATTCGCTATTTCTATAGTGAATTGGCCGAAGCAGTGCTAAACCCCATAAATAGCAGAAATACTCAGCATTCTCGGGCTGTCCAATTCGAGCTACCCAACTCATCTCCACCTCTCAGGCAAGCAGGAAGTGCTTTCAGCGACTTTCAAAACAGCGCAAACTGCAAATAATTATGCAAAGTAGGACCTGCAAAAAAATAGTAAACAAGAGAAAAAAGTGGAAGAGAATAGTGAAGCGAATTCTAAAAAACATTGTGCAACCACCCACTGGCTTTATTATTATTTCGTTATCCATCGCATGCCAAACAAAACGGATATAACTGTTAACAATGTATAAACCAACAAAAGGAAGAGAAATGACGCACACTAGGAGCTCTACGTAACAATTTGATTTATCTGGGAGTAAATTTAAAAAATCACAAAAGTAAATTTGAAAAGTATAAAACGAGGATTTTCATCAAAGATAACGGCAAATATTGATCTAATCTAATTTGTATGCACTTACACCTAAATGTAGACAGCATGCCCCTAAATGTAGGCAACACTTTTCATAAAAACACGGAGAAATATCGATTATTAGTCAAACCTTTCATAGTAAGAAAACAAAATTTTAAAATATTGGAGCTAACGCGATTTTAACGATCAATTCTTACATCCATATTTATGATGCATTCACAGTGAAAGATCAAAGTTCGTAAACTCGAAGTATTTGTCTAGGAGTCAAAGGTGTCGAGATGAAACTGCGATATCGAACATCGTTTATTAAAAATACCTTTGATATCCTCTTCAAATTATTTTTGCCCATAGCGCACAGCACATTGTACATCGAAACAGTTTTTTATGAGCATTCGGCTACCACCTTCGTGGTGCCAATAGCAGCCACAACAAAATTGTATTTATACCACTGATTGCTTTTGTTACCTAACAGCCAGTTTTTACTGTTATGCCTTCGATTTCACCTTATTTTGCTACTTTTTAATTTGTATTTTATTCACCGTCGCACGCTCTTCTCTCATCGTCGTGCACAATTCATTATTTTTCTCGACAATATTGTCGCTTGACTGTGTTTGTAATGCCTTGCAAGTGACGCTTCCATTTTTGCGCTTTCAATTTACTTTCTACTGCTTCATGAACTTGTTTTGCCTACTTGTTCTTTTTTTTTTTGATTTTATTTTTATTTTTGCTCAGTCACGTACAGTTGTTGAATTATGTATGTAGCAGTTGTGTGTGGACTGGTGTGCCTCTGTGGATACCAGTGAAAATTTTTTGACTTCTCTTCGTGGTGCTGGTAGATTGGACTTTGCGCTTGTTTGTTTGATTGTCTAGAATAGCAGATTAAAGGGGTCGAAGATATATGAAAACAGAGTGTCATAAACGATGAATTCCACAATATATGAAATAAATCCCAACAAGCTGCGCCGTTTGCCATTCCAAGTGGAATTCTTCTGAGAAATATGTATATCTTCCAAAAATCTTTTTAAAAGCTTTTAAAATTGAAACCCGTTTACTAATTAATAATCCATTAGTTTAAAAAATTTAATTAAACAGATGGCAACCGTCCTAAAATATATGTTAAGCTGTATTCCACTTTAATTTGATATATTATATTTATTTATTTCATTAATTTTATTCTATTAAAATTTCTCAACAGATGGCAACGCTTATCAAACATTTCTTTAACTATACGCCTACCTAAAAATCCTTAATTTGGTTTCAATATTGTAAAAACTCCAATTTATATTTCTTAACCTCTGGCAACTTTTATCAAGACTTTTTTTTATTACTTCGAAATTTTTTTCCTTTCGCAACAATGGACAACTTTAGGCCAATGTCTTTACATTACCCCACAGAAAGTAGTCTAGCGGTGTTAAATCACAAGATCTTTGAGGTCAATTCACAGGTCCAAAACGTGAAATTAGGCGGTCACCAAACGTGTCTTTCAATAAATCGATTGTGGAACGAGCTGCGCCGTCTTCTTCGAACCATAGCTGGACATCATGCTTGTTCAGTTCAGGAATGAAAAAGTTAGTAATCCTGTCTCTATACCGATCACCATTGACTGTAACATTCTGGCCATCATCGGTTTTAAAGAAGTACGGACCCATGATTCTACCAGCCCATAAAGCGCACCAAACAGTCAGTTTTTCTGGATGTAACAGTGTTTCGACATACACTTGAGGATTAGCTTCACTCCAAATGCGGAAGTTTTGCTTGTTGACGTGGCCATTCAACCAGAAGTACGCTTCATTGCTAAACAAAATTCGCCTATGATAATCGGGAACAACGGCAATCTCTTTTTGGCCCAGTTTTGCACTATTTGCAAGCATTGTTCAGGCGTGAGTCTATTCATGATGAATCGCCAAGCCAAACTGAGAACAAATCACTTGACAGCTGTTAAATCGGTCGCCATCTTGAACAGTAATGCCAACTTAAAGTTCTACACCTCGAAAAAAAAAACACCCGTTAGTAATATTATGCTAACACTTCTATATTACGGTGTGCAAAAAGACAAGATCGGATCGACATACTTCCCATATAACACAATTTAAGATTCCATCTGATTCCTTCACTTTTTAAATATCCGAACATAAAGTAAATAAAAAAGGTATATAAAAAATATTACTTTGAAATCGAGCGTTGCTGCAACCATAAACGGAATTTCAAAGTGAAAAAGAATGCCGAATGGCGTAGCAGCGAGTTGTTACGGAAAATAACACAAAGCGTGCCGCCAGACATTGAGAAAACGGCCCTTAATATTGTCGGAATGAAACCAAAAATTGTTAAGCCTCCAGATGCCCAATATGTGGACCCTAGTGTCAATGGCTGCTTTTTATCGGTCAATCTGTGATATACATATATTTTTGAAATTCGGGGAGAATATTTTTCTGATAACAGATTGATCAATATTTCCTTTAGCCCCCCATATAACATAAACAAAGATTTCCGAATTTCTGGTTGACTTTACATATACCGAATATGTATCGGTTAAGGGTTTAATGAAGCTCATAGAACATCTTTTTCTAACAACAATATATCATTTGAACCCACGACCATCACGCATGCTACACACACAACTATAGCTACAATGTGATATATATACATATTCACGGCACTTTGTTGCAATTTAAAATTTTATATCAATAGCTGCGCTCAATTTCAAGTAACAACCACTTTTTTCATACATTATTAAAGTCGAGGTCTTCTACTAACCATTTTAGCTCTACTTTTGCCTTTGCCTTTGCCTCTACGCCTTTAACAACATCATGCTCTTGTTAAAGCACACACACCCACTATCTATCTCTCTTTCCCTCTCTCTTTCTCTGTCTGTCTGTCTTTATATCCCTTTAAAGACAACCTTCACGTTCGCATACTACAAAAGCCACCTCAACAACTTTAAAACTATTTCAACTGCAACCCACATATTGGGAGGGAAGTCTGAAAGCCTCAACACCAACACTGGCAATTCACAGGTTGAACAAATATAAGTATACCAGAGTTGTTTTTATCGTTTTTATAGTTAAAAGTTATCCACCACCATCAGCTCGTTAGTTGTGACGCCAAAGCGACAGTCGTCTTCTCCGCCATCTTTTATCAACATAACAACTTTGTAGCAGCAGCTACCTACATTACAAAAACAACAATAATGACAGAAGAAGAAAGCTTGCAATTTGTAGAATTGTGATTTTTCAATAAGAGCTTAATATGTAGACAGCTTGTGTTACAAAGTGCTCGCACGCAACGAGCAACCAACACGCGACTACAAACTATCTGACGCGTCAATTTGTAGTACGTACATTCATTAATACATATGTATGTACTTGTACATACATACATACTGAGAAATGAATAGGTGACTAACATGAAGAGTTAATAGGGTCAACAAGTTCGAGGAAGAAAGTAAATGTTCGATAAGAAAATAAAATATGTGGAACGATCAACAATGTGAGGCTGATTATTTTGAAGTAGAGAATCATAACTAAGAAATTAGTCGGGATTAAATCCGTTTTTTTGCGACACTATTAGAGGTTATCAAGATACATATCTTGCACTAATTGTAGCCCTCCTTTATAAAGCTCATTGAATCTCTCCAGTTACTCTGCTCAGACACGTGTGTCCGCTCTCCGCTTTTCTTCTATTGTGTTCTCCAAAATCTTCTTTTCCTTCCTCTACTTCAAAGTTTTACCCTATAAAAGATGTCATTGGATCATCCTCAACAGATTGGCTTCTTGTATTCGCAAATTTTATTATTTTAACTATCTCAATCTTCCATTGTTTTAACAAACATGTCTAATTCCTAGCCTACAAGTACGTAGATGTATATCTATAAAACTGGTCACTGTAGCATCGTCCATACATTTCAAGAACTTCATCTCTCTACAGAACTCAAAGAGCTCGTTGTTCCCCATATACTGCATCGGCGTCACGTCACAAAATTTATCATAATCACCAGTCTTCGGATTATATCCCAAGCAATAAAGGCAATCACCAAAGTGAGCTCAGAAACAACGAGATTGTTTTATTGCCTGACAGTACTTCCAATTTAGATAAGTTATGGTCTGAGAGAAGAGATTCTCGAGTTCGTTTTCTATCTATAAAATCTAAATATAAGTTATACGCGTTTTCTGGAAGGGTCAACTATAGTAGCATGTAAACCCTTCTACCTATACTACTGCAGCTCTTATTCTCAATAATGGCTTAATCAACAGTAAACCAACAATGGAGTTCAATATGCGTCTACTTGCATAGTCACACCGAGCCGAAACAATAAAAACAGACACTGTTAACGGTATCAGCGAAGCAGTACACCACTAACCCACATACTATCAGTTTGTCAGCTCTTTAACTGTTTTAATTGCCTGCTCCTTGTCCAATATTTTTTATATTATATGCCTGTAAAGTTTTCTGCAATTAAGTAGCGTAAGTTCCACGCTCTTTTCACATTTTCACAAATCACTCTTTCTCAATATCTCCGTCTCTCAATCTCGCTACTGTTCTCAGCGCCATTGCTCCCTTATTGTTTGCTTTATTGCAACTCTTCGGCGCTTTATTATCAGTTGGGGCCTTGCAACAAATTTCCACAATGGAAAGTAGTAAAGAAATAAAACAACAACAATAACAATAATAACAAGAAGTAATAAGAGCAGCGTCAGATAACAAAGTCTGCAATTGACAGCGGTAACTTATGATTGGCGCAGATTTGCCACTCGCCAAACAGTTCGCATACTTTGGCATGCCACTGTGTGGGTTTCGATGTGCGCGTGTATGTGAGTGTATCTTAAAGTGGACACTCGAGAAAAATGTGTGTATGGTGACATCGGCCAAGGAATGCAAAGGAGTAAGAGCGAGCGTTGGGATTCGTGAGTGTCGCGGAATGAGCGTGGGAATATTTGTGTTCATGCATGTGTGTGCGTGTTTGTGTACATTTGGATGTATTAAGGCGGTGTGGGGCCGTGATAACTAATAAGCATTTAATGAGCGTTTAACTCTTGAAATCCGTCACAGTTGGGTTGGTCGTTAACAAAAAACGGTTTGATTTAGTGATGTTCTCATTTTTAACTGTAAAAGACGAATATGTGTAAAATGAGGTTATGTACATAACGGAAAATATATGTGTACATATACATGTGTATATATATATGTATACTTTTATTTTTATAATTTGTTGCTTGACATCATGGAAAATTTTCCTTAAGTTTGTTTTTTGTTTTTGGGTATAAATATATAATAAAATAATTTTTAAATATTCTGTATAAACATTTTATTTTAAGCTATTAAATATTACTATTGGTTTAAAAATAAAGGTATTAAAAAAATGTAAAAAAAATTTATCTTATTATGGTAAATGTTAAACGTTTTAAAATAATAATTTGTTTATTCGAATTTAATATATTTGATTTTATATGGCTTACGAAATATTTTATTCAATTTAAATATTATAAGTTGCTTTTTATTTTAAAATTTGAAAATTCTTACAAGTACAAGAAATCAACTTGAAATATATACATATGTAATATATAAATATTATATTTATATAATATATTTTTTAACTTTCCTAATTATTAATTATATTTTAAAGAATACAAAAAACTTCATCTAAATTTTAATTTTAGATATAATAATTTATAATTAATATACGTATATAGTTTTGTTAATTATTTCATGATAATATAAATAAAATAATTTAAAATTTCAATATAAAAATTTAGTACAATTTCCAAAACAAAAATAGAACAAATAACAATGGCAATTTAAATTGTTTAGTATTTCATCATATTTATTATGTATTTTACTTATTAGATTACAAATTTATAAAATAAACTCGGCCCAGTTCGAATTTAAATTAATAACTTGAATAAAATAAAATCAGAAAATATTTATTTTTTGGTTCTAAATCATAATAGAGAAATAGAGGTATATTATTAATAATATTTGGTTTGATTAAAATTAACATAAATTTTAAAATTTGAAACCATGTTCAAGTATTAGTACTATAATTAATAAAATCAAAATAAATTTTGAAACCAAGTATAAATAAAAATAAAAATTTTTTAAAATTATAATTAATAATAATATTTTAAGTTAATTAATCCAAAATAAGTTATAAAAAAATGTGTAGCAAAAAAAAAACAATTTCGACTCATAATCAGAACAGCTTTTATTTAAAATCGATAAAAAGTAAATTAAGCGGTTTCTTTGTATTAAAATAATTTAACAAAATTTCACATCAAAATAATTTTTGAATTTTAATAGCAAGTGAAGATATATGTATTAATATATTATTTTTAATACATCATTATTAAATTTTAAACCCTTCTTTATAGATTATTTTAGATAAAATAAATTTAAAAAGCAAACATAAAATAATAAAGAAACGGCATAATTTTTCATACTCAAAATCATATACTTTTTTGATAAGTTGTTTTTCTTCAATTATGGTTTTAAATCGTTTGATAATAAAGAATTTTCAAAAACATATAGAGAATAAATTTTTAAATCCAAATTTAAATAAAACTCGGTTGCAACGAAGCTAAATACTCTTCACAAATACAAAAGGTTCCTTACAAAAACTTGATTCCCATCGTTCAGTTTGGATGGCAGCTATATGCTATAGTTATCTGATCTGATTTGGCGGTTTCGACAAATGAGCAGCTTCTTGGTGAGAAAACGATCTTCAGATTGATATCTCAAAAACAGAGGGACTAGTTCGCATATACAAACAGACGGACATGGCTAAATCGACTCAGATGATCATGCTGATCGTATATATATATATATATATCGTATATGTATATATATATACAATATATATATATATATATATATATATATATATATTTTATAGGTCTCCGACGTTCCTCCTGGGTGTTATAAACTTCAGAGCAAACTTAATATTATGTATAGGGTATACAAACTAAATATCGAGTTTTGAGTAGTTTTTGAATTTTAAAATCATGCTCCAATGAGAATTTATATTTAATTCTCATTTAACGCCCTTTCACTTTAATTCGAAATTTAAGATTTTTAAATAAATATTTTAATTAAAATTTTGGATTCATTTATGATTAGTTCATTTAGTTCACTAAAAGTAGCGAAAATAATTTTTTTTTGTTTTAATAATTTTATTTCGCCAAAATTTTCAAAATCAAGTAATTCATGTAATTAACATTTTCAAAGAATTGTTTATGAATGTTGGCTCGTTTAAGTCAATATATACATATTTATATGTGTATGTACATATGTTTGTACATACACGGAAATATGCACTTTTTCTCTTTAAATAAATTGTATGGGTAATTGCTCATAATTTATTAAAATATTTGTTTTATCTGTCATATTTTTCTTTTTATAATATGTATATGTAAGTAAGCGCATACATTTTTTTTTGAGTTTTTTCATAAATTTTGTTTGTCAATATTTTTTAACAGGATGCTTTCCATATAATATTTGCTCACAATTTATTTAATTTTTTATATTTTCACAAACAAAATACATTTGTTACTTAATAAAGTGCTCGTGAAAAAGTATCCACGCACTTTAATTCATATCGACACATTGTCACTCTTTTTGTCCTTGTTGTTGTTGTTGTTTTCTAGCTCCACTAGGATTTTGCAAAATTCACCTTTTATGTCATACACTTTTACACACAAATACCAGCGCAGATTTGCAGACATATTAACACATTTATATAGGCATGTGTATATGCACTACAACCAAATAGATACATATGTATGTATAGACATACATCCGCACCACCACCCACCTACAATTAGACAAGTATCTACTGTAGTTATATACCGTTACACAAATTTCCGTCGAAAAGCACAATTATCATTTTAAAGCGTCTGTATTTGCGAACATTTCAAAAGCAACTGAATTCAAAATTCATCTCGCTCCGCCAGCAGCAACAGCAACAGCAATGGTAACGACAACGGCAGCAGCAGTAGCAGTAGCAGCTGCTGCAGAGACAACCGACCAGACAGCGAGTGTACACTAACAATCCTCACCCACTATCCGGTTATATGGCGGAAAATAATAAGCAACAGCTTATTGGTAGCGTTTGTTGCTGCTGTGAGTAAACATGAACACTCTCCAGCTCGAGCGAATGTGTAACGGTTCCTGCTCCCGTATTCGGCCAGCGAGCACCACCTCAGTCGTTAGTGTGGCTACAGTGTTTAGTAACAACAAAGAGAGCACAATAAATGCACAACTCGGCGCTGAGCGTTGAGCACACAAACAACAAGTGTGTTTTTTGGATTTTTCCACCAAAAAAATAAATAAAATAAAACAAAAATTGCTTTCCTTTTTCCGAATGCACAGGTTACCGGATGCAGGCTGAGCGGAAATGTCTGCGAGTTTAGCTGTGATTTTACTGCTTTGAGAGCACAAAGGTATTTACTCTTGGTCTCACTTTCACACACTGTAATGTGCTCTCTCTTTGTCTTTTTATATTTTCTAGTGGTGTTTATTTCGTTGCGCTGCTACTATATTTTTTTTAATGACACTCGATGCCGTTACATGATGCGCTGTCTTATAATTTCTCTAGATTTCTCTAGTTTAAATTCGTTATTTTTCTATTCTCTTACATATACTAATATATAGTACATATATCTCTCCATAGCTTCTCCCTGCTTTCCTTATCACTTAATCTCTCACAGCCTATTTCAGTTCGACCGTTAAATGAGCGCATACTTGTCATTACAGCATACCCACTGAGAAAACCACTGTAACATATAATAATAATATGGATGGAGTCATAGAACATCCGCTCGATATACCATAAATGTCTGTTATGAGTGAGTTTATGCTTCAATATATAAAATTATCTTATTTCAGAAAATAGGCTGACATGCATGGATTTATATCTAAAAGATTTTCAAATGGTTAGAAATGTTGATGAAAAATTACAAAAATCGACAATTTTCACTTTCTAAACAAAATGATGGCACCTATCAGGAACTTACTTTTATTGAGAAGAATAAACTAATTAATCCTCTAATTAGAGTTTAACTTACAAGCTGTTACTCTGATCTCATTAAAAGGAAGATGAGTAAACATATAAAATGTTCAGTTTATTCCACTCTATGCAGAGAAAGAAGCTCAGAGCCGCACATAACATATAAAAAATGGAATAATATTTAGCTCATGATCGCAGTAGCTATACCGCTTCTCAACTATTTGTTCCCAGTTTACCAAATAACAAGATAAACCGTTAACTTTGGTTGCACCGAAGCTATAATTCCACTCACAAATACAAAAAGCTCTTTACAAGTACTTGTTCCGATCGTTCAGTTTGTGCGGCAGCATATGCTCTAGTGATCGGATCTGAACAATTTCATCGGAGATTGCAAATGAAAAAGTTTTAAATAAAAGCACTTAATTTTGATAGTTCGGTTAGTATGGCAGCTATATGTTATAGTGGTCCGATATCGGCGGTTCCGAAAAATTCGCAGCTTCTTGCGGAGAAAAGGACGTGGACAAAATTTTAAATCGATAACTCAAAAACTGAGAGACTAGTTCGCTTATATGCAGTTATACGGACGGACGGACGTCTCTAAGGTAAATCGACTCAGCTCGTCATACTGATTATATATATAATATTTTCGTTTTATAAGGTCACTACGTTTCCTTTTGGGTGTTACAAACATCGTGGCAAACTTAATATACCCTATTCAGGGTATAAAAAGCACTTTTGATATAATATGGATATAGATCGTATTGAAATTAACCTAAAGCAACGTGATTGTATGGATTGTATCTTTTTATGAATATTTTTGTCTAAATGTCTTCCTATAATTTGACAGTTGAAAATTTTGAAATTTTGCTAAAATATGCTCTATTAAGTACCATTACTTGATATTTTTTTCATTTGTACTTAGAAAAGTCAGATATCTGAAGCACATTCTTCTCAGTACGAACGTGCAATGTCCCTTCCTCTGTATTTTTTACAGTTCATAAATTTCCTGTTCTCAAGTACATATATCCTCACATATTGCACACTACTAATTCTAGTCCTTACTTAATATTTGCTCGCTAAGCGATGAGGCTCAGCTACTCTTGGAAATGCCATATAAAGTACTTCAACTTGATAACTGAGAGCCACGTAATTTCAAGAACACTCCATAGATAAAACTTATAAAACATTTATGATAGCCTCAACACTTTGCAAATTGAGCTGTTGTTGGGATGCTGCCTGTGAGTAAAGCTAACATTCAGTACAAGATTAAATCTTAGCAGAAGCGAGTGCAGATGAACTTGAAAATGCAAAATATAGGCTAAAGGAAAGTGATGTTATAAAAACGATTTAAAGTGAGAGAGAGCGACACGGAGAGGGTGGAGAGATTGAGAGAGAGAGGTATGCTAAAAGGCAATTTTAACAGAGTAAAAACTTGGTGACCGAAACGATAACACGAGTCGCGATACCTTGCGCTATAACTTTCTCTGAGCAGCAATCTTTATAATCGCTGAGCGAGTGTGTGCGTTCAGTTTTTGAATTTAACATACACATCCTCTTTCCTAATTTTTTATATTTCTCTATCACTTTTTACGATTAGCTTTTGTTTTTCTATCTTGATAAACGGTAAACTGAATTGCAGCTGGAGTGGAAGGAGAGCGATAAAGCTCCCTTAATTTAACCTATCAAAGTCAAAAGGACACTTAGTTGGGATTAACAGTGTTGCTTTACACAGCCGTTTATTGGCTGCTCTTCATATTTTTATCGCTGATTGTTAAGGGCTGTAATGAGAACATAAGAAAAGATGTTCTGTATCTTGTATGTCACCAATTACTATAATTTACTTCAATTTAAAATATTCAATGTTTAATTTTAAGTAAAATTTCTATTGAACGAATTTTTTTTCATAGAATTTAGAAAATTTTTTGGAATTTCATTTCATTCATTATTTAGCAGACAACCCTTACTGCGCTCTACTGCTTGACAGCTTGCGCGCTTTCACAAAAGCTTGCTTTTTACGCTCCCGCTTACTGTAAGAAGCTCTCTCTCTCACTCTCTCCCCTGTGTTTCGCACGGTCTCAGCATTGACATTGATTCCTTATGTTTCATTTTTTGCCGTTTCTTTTTTGTTATTATTTCACTATTAATATTGTTGTTGTTGTTATATAGCGTTTTCACTTTGAACTCTCAATCGACAGGCAATCAGGCCAAGCTTGGTCGTGACAGACCAGACAATCACGACCTCAGTAGAGCTGCTCAACATTTTTGCTGTCTCATAAGCTGTTGTTGTTGTTGTTATTGATGCTGTTATTGCTGTTCGGAGGCTGCATGTACATACTATTGCCCTTGCACTTTCGTTTGCTCGCATCTCTACACTCTTCGGCAGCGTGTTGTTGCCCGTCCACAGTTGACGTTTGTGTGTGCGTTCATGTTCAGTTGTAGGTTCTAGGACATCCCATTTAATCAACCTTGCAGTGAAATGTGGATTTATCGAAATACATGTTTATGGTGGTCTCTATTTGTGTGTGCGCGTGTATAAGACCTACAGACCTTTTACCATTTCCACAGCATTGTAATGTTTTTAACAGCTTACAGTTCATGTGCGTGTATAGCATGGGTGTATGTAAAGGGCGGGCGGACTTTTGCAAATGTTCAGATTGTTAGCTGCGAATGACATAGTTGCTTGAGCACAGACACGATTATCGATAAATTTCAATAGAACACCGCCACACTATCAGTTCCCGAGTGCCTTACACACATACATATATGCATACAGATATGTACTTGCATATGTGTGAAAAAAAATTAAATTTTATTATAGTTTTTAAATTTTCAAATTTTATCGCTCTCTAAATATATTTCCGAGCTGGGGCGTTAAGGACAAATATTTTTCGTCAATATTGGCAATAAACTGGGCAATCGATTTTCACAAGCTTCTCTTGAAACGAATTTTGCAGCAGTAAAATAATTTATCATAGACAGGAACAAACAGTAATCACGCTCTTAGTAGATGATTCCCTGCCAATCCCAACAAATTCATAGCAAACATCCAGACCGTCAATCCTGGCTTGGATACCGATTGCGCCGGCTCACTGCAATTTTTTTACGACCGTTTTCGTGATTCAGTTTGTATGACCAGTAACCATTTGCTACAGAACGATTTTTTTGCGCTTCGCAGATGGAAACTCGGTCCATAAGGCTTTCTTGCGTTAATCCGTTTCCAAACGCCTTTTTTAGTCCTAAATTCAATGCAATTCAGACCATGAACCGCTTCACTTTGCAAATAATTTTGATTTTAAAAAACAAAGTTTATGTATTTGGTAAACAGAAAATCAAGTCAAGCTCTATGAAACACCATTGCATGATCGACAAGCGACAGTTTGGAAATCGATGGTTTATGTCCATCAAAAAAATTTAAAAAAATAATAGGTAACTTTTCAAACAAAAGCTCTTTAGGCTACTAATCTCAAAAAGAAGTGTTATTGGCCGACTTTCAGATTTTACTCTCCAAGACTTCGTTTTGTTGCGTTATTTGAAAAGTATGCACTGCTATTCCTAAGCCGAGATGTTAGAAGATGCACCAGAAATAAAATGTCGCTTTATTCCTTCTACTCTACCATGAAGAAGTTTGAAGGCATTAGTCAGGCTAGTTTACGAGTTAAGCTATTCAAATACTGTAGCATAATATTATTGGACGAAAAGTTAGCTTCCGATTAGTATTTAATTCAACACGATGTACGAATTTATTATCCTTGTACGACCGAAGAAATATTCCCTGAAAGAGCTATAAGCATTGCCAAAGGTTTCGCGAACTTTATATGGGTATTAAAACAGTTTAGCAAATTATGATATCCTCGGGTGTTAGAAGAGCTCAAATTGCCAATGAGTATAAATTTGCTTTTTACAGTGAATATGGATAACCATAAAGTAATGTCACTGTGATGATAGTCGAGCTAAAACACTGGTTAAATTGGCCAGACCTCTACTATCTCAAAACTACTTATGAATGACTTATTATACTCGGGGTGTAAACCATACGGATGTTGATAATGGCACGTCTAAGCTTTAAGGTGGAAGCAGGCTTTCGTTAGCCTGACAATGGTCGAAAAATAGATAAGTTAGATAGAGTTAATAACCAAAGGTGGCTTGCTCTGGTTAAGCTGCTCTTTGAAAAGGTGTGGCAGACAATTTTCAATGACATTTTGGCGATGAAAAATTTCTGAGCTCAGTTTTACTTTTGTTTCTAATATGGTTTGATCTTTGTAGTGGTTTAAATATAAGGATCCGCTTTCTCCAAGCCAGATACTCGTTGACAGTTTAGATCTTTATTTGAAAAACGTTTGTCTTGCTACATTTGAGTTCTCTCCTGATTTGTTATAGTAGATCGTTCGTTTTTTACGAAATCTTTATCATTTAATATTCCATACACTACCTGCTGTTGATGGGAAAAGAAAATCAATATTTCCTCTACATTTGAAAAAAAGGAAATTTTGATGACGTGTTGTAGTAATGATTCCATATTAACTTGACGATTAAATATCCAATGGGTATTATTCAAGAAGCCATAAGGCGCTCTCCCAGTGAAAGCTCGGATTATTCCAATATTCAAATACTATGTAGAGAGCTTCGTAGTCTTGAGTACTATCACTAAAATATCACAATTTTCAAATTACCAGATATACGATACACTCACTTCAAATATAACGGTCCTTAAATCTTTAAAAAGCATTACGCCTTTGCTTTACTGTCTCGTTATAGTCATCCATTGAGGGCTTAGCTTTGTCTATTTTAATTTGTTACACCATTTGTTTTAATACTACGGTTTATATGTAGATATATGCATGTAAATATATAGAAAGTATGTATACCATTTTTTTTTTGAAAATTTGCTAAGACAACGACACTTGGTTGTTGTTGTTGTGCGTCACGAGTATGACAAGTGGAGCGCGCGGTATTGGTGTACCTGCCCTACCACACTGCGAAGGAAGTTGATGTTTTGCTTTTGTTTTTGTAAGTTCAGTGTAGCTTTCCGAAGTGCACACACACACGCACATACAATAAATGGATATATTAATGCGAGCCCACTCCAACGTACTGGTAGAAGTGCTTAAATAAGCAGCTGTTTTGCAATTACTCTCAGCAAATTTTCACTCTCTTTCTCTGCTGCGACTGCACGTTTCGCCTGAGAGTGCTGCTATTACTCCGTTATACACTAATGCATTTGTAGAAATTTGTCGAAGTATATATAACTGCATGCACATATATTATGAAGTTTGCAAGGTTATGAATGAAAAGCTTTTCGGGAAGCTTGTTTCACACATACACACACATATACATACGAATACATGTATAAATCTAGGGTTGTTTACGTACACGTCTCCATACATAAATACGGGAATAAGCGCGTGCTTTTTTTAATTAGCCTCAAATTCACCCACTTGCAATATGCAATATTACTTCGCACACACACACACACAGAACCTATATGGGTTTATGTGTGTTAAGGTATAAATTCTGCTAGTATGCGCCGCGTGTAGTGCTTGCGGTGGGCGGAGGTGTTAAATGTTTTTTTATTTGACCCATACAAATTTACACACACACACTCAACTACACATATATACTGCTTGCATTGAACAATATTTAGCAGGATATTGCGCTGCAGCCAAAGCTTGTTGGTCAGTTCCCAGCACGGAAATAATTCACGTATAGATTTGCATAAATTGCACTCGTGTGCTTAATTCAACACATAGACACAAACAGGTATATATGCATAAACGTATATATATATGTAGAATAATGTAAAAAAATGAGCTACACACATACTATATACTCACACATATACATTATTACATTTTCCCACACAGCATTTATGACCTCAGCATTTTGCGATTCCCTTTTGCTGACGTCGTAAGTCGGTCAAACCTTCGTAAGTTCAATGGAAAGGCTGCGATGCAGGCATATAGCAGCAGAGCTACACACATACACATACAAATGTAAGTATGTACGTACATCAAATTGGTAGTGTAAAACCTACTTAAATCTTCTGTTAACCGCTTTGGAGTGCTGCACTATACAGCGGATTACAGTTATGGTTGAAGCGCATATTTGCTATAACTGTTATGTATGTATATGTAAAATATTTCAACATTTCAAATAAATAGTAAGCAGGTTCAAGCTGTTCAAACAATGCAAATATGTTGTTTGCAAGTTGTAAAAATTTAATATATGTACACAGAATATATAATATTTATATTGTAACGAAGGTACAACGAGGCGTATGAGTAACATAACTCCTTTAGTATTGAATTTGAGTACAAAATAAGTGGACAACAAAAGTGATCAGTGTCGGTATTAAAGAATGTATATAATCGCCAAGGATTTATAAAACCCATTTCTCGACGTCAACGAAACTATGTGGGATCACACCCGCAATACTCAAAACAGCACCACTGTCAGGGCTAACAGATTTGATTTTTTTTTTAATTTTTCGGTTTATTTGATGAATGGTTGAGTTAAAACTACCTATATTTTAGGAAAGCTTACCACCTGTTTCAAACCTTCAGTTGACAATATTTGTATTAAATTAAAGATATTTATGAGAATTTTCAAATGTTAAATGAAATTTAATTCATTTAAATAAAAACAAGAAACAATGCTAACTTTGGCTGTATTAAAGCTATAACACCTTCAAAAATACAAAAGATTTCTTACAAAAATTTAATTCCGATCGTTCAGTTTGTATGGCAGCTATATGCAATAGTGTTCCGATCTAAACTTCTTCGAATATTGCATTTTTGCCTTAAATAATGTTCCAAATTTCGTGAAGATAACTCGTCAAATGAAAGATTTTTACATACAAGCACTTCTTTCCAAACGTTTCCTTTTCGGTGTTAACATCGTGGCAAACTTGGTATACTCTTTTCAGAGTGAAATAAGTAAAAATAAGGCGAAATCAAAATGCATGTTAAATAGTAATTATTCTTTAATTTGTTTGTATTTTTTATTTATTTATTATCAATACGTTCACTAGTTTAGGAAATTCAATTACTAAAAAGCAATCCTTTCCTTTTTAGAATTTGATAATCGAATAATTATTTATTTATTTATAAAATATGGTTAATATCATTCTTTTTCTTTCCTGTCGAATTAGATCATTTTCAACTTTTCACCAAGCCAAGAGTAATGAAATCAAATTTAATCTGGTATGGAAGCAGTGACAGAGAAGCATGACTTGTATTAAAAGGTGTGGCATATATAAAAGAGACCGTTACAGACGTCTTATTTACTTTAATAGACGAAATATGGACTGTTTCTGATACACAAGATGGCCAAGAATAAAAGGATTACGATAGTACGATAGATATGGATATATTCAAGGTGAATGTCGTTACTTGAAGACAATGTTTAGCCTTACCAGTCACTAAAGAAAGAAAACAAAAACGTGACTGTAAAACTTTTCATTTCGGATGTTTTAATGATTCTTAAGAACTGACAGCTTAATGTGAATATTTCAAGCATATTTTATAAAACCATAAATTCCATTACTTAGACCATAAGTATGTTATGTTGAGGGTGGATAATGATTTCCATTTAAGGAAACTCGATATAATTGATGTGTCTTAATTACGCGAATCTTGTGACCGAAAACAGTTTTTACATTAAACCGAAATAGCGAAATGTTTAGTAGCTATTTATATTTCTAAAAGCATGATTGGAGTGGGTATTGGAACAATTGTCATTGTACGTTCCGTAAATTTTTGAATAAATGAAATTATATATAGGTATAATAAATTTCATTCCCAAAAATTTTTTTTTTAGAATTTTTCACATTAAAAATATATTAAAAAGAATGTAATTATTAGAAAAACTGAACACTTTATTAGAGACCATATCGCAATAGAGAATTAATGCGTATTGTTGTTCATACTGAGCTTTTTAGAATAAAAACATAATAAATATGTATTATAAAAAGGAAATACATAAAATTTATAAACGAATTACAATTGAAATTTGTGCATAGGCTGCGACATTTTCGATGGTGGCACTGATAGATTTTAATTAAAAACATGGCTGTTGCATGGCTGCGAACGGTGTCACGAAAATATATAAAGAGTTGCTACACAATATAATAGTTAAGTTCACCTAACGGTTCTCTGTATCACCTAAAATTCATCAAAATAGATATGGAGTTATACATATATAAATTATATATATATGATCAGGCGGACATCGAGTTGAATTCCGGTTGACTGTCTATCCGGCCGCCTGTCCGAGCAAGCAATAACTAGGTTGGCATTGTATAAAGGTGGTATCGAACTATCACCACGCTCACAAAATTTTTTTAAATCTAAAAACTATATAGTGCCATCATTTGTAACAATGAAGCGCAGTAGGGTATGGTTTCTATCACCTTTCTCGATTACGTGAGCTTGATCGTCATTGATCAAAAAATATTGTACGTTATTAAATATTTTTTACTTTGCTACTTTTCCATACTCATACTCTTACTCATAGCACCAAGTGCGTACTTGACTGATAAGCGTATTTGTTTTACCCAAGTAACATAATTAATCGAATCATTAACGTTAATGCACCGGATTTTGCTTTATCATTATTGGTAGAATTGATCATTAAAATTTTTGCAGGATCGATGATAGTTCCTTTCATGAAGACCAGGGTAGATAATGTTTGAAAGTAAACAAAAATCATAGTAGTAACATAAATTAAAGGCAAAATAATTTACAGGCGAACTCAGGTCGAAAATAAAAAGAGAAGATTTTTTTTAAGAGTAGACCTCGATATTACAAAAAAGTTAAATCGCAAAGTTGTAGGTAATGTAAAGATTTATGCTTTTGTATTAACATCTTTTTCACATAACCTCAAAATGTATGTGAAAAACATATATATCAAATTTTTTGAGTTCCTTATTTTAATTTAGTACAAAACAAAAAAACATTTTCGAAATTATGTGTAAACTTATCTTCTTATTTCCTAAACTGTGTTTTTTATTTAATGTATTAAGAACGACAAAACAGCAAATGTTTTTAAAAGACATCTTCAAGCATAACTTCATCTTAATAAAAATATTAAGTTTCTCCCGTTAATCGACACTTAATCAATTAATTTGTCATTCGCCGATCATTTACTATTTCCACCATATCAATTTGCGTAAGTATAAAAAGTATGTGCGCTCGCTAAGCCGGGACAGACACCCCGAGCTAAGCACATAAAAGCTTTTTCAAGTTCAAAAGCAGCTGTTTCTTATCACAGTGCCGTTAATTGTTGTTGCTGTTGCTATAGTGACATAGTTTATCAAGATGAATTGAGCAAATAGCTGAGCGCGAATAAAGGCAACCAAAGAGAACTCCTCACCACTAGCGATCATATACAAAAAGTTAATTTGCAAAAATTTCTCACAAAGATACACGCACACAGCGACAATAAATGAATAAAGCTAACGGAGCGCCAAATCAACCATAAATAGCGCCTACATTGACAGTTTTATAGCAGTACGCGACTGTTAAACGTGTAAAGTTGATTTGTGTAGCGTTAAATAGCGCACATAGCAAAAAAAAAATCATTTTCGAAAAAGAAGTAACTCAAATTGTATTGTGAATGCAAAGAAAAGTGCAAGCGTTTGAGCAAAATTTTAGCAAAATTACTTTTTGCTTACAGGCTTCAACCAAAGACCACAGTATTAATGGCTGAAGACGCGTAACTTCAGCCCAATTGTGTGAAAATTTCCTCAATAAATTCAAATTATTTGAAAGTTTGAGCAAATATTCGCTCCAGTTGTCATCACTTTTTAGAAAAGCACAAAAACCGGGCGTGATTTGCCACAGTTCTACCGCAAATCTCGATTCGCTGCAGTAAATTGATAGCAATAGCTGATAACAGTATTATTTTTTGTACAACAAACTAGAAAGACACGCGGTCAACGCAAAGTACAAATAAAATACGCCGAAATGCCGACTGAAAGGTAAGTAGACAAAATATTTCGAATACAAGAGTTAATTCAGAATTCTTAAAGTGTTATGACATAAGGCTTTGTTCACAGTGTGGCGCAAATCTACCACCGGCTTATTAATATAGAAAAACAAAAACTACCAGTTAAAGTTGATGTCGTTATTATTATTGAATATTAATTGTTGACAATGAATTGCACAATTTAACAGCTGTATGCCGTTGGTTGTTGCACCCAGTAAACGAATGTTTGTGAAGTCAAATCAGCCGTCGAACAGGTTTTTGCTACTTCAAATTACCATGCGATGTGTATACATACATGGGAAGATAAAGATTAATACATATGTACGTATCCATATATTTGTCCGCAGTTTTCATTTAGAGTGCTTTTCGTGCCCTTTAGCACACTAGTAAATCTTCGGCATAAACTAACAAATGCTGTACTTTGTGCGCTAAAATTTTATTTTGCTTAATCAGTTTCATTTCTATGCACAGGTGTTAGAATAAATTAATTTTTTCTTAACATTATTTTTAATTTTTACACACTCGTAACATGTTGAATAGGGTTATTAGTCTTGTTCACCTAACGGTAGTTTGTAACACTCTAAAATAGCCGAAAAAGATATAGAGTTATATATGTCAAAATGTTCAGAATTACACGAGTTGAATTCCGTATGTTCGTCTGTCCATGAAAGTCGATCCACAATCTCCTCAAATAAAGAATGTTGAATTATTACGAGCCAACACAAAATTCACGCCTTTGATCTTTGATAATTAAACATGTTGTATTACTTCTATACCCTGAACAGGGTATAAGTTTGTCACGAAGTTTTTAACACTCAGAAATTAACGTTGGAGACCGTGTAAAGTATACATATATACAAATAATCAGCGCGATGAGCTGAGCAAATTTAGCTATGTTCGTCTGTCTGTCTGTCTATATACTCGTATACGCGAACGAGTCCTTTATTTTCCAACTTATCGATCTGAAATTTTAAACACCTCTTTTTTCTTTAAGAAGCTTCCCATTTGTCGGAGCCGTCGATATAAGACCACTACCATACAAACTGATCGATAAAACTCAAGCCACTATATGAAAAAGTTTTTTATTTGACAAGGTATCTTCACGAAATTTGACGTAGATCGCTAACCGAGTCACCAGAGCCTTTGATTAAATTTTTCAGAACGAATAACTAAAGCATATAGTTAAAATGACCGATTTATTTTTTGTATGGAAAGCTTTTTCATTCGACGAGAAATCTTCCCCAAATTTGGCATGAATTATTGTCTAAAGTATTGTATAAACCACCGAAGAAATTGTTCAGATCGGACAACTATAGCATATAGCTTCCATACACATTAACGATCTAAATCAAGTTCTTCTAAGATATCTTGTGTATTTGTGAAGGGTATTATAGCTTCGATCCAACCAAAGTAGCGGCTGGCTTTTTCTTTAATTTTTCCTACATACAAAATTTTCCATTATTATTCTTATTCTAATACAATTTTTTTATTCTTGTTTCGTAATTCTTTTCCTAATTGTTTCTTTCGTTCTTCTCATATTCTTTTAAATTTATTTATTCTTTAAACATATAAATACTTGAGTTTGTTTTCTTTAATTTTTTCCTTTTATATATTTTATTTTCATCTTTTTTACTTTTTTTTATTTAATTTTCGTTATTTTCAAACTTTTGTATTTTATTTCTTTACTTTAGAACTCTCGAAAAAATCAACAACTCATTTTATTTGTTTTTTTTTTTTACTAAGCCAAAAATTCTCATGAAGCGGTTTGATGCCAATAAATTGTATTTGCCGAGTTATGTCGCACGACAGCGTTGTTGCCCTCGCTACACATCCGTAAAATTTTGTTTTTGTATTTTTATAATTTTTCGATTGTTTTTTACTGCTTTCGCGCAATACCATATCTGTATGAATTTAGCTGCTATTATTGGGGTTTTTATATATTTTGGCAGTACTTCGCGCTTTTTCGTTTCTTTTTAATACATTTATAGAAAAATATTCATATTTTATTTACGTTAATGAGATTTTGTCTTTGGACCTTCATCAGTTACACGATTTTATGAACATTTTGCTCTTTGATAGTTTACTAAGCGTTTACACTTGCACTCTTATTCATCGGTGGGTAAAACCACTCTCTGAGCCCTCAAGATAGTGATTTGGTTAGCAAAACTAATTTTTGCAGATTTCGCACGATAAAAAATAATTAGTTTCATTACTTACTTAGATTACTTAAATCCATTTCAAAATAATAAAGCCTTTTGCGCTAGATAACGGTATATGAGGGTCGCGATTAGAAATCTACTTCCACATGACAACTAAATTTGACTATGGATGTAGTTGTTAATCAGAAACCAAAATAAACACGAAGAAATCTACTTCAAAAGTCGGCATATCGTGACTGAAGGAGTGAAATCTGCATGGTAATAAAAGATGGCTAATACTGAAATAAATTGACAATTTGAAAATGATGTCGTGATTTACAATAGCAAACTCGTACTCGAGATTATTACTTCGATAAGGGTAATTGTGGTATTTCAATTGATGGGTGATAAACTGGAGGTCTCGAAAAAAGTATATGAAATCGCGTAAGAAAGTTTGAAAGTTATAAAAGGTGCGTTGATGAGCTTATAGTTATATGCAAATCGGCATAGTACAACTAATATGTGTAGTTTCAGAGATCAAGGTCTTAACCAAAAGTAATATTATATAATATATTAATGAACTGTTCAAAAGATATGATTTTTATGATATATTATATATACGAACTATGTTAGTTCCTCACTTTTTGAGATTTTTGCACCCGTCCTTTTCTCTCCGAAGAAATTGTTTAGATCGAGGCACTATAGCATATAGCTTCACATTTCGAAAAATTATTCGTTTAGTTTCAAAAACACACATTACATATAATTAAGAAAAAAGATGATTGCAATATATATAAATCCAAGGGTTCAAAATCTGAACTTGCAAAGAAATTTCAAAATCTAAACCGCAAATGGGCAAATGGGCAAATTTGGATTTGAGACTTGTTTCTTGACCTGTCGTTAAACCAATGGCAAACTGTAGTCGTACGGTAACGTAGGTTCTAACGATGGAATTCATAAAAAATCTAATATTTGAATAGAGAAATGTAAAAAAAATTAATTAAACAGCTAACAAACATCTTCCAGAAATTTGTTTTTTAATTTTGCAAAAAAAAATTTAAAAATTTAAGAAATTAATTTTTTATGCTGAGTTAAATATATAAATTTTTTTATTATTTAAATATAGATTTAAATCATTTTTATAGTAACAAATTAAAAATAAATAATTCTAAAATAGCTGATATGCATATATCTTTGAGAGTGAACTACAAATAAAACCCTAAACATAAAAATTATAATATATATTAAAAATTAAAAAATAAAAAATAAAACCAGACTCCTAAATCTTTCGAATACTACTCTCAGATTTTGTACTAATACAATATATTATATATATATATAAATTATATATTATTATATTTATATATAAAACTAGGTGACACGTTGTTTGTCCACGATAAGCTCCTGAACTTCTGAACCGATTTGAATAAAATTTACACAGCCGGTTTAGTTACTTTTTATTGCAAATTATTTGTCTATTATATGACAAAGCGCTAGTGATGTTCACTAAGATTCTAACAAATAACGGCTTCAAGTTATTTCATCTTATGTAAAAATTACGTGCCGCGTGTTGAAAACAAAAATTTGCAGACTTGTGGACTTTGCTCCAACTTAGGAGATAAATATGTTGTGTCCGTTTAATTTTTTTATAGAAAATTATTGGTTTATTATTATATGTATGTCAAAGGGTTATAATTACTCATACATTAAATATTACTTTAACTTTGTTTTTATTAAAAATTTCATGAAATTTGTTTTTAATATTTAAAATTTCTAAAACCTATTTCAGACACATTATTGTAACTTTGAGAAAATGTTGAAGCAGTTTTGATTATTTACAAACATAATTTTTAAGCTTATGCATAAAACTTAAATAATTTTTATTTTATTAATGTGAAATATTTTTATACTCTAGCAACATGTTGTATAGAGTACAATAGTTTTGTCCACCTAACGATTGTTTATATCTTCTAAAAGTAATGGAGATAGATGTAGAGTTATATATGGTGATCCATTTCGAGGTTAACTACTTTTTGAAAGAAAATAACACAGAAAATGATTCCATCGGCCCACAAACCACACCAAACCGTGGTTTTTTTGGGATGAATTGGCAGCTCTTGAATCTCTACACGTTGCTCTTCCTCCAAATGCGGCAATTTTGCTTCTTTACATATCCATTGAGCCGGAAATGGGCATCATCGCTGAACAAAATTTGGCTTGAAAACGTAGGATCCTCTTAAAACTTTTCAAGAGCCCATAGAGCGAAGCGATGTCACTTAGGAAGGTTGAGCGGCTTCAGTTCTTACACAAGCTGTATTTTGTACGCTTTCAATTTAAGATCTCGACATACTATGCGTCAAGTCGTTCCATACGTCGGTCCTAGTTGCTGCAAACGTCACCGAATCGACTCTTCCCGGTCTTCGTTTTCGGTCTACGGCCGCTATAATTTTATATTATATATATAATATGATTATGTTGACTATAAGTTGAGCGAAGCGCACGAAACATATTCTTCACAGAACGTGAATATTCATAAATAAGTTGAACGATTCGTAAACGTTGTTCAAGGGTAAGTCTTTCAAAATCAAACAATACTAAATACAAATAACATGACAACTCGACACGAATCACGCGTGATCTGTCAAAAAAAGGCTATTGCAAAAAGTACCTCTACTAGGATCACCAGATATATATGTATATAAATGATCAGAATGATGAGTCGAGTTAAACTCTGAGATAATGGTACACGGGTTCCTTAGCAAAACAGAGAGGACGAGTTCGTATATGGGCGTAATCGGAAAACTGCCGCACCCGCAAAACACCAGTAATTAAAAATATATAAATGGCCATAACTAAGCCTTTAGTTAAGATACCTTTGGGTTGAACATTTTGAAAACAAGAGCGTGGCCCTGGCCTCTAAGAAGTTTTATTGTACATATCTCCTAAACCACTTAAGATACAATAACCAAGTTCGTGTAGAACAATTCTTATAAATACTCTATTTACAGTGTGACAATTGATGAATTCGGATTATAACACCGCTCTCCCCCTATATAACGGTTTTCTTAAAAACTACTAAAAACGCAATAAATCCATAAATAAATGCGCCAGGGATATTAAATTTTACACCCAGGGTGATAAATTGGAGCTTTATATGAGCCAAGGTCAAACTACAACTGTTCAAGCCCCCAGATACCGCACCCAGTTCTTACAGTGAACATTTTATCGAAAATATCGGGCAAATTGAGAGAAATGTTATTGAAATTCGGAGCAAATGCTTTCCTGTTAACAGTATGCCTATATTTCAAAATGGGTTGAATCGAAAGAAGCCGATTAGCCGCCATATACAAAATACAAAGATTTCTGTTGTATATAAATACGAATTACCTCCACTCCCATTTTCGTTTTTCCAACAAGCCTTATGACGAATATGTTCAGTGTGTGAGTTATATATTTATAAAATTGCTTGAAAATATGTTCTCAAGTATTCTAAAGCAATGTCAGAATGAATGCCCCAATTAGAAGTATATATAGCTTATAAAGTTATTACTGACTTTCTACTTGTCTTTAAACCGTACCGGTTGGTCAAAATTTGTTATATTTTAATGAAATTAAATAGACAAGTTTCCTGGAAAAGTATGTGGTATATCAATGAATATGAATAGAATTAGTCCAAACCTCATATGCCAAATATATAGAATTTTGATCCTCTGGTTGACGTTTTTCACATCAACTCAATATATTAAATTTAGCTTCTTCGGTTGAGTTTATAGGACATATCTTTAATTAATGGATGATTTTAATATAATTTACGTTGATTACGTTAAAATATATTAATAAAACTAAGTGAGTACATGACCTTCAATATATGTTAATAAGATACCAAATTTGATTGTTATTCCTTCACGATTTCGTCGAATGAAGAATGTTGAATTCATTCGCAACATTTTTGTAATATAAAGTTTTGACCACACCTGAAAGTATTCCTCCGGCTTTGGTCCTTGCAAGTTGCAAAAGTATAAAATATTCATTTGCAACCGAACTTAGCTCTTCCTTACATGTTTTCATTAATTTGTAAGCTTATTCAAAAAACCTTAATCCTCTTTTTTTTAAATATTTTTATTAGACTTAAAGAAGCATAATTTTGGAATTTTTGTTTGTGTCTCTCCTAAGGAAGAACTTACAAACACCAAATTGTGAATTTGAAATTTTTTATCATATTTATATAATAATAACGCCTTTCATTTAGTCGTATCGCGCACAAGCACAAAACAAGTACATACATATGTCCTAATATATCACTTTTCCATTTTTATTATTTATTTATTTTTAATGATTTCTTAATTGATTTAAATAAAATTTGAACACGCTGCTTAACACCCAAACAAGTATCTAACTGTTCAACTCAACAGCAATTAAAATAAAATACATGAGTAATTGATGAAAGCCACTTAATGTTGCACAGTGGAGCAAACATGGCAAAAATCGCGCAATTTATTATATTACCAGTGCGTGCGAAGCGACAAATTTGCATGATCGAATCAAAATCAATAAACGCTTTAAAAATAAAACCGAAGTGCGAGTAAAACAAAATGCTTTCAACAATCAAAGCAAATCGTGATAAATGGGATGGCAACCAAAATTGACACAACAATTGTAACAAGAGGCACACATACATATGTACGTACAACAGACCCACAAACCGACGGACAGACAGCAAATTGACTCAATATTTCGATACCCAATTATTTGTTTAACAGTCAGCAGCTTCATTTTGTCTATATATCTGAAAATAGACGTACATATGTATATAGGTATGTGTGTGTATATGCATGTATGTTTATTTTGTAGTTGGTGTTGTAGTTGCATGCAAATAAATAAATGTCTTTCGAAGCAATTTTAAAGCGATATTGCTAAATTGTCTCGAGTGTGCATGCGTAAGTGAGTGCGTGTGTGTGACGTCATTATAAATTGACACATTGACCGCTTGTTATATGTGTTTGCAAGTTTTGTTAGTATTATTGTTATTGGACGAATATAAGGTGCTAAGAATACATTCGTTTACTGGTTGATTTGTAGAACAATTTGTTTAATTGCTACTATGATAACATGCAAACATACACACATACACATATATACATAGCCTTGGTAGACTTTCTTTCAATTAGAATAATACAAATTTATCCTGACTCACAGTCGCCTCAGTTATATCCAGAAACGCTAAATACACTGTAGCAAAGTGATATAAATTATCTCACAATCAGTCCCAATCAATTTTAAATAGTGTGATACATATACATATATGTAAAAAAAAATTATATTTCTTTTTTGCGGCCCCACTGACAGTGTATGTGTAGATGACATGAGACTATTAATTAGGTGAAGCTATTGATTACTACTCGTATATGTAAGCTAAAGACCGCCAGAGACTAAGTTGCATGTGGCTTTCATTTAATGAGAACAGAGTTCAAGCACTGACCTCTCGATAGACAGAAATAAATCCATTTTCGACTATGGAATGATTTTCCATAGAGAACAAGTACTGATTTCCAAAGCCGACTTATAAATAGGCTTTAACAGCTTTTCATTTCTAAGAGCTATAGTTAGGTTATTTAAAATAAAATACAAATTAAGTTAAGCAACTAAATTTATTTAGGAGTTAATGTATCGACTTATATAATATATATAATCTGAAATATTAAAAAATTCACAGGCAGGTTGAAGAATTTATATTTCTTTATCTTTCTCCGAACGAAGATGATCTCTGACACAATAGTATTTCATTCATATTAGCTGTTTCAAAGAATAGACTCAATTTAGTATTGTTGAACTGGGACCGTCACAGTGATTCGCTTTTTAGCTAAATCAGTTGAATGTGATGCGTGTTTGGCTTCTAAGTAAAAATTGTTTTATTGTAAGTAAAAAACATAAAAATTAATGAAATGCAAACATTTTGGCTTCATTATTTCAAAATTTTTTTACATATTGTTGAAACGAGTTTGGGACTTACAACCACCGGCCCTTTGACACTTAAATCAAACCATAGCGTAACGCTTTCTGGGTTCAACGAACTTGAAGAATTAAGCCAGAAATATATCACATCCTGATTTATGAGAGTTGCTCTGGATTTATGATGCATAAAACACGATTTTTCACAACTTTCAAACCTTGTTTGGGTGTATGCCTTGGTATGGTAATTATTAAAGCATACAGAATATAAATGTCAAGCCTATATATATGTTTACTTTGACAGCTTGTTTGACATTTATCTCTCAAAGAATATCTATATTGCTGAAAGGACACTCTCAATATGAACGTTCTAATTTTTTATTGATAATACTATTTTTTTATTTTATTATTTTACTAATTTGTTGTTGGAAAATACAAACGATTATTTTAAAAAATTGTCTTTTTTTAGAATAAAACAAGAAAAAAGTTAACTTCGATAACACCGAGGCTATAATACCCTTCACAAATGCAAAATATTCGATACAAGAACTTAATTTTAATCCATCAGTTTGTATGACAGCTATATCCTTTATAGGTCCGATCTAAACAATTGTATGATTGTACCAAACTTTTCAAAGAAAAATATTTTCCATACAACAACTAGAATTCAATCGTTAATTTTGTATAACAGCTATTGTATATGCTATAGTTGTCCGATATCGGCGATTCCGAGCAGCTTGTTAGGAAGAAAAGGATGTGTTTAAAATTTTAAATCTCTATCTCAAAAACTGAGGGACTAGTTTGCGTATATACAGGCAGGCAGAGAGAGATAGGGTCTCCGACGTTTCCTTCTGAACACTATACAAATTAAATTACTAATAGTACCATAGTAATATAGTATTGGAGAATTTGAAAATTTTACCTAAAATATTTGTTATATATGTATGTTTAATAACAAAGTGACATACATTTAACACATCGAAAGTAATAATTAAAAATCTGGCAAATCAATATTTATTTTACGTAATAAAAATCATGCTTATCGAAGGAATGGCTTGTACTTTATAAATTTGTCAATACGCAATTTCGCAATGAGGCGTAATCGCATTTTAATGCATACATACATCAATACACACCCATATAAATAAATAATCGCCAAGTGAGGTTCATGGCGAGAACTATGATCGATAGACGCCTGCCATTTACATTGTACACACACTTCCATTTAATTTTAAATTAAAACTAATGCAAATTACAACAAAAATACTGCGAACAGTAAGGAAATGCTAAATTCGAGTGTAACCGAACATTTTATACTCTTGCAACTTGCAAGGATTAATGCCGGGGAAATGCCTTCAGGTGTTGGCAAAACTTTATTTTAAGAAATGTAGCGAAAAGGTTCAACTTCATTGACGAAATATTGAATAAATTAGAATTAAATTTGGTATTATATTAACTTATGTTATATATCATAGACATAGGTCATAGACTCACTTAGTTTCATTATTATATTTTACTTAAAATTATACTAAAATAATTGTTGGCATAGAAATATAAACATATGTATATATGGAAGAAATCAGCCGAATGTTTCAAAATCCGGAATATCAGTTATATGGCACAAATATACACAGTTTTTTGAAAAATATTAGAAAAATTATTAGCACATTAGCCGATATATGTGGTATAGCGTCAACTGGAAGTCCGAAAATCTTCATATTAATTATATGGTTGCAAAGGGAAGTATTGATCCATTTTTGTTACAAGGGTATATTATTATCAAACAAAAATTTTCGCCGAATTTCAATTATATATATCACAGATTGACCGTTATTTTCGGCAAAAAGTCAGCCATAAGCTCTGTGATCCCTATTTCCGGTATCTGGGAGCTTGAATAGTTATGATCTGACTGTAACAATTTTTAAACTTAAGATGGCATACCTTAAAGGCACTATTTGTGCAAAGTTTTATCACGATACATTATTTGGTGCTTGATTTGTATACTGGAAAGTGAAAAAAATATGGAGCTTAAAGTTGTATTATATGGGAAGTAGGCGTTATTGCAGTCCGACTGTCCGACTGTGACATAATAATATGAATACAATTACGCTTTACTAAGTTTGGTTAAAATTGGTAGAGTAGATCCGGAGATATGTGAGTTTACCTAAATGTGGGCGCTTTCACGCCCATCGTCCAATTTTGATATTTTCTCCTTTAAAGCTCTCTTGTGCCATCCTAAAGGTAAAATTTAATGTCTCTGAAGCATTTAGTTATTGATTTACCGCACGTTTAGAAGTTTTATCAAAACCGTTGGACGTGGTTATCATCCGATTTCACCTATTTTCATGCTGTCGCAAGAGAGATAGCTTAAATTGTTTGGGATATACATATACACATTAAACCTATTAGGCGCGGGGCCACACCCACTTTTGAAAAAATTTCAAGTCACAAATGCCTCTTATTATTGCGATTCGTTGTACCAAATTACGGTTTTGTATCTTAATTTGCGGCTTAGTTATGGCAATTTATAGATGACCATCTACGAACTCATCCAAGGAACACATGTACCAAGTTTCATTAAGATATTTCAATTTTTAATCAAGTTATCACTTGCACAGATGGACAGACGAACAGACGGACGGACAAACTCGGATTTCAACTCGTCTTATCATCCTGATCATTTATATATATTATATATAACTATATATAACTCTATATCTAACTACATTATTTTAAAGTGATACATACAAACGTTAGGAGAACAAAACTATTATAGTCTGTAGCAACATGTTGCAAGAGTATAACAATTGAGTCATTTACTTGAAAAACAATGATGAAGGCAAAAGTCGGTGCATTAACGTTAATGATCTGATTGATTAGGTTCATTAGACAAAACAGACACGCTTATCAGTCAAGAACGCATTTCGTGCTACGAGTATGAGTATTGTAAATTATCAAGGTAAATAGTATTTAATAACGTAAAATGTTATCAGAGAGATAAAAGCGAAAATTCGGTAAGTAACAGTCACGCGATTGTGAAGTATATACATAGATAAAAAATGTGAAACTCAAAATTTTAATAGCTTGCTTCGCTATGTTTTCACTGGTGTGTGACTTGAGTCAAGAAACTCGTGAGTGATCTTTAGTAATCAGCTGGATTACAAAACATCATAGGTTGAAACTTTGGCTAATATGCATTTAGTGATCGTTGAGCCCGAAGATTAGGCAAAAAAATATTGGTTGAATAGTTTGGGATTCTAAAAAAAAAATAAATTATATTGCAACAGCAGCGTCATCTATCCAAAGCTCCTATTTAAAGCCCTATTTTCAGTAATACATTTCAAATAACCTAAAAGACAGTGTCTCACCCGAAAATTAAGGTAAAAACAGCAATGATCAAGATTGCGATCATTGCTCTCTACAAAAGCAATTCTGTAGAAGTCCATAAATAAACCCTGCGTTAACGTAATACACAATTAAGCTTTATCAATTATAAATAAGTAAAACAACAAAACTAGAAGCCATTATCTCTCTTCCAATATGTGAAGACTTTGATCATTATCTAATTAAAACCGGCTAATATTAACGGTAGCTAATTTTTGATTACGGACAGTATTATGTGTATGTGATTACTCATTAAACACTGATTTGCGACTAAATATTGATAAGGTTGTACTTCCTTGACTAAAAATGTTACTTTCCATTTCACTTAATTACTCATACTTATGCTAGCTGTTGCTACTTGAACGTAAGAAGTGGACACTTCTATAGCGATTGTTTTGAACAGAGAAAAAACTTAAACTTGAGAGGTCTTAAAATACTTTTACTAAATACATACTTTAAATGTTTATTTCACTACATGTGGTCAGGGGAATTAATTGAATTTCAAATATGTCTTCCAAAAACTCGACAGCACACAGAAGCCTTACTATACTATTACTTTTAGTGAGTTCAGAGCTTATTAAATACAAATAGTTTGAACAAATGTTTTCCAGAACAAGTCTTTTGATCTCTACGTTCCGCCTCATTTCCAATAAAATATGTCTTATTTAAATCCACTCCTGAACCTGACTTTTCCTAATACATCACAACCTAAAATATAGTATAAAATATACGTTATTATTTACAACCACCCTCTATGACCAATGGTAACCCAGTTTTCCCTTCACATCCGTTTAGAAATATATTCTTCGTCATTTCCTATAACCTAAAAACTTATATATTATTGGAACTCAGTAACAATTTAAAACCTTATCCCGGTCTGGGTCAGGTCCCATTGGGCTACCAACTCACAAGAAAAAATAAATAAATGATCTATTATATCAAAAGATGTCATTAACGGATCTCAACTGATGCCTAGAATTGGTTCCAAAACATAGAACAAATTGATTAGCTCAATTTTAAGATAGAAATATATAAATATCTTTGGTAAAAGCTAAAGTGCCGTAAGGTACTGAATTTCAAGGGACAAAACTAAATTAGGAATGATTAACATTGTTCGAAATATGAGGAAATACATACAATTTGTACGAAATCGTTTCACCGTCGCTGGAATTAGGCATGAGGGTTTTGAAAAGATGTTATATAATATATATATTTTATGTGGATTTTGTATGGCTGAGTCCAACCAAAAGGCTGAACCTCAGTAATCACAGACTCCGAGGCTATGCCGAGTCTAAGCTTACTTATTCAGTTATCGATCATATCAGTAAATGATAAAAACTCTATTCGTTTAAAAATCTTTAATTATAAATCTTTCCAGAGAACATTTTTCATATATAATATTTTATAATATTTTTCTATATTTATGAATTACAGACTAATACTAATTTAAGTCTTTCTTAGGGACTTTCTGCGAATAAATTGTCAACAAAACAGGCTACGGGAATTCCCATACATCTAAATAGATTCCTACTGGCTATTAAATTTAGATTATAACGAATAATGAAATTAGAACTGAGTCACTGTTAACACTTACCTGTTGGTTTGTTTACGAATAATTAATTATTATTTTAATTACAAACGACCAGTTTAGCGAAAGTTTCGTAATCACTACAGACCTTTTCGTCTGCTACAAAGTAATTTCATTAAAAATTTATAGAAAATGCAAATCAACTGTTGTCTTGATAGTGAAAATAAAAATAGATAGACGACTTGAAATGAATTGCACTTTGGATAGAAATACAAACAAACAGGGTATCTAGTCTGGAAATAAATTTTTATTAGAGTATTTTAAATTTAAATTGAAAATGTTTACATCACGTGCCTTAATTTAGTCAATTATCAAAATGTTTCAATTACGATTTACAAATAAAGACCAGCGCTATGAAATTCTCGAAAATCGAGTAAAAAGTTTGATACGGTTGAATTACGATTACATCTCTATCTGGACATCCATATGTCAAAGTTTAGTAGTTGGTGGGTGTTTGACTAGAAATACAATTACAGTCGTTTTTTTTAAGAGGAAGATCTTTTCGAAGTATAGTCTTTGTTTTAAAAGTGTGTCTCATATTCATTCAACAGCCGTTGAGAACTTAAAACTAGTTGAACTCTTCCTTTGTCAGATAATATTAAGACACAATGCATATTGTTTTCTCCTTTTTCCCCCTTTAAGTCTTACCATATTTATTTTAAAAGATAATAAAATTTCACATCAACTTATTCCATGTATTGGAAGTACTCCAGTTTTGGCCGACTGAGTATTGGTCGGCTTTAAAAGTAACCTTTTCTCGCAGTGGCTTTAAAAATAACTTCTCCCTAAAGTAATATTATCTCTTCTTAAAACATTATATAAATGTAATCGATTTCAAAACCTCAACTTATATTGCATGAGGAACTACACTAGTATTTTGAGATAAAGTCCCACGAGATTTTACCGAAGAAGGTAAAGTCGATTATTCAATTTTGAGATATTGTGTTATAATTCTTTCAAGTATGTGATCGAGAAACATTTGCTTAGCCGACTATAATCTTAGTTGCCTCACTATGGTTATAAAATTTGATAAAATATTAACTTATTGTAAAGAAAATAGTCTAACTGAGAATCATTGAGATTGCACGACTATAACATATAGTTTTGTACACAACAGTGTTAACAGTTATGACATTTTGTGTTAACTTGTGTGACACTTTGTAAAATATTTGATCAATATGAGCAGAAACTGTAAACTGAAAATCATTGAGATCACAATACTGTAACATATAGTACCATATTGTACTATAATTCTTACAGTTTAGTACCTAAAGGCATACATTTTTAAATTTTTTAAAAATATTTTCTTATGAGAAAAAAGCTACATAGAAATTTACTACGATGGTCTGACTATAAAACTTAATTATTCATGTAACCGATTGTTCAGTTTTGAGATGTTGTTCTATGTCGGCTACATTTAAGTGGATACGAACACGAAATTTTGTGTATTACTTATTTAATTTAAATAAAGAGTGGAATATAAAAATTACTAACATCTTACGGTTTTAAGATTTCCCAAACCAATTTTGCTGTCTTGCGAAAAATATTTTTGGTGTGCAATACTATTATTACTTATCATAAATTAAACATGTATACATTGAACAAGGTATATTAAGTTTTCCACGAAGTTTGTAACGTCGGATACCTTATATAACATATGTATACATATTATATTATATAAATGATCAGCGTGACGAGCAGTCATGTCCGTCTGTCTGTATATACGCAAACCAGTCGCTCATTTTTTAAGATAACGATCTGAAATTTTTCTCCCAAGAAACTGCTGCTTTGTCGGAACGGCCGATATAGGACCACTATAGCGTATAGCTGCCATACAGACTGGACGGAATCAAGTGCTTGTACGAAAAACTTTTTCATTTGACGAGATATCTTCATGACATTTGGCATCGATTATTGTCTAAAGAAATTATGCAATTTTCTAGGAAATCGTTTGGTATGATATAGTATAGCTGCCATACAAACTAAATAATAGGAATCATATGCTTGTGAGGAATATTTTGCATTTATGAAGGTTATTATAGCTTCGGTAGCAGCCGAATTTAACGTTTCTTTTTTTTTCTTTGTATTTGCTTAATTTAAATGTTTATTAATAACCCATTTTATGTACAACTAATAAAACCACTTAAATATGTACATATAAATATATCCAAAACAACGTCCAGACATTGCCAATTAATTACACAGAGATTAAGAATTTTAAGAATTTCCAAAATAAAATGTATGTGTTCATTTGCTAGAGCTATGCAAACAGCTTTACACAAAATTTAATTAAAAAGACGACAAGCTCATAAGCCTTCCCGTATGAAAGGCTTAGCTAAATAAGTCAATTAAAGCAAATATTTACTTTTAGCACACACCCGCACATATACTTATATAGGTATATGTACATATAGGTATACGGACTAGTTTGCATTGCAGCGCGAATATTTACTATACTTTTTTGTTCCTTGCTTTTGTCAAAATATTTGGATATGTAATTAGTGTGTTATTTATAAAAGCATTTAATTTATTTTGTTTTTGTCTTCACTTCATAGAGAACATATGGAGGAGCAATGTAAATTTGTGCCTCACACGCATAAATATGAGATTGTATCGTCGACCGATAAGGCCCATCAACAGACGCATAATTATCAACAACAGCACCAGCAGGCCTTATTACAACTACAACAACATAATAATATTAATCTTCATAATCATAATGCCCACAATCATCATTTGCAACAACATTATCCGCTGCCACGTCGACGCTCACGGCTCTCATCGATCGCTTCATATCTGTCAACGGTGCCGGATGAGAAGGCGGCCGTTCGTGGTGTTTTCCATCAGGTAAGAATGCACAAACACAAGCGAAAGATTGTGATTGGGAGTGTTTGTATAAATGAGTGTCTGTGTCAAGAAACCCTAGATCACTTCCGATAACGTGAAGTGTGAGCACATAGAGCTTATTTTTGCTCTGCGGGAAATCTTGTGCAATTCTGTGGGGGATTATAGTACTGCAATCTCGAAACATGAATTTCATTGAACTTTCTACAACTTTAACATATTCAGAATGCATCTAGGTAAAATCAAAGAATTTGTATCCCAACTCAATGTCAACCTAATAGTAAGTTTCTGAAAAATATTTAAACTCAAAATAAAATGCCAGTGAGATCTTTTAAAAATAATTGTTCTAACCGAGTCGCATAGACCTTTTTTCACATTTCCTCTCATAATCTAAAATTAAGGAAACTTTTACTAAAACTAGTCTAAAATTTTCGAAAGTTTTATTTACTTTTTATTAAAAATATTCCCAGGTAGAAAAGAAACTTTTAGTATTAGAGCTAAAATACGCAGCATGAAATAGCAGGGTGATTAAATTTTAGTTCGGATTATTAAATAACCAGAAAGTTATATTTGGACAAATAAATACAGAAACACTAAAAAAGTGAAGTTCTAAAACATAATTCGGAAAATACTTAAAAAAAACTTAAAAATGCAAACAAAAGAAATATTGTCATCTTACGGGTTTGAGATTAGATAATCTTTTAAACAGATTATCGTCATTGTCTCTTACTTGTACCTGAAAATTTTCAGCAGTTTTCCACTTTTTTTGGAATCGTTGTGCGTTAAAAACTATTTTTACTACAGTATGAGATATTTTAAAACAACTGAAGACTTTCAAATAAAGAAAATTTATAACGCATAGCTAATGCAATACAACTTCCCATTTTATTAAATCACCAAAAACTCCCACGATTTTTATTGTTTACTGTAATTGGCAGTGTGTAAATGATTTCATGTCACCAAAACTTGATTTAGTGTGTGGAATTTAAAATCATTTTAGTTATTATTATGTTATGAGTTCAATGAACAATCCAAAAAATAGCGACAACCAAGTAGACAAGTTCAAAATGAATGTAAACACGGATCTATTGTCAAGATAAAAGCGAGACTTTTAAAGGTTTTCAGAAGGTCAAAAAAGTTTTAACCAAAAGTTGCCCAAAAAGGCAGCTAAGCGAAAATGTATGCCAATAAACTCGATCTCCAAAAAATACTGCAGAAAACAGGTGTTACGAAAGCGACGGAACAAATAAAACAAGGCGCTTCCGAAACAAATTATTTGTATGTGGTACGTATATAGGTATGCAAATTAATTCTATATTAAACAAGTTTCTCGAAAATTAAAACAAAAAACTACCTAATATAGAATTTTTATTAAAAAATGGGAAATCAAAAATCAAATCAAAATACAAAAATAACAAAACAAATTTAATAGAATACAAAAACAAAACTCATAATAATAACAAATACTAATAATAAAATGAAACTAAAAACTATAAAAATACAAATAAATTAGCTAACATTATTAATTATGTATAAACTTATTACAGAAATATTAAAATTATTAGGTAATAAAAACTATTTAATGCGAAATAGTAAACAAAGTATGTGAAAAAATAGAATGGGAACACAAAACTTGAAACTTTTTTATTATATATAACTCAGAGAAATAAAAAAGTTTTTAAAAAAAAAATTAAAGCGCGTCACACGTTCCGTCAATGGCCCAAAACGAGATTGCCACAAATCCCGATTTTCACAAGAAAATTTTGTTTAGCCATGAAGCTCACTTTTCTCCCCTCCAATGAATTTGAAAATGAAATTTATTTTAACAGTTGTTTTGCGAACAAATACTATTTTATGATTTTAAAATAAAATATATCTAAATATCTAATCGTTAACAGATTTAAAATAAAAAATACATTGAGTATTACTAAATAAACGCAAGCTCACAACATTACTATAAAATATATTTCCCAGTATACTTGTATTTCAACAATTCCTTTGAAATTAATCGCAGCAATTATACGTGTTTTGATAAAATTTAGTTTTTATTTAATTTTCCTGCCTTTCACTCATTTCAGCTAATTTAATTTCATATACATATATACACATGTGAATCCATAAATGAATGTTAATTCAAGTAGCAATAGCAAATGTCACAACTAATTTACAAAACTAAAGAGCAAAACAAGTAAAGAAAACTATTAAAACAACCTTCGCACCAAACGCAAGGCAAAAAAATTAAATCGAAAAGAATTTCTAAAGCAAAGTCAATTTTAATGGCGTGAGTGCAATCGAATTGCAATTATCACGCAAATAAAGAAATAATATATAGCAAATTAAAAAAAAAAAAAAATTTATAATTTAAAAAAAATTTCCCATACCGGGAATCGAACCCGGGCCTTCTGGGTGAAAGCCAGATATCCTAGCCACTAGACCATATGGGACACATAATATTTATGCATAAAAGTGTGATGTAAACACCATTAATATGCTTACGCTCGTGGTCACACTCGAGAATAAGCAGCACAGCTGATGAACATGTTTACTGAAGAGAGCGACTAAAAATAACAGCAGTACTCTCTTAGCATTTAGAAGCCACATAACTTTTCATTCATTAACATTCTCTGGTATAGCACAACAAAAGAAAAAGAATTTCTTATGTTTATGAAAGCAACAAACGACAGTGAAGTCGAAGGCGAATTTTAAGTATTATAAGAATTTGCAGACACTTGAACATTTTTAAAATATTTTTTCAGTTATGATGAGAATAAATGTTTACATATTACTGAAAAATTCTGTTGAGAGCAGGTGAAGAAGTTAGATCTGATATAATCGACGTATTATAGTACTTTTTGCTTTGATTAAGCGACAGTTATTACTAGATATCTGAGTAAACAGAGAATCTCTTCAATGACTTGGCCTAAAAACCAAATATTTATGAATTTAAAATATGTGTATAGTAAGACCCTGCTTAACGCTTAGGATACGTTCCAACCAAGTAGAGGGTGATGCGAAATAGCTTTTAACGAGGCTATGTTAACATGTAATAAATAGGGTAAGGGGAAGATGGATAGAAAATTGGTTAGATATTAAATTTAATAATTACGCTTAGAAATATAATAAAACCAAACAATTATTTCTAACAAAATAAATAAATAAAATTCTAACTCAGTCAGATCATTCGTCTATTTTGTGTTTTCAATTTTCTGCCTTTTTGTCAAGTAAGAATCTAATACAGTTTGCATTTTCTTTCGCGTTCTGTTAGAACTTGTGGAAAAAGCAGTCAAAATTTTAATAATTTACATTAAATTGCTCCATAATTTCAGTTATAGTGGTCAAAAACATTTTTACAAACGTCATCGAAAGTTATTTTGTGCTCTTCTTCGAAATCACTACCGTCAATATTTTTGTTTTTTTCTTGCTCAGCTAAATCCTTGAGCTCATCATTAGAAGCACTAGCTGCTGCTTCTTGAACTATTTCTTCGACGTTTTCCACATTTACCTCATCTAATCCAGTTTGTTTTGCTAATTCCACTATTTGATCGATATCGACAGAGTATATGTTTTCGAAATTCCGATTTAACTTAATTAACTATACAGATCGCCAGATCAGTGTATTTACGAGAAATGTTTTGAAATTTCGAAAAAACATGTTGAAAAAATTTCCAGCCAACGTTTACAAAAAATCAACGAAATAAATGTCAAATTAGGCAAATAAATATTTATGCCTTTTAGAAAAAAATAATATAATATTTAGAAAATTATAAAAAACAAAAAAAATCGTTGACTTCGGTTGTACCGAAGCTATTATACCCTCCACAGAACTTCATTCCGATTGTTCAGTTTGTATGGCAGCTATATGCTATAGTCTTTCTTCAGAGATTGTATTATTGCCTTAAATAATAATCCATGCCAAATTTCGTGAAGATACCTCGTCAAAGAAGAAATTTTCCATGCAAGCACTTTAGTCTGATCGTTTAGTTAATATGGCAGCTATATGCTATATTCATCCCATCTCTGCAATTTCTTTATATATATATATATATATATATATATATATATGTGTGTGTGTGTGTAAACCTATATTTTTTTGTGTTTGCATTTGAACTTTAAATAATGCAATATTAAAATAGTTTATTGAATGCACTCATAATATTTACTTTGCCTCCCACATGGCAACAACAGATTCTCTCCACCTGCGCTGTGCTGGTGCTCTCTGCCGCCTGTGGCATGCCCATCGGCTATTCAGCCGTCCTGCTGCCACAATTATCGGATGCTAACTCGACCACAGCGGAGATTGTCATTAACGTTGAAATGGGCTCGTGGATTGGTGAGTACAAAATTGCACAACAATAGCATGTTTTACGGATTTATTCTTCCGAGAGCATCAACTCAATTCATAATTTGCCATTTCTGCAGCAAGCGTCCACAGTTTGGCAACACCTGTTGGCTCATTAATATCGGGTTCTTTGGCTGATTTTCTTGGTCGACGTTCCACATTGCTGATTTCGATCGTTCCACTTTGCATAGGCTGGTGTACACTCGCGCTTACTCAGTCCTTTACCGTTATCATTATTGGCCGTCTACTTTGTGGTTTCTCAACGGGCTTGCTCGGTGGGCCGGCTCAGGTGAGTAATAAATTTTAGTTTACGGAACAACAAATCTTGAGTATGTTATTTATAGAGGATTTGGTGAAGATTGCTTTTCTTCAACTTTTTTATTGAGTTTTATAATCAATCCAACTCTGAACCCCATCTTTCAGTATATAATAATAATATAAAAGCTTACGTGAAAAAACTATTGAGAGCAAACCTCTATAATTCCCTTTGTTTCTAATTTTACTCTATAAAAATTAGATAACAGCGATTTTGAAACGTATTATTTCTGATTTCTTCAGATTCTTTTAAAATGCCTCTTCTTTCTTGGAGACAAAGAGTTCTTCGTGAAGCTTTAGTGAATTCTAGCCCATTCATTTAGCATTAGAAATATTTTTACAAATATTTGGATACCGAGTATACAATAGAGGTTGTCAATCCAACGTAGGAAAAGACAAGGTACAAATACATGGTCCATGATACAACTCTGGCAGTGTTCGACAGAAAAAGTCAGCGAATTGCGATGGAACGAATATATTCTATGGGTATGAAAATATTCGTATGGTTGAGAGAAGTCTCGTTGTTTCGCTATCTTATGCTTCCAACGAACACATTTCAATTAAGTGAGTCGTTTCTAGAAGACCTTCATTCGAATAACAATACTCCTACATGATTGCGGTTTGTGTCACAAGTGAATTTGTCATAATAGGGAAGCAAAATACACGCATACAAATTATCAATGCCATTTTTAGTAAACCACAAATATGGGTCATTCACACGGAGCATATTCAACTATTTTAGTTAAACGACGACCTTGTGTGACAGTGACACATTAACCGAGTTAACTACTTATGTAGCTCGCATTAGTAGATTTGACGTGGAGTGAGGAAGAAAAATGCTTCTTCTATTACTTTTTATTGACCAGATACGTATAGATATTTAGGCACAAAAAGCGAATTAGTTTACAATGGAACTCACGCACAGCAAGCGCACAGTGCATAGACTGTTTGGGGACGTGGATTGCCTTGAACTCGTGCATAGTATGTGAGTTCAAGAACAAACAAATTGCTAGATGCGTTTGAGTTTCAGTTATTCTCTTTTTTTTTTGAAAAGAAATTAAGTTATTTGTCAATATGTAGCTACTACTCTGTGATAGATATCACAGGCCGTTAACTACATGCTGCCTAGCCGCATAAGTGAGGTTATGTGCGCCATGGGAGATCGCTTAATGTACACAAAGCTTATTGTTGTCGTTGTACCGCTTACTTCCGTCAACAAACAATCAATTTCTCAACGATTTTCATAAAGAACGATTCACATGTATCATCACTAACCCTTCGGAATATTCAAACCAATTCTAATAACGACTCTTATGAAAAGTAAATCTTATTTGCTCACCCACTCAACCACTCTCCCTCGTTTTATATGCTTCTGTTTGTCTGCTTTTATAGTGAAATTGACGAGTAAATTTCACTTTATCACGACTTGGAAGTCACTAAAATTCAATGGGGGTGCGCGTCTTATAAATACGACCCTGACGTGTCAACGCCTTTTATCACAAGCGAACAACAAACATTCAACGAAAAGATTTACATACCATACGTATGAACTTATTACGTTGGCGCATGGATAATTTTTATATACAGTTCCGGAATCTTGACCTTAGACTGTAGTTGAGCGAAAGTTTAATGGAACTGCGCATAACCACACAAATTTATGCCGACTGATTGTTTGCGAAAACTAATTTTTATTAATAGTTGGGTCCAGTAAAAAAGCGCAACCCAATTTTTTCCATCACCCATTGAGGTGACAGTTGACACGTAGTGCATATGCTTCGGTTTTGTTTATGTAGTTAAATACCGTTGTTTACATGCATATATGTAACCGTAAAACGTTACGTTTATTTACACTTTGCCGTCTTAATTTGTAACCTCGCAACCTATTGAATTTATTATGTTGCGTACATACTCGTAGGTGCTATTTGTATATAGGTATTTCTGTTTCGCCTTTTATTTAATTGTTTTGCGGAAGTGAGTCAAGCTTTCCGTAACCGAGGTTGATTAAAAGGAAATTAAGACCGGGTGGTTTTACCGAAACAAATTTTCTACACCTCCCGCAGTGCACTTAATTATCTGGATCCGGGTGGCCGTATTCAATTTTCTTGTCATCAGAGATAAAAAGAAAAAGGATTAGGTAGTTCCAATTCCTAATTCATAAAAAATAAAATATAGTCGTTTTTCGACTCTACTAGAAATGGGAGCAATAATAAAACTACACAGGGAGGCTCCCTCTGCTGCGTTTAATATTTTGGTACTGCTAGTCGTTTCAAGTATTATATATTTTTATTCCCGCAATCTACCAGTGTTTGTGGGCCAATAAATCTTTGGAGATTTTAGAGGTTCCGTGACGGTAATACGGTGACGCAGTAAGGTAAAGCGGGCATCGGTTCATTCGCGTCCTTGTTCTGTATGTTGACATCTTTCAAATCGATTACAGCAACGAACGTAACGTTGAGCTTTTCCATATTATATATTATAGAATTCAGGAGTGCATTCTTCAACTCTTCGGTACTACTTTCTGGTACATGTACCGTTACTTAAAGTTTTGCATAATTTCTAACAAAAACTTGTATATGTATTTTCAGGTTTACATCGCTGAAACCGCCGAACCCAACCTACGCAGTATTCTCATCGGTGCACCATATGTCTCTTACTCACTTGGTATACTCATCGTCTACTCATTGGGCTCCGCGCTGCATTGGCGTATGGTGGCTTGGTGTGCATGTATACTGCCAATTTGTGCCTCCATTGCAATCTTCTTGATACCCGAAACACCCGCTTGGCTACTGCGTAACAACAAGCAGGCCAAGGCACAAAAAGCTCTAACCTTCTTGCGCGGTAGTGAGATAATCGCACGCAAAGAAATCAACGATATGTCCGAACGTTTGAGTAAAGAACGTGCCTCCACGCGCACCAGCGAGAACATCTTCCAGCTTTGCACCGAACGCTGTGCCATGAAGCCACTTTTCATTGTAATCGTATTTTCAATACTGCAAATGTTGTCCGGTTCATTTATTGTCATTTTCTACGCTATTGACATTATTGCCGATTTCGGTGCCGATGTCGATACAAAATCCGCTGCCATTTGGACGGCGGTAGTACGCATGCTCTGCTCACTCACCTTTTGTGTGATTTTACTTTTCGTGCGTCGTCGTCGCATATTGACTATTTCCAGTATTGGTTCCGGTCTCAGTTGTCTGATATTGAGCATATATATGTATGCACGTCTCGGTTTGCCGAAGAGCAATATGGACGCGCTCATCGCTGCCGGTTGTCTCTTCGCTTATATTGCCTTTAACACAGCGATTATGGTGTTGCCGGGCATTATGATCGGCGAACTCTTCCCAGCGCGTATACGTGGCCGTACGGCGGGTGGTGTATTTGCCGCAATGAATGTCAGTCTCTTTGCATTGACAAAAATCTTTCCTATGGTGCAGTCGATTATACAAATGCGTGGCGTTTTTATGGTTTTTGCAATATCCAGTTTCATGGTGACCATTTTCATGGGTCTCTTTCAACCCGAGACGAAAGGACGTTCTTTGGATCAAATTGAGGATTACTTCAATGAGAATAACTGGTTGTGGTTCAAGCGTGACAAACGGTACAAGGAGGTGGCATTGAACGAGAAGGCCGCGAAGGATGCACTGAGAGCGGAAGTCAAGGCCTAAGTCGTAGGACTTGAGGTGCATTTAACACAAAAGCCAAATTATATGGAGTTAAACTTAGTTGTTTTAAACAATAGCATATACAATACATAAGTACAATAGTATGTAAGAATGAACGTAGTATATTTTCAAAAGCTCATAAAGACCGTAGGAATATCAACATTCTTCTAGTGATTACAATGAGATCACACTTATCTATTAATAATTATAAAAAATGCTGTGAAACTGATTTACATTTAAATTTTGTTTTGGAAAACCGTATGTAATGATTTCCAAATTAATATTAAAATTAACTCAAACTAAGTTAGCTACTAAGTCACTCAATTACCTCGTAAAACTTGCTTTATATTTAGCTATAAATCATTAATATTTCTTAAGATTCTCTACGTACTTCTTTAGCTTTAACGACTTTTGAGAAAAATTGTATAAAATTAGATTTTATTACAAAGCATATAATAAAATATGAATAGTCTTTTAATTCACGTTGAGATAGAAGTGGATCCAGCGGTACAGGATGCTCCCTACCTTTATACATAATCTTTGACTGAGCAAAATATACTATTATAGTAATATAGTCCTGTTTTGAACCATCATGAATGAAAAACGATTCAACAATTTGTATGGCATCTAATCCCATAAATGTAGTTATATAGCAATTATTAGAAGAAAATTAGAATGGTTATGATATTTGCCCGAACGAGGGTAAGCTAGGAGATTCAGCTTTAATTAAATATTTTCTTCACAGATCAAATCGAATCAGATTAATATGATATATCAGACTTCGATTCTATTTTCAAGATATATCATGAGTTTGGCTCCTGTTTGGTTACATATTTATTTCTCTCCACCCTAACGGTTGCTATAGAGAGTTGGAATAATCATATAAAGTAGGAATAATAATAAGGTTGTCAATATCTCCCTTCCGCTTTTTTGCTCTTCATTCAATGCTTTATAAAAAGTGTTACAGTGATCGGATTTAGTTAAAATATGCGCCGTTTTGTTCGATGATCTGTTTTCATCTAGACGGCAACTTCATAATACCTTCCTCGTAGAAGCCCCCCTCCTTATTTGCGAAGAATTCGGACAGCCACTTTTCACAAGCCTCTTTTGAGTTCAACTTCTCACCACCAAGGGCATTCGCCATGGACAGGAACAGGTGGTAATCACTTGGCGCTACGTCCGGGCTATATGGTGGATGCGATAAAACCTCCCATCCGAGCTCCCTTAGCTTCTGACGAGTCATCAACGAAGTGTGTGGTCTGGCGTTGTCCTGGTGGAACACTACACCCTTCCTGTTGGCCAATTCTGGACGCTTCTGGTCGATCGCCTGCTTCAAGCGGTCCAGTTGTTCGCAGTAGATGGTAGAATTAAGCGTCTGGCCATATGGGAGCAGCTCATAGTGGATGATTCCCTTCCAATCCCACCAAACACACAGCAAAACCTTCCTGGCCGTCAACCCCGGCTTGCCCACTGTTTGGGACGATTCACCGGCCTTCGACCACGACCGTTTTCGCTTGATATTGTCGTATGTGATCCATTTTTTGTCGCCAGTCACCATTCGCTTCAAGAATGGGACGAGTTCGTTCCGTTTCAACGAAGGAAAACTTTAAAATAGCGCGAATTTCGGCGTTAGTGAACTCCATGTTTACACGTCTATAACTGTTGAACGCAATATCCAAACTAATCATGCATAGCGTTGTTTTGTAGGTTATGTCAAGACCTTTAAAATTATGTATAGTGTTGCCAGATACGAGCTCTGTAGCGCTTTGTACATAGCCGCGAAATTCAAAAGACAAAAAAGCGGAAGGGAGATATTTGACAACCTTATATAATGGATATTAAAGTGCTGTCAAGTCAAAGTAGAAGCCTGAAGATTCCTAAAAGTTTCGTTTAAACTGAAAACAATTTTGGTTGCAACCAGATGGGAAATAAGAATGATATTACATTAAGGATAGTACGGACTACATTTTTCGAGGACTAAAGGGTTATGGGCCATTCATATTGGCATCAAACTAAAGACCCATCACATATTTTTCTCTTCAAATATTGAGAAACGTGTTGTTCCTATTATTAAACATTAATTGTACCGAAATAAGATTCTAAATTTGTATTCGTAATGGTACGTATATGTTACATAAACATGCAATACAATGGATTTGGATTTTCTGGAATACTGATGCAATAACTGAACCAAGTACAAATAAAACAAGAAACAAGTAAGGAAGGGCTAAGTTCGGATGTAACCGAACATTTTATACTCTCGCAAAAGTCAAATGCTATACTCGTTTGAGATTTCTTTATATATTTTAATAATTAGAAGTAGGAACTGTTGCCTCAGCTATTTAGACAAGTTTTGGTCACAAGGTGGCATACTGTAAACGCATTATTCGCAAGTTTTACCCCGATACAATCATTGCTGCTAGATTTGCATAGTGGATAGTGAAAGAATCGGGTAGAATTTAAAATGGTGATATATGCGAAATAGGCGTGGTTGTAATCCAATTTCGCCCATTTCCGCACTATAACAGAGATATGAGCAGAATGTTATGTACCGAATTTGGTTGAAATCGGTTAAGCAGATCCCAAAATATGGATTTTCACCTAAAAGTGAGCGGTACCATGCTCACTGTCTAATATTGAACGGAATTCCCATAAAGTTATCTTATACCATCTCAGAGATAAAATTTTTTATCTCTGGCGTGTTTACCGCTTGATTTATCGTGCCTTTGGTAATTTTTAACAGTATCGTTACATCGGGTATGGACGGGATTGACACCCGATTTCATCCTGCCGATAGAGATGCTAAAAACATTTGTTCGCAGTGAATTTGGTTATTATAGCTTTAGCGGCTTAGGAGATATGCACATTAAACCAATTAGGGGGCGGGACCACGCCCACTTTTTAACAAATTTTTTAATTGCAGATGCCACTCCCTAATGTGATCCTGTATATCAAATAACAGTCTTGTATCTTATTGTGTAGCTTAGTTATGGAAATTTATTTGTTTTTGAATAATGGCGTTTTGTGGGCGTGGCAGTGGTCCGATTACGCCCATCTGCAGTACCAACCGTCTTACGGTACCAAGAAACATGTGTAACAAGTTTCATAAAAATATCTTAATTTTTACTCAACCTAAGGCTTGCACAGACGGACGGACAGACAGTCACCCGGTCGTCTCTTCATCCTGATCATTTATATATACATAATCCTATATCTAACTCGATTAGTTTTAGGTTATACAAACAACCGTTAGGTTAACAAAACTATGATAGTCTAATCAACAGTATATACGACATTTTTTGTCAAAGGTGAATGCTATTATAAAATATTTTGTGTAGCTTATTTTGGAACCGATTCCAAAAACAAAAGACTCACAGATATCAGCTGTTTTATTACTTTATAATATAGAAAAGTAAGATTAGCGAAAAGTTTTGGAATTTAATGCACAATACTGCTCCGAATCTACCAATAAAAACGTTGGTCATTTCAATCATAAACTCACTTTGTGCAAAACCACTCGAAATATTTAAAAATATGCGATACTAATCATGTTAATTACGAAGAAAGATTTTTATCGAATAATACCTAACATAGTGAAAAAGCATAGCTGTTTCGAATACCTTTTCAATTAGAATTTAAAAAGAAAACGCTGTTGAAAATGTTTTCTTATGATGTGACATTCAAATTAATACGTGAAAATTTTTAATACGAAATTTTTTGTATACCGTATTATTTATACTGTTATTTAAGTGTTTAATCTAAATTTTTTGTTTTAAGAAATGGGTATTCGACGGAGATCTTCGTCTATTAGACGAAATAATAAATTCAAAATAGAATTAGCAAAATTTTTAAAGGACAAGGACGTACCACTATGGTATCGCGCTTTCTCCACTTTCCAGCTCAATGCAGCTGACCAGCTAATGATGTCCATACGTGACGATGTCGAACAGGACACTGCACATCGTGTGCGTTATTGTCTTAGCGTATTGGGTTTGGAGCCGTTGCTCGACAATAAGGACTTGAAATTAATAATGCAATTAAGTGGTGGCAACGATTTAGCCTTCTTATGGTTTTTAATGGAATCTCACTACAAGACGTCAAATGAAAATGAGTATAGTCTCAACGAACAACTAATACTTTCGGGTATTGCACATTTGGATATGATCACAACGTTACGAGGCTTAGATGGTCTATTGCCGCGTGGCCATAAATCTAAGCGTACTATAGCAAAATACAATGCAAATATAAAAGTTAATAATAAAGTACGAAAGCCAATGCCTATTGTGGAAGATGGTAAGCTTATGCCATATTTTCAAAGGTTAGAACGTCCCAAGCAGATTAATGCGACGCATAACTTGAAGAGACCTGATTATAAGGTGAGATTTAGAGCATACGAAAAATATAAGGATGCGAACTATGAACCGCCCAATGAGAAGAATCGTTGGTTCGCTATGTATACGTTCAAAGAATCCGTACGCATACCAATGACTGAGCTTCGCGTGTATTTTGATGGTTTCTTTAAAGAAATTGGTACTCACAATACAGGCGAAAAAGCAGCCATTCGTATTATCGATTCGGCGTTAAAACATTTAGATACATATAATGAGAAAGCAAATCTATGCCTACATCACCAAAGGGAACTGGAAAACCTGGAGCAGAAAAGAATAGTGCAGGAAGTTGAAAAGAGGGAAAAATGTTTGCAAAGTTTGGATTTATTTAATAGGAAAAAGAAAGAGGTATGATCCCGATCGTGGAGTAGGACTTTTGATGAATTAATAACATATGGTAGTTTTAAATCTCTGGAAATTCAGTATTTTTCATATTCGTACTTCGTTAAATTTTCGACTGAAGGTCATATCACAATAACAAAGTAGACAACGTTATCTATCTCTATCGTCCTCAACAGATACCTTATCGATAATTGTCTTGAGTTTTACAAAGATACCAACGACTCTAAGCTGACTAAAGTACGCGTTTTTAATTGCCTAAATCATATTGCCATAATACAACTCTTAGAGATCTATATTTCCGCCTTTTTAACATTTCGAGAGTTCGGTGGAGGACCATTTCATTCGTTAAACGGCAACAACTAAGAGTCTTCTGAGTAGGCTTCTCCACGTTTCGTTGTCTGAATTTTGTACAATTTTGTACAGAAAATTTATGTTTCCACGAAGTGGTTCTCACTAAACACGAGGGTTTTTTTGCACCTATTAATATAACAGTTCGCATCAAATCTTTCAACGCAGACTCCTATTCTAAATCGATTAAGAAATATGTTTTAATAAGCAGCGTCATATATTGAAAACCGATCATGGTAGAGATTTTATCAGAGCTTTTTTGTATCTAAACTTTATTTAGATTAGGCACATTCTTGACCGAGAACTCCTTTATTTAAATACACCAACATTTTTATATCTCTAAATAGTTTTAAAATCGTTTTTAACTCCCTAGTCAGTAGATAATTAGAAATAAGCCGAGCTTTATGAATACTTTGCAGGAGAGATTAACGCGTATACACGAATCTCTGGAGAAAGAAGTAGCTATTTATCGTTCAAAATATAAGGACAAAGTGAAGAATAACAAAGAATATTTACATATGCTAAGCAATGACAATTATAGTGAATATTCGATCAGAGACGATGGTAGCTTTTGCACATTGGAACCATCCTTGCCGGAGGAGGGCATCGAACAAATTGGACAAAACGATGCTAACACACAGTCGCAAGGTTACAAAAGTAAATTACGTCTTCCAGGCGGTGGGAACGTGAAACGCAATACAGTTACAAGCTTTTTAGATATGCAAGGAAGTACGATGCTAAGCGAAAGCGATAGACTATATATACAGAAATATGATTATGGGCATCAAAAGACGATCTCGCCCACCGCATCGCAACTCTTCTTTGAATCGCCTACTGGCAATAAACCGTATAAATTTAATTATGAAAAAATATTCAATTGTGAATATTATTTTAACCGAGATAAATTTATCAAGAAAGTATGTGCACGTATGCTAGAGGAAGATGACAATGGAAAGATCGGTCATTGTTACGATATGCCGAACGTGGGCGAAGTGGCGCGAAAGTATGCCGATACAAAATGGGATGAGCTACAGCAAAAGATGCGACAATGCTATCATCACACCCGTAAAGCGATCGGTCTAACATCGATCGAAAATTTAGACGCACAACAACATTTGCCTCTGACTCAGGAGTTACCCAGCGATATACCAGCACAAGGTTTCTATGATTGTGAGGATAAGGAATTAATGCATCGCATGCTACGCGTCGCACTCGCTCATTTAGCTAAGAATCCTAAATATGTGCTAGCTTGTTTGCCGGATTGTCATAAGTTGCCTTGTCTGCGTGAGTGGATATATCAGCGTTACGGCAAAAGATATACGTATGCGGAGCGTGTTGCCAATTTTGCACATTCGCGTAAAATTTCAAAAGGTATTAATAATTTAAAGTTAGGCGTTCAAATACCCACAACAAATGATGTTAGCAAAATAGCATATCTCCATCCGAAGTCCACTTGTCATAAGTACATGCTGAAGAAGGTAAGACTAACTTTTCTTGCGCGTACACCTAATGCTAACGCCTTTTCAATGCATTTTGTAGGCGAAACGTTTGCGTGCTGAGTACTTTCAACAGACTAATAAAGCTTATATGGAAAATGCACGTCTAATGTGGCTTACAATGAATGACCCTCAGTGCTCGATATCCCAGCGTGATATATTCTTCTCTTATATGCCGCAACGTATGAACGATTTACATCATATTAATCCCTGGAAACTTCGACAAGTCAAGGACATGAAAACCTACCATGATAAAAGGCGAAAAGAGCAGAGATCGAAAGCTACGGATGAGTTCTGAAAGAACTATTTGACTGTATAATATATTTTTCGATATGTTTTGTGTATTTAATGAATGTTTCTATCGTTTAAGTATTAAAAAGGAATAAATTATTATAGTAATTAATTTGTGGATAGATAGCTAGAAGTGAGGGTGATGGGAAAGCTTGACCAGATTAGACCAATTCGAAATAGACTTAAAATGGAAGTAAATTATTGGCAAAACTGAGGCATTAATCAAAAAAATAAAAAAAAAAAACAATCTGCCTGTTAAAAGTGGAACAAAGACAAACACTTTTCCACATAGAAATCACATACTATACTCTCCATGTTTTATCCAGGCTTTATAACCAGCAATAATTAGTCGTATCAAATATCGTATTTTTCCTCTCTTACACTTTGTTCCATTCTCAACAGTAACTTCGTCTTCGTTTGACCATCGCCTATACTGTAGATGTTAGCATTAATTGAGAGTCGTATCAATAAAATTTATAAGTCTACGAGCAAGACACGCAAAGCTGGAACCTACTTGTTTGTATGGTTCTATTGGAATTTCTGGCAAAGAATTGTGATAGGCAAACCTTTATTAAAATACTAACTTTTCCCGCGGCTCCGCTTGCATTGAATCCCATAAACAAAAATCACATTTTATTAACAAACACAAATAACTATGCTATATTGCGATGATTATCCTCGTGGTGGAGGTGGCATCCAGAAACCCTCATTTTCTCTGATTTAAAAACGCAAAAGCATTTTTGTTTTGTTAAATTTTAAAATTTTTCGACAAATAATTATATTTTCTCTGATTTAAAAACGCAAAAGCATTTTTGTTTTGTTAAATTTTAAAATTTTTCGACAAATAATTATATTTGTCAAAAAAATTTTTCAATTTTCAAAATTTCAAATATATTTTACAAACAGATATGATCTGCCAAAATATTAAATCATAAAATAAATATCCTATGTCGTTTCCAATACCATAAGACAAATGTATACAAAGTTTTATGAGGATCGGTTACGTAGTTTCGACAGAGATAAAGTTTCGACGTAAAAGCATAACAAACATAATTACATTCACATTTATAATATTAGTATGAATATGGATTGAAGTAGGCACTAAGGTTTAATCGAGGTCTCAGTTTTCTGCGATGCTTAATGAGACTCCAACAGTGACAAAAATTGCAAATTTAAGATTAAGCTTTTTAGACATATAGTTAAGTTGATCTATTACTAGACATATCCACTTAGTGAAACCTGAAAGGATTTGCGTATGTTTTATGTATTATTCGGCCTAATAAAAAATGTGTATTTTAAGTTTTGAATTAGACTAAGAGAAAATTTGATAAGAAAAAGAAACACTGCAATATGGATATCAAACTAACATTTTAATAGAACTTAAGGTTGAAAGTATATTTTAAACTGTTTCAAAAATGTAATATTAAAAATATAGAAAATAAACTAACTATTACATTATGGAAGTGAGACTGTTGGAAGGTTTTCAGTTGAAATAACTTTCTAGAGCGGTAGCCGCCTGTTCAAAAATGTTATTGATTTTCAGATTAGATATTAGGTGAATAAGAAAACCTTTCAATTGACCATAAAGGGATTGCCAAGTGACATTTACATTATGAACATTTATTTAAGCTGGTAAAAGGAAGATTTCTGTGATATACAATTTTTTAAGAGCGAAAAAGTAAACTGATATATTCCCATTTTTAAATTTGTGTTCATTATTTATAAGGAAATACCTATTTTTCAATTACAATGCGAACGGGTCTTAGGTGAGTTTTATTGTATATGTTTCGTATACCATTTACTATTTTACATATACTTGAACTTTCGAAATGTAACACCACTCCGAGTTCAATGCTTAATAACCTGATGGATTAGCATGCTACTCGTACAATATATCATACTGTAAACATTCTTTAATTTTCACAATATACTCAAAACTGTTCAAATCTGACGACAGTAATTGTCAAATGAAAATTTACAATTATTTTCTATCAAATTTTTTCGTACACTTTACATGGATAGATTCTTGAAAATTTTCTCTTGAAATTTATCATAATTGGTATTTAAGATTTTCTGTGCATTTTCGTTCGAAATACAAATACATATACCGCGGAAATTAATAAATTTTTTTTTTATTTTCATAAAAATTATTTAATACAATGTTGAGTACTCGCAAGGACAAAAAGTTTCTATATGAGTTTATGAATAATAGAGATGTGCCAGCTTGGTATCGTGGCATTTCGCCATTTCAACTAGAAGCTGCCGATGAGCTTGCCAACTCGATACGTGACGACGTCGCTCAAGAAACGTCTCATCGCGTACACAATTGTCTAAGTCGACTGGGTCTTATACCAGCTGTACGCGATAAGGATCTAAAAATGCTTATGAAACTGAGCGGAGGCAATGATTTGGCTTTTTTATGGTTTCTCATGGAGTTGTATTATAAAAAACCTGGTGTTGAATACAAAAGCCTAAATGAACAATTAATACTTACATCTATAGCACATCTTGATATGATTACAACATTGCGGGAATTAGACAATATTTTACCGCCAGGGCACCAATCGAAACGACAATTGGAAAAGCGACGAAAGCAGAAGTTACGGGATAAAAGTTGGCAAAGCCCACCACAGAAACTAATGAAAAAGCATTCATCACCGTACTTTAATAAGTTGGAACGACCCGTACAATACGGCAAACCACTCGAAGTAGAACGACCTGATTTCAAAGTTAAATTCTTTCGCTATGAAATCTATAAGGATCCAAATTATGTGCCACCAAATGAAGATAATCGTTGGTATGCCAAGCACAGTTTCAATAGAGCCAAACGTATTTCAAATAAAACGATACGTGATGTTCTCAATAATCTTTCGGATAATTTAGAATTTATTCCGACTATATCTAACAGAGCTATGGAGGTCATTGATTATGCACTAAGTGGAGTGCACGAGGTGAAAAGCAAAGTATTGTGTAAGAAACATCAAAATGAAGCGGAGCAGGCGAAACTCCGGCGTACGGAATTCATGTTAAAAAAGCGGGAAAAGTGTTTTGCGAGCCTAGAATTGTTTAAAAAGAAAAAAGAGGTATTTATACATAAAAAAATACACTTTTGAGATAGTTGATGCGAAAATCTTATATCTAAGTCATCAAAGCCGTCTTCTTGATCTACGATGCCGATGAGGGTTGTTAAAATATTATATTTAATCTTCCAAAGAAAGTATTGAACCTGAATTTCGCGCACCGTTGCTCAAAAGTGCAGAAAGTCATAATTGCATACAAATTTCCAAGGCCTTTCCTCACAATAAAACTGAATAAAATTCATTTGTTAACGAGTTTATAAAGGGTAGAGATCTTTTTTAACAGAAGTCAACAGTCGGATCGGAGTGATTATTTGCGAATTCTGACAGACCTATACATCCTCCTACTATTATTCGAAAATATTTCTACTTCCTCACGAGAAATATTTATATTATGTTATCCATATTTCTGATGTTTACCCACTTCGATAGGTTTAATAATGAAATCATTTGTACATTTACAATGACCCACGACATACTGACCCGGTCGATGAACTTAAGCCTTTCCAACAAAGCTACCAATAGAATATCTACTTGTTCTACTACTACTTACATCATTGGAAAATAAACTAATATATTTCCATATTTCCATTTTTCAGGCACGTCTTGAAAGAATACAAAAAATGCTGGAGACCGAAGTCGAAATGTATCGTCTACACTATCATAAAAAATTGCAATCGCACAAAGATTATCATAGCTATATACGAGTACTCGGCAAAGAGGGTTATTGTGAGCACTTAATTGAAGATGACCAGGATGAAAATTGTAACGATATTGGACCATGCCCAAAAACACCTTCTCTATTATCGATGGCGGCTAGTCGTACCTCCAGATATAATCAATTATCGGATAGCAAATTGAACGGTCTGAGTAAAGTTGAATCGTTATTGATGAACAGAGGTCATCGTTTATCATTTGGACAAAGAGAATCTGAAACACAACAATTTCATAACATAAGTCCAACACCTCCGTCATCGGAATGTTATTTTGTGGGTCCAACCAAAAATCAACCATATCATTTTAGTTATACTAAAATATTTCGTTACAAAGACGAAAATGATAAAAGATTATTTATTAAAGATAAATGTGTGGAAGCAATGGAAACAAAAGATCAATTGGTCCCGAAGTTAGAAGATCTAACGCCAGATTTGGCGAAATTGGCAAAGAAAAGTGCAAATCAAACGTGGAATGAAAATCAAAAGGCATGGCGTAAAGCGAATGAACATAACGACTTACAGGAATCAATACAAACAGATCCGTATCCGCCGGATATGCCACGTTTACCATTCTACGATTGTGAAGATAAGAAACTAATGAATGACATGTTACGTATTGCATTAGTTGAGATGAGAAAAAATCCAAAATATGTACTAGCTTCTTTGCCAGATGTGCACAAATTGCCGATGCTTCGTGAATGGATCTATCAACGCTATGGGAAAAGATATACGCATGCACAGCGCATTAAGGAATTTAATGAGTCAATAAGAATAATGAATGTATTACAGAAATTGAAATTACGCACAGTGCTTCCGCAACCATATGAAATTGGCACCAAATTCTTACAAAGCTATAAATGTCATAAATATATCATGAAAAAGGTAAGGAACTTATTGCTGCATTTCGAACATTTTAAGGTTGCATTTCGTGAAAACTACCTATTGTCTATATGCCGACATAAAAAGTTCGTACCTACTCTTACGAACCTTATTTTAGAGAAGATTGTACGCTTGAACTACGCAAATCAACATTAGCAATATTCGTCGCCTATTAGCCGACTTGACCCCTCCGAAATAACTCTGAGTTCGAATATTTTGTCTATAATTTTATATATCATGTCTCCTATATTGTTTTCTTTTGAGTAATTTTTTAAATTGCAGGTCGGCATAGCACGACGACAATTTTATGATCGCGTCAATTCGGATCTATTGAAGCGAGCTCGTTACTTCTGGTTTGCGATGCGTATTCCGTTATGTGCCTTACCAACACGTGCTACATTTTTTGCGTATTTACCAGCAAGAAGAGTTGATAACTATCTGTTTAAGCCTTGGAAGCTAGCCGAACGTATGGACGCAAAGGCACAATGGGATAAAAAGCGTCATATGGAAAAAGTGGAAAATTAAAAATTATATAGAAATAATATTATTAAACCGAAAAATGTATGAAAAATTATATATGTATGAATAATTTTACGTAAATCATCGATGTGATTATGAAATTGTTAGAGCAGAGATTTTGAGGTATTTGAGGTTAGGCTTATATCGAGTAAACGATTACAAAATCGCAGGAATCATGGATGTAACACCAGCTGAAATTTAAATACTTATCCCACTTCTTAAACTTAGTTTAAAACCTCATCTAAATTTCAAACTTTTAAATTATTTTCTCTCCCTTTTTGACACTACAACCGTGAGTCGCTCTGGGCCGAGAACACAAAACTTCGCCGGTTGCCTCTATCCTTTGCGAGATTACGCTTGTTGTGTATTCTAAGTGCAAACAGGTCCCAATGTAATTGGTTTTTTCATTGGCCTTAGTTCCGTTGTTCACTCGTGGGTCTCGAGTCGAAGGAGCTTTAGAGCGTATACAGTTCGTGGTTTCATATTTTTGATCATCCTCGCTCATCGCTTGCGGAGAACAATTCTCTGAACGGGAATGATAAAAGACTTATAGAGAAAGATTTTTGTTCGTCGAGAGAGGAATCTACTCCTCAATTGCACATCGATCCCAAAGTAGCACCTGTTGGCAACAGTTATTCTGCGCTTAATCCCAAGGCATAGATTATTGGTGGAGTTGGTTCTGCGATTAGCAAAGTTCTTCACTTTTTCAAATTTATAGCTTTCAAGAGTGACGTAGTGGAACCTGTGTGTGGTCTCCAAGAACTTTGTCTGCCCTCGCTTACCACAAGACCAACCTCTTGCGCTTGTTTTTCTAGGCTGGAAAAGGCTGGTCTGACGGCACTGTTGTTAACGCCGATGCGTAGGCGCCGAATGATGGCGTAGGCGTCTGCGTACCCCAGTAGCATTGTACTTTTGGGGTAGACAGTGCTGCTGCGGTTCAGATTAGCGGCGCGTATCACTTTTTCCAGCATTATATTGAAGAAGACGCACGAGAGAGAATCCCCTGCTCTAAAACCTCATCCGGTATCGAACGGCTCGAAGAGATTCTTTCCGATTTTGACAGAGCTGATGGGTGTGCTCAACTCTGCATAAATGTGTGATTCTCCCAGTGACACAAAATTTAGACCATTATTTTAATTCACCATAACGAAGAACTATTATACAAAAATCCATGTGATCCAATACCAACACTATTTCAGAAGAAAAATGCTCAATCAATCTTTTGCATTTCAAATTAGTTGTCTATTTTTCGGGAATTTTTTCATTATTAGAAAAAAAAAAGTTGTTTAGCCGCTTAAGCCAAATTTATAAAGTGTAATAATTAAAATTATATAGTTTTTTTGTTTGGAGAGTTAGCAAAATTCTTGTATAACAATGTTTTTACAAAATTACGCAAAACCCACCACCAACTGGGTGGCACGAGACATGCAGCGCCAACGTGAGTTTGTTGACAAATATATGCGTTCGATAGATGTACCAGACTGGTATCGCGGCTTATCGTCATTCCAATATCGCGCTGCCAGGAACTTACTTTATGCTATTCGTGATGACCTTGAACAGGACACTTCACATCGTGTGCGTGAAATCTTAAATACGATCGGTTTACGTCCACCGTTATCGAAAAAGAATGTACGATTTGTTATGAAATTGAGTCGTGGAAATGATTTGGCCTTTTTGTGGTTTCTAAAGGATTTATATTACACAACGCAGGAACCGGGTTATAATACAAATGAACAATTAATTTTATCATGCATAGCTTATTTGGATTTAATTTTTACCATACGCGGACTAGATAATTTATTACCGACCGGACAACCACCAAAAAAGACACCACCCAAACGTAAAATGAGTAAAATTGTAATCGACCGACTATCTAGACGAAAATTGCAATACAGCAGATTATTACCACGTAAATTAACTAAACAAACTGGCTCCTTTAACAAGCAATATAAGTTGCCATATCTCGAGCGTCAACGACGTCCACGTCCATTTGGTAAATCGCTCACAGCATATCCACCCGAAAATGTTATACAACTGAAATTTTTGGAAGTTTTCAAAGATCCCAATTACGTCATACCAAATGAGTCCAGTCGTTGGTTTTCCAATTATGAACCCAATGAAGGACGTAAAACTGCTAATAGTCTGGTTAATCAAAGTTTGAATGAAATTTTCAAATCGAACTTAATCAAGATTCCCAGCCAAGTCTTTGATGCACAATTATTTAAGAAACTGAGATTATCGGGTACGTCATTGAGAAAAAACAGTCAACATGAATTGGGCAGAAATATCTTATGTGAACATCATAAAGTCATGCAAGAGATGGAGAAAAATCTAGAGCTCGAGTTGCGTATGATAGCGCTCGAAAAGTGTCGAAAGTATTTCGATTTGGATATACCAAAGAAAGAGGTTAGTAAGTATTTGGCGGAAATTGCATTTAAAGTAGTAATCTGGTAGCTTGCAGTTTTTAATGCTTTTTTGTGAATATTTGATTTGGAAAAAATACAATTCAATTAGTTTCATTTTGTAATATATTATTAACATTATACTTATAGTATCTCAGAGTTTTGGTTGACTTCGAAAAAAGTGAGATTTTTTCAAGTAGATTCAAATTTCAGCCCAATAGGTTTATAAGAACGTTGCTTCGAGAAAAATGCGCTTTCGAAGTACTACGAGACGCAGGTATGGGTGCTATAACTTCGTCAAAATTTCGATTTTCATTCTAAATTTTTTTACATTGTATTCTTAGGGTGTATTAAAAAAAAATCCATTATTTTTTCAATAGATGGCGTTATTTATCTGTGTCTCGCGTTGTATTATTCCGATCGGGTTCGGCTAAATGGCGTTAAGAAGATGACATTTTGTACTAAAAAAGTTTTTCTGACAGTTTTGTGATTAGTTGATTTAGTTTTGTTTCAGCGTCTGTCAAAGTTGTACACTAGCAAAGAGAAAGTACGCTATATTTTACAGTTTTTCTTCAAAAGGGGCGAAAACGCAAATCAGGCGGCTGAAAATGTAGATAGCGTTTATAGTCCTGATACTGTAACAGTCAATCATGCGCAATTTTGGTTTTGTCGATTCCGTTCGGTAATTTCGATGTCAAAGATGCGTCAAGCATTGGAAGACCATTTATCGAAAAAATCGATCAAATAATGGAAAGGTCCAAGTAATGCGATCTCTGATTAGGTCTAATTTCCTCTTTTTCTCTCCACAGAAACGCGTCGCTCGCCTGCGCAGACAGATTGAGAACGATGTGAATCTGCATTTGTTGCGATTCCGTCAATTGGCTGACAAATCACGGAGTCAACTGCTTTTATGGGACAAGAATGATCTACATGTTTGCAATTTAAGCAATGATGCGAATAATATCGAAAAGGAATCTTGTAATTTATGCATGAGTCAAAAGCTACAATGTCATTCCACACAAACACAAAGCGATTGTAATTTTGGGTTGAAACCGAAGATCTGTAACAGTACACAGAAAAAAACGTTAAGTGCGAAGAGTGAAAATAAAATTCGTACAAAAAATTTAAGAAATATCACTGAACCTGAAATAATTGGAGATTGCTTACGCAACAATCATTTGGGAAATCACAAAACGCAGAGTAGAAAGTCCTCACTGACGAATGCACACTGTGGTTGTCGTAATGTGTGCAAACCAAAAGTTTATAACTGTGATAGTAACTACGATTACATGCAAAACTACGATTATGGGCACTCAGACACAAGTAGTGAAACGAAAGCATTCTTTAATGCACCGCACAAGCATTCTCCATTTAAATTCGATTATCAAAAGATTTTTGATATAGCTTTCGAACAAGAAGATGCTATAAATATAAAGAAAACCTGTGTAGCGGCAATTAGAAGTGAGGAGTGCCTAAAGAATCACCATGCTGAATCTAGAGAAAATATAGATGAGGCAATTAAAAACTGTACTATGAAGACAATGGAAAACACTTTTAGAAAAAGCCGTACAAATGTAGAATATGATACCGTACCATTATTACCAAGTGCGAAGGCAAATACATATTATGATCCGAATAATAAGGCATTAATGCATCAAATGTTGAAGGAGGGAATTGAAAGATTGGCTAAAGATACTAGATATGTCTTAGCAGCACTACCCGATGCGCATAAATTACCAATTTTACGCTATTGGATATATCAGCGCTATGGCAAAGTCTACACCCAGAAGGAACTGATCGAGATTTTCAAATCATCGACACTACTCTTTCGTGCGCTGCTTCAAATTCAGATCCACGAAGCATTGCCATCTCCAACGGATCTTGGGCGAGCAGTATTTATTGACTATAGTTGTCATAGTTATCTAATGAGAAAGGTGAGTATAAAACTCACTGTATTTATTTACCAGCATATGTATGTATATGGTATAAGTAAATGAGGTTTGTTAGAAAATGCTTTGAAATTTCGTGTATTATAAGAATAAAAATCATTAGATAAAATTTATTATCTATTAGTAACCAGAACGGAAAGATATTATGAGAGCAGGGCATTTTAGTCTAAGAAGGAGTTAATGATCACAAATTTGTATGACCGAATCCTAAAAATGTTTGCAAAATTTTAAATATCAGTAGATTTGGTTTCCTATAACTTTTGTCAGGATCCAAATGGTTTCCAAATTTTATAATAACAATAGGACTATAGGTGTTTTAGGAAAATAATGATCTATTTTTTACAAAAACCAGACGACCAAAAAACTTCATAAATATAACCTTTTAGACTTGTTTACAAGTTTTTTTTTCCTATTTTTCAGTGTGATCGCATAAAGGACTTGTTTTATAAACGTGTAGACAAGGCAATTATGGACCAGTCTCGTCACCTCTACATAGCCATGACACCATACGTATACGCTGGACGATCACCAAATAAAACAATTTTCGCTTATTTACCCTCACGTCCCAATGACATACAGCACTTTCGGGTGTGGAGCCCGCGCGACTGTAAGCCAAGATGGGCAAAATCTACAAAATTTCCTGGACAATAGCCGAACTTCAGAAGTGCTATTTGTATTTAGTAATTGAGGATGCCACAGTGAAACAAATTACTTCTACTTTTATGACAATTTATAATGTTAAAGGACTGCAACTGCTTTGAAAAATTTTGTTGACAAAACTAAGTTCTTTAAAGCAATTGGGTGTACTAACTCTAGATATCAGATAACAATGTTAAAGGACTGCAAGTGCTTTGAAAAATTTGGTTAGTGAAACCAAGTTCTTTAATGCATTTGGAGTATAAACCCACATATGTAATTTGGTGATGAAGTTGTGTTAAAAACTTATGGGTTTTGCGGCAAAGATGTTGTGGTTCAATTTTGATATTTCGTTTGTTTGTGATAAAGGTGTAATTATTGATTTAAATTAATTTAATATAATTATTTTAGTAAATAAATTTTAATATGTAATCTTTCTTCATATTCTGACCTTGCGCTTACTCATTTAATAGGAATTTGGGGTGGACTCAGCTTTATATCAAGTGTTAACAACTGTTTACATTATAACATTCTAATGTATGCATGAACTTACAAATTTTATTTCTGAGAAATTATGTTAAATGTTGCTTTTTAATATTTCGTTAAAAATATGTACACAACTTAGCTCTTAATATAAATATCACTTTAGTTTCTGTATGAAAGTTCACAAATTCTTATTTACTACAATAATTTTCCCTTTATGCATGCATGCATATTCATATCATGTATGAACATGTTTTTATGAGCTAGCGGTTTCACAAATTGCATTCATCACACACTTCATTTAATATTTCCTTCTTCATTATTTAACATTGCAAACTAGTTTATAATATTATAACCTCCATGCTCTTTTTACACAATTATTGAATATAAAACTAAATAAACTACAACTCTTCAAATATTTTACTTATTTATTAACTTCTGCCTTTTCATATATGTAATTCCATGTGTACTTAACGTATCCTCAACTGATATTTTTATGTAATTATAGGCATGAGCCGACTTGCCTTAAAAACGCTGCCAGTAAGCATAATATATTCAATAATCACTTGACACAATTCATTCGTTGCATGTTACTTCCCTACAAGACCAGTGACAGTCATCTGACCTGTAATATGACAGTCACAGCTGAAAATATTCAGCGCGCAGAACAAAGTTTCTATCATATTCTTAAAGGCCTTGTGCAAAAACTGATGTAAACAAATGCATGTGTTTAATTTTGCATCCCCCTTTAACACACGGATATTTAGTATTGATTCTCTATACATCTATACTGCTCACTCTCATGCCTTTTCCTAAGTCATTGCTGATCATAAATCCATCAAAGCTACAATTTGCCAGTTATGACTGTAAAACTATCACAAGTGAAACATTCTTTTGCGCAGTATATAATACAATTTTTATTTCTTTAATAAATTCAAAACTTTTAATTAAAATTAGTTATAATATTATACGAGTACATAAATATAAAAAAGGAGTGCAACAAAAATATAATTAAATAATAAATAAATTATCAAAAGAAATTTTCCTAGATTCAATGCTTGCTCTGCTCAAAAGTTCTGCTGTACATGTTTTTCCAGTTCATGGATATATCGAAATTTAAAAATGCCTAAATAAAAATTAAAATTAATTAAAAATATAATTTTATATGAAACTTAATAATAACTTACGTATATTATATTTGAAAACTCCTTCGTTATTTATTTTTTCTTTTTTCGTTTTAAACAAAAAGAGTTATTGCACAGGAGCACGCAACACTTTTGATTTATCGCACGGAATAGCAGCTACATGGGTATTTCCGAACTTCTCGAAACTTCTGTGAAAATGTATGCTGTCTCTTTTCGACATTTTCTTTTGGAAAAATCATAAACATGGACAGTCATTTTACTGCTCATTTGAATGTCAGTGGTGACAGTACAAAATAATGCAGCTTTTCCATTCTAACATACGTAAAGCTATGGTAAGCAATATAAATCGAAAGGGTATCTTTTTAACAATAACAGTGACGGACAATTTATTTATCCGGAAATAAATCGTCCGGATATAACCGTCAGTACTGACATAACAAACAAGAGTGTATTGGTGAACCCATCAGTAGTTTCTTGTTCCCAATTATTTAATATAAAATAAACCATTAAATTGACTATATTACTGCAGTCTTGACAGCTTCGAAAATGTCGGCAAGAACCGTTACGCCTACAGTGCGGCCGTTGCAATAGAAAAATATCGGTAAAAAGGAATTGTAATACAAAAACAATTAATAAAAAGTTAGTTTAAACTCTACAGTGCAAATATTATGCTTAAATTATTAAGTTTTGTGATGAAAATAGGTTATACGTTCTCTGCTTTTACTCGAAATATTAGTTTGTCAATAATAGAAAAAAGTTGTATTGTCAAATAAAATTTTGAATAGATTTTTAGTTCTTTCAAGAATTTGTATAATTGTCGAAAATAACTTTTGTCCAAATTTGTGTGCGCTATTAGAAATTCTAATTTTCGCTAAAAATTTATTGAATTTATGTACATAAATTTAGCATTTTATTATTTTATTATAAATTGATTTTTCATTGTTAAAGAAATTGTTTTGTAAAACTAAATTGTTTTAAATTTCGTGCAATATGTTCTCTGGTGCGAAACGTGCGACCAGATTGGAAGCGCATACGACAAGACGCAATCAGCGCATTATCGAGAACTTCGTCAAGAATGAAGATGTGCCACATTGGTATCGCGGTTTGTCTTCCTTTCAAATTGAGGCCACACACCAATTGCATTATGCAATACGCGATGATCTTGAACAGGGTACAACACATCGCGTATGGAACTTATTGAATCGTATTGGCCTACGACCGAGCATCAGTGGTGCTAATATACGTTTTCTAATGTTTATGAGCGGCGGCAATGATTTGGCATTTTTGTGGTTCATTAAAGAACTATTCTACAAAACCGATGGGCCAGATTACAATCTAAATGAACAATTAATTCTGTCAAGCATCGCTAATCTGGACATATTATTTACGTTACGCGGCTTAGATAACATACTGCCGCCTAAACAGCCGACGAAAGAAGAAATTCGACGCATTGCGAGGAAGAAAATCGAAAAACAAAAATTAAAATTCCAAAATGAAGCTGGAACCGAAAACGAAAAAACGACCATTAATAGCATGCGGATTAAGTATAAGCTGCCATACTTTGAAGAATTGGTGCGACCGCGACTTTATGAACATCCGCTGACCTCATTTCCTCCTACCTATCGTACCAAATTGATGTTTGAAGATGTGCTTAGGGATTCGAATTATGTCATACCGAATGAGAGCAATCGCTGGTTTGCCGATTATCAATTGCATCCCGGCAAGAAGACCGGTTTGGAAATGCTAACCGATAAAATGCACCAAATATACAAAACCAAATTACCAAGGCAATCGGTTATGATAAAAGATGTATTTAATAGACAATTGCATAATGTTTTAAATCCGGAAGCATATTTGCACAAGGATATGCAGAAAAAGAACTTATGCTTACATCATCAAGCATTAGAAGAAATGGAGAGAAATCTCGAAAATGAATTACGTTGGCGAGCGCAAGAAAAATGCTTGAAATATTTCGATACAGAAACACCCAAGCGGGAGGTGAGTATGGCTTGCGCACGGTGAAGTCGAAAATTTAGTGAGTTCAGATCTCGGATGTTATTTTCTCTTCAATTTTAAGAACCGATTAAGGGGAATATATTGTGATCAATGTATTAAATAGATAGAGATACAAAAGTCTCTAAGAATTCTATTTTTCACCACATCTATAATGATTTTTCTTTATTCAGGAGCGCATTGAACGCATCCGTCAACAAATTGAAGAGGACGTCAATGAGCTTATGACACAATTCAAGCGATTAGCTAGTCGCACTCGTAGCCACATGCAGATAATTTCGCAAGATGAAATTCGTGTTTGTGATTCAAACGAATTTGACACCACAGATCGTTTATGTGGTGGCATGGAAAGCAGATGGACTAAGTTGACATGCCACAGTGAAACTTGTCTAACACAGCGAGATTACGGTTGCGTACACGAACATAAACCAACTCCTACGAAGAGTGACGACAGTATGCCAAGCTCCTCGGAATCGGGTACAAATTGGGTAGAGGAAAATATTGGCGACTGTTTGACTGTAACTGCGCAGGCAAAAGCGAAATGCTGTAAGGAATGCAAAACAGATCCAGCAAAGTTCAAGCGCAAACGCACAAACCCATATGCGTCGAAAAAGCAAAGTGTACGCGACATTTTACATAAGATGCCTTGCGATTGTGGTTACAAATATGTGAAAGCCTACGATTATGGGCATTCCGAGCAGGCAAAACACGTAACGGAATCGTATTTCAAAGCGCCCGATGAGAATCAGCCTTATATTTTCGACTATCCTAAAGTGTTCGCACACAAGAAACGTGAAAGTACGCGGTTAAATGTGCAGAAAGAATTCTTAAAAATCATAAATAGCGATTTAAATTTAGATAAGAATGATCCGAATGCGCCAAAAAATCTAGATGAGGCTGTAAAAGCTTACGCGAAGAAAGCGTTCAAAGAAGGCGTGGCAGCGAAAAATATCGAAATGGCTGCAGAGGAAGAGCTAGAGAAAAATCGACGCAGATATCCATTTTTAGATGTGGAAATGGACTACTATGATCCGGAAGATGGGAAATTGATGCAGAGTATGTTGAAAAGTGCGCTCGATTACTTGGCTAAAAATCCAAAGTATGTCTTAGCCTCAATGCCCGACGCACATAAGCTGCCGTCATTACTTTCGTGGATGGAGACGCGCTATGGCAAATCGTATACGCGGGAGCAGCTGGTCAAAATGCACATCCAAACACGTCCAACATTCCGTGCACTGAAACAGATGACCGCAGACGTGCTGATGCCCTCTGCCAAAAGTCTGGGCAACGCCGTTTATGTTAATTACAATTGCAGAGATTACCTCATGAAAAAGGTGAGTAAGCGATCATATGAGCGCTCAAATATTTGCAAATAATAACATATTTCTTTTAGACCGAAAGACTGCGTAATGAATATTACAAAAGATTGAACGATTCTATTATGGAACAATCACGTACTTTTTACTTGGCAATTAAACCTCATATATGCAATCACCCCAGGGACACATTTTTCGCTTATATGCCGTCGCGTGAAGCAGACATACAGCACTTTCGTATTTGGCGTAATCACGAGCATATGCCCGCAAAGGACGAGTTTTTTAAACGGAAATGTCGTGCTATGAAGTTGGCCAACCGATTCTACTGAGTCTTAATGACGACGTACCAGGCTTTTGTTTAGATTGTAGTGTTGTAAGCATAAAATATGTTTAGTCCTCATATATGTAGGTACAACATTTTTAAGAAAAACTAAATTTTTAATGCAGAAGGGTAAAGAAATTTCGCAAAGAAATTTTGTTAACAAATTTGTGTATATTTGTAAGCAAAATTGTTTGCAAATATTTCATATTAACAACTCATGCTTATAAATTTTCACAATGTAAAATACCCAAAAGGTTAGCATAAAAATTTATTTATCATAAAAATTTTTTATTTTTTCTAAATTGGTTTGGTCATTTAATAACCACACAAGGGTTAAAACAAACACAAGAAAATGTGAACTATTCACAATCAAACCGGTATATAAAACAGCTGTTTTCGTTCCATTCATTTATTTATTGCCTCTTCGTCAAAAATTACCAACAACAGTTTGCAAATAATTCATTTGAACACCCATAATAAATAATCAATAACAAATGTTGAACACAGCTTAAAAGTGTATTAAAGATGAATCGTAATAAAATTTCCTTTGGGAAAATCAATCTTAATCCAAATAAACCTGCTGGGGTAACGGAGAAACCTGCGGAAAGCCAGCATGAAGCTTCATCTTCAACGACTAATGCCGGTGGTTTCAAGAAAATGGGCAAGCAACAACTCATCCGGCAAGTAGAAGAGGTGACTGAAGATATGGAAAGTCAACATCTTAAAGAAATAATGGGTATAAGCGGGTTTGGGCGTAAAACAGCAAAAGTCTTCGATATAAATGTAAGTAAAGTATACATACGTATATATGTGAGAAATAAAATAACGTTCAAAATTTATTAGGAGCAAATAGCAAAAGCGCGTGAAGTGGCACCACCAAAACCACGTACCGAAAGTGAAGAACCTAAACCAGTTGGCAATGATGATTCTGACGATGAGCCTGCGTTTGGGCCTTTACCACCGGAAGCGCTCAGCACAGGAGCAGACGGCAGTAAACAAACTGGGGGAAAGCCTAAAAACGCACATACTGATAGTGATGATGATAATGACGACGACGATGATGAGGAGGATGATGACGACAATCTTGAACGTAAAATACCAAATACACACGAGGTGCAAATGCAGCATGGTTCGCGCGCAGTACTAGCGCTTGCAGGCGATCCAGCAGGGGCACGTCTTGTGTCCGGCTCCATCGACTATGATATGTGTTTTTGGGACTTTGCCGGTATGGATGCTGGAATGCGTAGTTTTCGTACCATACAGCCATGTGAGAATTATCCCATAAGAGCACTACATTATTCCGTTACTGGTGATATGATACTGGTTGTGTCTGGTAATTCACAAGCGAAAATTCTTGATCGTGATGGTTTCGAAAAAATGGAATGTGTTAAGGGTGATCAATATATAAGCGACATGGCGCGCACAAAGGGTCACACTGCACAACTCACCTCTGGCTGTTGGCATCCGTATACACGTGAAGAATTTCTTACTGCAGCACTTGATGGCACTCTACGTATTTGGCATGGTTTAAAGTCCAAAGAGCAGAAGACGGTGATTAAGACACGAGCGCTGGGTGGTTTGCGTACCAACGCTTCGGCGTGCATTTTCAATCGTGATGCCACCTTAATCGCCGCTGCTTGTGTAGATGGTTCGGTGCAGATGTGGGACACACGTAAAATGTTTGTTAATACGACACATTGTTTGCGTGGCGCACATCAAAAGGGCTCGGAAATAACTTCTGTACAATTTTCGTACATGGGTACGCAGCTGGCCACACGTTCTAATGATGAAACTATGAAGTTGTGGGATTTACGTAAGTTTAAAGAACCGCTGCATACATGGACTGATCTCTTCTCGCGTTATGATACCACAGACTGTTGCTTCAGTCCGGATGATAAAATGCTGGTGACGGGTGAGTCTTTGCCCAAGGGTTCGAAAGAGGCGCAATTGCATTTTTATAACACTCAGACATTTGAAGAAGTGAAGCGTATCGCGGTTACCGATTCGCACGTCATAAAGGCAATGTGGCATCCAAAGCTGAATCAGATTTTTGTCGGTTGCGGCAATGGTGTCATCAAATGCTATTATGATGAACTACTCAGCTCGCGTGGGGCAAAATTGTGCGTTGTCAAGACACATCGCAAAAAGAAACATACAGAAATGATCGGTGTATCGCAGATAATTACACCACATGCATTACCCATGTTCAGGCAGGAAAAATCAAAGTCATCACGCAAGAAAATGGAGAAAGAGCGTTTGGATCCCATTAAATCGCATCGTCCTGACTTGCCAATCACCAGCGGACAAGGTGGCCGTGTTGCTAGCTCAGGTGGCACACTCTCTTCGTATGTCATTAGAAATTTGGGTCTGAGCAAACGCGTTGACGACGACCAAGATCCACGTGAAGCAATTTTGAAATATGCAAAGGAAGCTGAAGAAAATCCTTACTGGATAGCGCCAGCGTACAAAAAGACGCAACCGAAGCCGATATTCAAAGAATCGTCCGGTGAACCCGATGCAAAGAAAGCTAAAGAGGAGTAATTAAGCTAGAAGATAAAGTGATAAGGTTAAGATTTTTGATATAGCATGTAACACAAAAATAATAAACATCAGTGACCAACATTTCGTGTTGTATTTCTTTATTTTCTGTTGTATAAAATATGCTGTTTGTATTGTCTAACCGTCGTTCTTCTTACTTAAGCTAATTTTCTGTACGTGCTAGCCCATCCTGCAGTCTATAACAATCGCTTGCAATTTTCCATTTATCCTCTTGTGCGGTGATGATAAACGTCTGCTGGAATGGTCGCACGCCTTCATCAGCGTAGCGCACAGTACCACCGGCTTGTATCATATAAGTTAACTGACCGCCAACGGCTTCATCAATAATCGGTTGTGCATCCAAATTAGTTATTGTATGCTCCGAAGTAGGTAAATCAATTAGATATTTTTGTATATTATCTTTGCCACTTGAACCATTACCATTCCACACAAGTAAGCCATTATCAAGATACATACGACCCATTTGCTACAAATTTAAAAAATTGTATTCGACTTGTGTAAAAGGTGGAAATATGTGCATACTTACATGTCGTCGCTTATCAAAGGATGTGTAGTATAGTTTTGTGAAATCCTCGGCTGTACGACAACATGATTCTACTTTGCTACGTAGCTCCTATAAAAAATAATAAAATGAATAATCCAGCTCAATATTGCGTGTATATAAAAAATATGACTTACACTGTCCATGCCGTTGTGTTTACAATATTTTTTTTACTTAATTCTCGTATATATTGCAAATTAATGTGAAATATAGTTTGCTAAACACATTTGTTATGGTTATTGACGTTTATTTGGCCGGTGCAGAGAACGTATAATTATATTTATATACGTTCTCTGGCCAGTGGGTGGTGTTGCCTAATTGTCAAAATCTTAACTTTACCAACTAACATAGAACTTTTGCTTCGCTTTGCGTCAGACATTTGATTTGACAGAAAAGTTCGATGTACCCTTTTGCAAATATTGGGCAACTCTCATCTTTTTACGTTTTGCCAAACATCAGTTGTATTTATATTAGCGAGAAATACTGAAAGCAAAGCGTGCATTGTAGCATACCCTTTGCTTTCTGTATATCGTGAGTACTAATCATCTTATACAAACTCAGAAAATAACTTTCCGAATTTTTTTCTAAAATTTTATGTCATTTATTATTTAAAATTTATTCTCATTCATTATTTTTGACTTCAAAAAGTTTGTGTTATTTTCTATTGTGAACTCAACATAATTGCTTCTTCTTGTTGTTGGCAGAAGGCGCACAATTTTTTGTGAAACGGCGTTTATTTCATTTTAACTCAACATTTCCGCAGTTTAGTTGTATTTTCGTTATTTTATAGAGTTATTTTCCAACTGGTTGTTAAAATATTAAGTATAACAGCTTTCGATATTTTATACGATGGCGGATACACTCGAATACAGCGATATAACATCAGAAGTTCGCGGCGTGATGGTAAGTAGCCTCACATGCCGGTCATTATTCTTATATACAACACATTTTGAGAATAATAAATAATCACTCTTGTTTGTTTTGCATGTATTTTACAGACACCCGGCCGCTTGAAGCTCACTGATCAACACATAATATTCAAAAACAGTAAAACCGGCAAGGTTGAGCAAATTGCTGCAGACGACATAGAATTTATTAATTCGCAAAAGTTTGTCGGCACTTGGGGTTTACGCATATTCACCAAAAGTGGTGGGCTACACCGCTTTTCCGGATTTCGGGATTCAGAAAATGAAAAATTGGGAAAATTCCTGAAGAAAGCTTACAAGCAAGATATGGTTGAGAAGGAGATGTGTGTGAAAGGTTGGAATTGGGGTACAGCACGTTTTCTTGGTTCGGCGCTTAGCTTTGATAAGGATAGTAAGACCATATTTGAAATACCACTACAGCACGTGTCTCAATGCATGACTGGTAAAAACGAGGTGACATTGGAATTTCATCAGAGCGATGATGCACCAGTCGGTTTATTGGAAATGCGGTTTCACATACCTGCTGTTGAATCAGCAGAAGAAGATCCGGTGGAAAGTTTCCAGAATAATGTTATGAGCAAAGCCTCGGTTATATCGGCATCAGGCGATGCGATTGCTATTTTCCGCGAAATACATTGTCTTACACCGCGTGGTCGCTACGATATTAAGATTTTCTCAACCTTCTTCCAATTGCACGGTAAAACTTTTGACTACAAAATACCAATGGACTCGGTGTTGCGTCTCTTTTTATTGCCACACAAAGATAATAGGCAAATGTTTCTCGTGCTATCGCTAGATCCGCCAATTAAGCAAGGTCAGACGCGTTATCATTTCCTAGTGCTACTCTTCGGGCCGGAAGAGGAGACTTCTATAGAACTACCATTCACAGAAGAGGAGCTGAAAGAGAAGTATGAAGGAAAAATTGAAAAAGAACTTTCTGGTCCATTGTATGAAGTAATGGGTAAAGTCATGAAAGTGTTAATAGGACGCAAAATTACCGGACCTGGTAACTTCATTGGGTAAGTTTAATTATTTAAAGTTTTTTTTATTTATGCAGTAATTTATTCTCTGTAATTCCACAGTCACTCTGGTACTGCAGCTATTGGTTGTTCTTTCAAAGCCGCCGCCGGCTATCTCTACCCACTAGAACGTGGCTTCATCTACATACACAAGCCACCAGTACACATACGTTTTGAAGAAATCGCTTCGGTGAACTTTGCCCGTAGTGGCGGTTCTACGCGCAGTTTTGATTTTGAGATTACATTAAAGAACGGTACTGTGCACATATTCAGCTCCATCGAAAAAGAAGAATATGCCAAGCTCTTCGATTACATACAACAAAAGAAATTGCGCGTCAGCAATATTGGCAAAGACAAGGGTGGCTACAATGATGTGGACTTTGGGGACTCGGATAATGAGAATGAACCGGATGCCTACTTGGCGCGTGTTAAGGCAGAGGCGCGCGAGAAAGAATCTGACGATGAAGAAGGCTCGGAAGAGGAGTCTACCGATGAAGATTTCAAACCAAACGAGGCAGAATCCGATGTGGCCGAAGAGTATGACAGCAATGTGCAGAGTGATAGCGAAGATTCCGACGCGAGTGGTGGAGGCGGTGGTGGGGTTGGCACCGACTCGGGCGTGGAAAAGAAGAGCAAGCCAAAAAAGGAGAAGAAAGAGAAAAAGGAACGCAAGGAGCGCGTGGTAAGTTTTGTTAATGAGAAAACATTATAAAAATTTACTATTTATTTTTGTTTAGAAAAAGCCCACCAAATCCAAAAAAGACGTCAACAAACCCAAACGTGCGACCACAGCATTCATGCTTTGGCTCAACGAAACTCGCGAACAAATTAGAAAAGACAATCCTGGCCTCAAAATTACCGAAGTTGCCAAGAAGGGAGGCGAAATGTGGAAAGAACTGAAGGATAAATCTAAATGGGAAGATTTGGCAGCTAAGGATAAACAGCGTTATCAAGACGAAATGAAGGACTACAAACCAACCGCTAGCGAGGAGAGCGGTAGCAAGTTGACCGCAGCAGCTAAGAAGCGCAAGAAGGAGTCACCAACAAAGAAATCGCCCGTCAGCGCTGGCGTTTTCAAGAGTAAAGAATACATATCCGATGATGAATCGTCTTCTGGTGGTGAGAATAAGAAGGATGCATCGGGCGCTGCTGATTCGGAGCCAGTGAAAAAGAAGAGCAAAACTGTAAGCTGTGTAGTTTTTGTTTGTTTGTTGTTTTAATCAAACTTGTTTTTTTTTTATTTATTTTTTTTTATTTTAGTCAAGTAAATCCGCCAAAGATAAGAAAAAGAAAGAGGATGAGAGCGAAGAGGAGAGTGAAGGTTCTGAAAGTGGCGCCAGTGATGAGGAGGAAGAAGATGACGAGGACGAGGCTACGGATGATGGCGAAGGTAGTGATTAGAGTAATCAACGAAATGCACACATATTTATGTAGTTCTTTTTGTACTTCGCCGTGTTAGTAGTTTTAAGCGCTTAGTTTCGTAATACTTCACACCACATATACACACAACTTAATTTGTATGTTTGTAATGTTAGGCCACTTATTTGTTACCCTGATGTATCGTTTTAACCAGCAGTAGATTGCTGCATGATATCAAAAAGCAGATTAAAGTTAACAAAACGAAGAGACAAGTGTTTTATTCCGTTTTTTTTTACCATTTTTCATAGCAATTAACGGTAGTTTATATATTTAAATGTACTTCAAACGTACACAAATCCAAAGCTAGAGCCAAAAATATTATTTAACTAGCGATCATATCTTGCGCAACGATTCAATACCATTTCACGGTAATTATATAATAATAATTGCGTAGTCTATTGTTGCTGTCCACTCCACGCAACTCGATTTTAGTGTATTTTATACATGAAGTTCCAACTGTGAAGATGTCTGCTCGTGCCTGCAACACCTGGCAGAGGCTGTACAATAGAGCTGTTGTTGTAGTGGCGTTGTGCTTTTTGCAGCTCGTTGGCGATGTAAGGAAGGTTTTATCTACATATATAATCTATATATAAATGTATATATATATATATGTTAAGAACGCTTACTTTTACTAAAAGCCGAAATGAAAATGATTTCAGTGTCTTTGCATTGAGAAATTCACGAATGTGCAGTGTTCGTTGTTCGATGAAAAATTTGCCATATTCGAATTCTGTCGTCTGCGTGCAGTGAAGCGTGATGTCAACGAGCTGTCGGTGGCACTGAAGTTCGTACAATTAAACGAATCGATGCGGAATGTGACAGTGAGTTTGTCTGTCTAAAAGTTCTATGTATGTAAATATGTCAGTATTTGTTTTAATATAAAAATGAAATTGATACAAATGTGGAAAGTTATTGAAGTTAGTAAATTTTTATAAAAAGTCGGAGGCTATATAAAGTTTATATATGATAAATGATAAGCGGGATGAGCTGCATCGATTTAAAAATGTCCGTCTGCCTGTCTGTATATATGAGAACAAGTCCCTCAGTTTTTGAGATATCGATCTGAAATTTTGTGTATGTCGATCGAGTCACTTTGGCATATTGCCGCCATACAAACTGACCAATCAAAATCGAGTTCTTGTAAGCAATCTTTTGTATTTGTGACGGGTACTGTAGTTTTGACGCAACCGAAGTTAACGTTTTTTGGTTTTTTTTTAATATTATTCTTTTAATCAATATATTTAGATTCGTTTGCAGCTGATGAAAAAGGCTAGCGGTTATAAGCCCTTCCTGTACGATGTTGCCGTGAACTTGTGTGAATATTTGGAAAAACGTAACCACCCATTTCTCAATATTGTTTTTAACGCCTTCGGCAATCACTCGACCAGTTCACAACGGTGTCCATTGCGGGTATGTATATACTTAAAATATTACAATTACAAAATGATTATACTAAAAATATCTTATGACTTGTATATATAGAATGAGTTGGCCATTGAGCACCTACAATTTCCTACTGGCATGCTGCAGGGGTTGCCACTCCCCTTGGGCGAATATGCGATTTTTGCCAGTCTTTCAACCGATGGCAGGAAACGTGCTGAAGTGAAGTTATATTTTATGCTCAACGATACTTACGAATATAAAAATCTCCAGAGCGAATTATAAGAGGAAATCCTACAAAATTAAAATATATGAATTTTTTAGGTTAGATGTTTTTTCGAATAAACTATTGGTATGATTTCATAGTTTAAATGTAAGAAGTTAAAAGTTGCTAAGTAAGGTTAGGTGACCTGTAAATCATTAAACTAGGATTTGTAATCGATTGAGGGTTGTCATTCTAGCAGCATACCATTCAAAGACTCATTGGTAGTTACAATCATGCGTTTCCTTTTATCAAAAGCATGACTCGAGTTTCCCTTTTATAAAATTTCGAGGTAGCTCTTCTTGAGAATATTTTTTTTCTAGATTTTGACATTTCGTTCGGGAATAATATTTCTACTCAAAAGTTTATACTTGCTTTCTATCTTTTAGGAAAAAATGATTTCTTGGTGATTTCGATAAATTTCGGGGTCTTGGCTTGATGGGTTTTGTACAATATAAAACGCAATGGTGACTCGATTTACTTTACGGAAGCCATTCGTTAGGCTACTTGACCTTAGTTAGCATGTAATAGTCGGAGCTCTGTTCTTGCAGCTGGAACTTTTTGAAACTTTTAGCTTAACCAACCTACACATCATCAAAAAAATTTTTCCTTAGAGGACAAAGACGTGAGGCCATAGGTTTATATAAGCAAGGTTTGCTTAAACTAAGAGTGTGGGTTAAGCGCTAGAAAAAATATGTCTTTAGTGAACCAACTATTATAGTTTATATTCAATATTTCTAGAACTAACATCGAAATTAAGAACTCAGTAACTGAGGGAAATGTAAAGAGATTCTGATCATGAAATTAAGATGACTTCGACAGATGGGTCCGAAGGCTGTCTTTTGTCCAACAGTAAATTGCAAAAGGAAAATGCTACCGCCACCAGCCGTCTGTCCGGCAACATTGAGACTATTCTTCTTGCAAGTTTTTCCATGAGCTTCGGAAATTGAAACTTCGTTTTCTGCTAATTTCAACCAACAAAAGACTTAAGCAGCAAACTCCCCATGCTCTCACTTCATGTTTGAAGTGGCACCTGTCTTAAATGAACTTTTTCCAGCAAAAGCAATAACAATATCAGAAACAAAAAAAAAAAAAAACAACAACCAGCTAATAATAAAAGTGCAATAAACATATTAACTGCTATTACGCATTGTTATACATTTAATCAATTTGGTGACAACAAAACAATTTAGTCAATGCAAATGTGGAATGGAAATTAAATATACTAAGACTCGATTGTAAATTTAGCAAAACAAAATGCGAATCAATATTAATGATGCAGGAAAAAAATTAAAAAATATATATATGTATGTAATTGAAAAATTAATAATAAAAAACAAGTAGGGAAGGGCTAAGTTCGTGTGTAGTTAAACATTTCATACACTTTCAACTTGCAAGGTTCAAAGCCGGAGAAATACCTGCAGGTGTTGCCAAAACTTCATATTACAAAACGTAGCGAAAAGGTTCAACTTCAAATTTGGTACCGTATTAACTTATTTTGAAGGTCATAGACTCACTAGTTTTATTACTATATTTTACTGAAAATTATACTAAAATCATTGGGCGCATATAAATGTTCAGGTATACTTCAGAACTTATTTCCAAGAAATTTTCTTATATATGTAAATATAAAAATATATATGGAGTGAGTTTCCTCCCAATTTTATCCATTTTAGGCACAAAGATATACTGTTACTAGAAAAACACGCTTCCTCAATTTCATTACAAAAACTAACTTAGCACATTAGTCGATATATGTCTTATAAAGTCAACTAAAAGTTCGAAAGATTTTATATTAGGTATATGGAGGCTAAGGGGAGTATTGATCCGATTCAACCCATTTTTCACATAAGGGTATATTTATATAAAAATATTTTCGCTGAATTTCAATTATATATCTCACAGATGGACCAATATTTTCGGCAAAAAGTTAGCCATAGGCTCTGTGGTCCGTATTTCCGGTATCTGGGAGCTTGAATAGTTATGATCCGATTTCGACAATTTTTAGACCTGAGAGGGCATACCTTAAACAAAATATTTGTGCAAATTTGTATCCCGATATATTAATTGCTGCTTGATTTGTGTACTGGAAAGTGAAAAAATCTGACGCATTATATATCGCAGTTTTAGTAGTTTTTAACAAAACCGTTATATGGGGAGTGAGCGTGGTTATCATCCGTTTTCAGGTTTTTTCACACTATCGTAAGAAGGATTGAAAAGATTAGCTCTGTGAAAATTTGGATGATATAGTTGTATTTGTTTGGAAGATATATACATTAATCGTATTAGGATTTAAATCTAAATAAATAAAATTTAATAATCTTTTAAAAATTGTCTAACCACAGGTGCTCCTTATTATTGCGATTTATTGTATCAAATTTGAGTTCTGTATTTTAATTTGCGTGTTAGTTATGGTAATTTATAGGATTTCACTTAATGGCGTTTTGTGGGCGAGGCAGTAATCCGATTATGCCCTCAAGGAACACATGTACCAAGTTTTATTAAGATATCTTAATTTACTCAAGTGGTCGCTTGCACAGAAGGGGAGACAGACGGAAAGACGGACAGACAGACAGTAACCCGGATTCCAACTCGTCTCATTATCCTGATCATTCATATTATCATATATACCATATATTGTATATAAAATAGAAATATTTTCGAACTTATTATATTTTTAACGGAAATTTTCATACATATTTTTTGATTCATTTGTTTCAAAAGTCAAAATTCGCACAAACACAAAAACGTTGTTTGAAACTACTAATCGAAATTGGTTCCTAATGCAAGCACATGATAAACATATGTGTTCGATTATAACAAACACTAGATATTGATAATCGAATGTACACAGTACACATGTACAAAATTCACCTGAATTCTGAATGAAATAGGTGTAGATGTTTGGTCTAAACCTTATATCCTTAAAATAAGGAATTACGAACCTCTGCTTGACGTTTTCACATTAATCCATTATATTAAATTTAGCTTCTTCACTTGAGTTTATATCTCAATTTTAGCTGATGCGGAGTAAAATATAATAATAAAACTAAGTGAGTCTGTGACCTATAATATAACTTAATAATATATCAAATTTGATTATAATCCATTTACAATTGCATCGAATAATGAATGATGATTTGTTTCGCAACATTTTTATACCCTGCAAACTAATTCCTCAGTTTTTAAGCTATCGATCTAAAATATTGCACCTGTCCTTTTCACACTAACAAGCTGCTCATTTCTGCGAACGGCCGATATCGGATCATACTATAGTATATAGCTGCCATATTAACTGAACGATCGGAATCAAGTGTTTGCATGAAAAACTTTTTCATTTGAAGAGGCATCTTCACAAAATTAGATCGGAATCAAGTTATTATAAGGAATCTTTGTATCTGCGTAGGGTATTATAGATTCGGTGTAACCGAAGTTAACGTTTTTTTCTTGTTTAATATAAAGTTTTTCTAACTCCTGAAGGTATTTTCCCTGTTCAGTTACACCCGTACTTAGCTCTTTCTACTTGTTATTAACTGCAATAGTTTTAAAATCTTTACAACCAGATGGTAACATAAAACCAGATTTTAATATAAAAATTCTTCGAAAAATATAAAAGTCGAAGTTTTTAAGTAATGCCTTAATTATTTTTACTTAAAAATTGAAATTTTAACTTTGAAAATATAAGCCAATATTTTATGTTCGGAATTCGTTTTAGATTCTTTGCTGTCAATGCATAAGTTTTTAAAACCTTTTTGATTTAACAAATTAAAATTTTAATTTAAAGAAAAATATTTGTGAAGTTTGGATCTTGTTTGTAATTATGTTTCTATACAAAAAATTGCAAACATTTTGTTAAAGTAACATAAACATAATTGTATCAGTATTGGACTTATAAAAATATATTTTATATAAAATTGAAAATAAATTTTTAATGTTGACGTTTAAACAAAATGAGATAAAGTCTTAAAAATTTATAAGTTTTTTAACAACACTATATATTAGGTTGGCCGTTATTTCCCTTCCGCTTTTTTGTCTTTTGAATTTCGCGGCTATGTACAAAGCGCTACAGAGCTCGTATCTGGCAACACTATACATAATTTGAAAGGTCTTGACATAACCTACAAAACAACGCTATGCATGATTAGTTTGGATATTGCGTTCAACAGTTATAGACGTGTAAACATGGAGTTCACTAACGCCGAAATTCGCGCTATTTTAAAGTTTTCCTTCGTTAAAGGCAAATCCGCTAGAGAAACGTTCCGTGAGATTAATGGTGTTTTGGGGGATGGCACTCTAACACTGCGAACCGCGGAGGAATGGTTTCGACCATTCAGAGCCGGTGAAAACGACACCATGGATAAGCCAGCCGGCGGAAGACCTGTGACGACAAATACCGATCAAATCATGGAATACATCGAGTTAGACCGGCATATGGCATCTCGTGACATCGCCCAGGAGATGGGAGTTAGTCACCAAACCATTTTGAACCATCTGCAGAAGGCTGGATACAAAAAAAAAGTTTGATGTTTGGGTGAGGCATAATTTGACGCAAAAAAACCTTCTGGACCGAATCAACGCCTGCGATATGCTGCTGAAACGGAACGAACTCGTCCCATTCTTGAAGCGAATGGTGACTGGCGACGAAAAATGGATCACATACGACAATATCAAGCGAAAACGGTCGTGGTCGAAGGCCGGGAATCGTCCCAAACAGTGGCCAAGCCGGGATTGACGGCCAGGAAGGTTTTGCTGTGTGTTTGGTGGGATTGGAAGGGAATCATCCACTATGAGCTGCTCCCATATGGCCAAACGCTTAATTCTACCATCTACTGCGAACAACTGGACCTCTTGAAGCAGGCGATCGACCAGAAGCGTCCAGAATTGGCCAACAGGAAGGGTGTAGTGTTCCACCAGGACAACGCCAGACCACACACTTCGTTGATGACTCGTCAGAAGCTACGGGAGCTCGGATGGGAGGTTTTATCGCATCCACCATATAGCCCAGACGTAGCGCCAAGTGATTACCACCTGTTCCTGTCCATGGCGAATGCCCTTGGTGGTGTGAAGTTGAACTCAAAAGAGGCTTGTGAAAATTGGCTGTCCGAATTCTTCGCAAATAAGGAGAAGGGCTTCTATAAGGAAGGTATTATGAAGTTGCCGTCTAGATGGAAACAGATCATCGAACAAAACGGCGCATATTTTAACTAAATCCGATCACTGTAACACTTTTTATAAAGCATTGAATGAAAAGCAAAAAAGCGGAAGGTAAATAACGGCCAATCTTATATTATTATTTATAGATACCGATTAGTGATCTTTTCAAATATTGTTATGTTAATTTACATTTCTTTTATTTATTTAAATGTTTCATTATTAAGTTCTTTGTAAAAGTTTCAAACTATTTAAAATTTAAATAAAAATGTTTAAAATTTAAAAAAATTTAAAAAAATTTTCAATATTTTGACTCAACAAAATTATTTTTTCTCAAGTGATTAAATTTAATTGATTTTTTTTTAATAATTTAACTAAATTTTATTTTAAATTGTTCAAATTTCAGTGCCATTAAAAACTTTGATCCAAAACTTGGAATTTTAAAAAAAAAATGTATACATATTTTAATTATTTTCTTAAAATTTTTTAAATATACAGTGTTTAAAATATACTTTTTTTCAATATTATTTTTATAAATTATAAATTTATTTGAATATACTCATTTAAAAATATGCTATTTCTTCTAAACTATATTTTGAAACTTTTTATATGAGTTTAAAAACAGCTTAAACTTGTTTTTATTAAAATCCGAAAAGAGTTTAAATTTTTCGAATATTAAATAATATTTTTTTTTAATAATTTTAATTCCAAATAATTTTTATATTTTTAATGTCTTTGGGCATTTGTAATTATTGTTGCGATAAAGCATTCTAAAAACAAGTTCAGAAAATTGTTTCACCATATCATTACAACAACAACAGCTGATATACATACAATCAGTATATTCAGAGCACATTTCCAAATGCATATATAAACTCATATATGTTTGTGTAAAATATATGCATATAAATTGAAATAAAATGAACTAATTTAAACTTTTGTCAACAGCTCTACAATTTAGCTCGCATTGAAGATTAATGCTTTCATGGAAGCAGGAATTACTTGTAATTGCTAAACAAAACGTCAACAACCACACTTAAGCGCTCGTTTCCGAAGGTTCGTTGAACTTTGAACTTACTAGTCGTATGAGTTAGCCAGACGAATTGGGAGTTCGTGGCCAGATGACGAATAGGATTCTACGATTTTCGTTTAATGGGAATTACGACGAATTACGGAAATGAAATATGCTAGCAAAAACTGGCTATTGAAAATTGAATATTAAGTTAGTTGCGTTCCCGGATTTTTATAATCACTGACCGATCAAGGTAGATTTTTGACTGATTTGTAGGTCAAAACTGAAGAAAAAATGTTCAAGAATTGTTTTTTTTTTGTTTTCGACTGTGTGCCCCTGACATTAGATTGTTAATTTACAGGATTTAAAAAAATTGTTGAGACTAATCGGGCCCAATCTCGACGTTGATTTATGAAAGAATAAAAAACGGTGTCCGTTCCTATTTCATTGGACCATGACCGGATGGGCGCTTAACCCAGTAGTATTCTGTAGTCTTAAGTTACTAGTTTGATATTGATGTATATATTGATAATTTCGAGTTTTCAGACAAAGTGATGGTTGATATGAGAAATGAAAGAAATATTTTATATCGCTTTTCAAATGCCTTAGAAAATATTCGCTATAGTAACGGAAGAACTGAACAAAACTATAGCCAACGCACTAAGAGAGCAAGTAGCTCTGGAAGCTTTTTCAGTTCGTAGTCTTGCTAGTGCTATTGTAACGAGAGAAAACATTGCATTAGAATTGCAGCAATGAAAAAAGAGATCTCCTACATTTGTCCTGTGAAATATTAAGTGTATTTTAGGGGTTGTTGGCAGTCACCTAATTTCAGATACTGCTAGGGACTTCACTAGCACAATTTCAACGCGATTTGTTGGGATGATGGATTCCTTTGAGAGATTGTTGAACGATGAAATGTCTCTTCTGAACTCCAAAATGCGGGTCTATGCCGCTAAGGCTTGCTCTGCAGTGCTAAGTATTTTAATTTCTACGCAAAACACCGACAATCCATCAATTTTTTTTATATCGTTCTTTCCTTTCCCCCCATTGAGTTAATTTATTGATTAACAAACATAACACAATTTTCAAGATTTAAATTTTTTGTGGTTTAAAAATTATTGACATACATATGTGTATTAATATGAAAAAAACATAACTAAAACTTGATTAATGAAGTGTTAGACGGCCGCAGTATTGTCGGAAGTTGCATTTTGACTCAAATCAAAATTTATAATGCAACCAAGCGGTGAGTTGCCATAAAAACATACTTTTAATGGGCATTGCACGCGTTTCATTGGAAACTCATATTATACATACGTATATATATATACATATATGCTTATATATATGTACATATATACGAGCTGCAAAATATGAGTAATGAAACACTGTTATTAATCAAAGCTGGCGCATCCTCAATTAATAAATTCATGTCGCAAATATTGTAAAATTATACAATTTAGTTGCTGGCCTCGCACTTTTGACATTACAGTGATGTTGTGCTAAGAAAAACTGTTATGAAATGTTATAAAATTATATTTATAAATAATGAGAAAAATAAATTATGGAAGATAGATAGGTTACGTTAGAACAGAAAAAATATTGAGTTCGAAACTTAGTTTAGACATGTATTCCTCCAACAAGATTATTGATTATTGAATGAAAATTTTGGTAATATTCTTCAAAATTGGCTTATTATGACTCTTATTAAAGATGATATGTCAATGATTTACTCAGTTTTCTAAACACTTCTTAAAAGTTTCGATCGAGAATGACTTTAGTTACTCCAGTGATTTTCGTGTACATGTCTCAAACGACTCAGAACAATTTGGAAGAAGTTGATATAACAGAACATTTAAGAAAAACAAAAAGTCGCACAAAGCCAAATATTGCTCTTCTTTGGAAAGTATTGCGTATATTGGGAATGAGAGAATACAAGTAAATTAAAAGACAAATTTTATACATATATTATTTACTTAAATATAACCTTTTATCTTATGCACAGTTCGTTTCATTTGCTTTCCTAAACAATTTTTCAAGTTGAAAAAAAAATGAGTGTGTCTGCGTTTGTGACGGATCAAGTTTTTGCAATTGACCCCTGTCAATATGTTCACATATTAATTATGCATAAACGCGAATTATCGCTTTTTAAATAAAAACAAAAACATGCGAAATTCCATGAAAAAGATGTTTATATACAATATTTTAAAACGAAAAAAAAAATTTTTTTTAAATAAGTTAAAAAATAAATTTAAGTGAGAAAATTATTTATTTAAGTACGTTGTATAAATTAAATATTACAAAAACAACGCACAGACAATGTCACAAAACAATAACAAATTGTCATATTGCACTGATAAGCAATTAAGTATGCAGGTACATGGTTAGGGTGTTTCTTAAATGTGAGGAAATTTATATTATTCCGCTCGGGGTTGTAAATAATGTAGTAAAAAATAGCAGTGGTCGGAAAACTTACACATTCAAACGATTTATATTTAAACAGGTTTTAATTTTAATTTTGGGATTGAACATTGAAAATTTAGTTCGGATTTCGGTATTGAAAATTTTGAATTTAAAAATTCGTAACCCTTCCGCTTAAGTGGATTTTGGACATTAAGTGAAAAAACTGATTTTAATATTTTCAAAACAGAAGTCAAAGAATTATACATTTATACATATAGAATGTACTACATTTAACATGTTTTCACTTGTGGTTTCTCATAAAACAAATGAGGCTTTGAAAATTTGTTTACTTATTTTCCTTAGGCCACCCCAATATACTTAGGTATATGAAAATATGTAAATATCGTGACTTTATGGATAAAAGAGTGAGACCACACATTTTTTTATTTTTATATTATATTTCATAAAGACCACCCTAATATACATGTGTATTGTGTGTATTTGACCCTTCTTCCTACAAAAATACGCGTGATAGGTCAAAGAGTCGTGGTCAAACGGAAAACATTCAAGTAAAAATATGCGCCTCCGTTAATTGAAGAATCAAGTGGTTAATTAATTTAATTTTTTTTTAATATAAACAGAATGACACCCTCACATCAAACGGTTCTCCGACAGCACGAGCGGGTATAAAAATATATTTCAGTTAAATATTTTCAATGTTTTTCAATCCTCCATCATTTCATTTGACCAACACATTGAAGACCCAGTCCCGACATCCTTGTAGGAAGTTATCAATAATTGAGTTTCAGAAGTTAAACAATTAATTATCTTTTGTAAAGGTGTTAATCGTCCACAGATAATAAAGGATGCAGCGCATTTAAAAATGAAAGCGCATATTTGGATGAGAATTGTTTTGAAAGAATTTACTTTAAATTATTTACTCATTGTGTATTTAAAAAAAAAGATAATTGCAATAATTATATGAGTTGCCTTTTTGGTATACAAACATAAACGATGAACAATTCTATAAGTGTCAAAATGAACAAAGCGTCACCGAAGCAGCGCAATTGCTGGACAAAAGACTTAAGCGACGAACCCGAACAGCGCGAACCACTGACACTGTGCATTAAAGCACGTAATTATATGGCTTTCAACAGCGTAGTACATAGGATATTGAACTAAAATTCCTAAAAGACTTACTATATACAAAATACAGCATTTAATAATTGGTTAAATTAAGGTAATGGGTATAATGAGGCAGTGCAAAACGTATTGTAGAAATGCCACTTTTTAAACTAGAACGCAATTTATTTCTAAAATATTTAATATGTGTGTGTATTTATGTGTATTTTAGAGCATTTATAGGTTTCGAATAATAATTAATTGCACTCATTTTAAGTTTTAATTCTTCAAATGGCTTTTATTAACGCAGGCAAATTGAGAGAAACTACCAAGGTCGTCGTTTAATATTATTTGCCATAATTTCAAGTAAAACTGTTTGATATATATATTTGTAAATGTATTACTCGCTACAGAACGCTAGCTACCCATAATTTACACATTTAATTAAAGCAACCAAGCTTACGCACAATTTAGTGCCAATTAAGCGGCAAATTGCTGCTCAAGCGCCTACTCAGGTTCGTTGCTTAAGTCTTTTAGTGAGTGGTAGTGTGTTGGAGAGTTGGAATGTAATTTATTAGAGTAGTGAGAGATACTATTGAATGTTTTGTGGGTTTTAGAAATGCGACTTTTATTATTTTTTATCAATATGTATTTGTTTTTTGCCTATGATATTAATTTTAGTTAAATGTACCGCCTACACTATCAGTTACACCAAAATATTGTACAACAAGTAGGGAAGAGCTAAGTTGGGGTGTAACCGAACATTTTATACTCTTAAAACTTGCAAGCATCAAAGCCGGCGAAATACTTATAGGTTGGCTAAACTTTATATTTAAAAATGTTGGTATCTTATAGTATTAATTTATATTGAAGATCATGTACTCACAAAGTTTTATTAATATATTTTAATTGAGTCCACTAAATTTATATTATTTTTCCATTTAGTCACACTCTCTTGTTTTCACTAAGATACTTAACATTTTGGCCGATATATGAGGTATAAAGTAAGCCGGAAGTTTGGAAATATTTGTATTATGTATATGGCGGCTAAGAGAAGCCTTCAACTGGTTCAACCCATTTTTGACATATAGGCAAACTGTTATTAAGAAAGGATTTGTTCTGAATTTCAGTAACATATCTCACAGATTGACCGATATTTTCGATAAAATGTTCGCTGTAGGAATTGGGGTCCACATATTCTGTATCTGGCGGCTTGAATAGTTGTAGTCCGATTTTGACAGTTATTGACATACTTTAAGTGCACTATTCGGACAAAGCTTTATCCTGATACATTGATTGATGCTTGATTTGTATACTGGAAAGTAAAAAAATCAGATGGAATTTAAAACTGTGCCTTTGGGGAAGTAGGCGAGCGTTGTCATAGTCCCATTTTCGCACTGGAACATGGGAATGTCAAAATTATGTGATATACCAAATTTAGTCTTATTTTGAACCCGGCTTTCAGTAAGTCCTCTCGCAGCATCTGGGGTTTAAAATTTAAGTTCCCTGGCGTACTAATTTATTGATTTATCGAAGTGTCGTGTTTTAGTAGTTCTTAACAGAACCGTTATATGGAGAGTGGGCGGAGTTATCATCCGATTGCATCCATTTTTACAGTGTCGGTTGGGGTGCTTTACATTAGACCTTTTAGAGGACCTTGCTACTGCGATCCCCTGTGCAAAATAACAGTTTTATAGCTTAATTTAGTGCACTTTACAGCTTTTCTTTCAATGATATTTTGTGGGCGTGGCAGTGGCCCGATTAATCCCAACTATGAACTCATTCTCCCTTTGTTTTTGCTAAGGAGCATAGGTATCAAGTTTCATGACGATATCTCAATTTTTACTTAATTTAGAGCTTGCACCCTCTGACAGACAGTTGAAATATAATATTATATAACGTTTTACCGAATTCAACTTGTCTCGTCTTCCTGATCATTTATATATGCATTACCCTATATCTATCTCGGTTAGGTTTTAGGTCACACACATAACCGTTAGGTGAACAAAACTATAATACACTGTAGCAACATGTTGCAAGTTTATACTACTGCGAAAACTTTTAAAAAGAATTTTATTTTAATTTAAAAAAAATTAGTAGTATATAAAATAATAATAACAAAAAATTATATTATGACCAAAAAATACCAAAAGTTAATTACTATCACCTATATCAATATTTTCATAATTTTAATTCACATTGCTATATTTTTCTCTATCCACCTACATTTTCCCCTTAATTATTAGCTGAAATATTATATAACTGTTTAATGGATTATAAACGAGCTGTTGCCGCTGCTTCGTTTGAAAACATCACATTTTGCTATTAAATTTTTTTTACTGAATATCTTTACTTTTTTTTGTGAGTTTTTTTACTGTTTAAAATTAGTTTGGCAATTTTGCATTATTTATTACATCTCCTTGTTTGGTAAAACTGTATGAATTTTTTTGATTGTGTTATTATATGCTATGTTATTTTACAAAAAAATTGTTCAAATAATCAAAAATTATATAAATTCCCAAAATTACTCTTATTTTTTAGTAAAATTAGGTTTTTGTTTCTTTAAAAAATTGGCAAATAAATATTTTTATATTATATATGTTTTCAATGAAACACAAATACTTGTATAACTCTTGGAAATTTAAGAAAAAATAATAATGTTTTACTTCGAACGTTGCATAACAAAATATATTACATATTAATGAATTGAATTTTATAAAACAAATAATAGAAAATAAATATAAATAAATAAAAATATTTAAAAAATTTTGAATTTAAGACATAGAAAAAAATAGATTTTTATATTTAAATATATACAATAATAAGAAATAATATATAAAAAATTTTCAATATGGAAATGTATAAATTTTATTTGAAATAAAATAGCAGAGATAATACAAAAAATATTTAAGAACTTAAGCCTACTTGATGTAAAATTATAATATAATATATTTACACTGTCGGATATATATTATTATTTATAGAGATATATTATATTTAAAGATATACTTGTATATGTATCGAATTAGGAAAAAATTATGTAACTTTTATACAAAAGATAAAAAAAGATATAAAAAAAATTAAAATTGTAAAACTAACTGTTATGTTTTCAACTTCATACTACATAGAAGCCAAGTTTGGAAGATCGTGCTTCAAAAATTATGTAACATTTTCAACGTTTGAATTAATAAAACTTGAGTATATGAAATCAGCCGCAGAATTTGCTATGCCACCAACCGTAATTTTTTACTTGACATTGTTTTCTTGCTCATTATCAGCGTGAGCTCATCAATGACGCTCAGAAAAGTTTTTTTCTCGTTTTTCTTTGTTTACATATTTGTGGTTGTAATATTTTGGCTCTTTCTACACACTTTCTCAAAATCTTTCGGTATCGTTTATTACATTTTCCATAAGCAACTAATATGATTATATTATTAAATAAGCTTAAAAAAATATTTATTATATTTTTTACTGAAATTTATGCATGTTATGTTTCTGTTTTGGAATTAACTATAAAACAATTTTCATTGGGCTGTATGACTAATTAAGTTATATGTCATGTTACGTTAAGTTATGTTAAGTTATGTCAATAGACTGTATGATTTTATTAAGTTATGTTATGTTATGTTATGTTACGTTCTGTTATGTGTCATATCTTTTGGAAAGTCTTGTGGTTATAGCCACTTTTGGTTAATTTATTAAGCTATGTATCTTATACTATGCCAAGTTATGTCATGATATGTTATATTAAGTTTTCCTATGTCAAGTTGCGTTATGTTACAATATTTAATTACATTATGTACCATATTTATAAGTAGTATTTAATGCTGCACACCAAAATGGTTAATCAAATGGAGTTTTCGAACATAAGAAAAAACGCATTAATTAATAGTTTTGTAATTCTAAGTATGGACTATTTGATTTCCTTAACATCTGAGGGTGAATTTTATGCAAAAAAGAGAAAGAAGTGCGCTTCAAATGGGGAAACCCATTAATCTTTGCGAATGTGAAATTTAGAGAGAGTTGCAAAAATGTACATAAATAAACTTATATGAGTATACATAAACTCAACTATTTATATACCTATAACCTTTTAAATAACCGGAAGTAAAAGTTCATTAGCAAATTTCAATTAAATCTTTAACATTCTTCGTGTGGTTATGAAGTTTGTTAATGTTGTTGTTGTGGCAGAAAAAAAAAATTTTTGTGGGATATCAAAATCAAGTTCCTGTATGGACTTTTATATTTGTGAAGGGTATTATAGCTTCGTTAACGTTTTTTCTTGTTTCGTGATCAATTAGCTCAAAAAGCATACGACAGCAAGCAATTTAAAAATTTTAGGAAACATTTTTAACAAAATAATATTATAACATTATTTATTTGTATGTACAAATAGATTTCAAATTTTTTGCAACTGCTTCTGCTATCAAAATATAATTAAGAAGATTTAGTATAAAAATTAGGAGACAATAAAAAATACGAAATGTGGGAAAATTTTTGTACTATTTTTTATTTGAATTTACAAAATTACCCATTTTTTTTGCACAATAGGTAAAACTAGAGAGAAAAGATTAATACTTAGTTATTTATACAAAACCAAATAAATAACGCACTAACAACATACACTCTAACACTAATGAGAGCGAGTAAAATGCGTAGTCCGACTCTTAGGTCATCTAAATCAACGCTGCCGCTTATCAAGCATCAGATATGGAACCAAATTAGCATTTAGACTACCAAAGTGAGATGGGATAACTAAAGATACCAAAAACTGTATACAGCATAGACAGACAATACTAGTAAGTGTTGAAGATGGCGCAGCCGTGAGGTGTCATCCGTGTTGTATACGCGGGAGCAGAGGCATGACAAAATAACTGTTAAACAACAATGAAGCATTACAAATACAATATTTAATAAATTATTAAAATTTATTCTCGAAAAAGAAATAAATGGTGACCAGCAAGGTAGCCAACTAAGAAACCGTTAAATAACGTTAACAGTTGTGGCAAACAGGTGAGAGCACACCATGGTTGGTAGAGGCGGGGGGTACAACGGCGACTGAACTAATTCATATTGGCGAATTACAAGTCGAAAAGTGGTTCAGACCACTCAAAAGTCATAGTTAAATATTAAAATATTTGGCGATTACGTATTTCGGTCGATTCAATGGGAAGCAGGTTTTCGCCCCAATGTGATTTGTAAATGATGGTGATTTAGCAATGCGTTTAAAACAAAGCCAAAGACATAAATATTAATGCTTGTTATCTTGTGAGACAGTTTCGTTATAATTTTTGGCAAATCCGTTGATTTTTTTGAATTTTTGTAAAATATTTCTTTTTTACATTACTTTTTGTATTATTTTAATGTTGCTGGTCAGGGGATATTGCAAAAATTTGGTGCCAAAATTGCAGTTTTGGTTATAGCGGAAGTGGATATCATAAATAAGACACTTTTGGAAATTGGGTTAGGTTAGGTTCGAAGTAGTGAGAATTTTTATGAAATTGTAAATTTTGTAGTATTTAAATTTAACTAACAATACAAAACATATATTAAAGTCAGTCACGAACTCATTTTCGACTGGAAAAGTGTTAGTCGGTGTTGAGCGAAGAGCCTATAGTTCCAGATAATGAGAGAAAACTCTTCAAAGCAAGCAGAAGCTTTGGAGTAAGCATTGAATATGAAGAGAAAAAATGATATGTAACTCAGTATATTAACCTACTACTTCAATTAAACTATATTTACATTTTTTTGTTGGAGGTCTGTCTAAATTTATGTTCTCCTCTTTACGTGTGAATTTTTTTACGAAGTCATTTTTATAAGAGTTTAAGTTTATTCCTTAATTTAGTCTATAATAAAATTGTCTACAATTGCTAATTGACTCAATTAGCAAATTTTCTACATTTACTAGTTGACTCAACTAGAAAATTGTCTACATTTACTAATCGACTCAATTAAAAAATTGTCTACGCTTACAAATTGACTTAGTTATCAAATCACCTACATTTATTAATTGGCTCAATTAATTGGTCGTCTGAAATAACTATCAAACAGCAGAAATTAATAATACTTGCGAGAGTCAAGTTATAGCTGCAGAATAGAGAATATCGTATGACGACGTTCTTTCTATTCAAGCGACTAAAGTTACACGATTTCTATGAACGGACGAATTCGCAAATTCCTAATTATTCTCGGTCTTTATTTATCCCAATAGTTTTTATAGACCTTCCTTTTGCTCTATTGTTACTAACAGAGATCGCGTTGAGTTATTTTCTCTTCTTTCATTAGTTATTTACTTGAGCACTCGAAGTATTTTCACTTAGCAACATCGCTTTTGCACCATATATTATGGAAGGTACTTTTTGGAATAATTTGCCTACGAATCATCCTCTGCCTTGTTGAAAAAAGCTGTGCGTGAATTTTGTTTCTGATATCTCCAAATATCTAATGTTAGTTTGCTAACTCTCACATTGGGATTCAATATCTGTGCTCATTAAAAAATAAATTCATTCTGCAAACCGCGAAGGTTATTCCCCTTGGAAAATTCGATTTGAACTACAAAAATGCGCTTAGTGACAAACAACTTTCGTGAGTAAACTCTCCAAGTACGTCCGATATTCTTAAACATGGAGCTTATTACATTGGCTTGTATTTCAATGATTCTAGTCACAGATTGCAACATAACTGCAATCTAAAGTCTTCAAGAACCCGCAGTTTAAGACACAACATTTTTGTTTTGTGCATTTAATAAAGCTAAAATTTCTAAGTAAAAATTTCAAAACACATTGGATTAGTTTCTAGAGAGCACCGACTAAGAGAGAAAGGTACTAGTGTATCGGGAGATCCTCTTTCATCAAAGATTAGTATATCGGGCCATGATTCGCATATATCTATGGTATGTTTGAAGCATCCTCCATAACAGGAGACTAGTAGTTTTGTGTATAATAATGAAATTTACCTGGAGAGTTCAGCTGGTAAAGGAAAGTATCTTGCATAGAAACCGATATTTTCAACTGTTCTACAATCTGAGTTTTGGCCAATTAAGTGGTGTTTACATAGAGTTTAAAAGGATTATCTTAAGTAACAGAATGTCTGATTTTGCTCTCTATCGCTTTAGGTGGAATATAACGCTTCTTGAGGATCTCATTTTGACAGGAGAACTTTCTTTGAAACTTCTGATTCAGACAGGTTAATTTAACGAAATAGCATCACATAGCATTGAATCAATTTTAGGACTTATGATACGCTGGCGTTTTTAAAACCTAAAAATGAAATTTATGGAAATTATGCCATATCAACATTGCATTAATGAAAATGGTATTCATATTAGAATTTAAATAGTTGGATTAAAGACATGTATTGGGGAGTGTTTTTGTCAGAAAACTGTGAATACTTAAAGATTTTCCTTCTCACAGAGAAATAATTTGTATAGTTCTTTTACACTCACTTTCTTTCGCTTAAATTTACACAAAATTTGTTTAGTGTGAGAGCTGTAAAAGTCATAGTATTTGAATCGTAGGTATCTGTGATTTCGAAAATGTATGTAGTTACCCCTAAAAGTTCAATTACTTCAAATTATACTCTTGATTCCTTTTAAATACAAATTAGTCATAACTTTGGTTTTTCTTTTTAAATTAGATGATTAATGATATTAAGTTCAAACCAAATGAAATGCTAATTATTACGAGACTAACTGTTAAGAGAGAGGCTTTACTCACATGTATATAAGAAAAACAGGAGTAAAGAAGCAAGCACTCACAATATAGCGAAGTCTTAAGAAATCGCCGAAAATGATGAACCATTAATTTTTTTCAGAATTACTCACCGCTATATCAAGTATAAGCGCTTAGCAAAATAAATTACTGAATATTTTAAATTAGGGTAAAGGTTCATTGAAATACTAAAACAAACAGCGAGAGCAAAAAAGTGCAACAGCGCATTGAACCGAACAAAATGTCATCGAATGCGCACAAGCAAAGCAACAACAATAGCAAAAACGATTGAAGTACTTAAAATATTGTAAACGATTACTTTATGAGCGTTTAAGTCCACTTATCGGCCATAATATGAATGAATGCCACATAAAATATACGGCATAAGCAATATAATTTTAATGAGTATATAACACATTGCAGGCAATTAGTGCTTTTGACTAAAAACAAATACCATAATTTGAATAATGGTCAGCGAGATGTCAACGTTTAATTGGGAAATGAACTTGAGATATCGAGAGAGGAGAGAGCGGAAAGAGAAATCGTGGAAATGTGGCTTAAAATGCCTTTTAAGTCATGAAAAAAATGCATTGAACCAGACTAACCAATTGTCATCAGATTGGAAAGGTCAATAGACCTCATTTAAGTAAATACATGTATTAAAAATGTATAAATATGGATGTCAAAAGGTCGGTGACTTTTCTAAAATTACTGCTCTGCTTTCGAAATTAATTATCTCTTCTATTTGAGAATCAGAATAGGAAACAACTTTCGAGCATTTAATTTAATTAACCACAAAATTTTGTAACTGAATACGAACAACAATACTTATGGAAAAAATTCTCCAGTTCTTCAAAATAAGAAGAAACATAAAATGTTATAACCTTCAAAGTTGCATTTTTATAACAATATGTGTAACTTAAAAACGTAGCCAACGGTTTGCATCTAACGGAAACTGTTATATTAGCTCTTTATAGCAACGTTGGTTGATGCAAATAAGTCGAATTTAGGTTACTTAATATGAAAAAATGAACTTTTATGAAGTTGTTTTCATGATTTTGGTGGGTCAGTTTGTATGACAGCTATATGCTAAAGGTTCGATCTAAAAAACTTTTTCACAGAAAGTGTAAAGTTGCCTTGCACAATGTCTTACACAAATTTCTCGAAGATATCTCGTCAGATGAAAAAGTTTTCCATACAAGCACTTTATACCGATCGTTCCGATTGTATGTCAGCTATATGCTATAGACATGCGATCTGAAAAAACTTGTCGCAGATTGCACCATTGCCTTGAACAATAACTTATGCCACATTTCTTGAAGATACCTCATCAAATGCAAAAGTTTTTCATTTATCGTTCAGTTTGTATGATAGCTATATGCTATAGTGCAAAATTTCAAATCGATAGCTCGAAAATTGAGGGACTAGTTCGTACAGATAGACAGACAAACGGTCTAGGTATTACAAACTTCTTGGCAAACATAATATAAAATATACCTTCACGGTATAAAAAGGTTAGATAAAGTTGTGTTAGGATAGCTGAATTCATATCAGACTAAATTTTAGAATTCAACAACTTTAAGGTGTGATCTTCTCTTTCTTACTTAGTTGAGCATCTCCTACTTCGCGTGACGATCATTGCAATATTATTTTAAAAATAGAGATTATAATAATTCGTGGGCTTCTAATGTTAAAAGTGTTAGAAGGTAACCTTATTTATTAAGGACTTATAAATTTAGAGCTTACGTTTAGTTTCTTCGTCCAGTACGAGCATCCCACACTAGTGTCCAACACTAACTCAACTTAGAATCAAGTGATTATTGGTGTTCAGTTTTTATAATATTTAATTCAATGGAATTAAAATCCTTTTCAATTAAATACAACAAAAATATGGACCATTATACAAGCTTAAAGTAAAAATATTGGTTTCCTCCAGCAGTTTCTTATAAAATTTGAATTTATATTCTAGTGGAACTATAGAATTCTTGTAAATGAGTATACCAAGATTACTTAACCTCAAAAAACTTAATTAATTAATTACTAAAATTACTTTAGATTCTTTTCTGACAAGCAAATTTCCACAATACTATTTAAAATCCATAAATTTAAGAAATAATCCTTACCAAAAAGTCATTAGGGAAATTCGCAATGTACCAGAAACACATAGAGTGTCTCTCAAGTTAATCTAACCTTAAAAAATTTGAGTTTCTTCAAAAGACTTTCTTTAAAAATACTAAAATTCAAAGTAAATTGTACTTTGTATACGGGAAATATGGAAACCTCGCCTATACAGTCTACCATGCTGACTTAATCTGCGCCAATTTGAGCTTCAATTGAGTGAAAATAGCAAACGAGTGGAAATTGTGACTTACAATATGCAATTGAATGCAACTATTTTCGCTTTCATTATTTTAGGTCTGTCTCACTTCTCAGATATGTAAAAAAATTGGACCAAACATTAATAGCAAAACATACTAAAACAAAATTACAACACAAATATTTACAAATTTACACTTAGCACGATCTCAGAAACGAGTGAGCGTGTAAATATGTGCAACTCACAAACAAGTAGGAACAACAACAATTGGCAAAACTTTGAACAGAATAATGGCGGCTGTGAATGGTGATGACGGAGGTTGTATAAAATACATATATACTTTTACATATACATATGTACTTTACTATGTATTAATATGTACATGATGTAGCAATTGTTGTATTTGTAATGAGTTTAAAGTATAATTATGCATTTTTGTTGTTTTTTATGCATATGGGAGTATTTATGCATATTTATTTTTGTATATATGTATATGTATGTATGCCAACTTTTCAGTAAATGCGCTTGCGTAGCGCTCTCCATTGTTTGGCAAACTTTTTGATAGCACACTCTCAGGTACAACTGTAACAATAATGCTTAAGAATTGAAACATTGATCTTTACTGAATTTATCGCGAGCATTTGTTTTTGCAATAAGCTTTACTTCGAATTATTCGCAAGCTTAAGAAGCTAAATAGTGCAAAGAGGTAGTGAGAGAGAATGAGAGCTAAGTAAGATGAGCAAATACACAAGCATAGAAGAGAGCAACACAAATATGAGCAAAAGCGCATGAGAAATGACTTCAGTGAGCATCTTTTGCGGGTCTACTTAGCGCCTAGGCAGTGTTTCCCAAATCTGCTAGCCACCAAGCTTTGCATAACTGTCCAGTAAGCAATTGCCACAAGAAAATCAGCAAAAATAAATATGGAGAAACAACAACAACAAACTGCATACCACTTTGACTAACATTTAGCTACCACTAGTAGCTCACGAAAGAACTGATAGCTGTTGTTTTAGCCTCCACAGCTGCTGACTAGCAGGCCAACTCGCTCGCCTTCGCTTTCGGACAGCTTTAATGCGCTCTTTGACATGAGATTTGGCTTTTTAGCCACAATCGGTGCGCTTTCAAGTTGTCTAGCTACTATGTTTGTACCTATATATGTGTGTCTATAGTTTAGCTTAGCTTTGGCGCTTTGTCTATTTGCTGAGCGCTTGAGACCGTCTCTCCATTACATACGCTACCACCGCGTTGGCTTTTTGATTGACTTGACGGCGCTGCAAAAGCGTTCGCTGACTTCAGTGTGCGCCGACCAGTTTAAGCAGGCAGACGACGGCCACAAATCGGTTTGTCGACGAGAGGGTGTATGTGTGGTTAATTATATATATATATATATACATATGTGCGTATATGTTACTGTGCAAAATACATACACAGGCGTTAAACGCGTTCCGTTGGATATTCTTACTTTCGTTGAGTTGAAGAAAATTGCAAAAAGTTTCATTTAAAAAATTTACAAAATTCTCAAACGCTCCAATTCGTAAGCGTTCGCTTTTTACTTTCGAGCAAAGCAGTGAGTGAGTGTGTTTTTGTTGCATAAATTTGTATTTTTTTGGTGTAGTAAATCAGTGTTCGCACTCAAAACCGACTTGCCAACACACGAAGTCAACAACAATTGCAACAACACAAAATAAAAGTGCAAAAGTTAATAGCGAGTTAAAAAATACAAACAAAAAATATTAATTAATAATATTGCAGCAGCAGTAAGCACGACCGAGCCATCACGACACAACTACAAAAACAACAGTGACAACAAGAAAAGCAACGAAACAAGCTACTTTAATTACAACAACAGCTGTTTTCCCTCTCTGCTGTCAACAGCTCACACTCACTTTGGGCTGCCTGTTGCGAAATTTCAAAAAAGTTAAAAATATAGTATTTAAAAAGCAACAGCAATAAAAATGTTTTTTTGAATTTAATTTCAAAAAATCACCGCAGCAGCGCAGGGAGGCGTGTGTGCAACCCATTGCATTCGTAAGGTGAAGCTGCATTTGCTTTAAAACAACAAGAAAATTAATAAATGTGCAAAAAACTTGAAAAAAATTTGAAAGCCAGTGGCATTTCGGAATTTTTAATTGAGCTTAAAAAGTTGTGACAAAAAATTCAGTAAAGAAATATTTTTTTCTTTCACTGAGAAGTGTGAATTGTGTGTGAGAATTTACTTGCGTCTGCTGACGTTTTAAAGCAAAATCTGGATGAATTGAAATCAGCGCAGATTTCAAAGTAAGTTTTTGGTAATAATGTTCAATCTTAATATGCCAGCATAAGCAGTTATACTGACGAAACTATGCTTTATAAATTATTGAGCTACGTGTATATGTACATATGTAAAAATATATAAACAAATTTTATTTTAATTTATTTTTTCGTTCTTCAAACCCTATTAATTCGTTATTTTCGATTTTTGTTTTGTATATTTAAATAGACATATAAAATGTAGCATTAAATTTCTGTCCAAAATTATTTGGACTGTTGTTTTATTTATTAGCAAAAATTAAAAAAAAATAATTAAAATAATAATTACTTAAAATTTAGAATAAAATTTATTTATAAAATTTTAAGTTTCAGATTATTATGAGCAAATAAAAGTTCTTTTGAATTAAAAACAATTTCGACAATATGTTTTTTTCAATAATTACAGCTTTTTAAACTTAAAATATTTTTTGGTTTCGATTAAAATAAATTTAAAAAAGTCTTACTCTAATAATCTGTTTGTTATATAACTTTTTAAATTTTATATTTTCAACGCAAAATTAAAAAAAAAAAAATTATTATAGATTTTAAATTTATTATAAATTTTTTAATCAAAAATGTTTATTTTCTTTCAATTTTATAAATACCTTAAAAAACCAGAAACTAGAAACTAGAAAATTATTTTTTTTAAATCTTTAGATTTTATAATTTAAATCAATATTTTTTTGTAACTTTGTTAGATTTTAAATTTAAAATTCGATTAAATAGAAAAATAATAAACTTCCCAAGAGTGTTTTAGATAAATTTATAGATTTAATCGCTTTAAATATTAAATACAAATTAGTCTGAACATTTTATCAAACCTTTTATGGTTTCATTTTAGATATATTAAAAATATATAAATATTATTATTTTATTGAACTAATTATTTTTTTATTACATTTTATTGAAACTCAAAGAATATAATTGTTTAATCAAAATTAATTTATAAGTAAAATTTCTTAAATACGAATTAAAATAAATAAAAGCATAATGATATATTATAAATAGTATACAATTTGATGATAAAGACCAAATGAATTTTGTAAACAATAACTTTTTGTTTGTATTAGAACAACCTAAAAATATTAATAATCAATCAATGAACTATTAAAAGAATATTTGCTTAGTAAAAAAAAAGAGATCTAAATAATTTTTAACCATTATATTTAATTTATAAATATTTTTTTGGAGTTTTATTAAAATTACTATTTCTAAAAAAAATTTCCACAAATCCAAACATTTATAAAATATTTTTTTATTGAAAAATTGAAGTATTATTATTATTTACATACACTATAATTAAAAGTAATTAATTGTAATAATATATAATAATAATAATAAATTTTAATTTTTAATTTTCAGTCTGATTTTTTGTGGTTAAAATTTATTTATATTTTTTACAAGTTCGGAAATTACTATTAACTAAGATTATAACAAAAAAATTGTTTTAATTTTAGTTTAATTATTTTTTTAATGCATTGTTTGCAACCCTGAGCTTAGGTGAAAAAATATCTGCCTTAAACTGGCAATTAAATTTTTTAATAAAAATGAAATGGAAAACTAATTGTTTTGTATAAATTACATTTACTTAAATTAAGATTAAAATAATTTATTTTAGGAAAAGCTTATGACCTAATCAATACCTACCAAATACTTACAGATACAAAATTAATTAAATAAAATTAAAATAAAATAAAAAATATTTTTTTAAATTCAAAAGGCTGAATGAATTGTGTACTTTCTTAATACCAAATCATAATTTTTGGGAACATATAAATAATAGTACCTATATATTTTTTTTGTATAACATTTTTTCTTAACTAGTTAATTTTTCCAAAAAAATAATTCTTACAACTATTACAATTTATATATATAATAAACTTTTTTGTAAAAAGTTTCTATTTATTAAAAATTTTTTTTTAACAAAATTGAAAATTTTTTTTTTTTTTTTTAATATATATTTATTTTTTGAATTAACTTTTAGTTAAACAAAAACATTAAAAATTAAAATTACTTAAAATTTTAGCAGCAACATTAAAAGCAAGCATTTGAATTTTTCAAATTTTCAAACACCCGCACCCACATACGTTTGAGTAAATGTTCACGACGCTAACTTTTTAAGCGACAACAATGGGTAAAACCGAGAGACAACAACGCCATTGGGCTGCGTACATCCTCACTTAGAGTGCAAATATTATAAACAATAATCGTAAAAAATAAACAAAACGAAATTATCGAATAAAAATTTAAACAACAACGACAATTAAACAGCAACAACCAATTATATTAACATCTTCGCGCTCATTACAATATTTCTGCTTGCTGTCACTCGTTGTTGTTATAAATTTACATACACAAACCTACATGTATGTATGTGTGTAACTTTTTGACGTTGCAACTTCTCACTCAATTGCCAGAATAATTTCGTATATGCTTTGTTGTTTGCTGCGCACACTTAAGGCATTTCTTCTCAATTTAATCTTAATTTCTTGTCGGTGTTGCTGTAAATTTATATTGTTGTTGTGATTGCTTTTTTTGTCGTTGGATTTTTTGTGACTCCACGAATTTCTCGCCTTATTTCACATTACCTTATTCGAAATGAAGCGTATTTAATAATTGCGTTCCGGCCGCAGCTCGCTTATTCGCACGAGTGTTCTTAACCTGATCTGTGGTTATCCGCGGCGATCGTTGTGCCATACCTCGATCCTTTGGGCAAACCAAAAAGTCAATAATCATAAAATCACGCGTCAGCTTACACGTATTCGTAACGTTTCATCAACCGTACGTTTCTCATTAAACGGTGCGTAGCGTAACGGCCGAAAGCAAAAGTAAGCAAAGGCGCAAGCTACTCGTATATTTTTATTGTGATAAGAAACAGTTTTGAAAGGACGAAATTAATGAAATTTGGAAGATATGAAAATCAACTGTGACAATTATGTAGAAACTGAAAAATGTTGGAAAAACTTTGCTTGTGAAAATAGTGGTTTTGGAACATCGAACTGAGAATTGTATTGAAAAGTCAAATACATGAAAAGTTAATTATCATACAAGCAATATTTCATTAAAAGACTTATTTAATATAAATTATGTAACACAAACTTTTAATATCTTATCTTGGTTTGGACAACATAGTACAAATTATAAATTATTTAAAAATATATGCTAATTTATTTACTGCTTCACCTTACAAATTATTCTTTTCCTTATATGCGTTTTCTATAATCACACAACATTTTATAAGGAATTTTAATAAATTAAAGAGTATTAAAAAAAAATTGGATATGCAGTGCCGTCCATACAAATTATTAAAAATAAATAATTTCAGTCTTCTTTTAAAGATGAAATTGCACTAAAATTTTATGAATAAAAAAGTGTTTGAAAATGTCATAAAAAAGAAATTTAAATAAAAAATAAGGAAATAAATAAAACAAATTGAAAATTATAATAAACATAATAATGTAACACAATTTATTAACCGTACTTTGATAGTGTAGAATATGCTTTTTCGACATTGGGTTGAAAATCATTTTCCAAGTAATCGGTTATTAAATTATAAATAATGTACTATTTTATTGCAGTATATACATATTTATAATATGTTATATGTGAACAAATACATCAAAATTTGCGAAATAACAGTTTTCGCGCCCTTGAAATTGAAAAAACAAAATTTTGAAGATTAATAATTTCGAAACCGTTATAACGTTGAACAAATTTTATTAAATTAGAGTCACTTAAAAGAAGCAGTAGTCAATGTTAATTATAAAAAATTATAAAACCTGAAACAAATAGTTTTTGAATATATCTGACATTTTCAAAATATATCAGAATTTTGTTGAAAAGGTTTATGGCGAAAACATATGTCTGTGACATACTCTTTCAAGAAATATGTGGAAGCGTTGAATTTTTCTATCAAAATTAGATTCAAGCAAAATCCTATTAAAAAAAATTTTTTTTTATATGCATTGTAAATTTTTCCTCTCAAATATTTGCACTATAACCTTACTTGAATTCCAACTTATATATTTACAAAAACAAAAAATTTTCGAGGCGTTTTGTAGTCTTATACAAAAAACTTCACTAATGAATCGATGAACTGGATTTTGTCAAGTAAATGAACTTTTAATGTCAGCAGTCAAAATTTTATGCGTGCTTTTGTACTTTGCTTGAAAAATTTCATACTTGTAATACAAAATTAATCAAGGTACTACCTATAATACAAAAAATTAATATGAGTCAGCTGATGATATGATCAATAAAGGTGTGATTTATTTTATCGATCTATCTATATATACAGATATGCAGATACATAGATATATACAACAGTTAAATAAATTAGTTTTTTTTCATAAAATGTTGAATTAAAATTAAATGAAAACAAAAAACTTCACTTGAATATTTGATTCACCAATTACGCAATTATTTCTAAACATGCCTAAACTTTTCTCAAATGAGAAAAAAGTTCTATTAAAAACAATTTTATCTTAAATTAAATGAATCAACAAAGTCTTAAAGTGAGTAAACGCATGATAAAATGTGTGCGTTTGTGCTGCTGACCGGTAAGCCAGTGACCTTTGAAATAAATTTATTTAAAAATTTAAATTTGATTCTGCTACTCAAAGCGAGAACGCGACAATAACAAAGCTCATAAAGCGCTCAAGGTTGCTCTTGAAATCAATATTTAGATACACAAACAAGTCCACAAAGAGAATTTTGTATGCAAATAGCAGAATATATTTAGATACATACTAATCTAGACATATTTAAATAAGCCTGTTTGTATGTACATCAACGCTTTGCTTCTTCTGAAGCTATAGAGCTACTTAACGCATTCGTTTTGTGATACTCACTTCGATATGAATTTGTTTGAGGTGTGAAAATTTCATTAACAAATGTCGAGGAAAGTAACTAATAGATTTATAAATATATTTTTAGTGGGAAAAACACTTTAGTAAAAATATTTAAGCTAAAGTTGCTATCATAATTTTTAAAACCTTAGTTTTAACTATAGAAATTGACATACGACATTAAACTCGAGTTTAATACCTTATTGGTGTCTAATATAAACAATACTGATAAACAAAGAGTTAAGGAAAAATATTACGTCATAACCCAAGTTTACTGATTATTTTGGTGTCTAAATAATTAAATAACACTCACAACACGGAGTTAGGGAAAGCTATTATATCTATTATGTTTATACACCATCCTTTAAACGTTTATTAAGATAATTATTACTATATTAAGAAACACATTTTTCGGTGATTTAATATTCAATGTCCTTTAAGTCAGCATCAGTTACAGTTTCTTACAACTCGCCAATAAGAACCCTTCTTCATGAACTCGTAATGTTAAACCCAAGTTTAACTATACCCTGAACAGGGTATATTAAGTTCTTGTATGTGAAACTTTTTTCTTTGATGTAATATCTTCACGGAATTTGGCATTTCTAAGACAAAAATGTAATCTTCGAAGAAATTGTTTAGATCGGATCAGTATTGAATATAGCTGCCATACAAATTGAACAAGTTCGTGTAAGGAATCTTTGTATTTGTGAACGATGTTATGCTTTGTAGGAATAAGGGTAGAAGACACATGCATATTAAAAAGTAACAAAAAATAACAAGAAACATCCGTTCTATCGTCAGTTCACTCTGACTTTGTAAAGGTAGTTCTTCAAGTTCTTTCTATGTGAAGTTTCTTAAAATTCTCAACTAATTTATGTATAATAGACTGGAAATCTAGGGTCGGTGGTTGACGTATACCAATTTACTTATTTTTTCATTAGTAATTTCGATTGCATCATTAATTTAGTGAAGAGCAAACCTGCACCTATTTTCCTTAGCGTTTTACACATATGTATATGTGGGGTACATATCTCACAATGTGTCTTATCGGCTTATATTTTTACCGCTCTTTGAACGATAGCACGATAGTCGATATTGATAGACATTTGTTCAGCAAATCGTTGAGTGTAATCGTGATTTATTGTTGCTGTTTTTGTTACTTTTTTCACTAATTTAGCAAATGCTATTATTACCTGTTTTTCACGTTCGTTATTTGTTAGTTTTATATTACTTTTATTTTCTACATACACACATATCTTTTCTCTTTGGTTTGGTTGTTATTCCTTGTATGTGTATTGGCATGTTTTGATTTGCTCGCGATGTTGTAATAATACGCATGTTATTTGCTATTGTTGTTGTAATTGCTTTTGATACAGTTGTTGTAATTGTTTTTGCTATTATTGTTGTAATTTTGTTTTTTAATACAGTTGTTGCTATTGTTGTATTGATTGTTTCCACGTTTTTTATTGATTTTGTTATTGCCTTTTGATTTAATTTTTTTTATTTACTTGTTGTTTTTTTCTTTTTGATTTCTTTGCTATCAACTAGCTATTGTATTTGTTTTACATAGCAACAAATGTTGCAATTATGCAGCCGATTTTCTTTTCCTTAACGATTTAATTAAATTTTCATACCCTTTGATTGAACTCTCACTGTTGTCTGCGGCGAGTTCATTCGTGTGCTATTGGAAAATACGACCTCATATCCTAGCCTACTAACTTCAGTATAAAGCCCACATAAAAAGTTATTTTGGTTACAATGATAAATTTTATATTATTAGCATGCTTTAGCGCTATTATATGTGTTCTAAGTACTTGGCCATCTTTTCATATAAATTTTTAATAGAATTGAATTAAGCCATTCTGCTGGAATATGAAGGAACATTGAATGTTTCACGTTTAGTAACATTATAACAATTTCTTTATAATCTTCATCAATTGATAAATTCTAGCAAGCTATAGACAATCCTCATCATCACTACATTCATTTATACGATGCAGAGTCCTATAAAAGTTCAATAAAGGTCATCATTATAATATAAGGACACAAATTCTATAGATTCCAAAATATTAAATCAGTGTGTTAGAGTCTTAAAACTCATTTTATTTAATGACCTCATTGTGGTTACAGTTTTCAGTTAATTGTATAGAATTGTGGTCAGTTTTTGTTTAATATGTCACAGCTCGATGGTATTTGAATGAGTAATTCCACAATTTCGCTCTTTAGCAAATTTGTTGTATAGTTCTTGGAATTAATAGCAGAATATTCAACTAAATTGAATGAGACATATTTTACTAAGTATTGCATTAACTGGTGAAATTTTTTTATAATTCTCAGACAGGTTTTTAAGAATAAACTAGAGTGGTGTTACTGTTGTTAAGCGTCTAACATACGGTACTCATAGATTAGTATATTTTATATGCATATTCCAAAATACTCATATCTACCCTCTACCTTATTTTCTGACCACAGGGTTATGAAACCCAATGAAAAGTTATAATTATTTTTGGATGTGAAATGTTTCTGTTGTTAGACTCGAGTTTAAGGTATTTTTCGATTTCTATTTTACTATACTATATTATTTGTTATAACTCAGTGTTTAATAATTTTTTTGGTTTTATATCCCTGTTTTAAAATTAAAGCAAATGAGTAACCTCGAATTCATTGTTAATAATTTTGATTTGGTACCATCGCGGAACTACAATAATACAAAACAAGAAAAAGCGGATGCACCGAAGCTAGAATATCCTTCACAAATAAAGATCTTTCTATACAAGAACCAAATTTTGATCGTTCAGTTTGTATGTCATTTATATCATATTGAAGTCCGCTCTAGAAAATTTCTTCGGATATTGTAGCGTTGCCTTGGGTAATAATCTATGTCGAATTATCTTCTCGTCAAATAAAAAAACAATGCATACCAGAAATTAATTTAACGTTCAGTTTGTATGACAGCTATGTGCTATAAAGCTCCGACCTGAGAATTTTCAAATGAAACAATTTTTCATACAAGAACATAATTTTCATTGTTCAGCTTGTATGGTAGCTATTTGCTATAGCGGTCCGATATCGGCGGTTCCGACAAATGAGCAAAATCTTAAAGAGAAAAGGACCCGTGCAAAATTTCATAGTGATATCTCAAAAGCTGAGGGACTAGTTCGTATAGGCGGACTAAATCGACTTACCTCGTCAGGTTGATCATTCATATATGTATATTTTATAGGGGTTTTACAAACTTCGTGGCAAACTTAATATACCCTGTTAAGATTATAAAAAATGACAAATTAATCTCGGTGACTTTTAAACCCTTTAATGAGCAGACTTTGCAGATGTTCCTAAACACGAAAACTGAAACTCGCGACTTATACAAAAATGTTTCAGTCATTTGGAGGCATCTCAAAACTTGTAGAATACCAATTTGTAGGTACCCATCAAGAGATTTCTGGTCTAAAGGCTTAAATATAAAGAAAGAACAATATATTGAGTTTTTCGATGACAAATATTGTTTTCTTCTTATAAAACTGACTTTGACACATTTTTTCATTTAATCCGCCTTTAAACTATATAAAAATAGTTTACCCTACACCAACTTATCAAATTACAAAATAGATATACTCACATACATTTATCTGGCTTTGAATATTGCATTGTGATTGCAGCTATTGCTCCAACTGGTTTTGCGTGTCAATGAAAATTTTATTGTACAACAATAACAACAACTGCATAAATTAGTTGCAAATACAATAGCAACATAGAAAAAAAATCGAAAAATAATTTATTAAACTAATAATAGTAGATGTGCGTGCGAAAGAGAAACAATGAGAGCGAGTGAGTGAGAGAACGCGAACGTATGAAACAGCTGGTGAAATCACTGCAACGCTTTGCACACACAGCAGGAAGGGGAAGAAGCAAAAACGTGTTGTGGCAATATTGAATACAAAAATTGCTATAAATACTCGTACATATATTTTTAACTGTACATATCTATCGATTATAAGTATATATGTATATATATATATGCTTATAATTATTAAAGGTATGTGGATATTGTTCGGTATTATAAACGCTATATTGAATGCACGTTTCTACAAAGCTGAAATTATTTTTTATAGCAATGCTGTAGTTGGATTCATCAGTAAATGTGTGTTGTGAGGCATTTGTTTATCGTATGATATATGGTTAAGCATATTTACGGTTAAAATTGTTTGTCGTGCACTGTAGGAAATCACAGTAAGGCCAACAGGCGTAAATTATTATTTTGAATGTGACATAATCACCTATACATTTTCTATTTATCAAGAGTATATAAATAAGAAGAATTAAATGTTAAAAAAAAATTTTAATATTTTAAATAAAAATATATATACAAATTTTATATATATTAAAAACATTTAAAAGTAATTTTACTCTTTGTTGCTTTAATCCCACAAATTATTATAAATTATTAATTTTCCAAATTTTGACGATATATATATAATATATTTTTAATATACATCTAAAGTTTTTGAAAAATTTTAGTTGTTAATTAAGTAGTTAATTCTTATTGTTGATGATGTTGTGTTTGGTTACTACTTAAATTTGGTAATTACTTAAATAAATTCTTAGCGACATCTTTATAAAAAAAGCAAATTAAATTAACGATTTTTTTTTTAATTTTCTTTTAATCAATTAAATTCGAAAAATTTATATTTTCTAGTTGTTTCATAGATATATATTTAGTGATTTGTATGCCCTGAACAGGGTATATTAAGTTTGCCATAATGTTTGTAGCACCCACAAGGAAAATCGGATACCCAATAAAATATATTTTTAAATGATAAGCGTGACGAGCTGAGTCGATTTAGACATGTCCGTCTGTATTTTGTCGTTTTGCATATAGCTGCCACATAAACTGAACGATCGGAGGAAAGTATTTGTATGGAAAACTTTTTCATTTGACGAGTTATCTTCACAAAATTTGGCACGAGTTATTATCTAAGACAATAATGCAATCTCTAAAGAATTTGGTCAGATCGGGTAACTATAGCATACAGCTGCCATAAAAACTGAAAGATCGGAATCAAGTTCTTGTAAGGAATTCTTTATATTTGTGGAGGGTAGTATAGCTTCGGTGTAACATAAGTTAACGTTTTGTCTTGTTTTCTAGATTTTTTTAACAAATTTTAAAACAAATGTTTTCCAGTTACATAAACTTTTTCCAATTGGGTCACATATGTCCATACCACATAGATCCACAAATAAATATTCAAATAATTTACAATAAATTACCATATATGATTTAATATAGCGATGATAATACGAATAGAAATGATACTTCAAATAACAATAAAATGCAGTGGTAAAGACAAACGAAAAGCGGTTATTTATTGGAATTCCAAAACACAATATATAATATAAAGAATACAAACTACAAACATTGACCATACTATGTAATTATATTTTATGTATTCTAATACCAGACTAAATGATTTTTAATAAAAATGCAAAATTAAAAAAAAATATATGAAAATTTATTTAGGTATTAAAAAATTTAAATCATTTTAGAAATTAAAAAAAAAATTAAAAACAGAAAAACATATAAAAAGAAAAAAATAATAACATTTTGTTTTATTAAAAAAAAAAATATATATATATTGTACTTTTATTATATTTGTCGTGTATCTGAAAACAAAATAATCACGTTATTTTATTTCAAAAAAAAATATTTTCTAAAAATTAATTTTTTGTGTGTCTGTAAGAAAACAATAAAACAATTGTGTTAACTTTATATTCATGATACAAATTTTAATTGAATTTGTTTCGAATAAAATTTTGTGGATTAAAGATTTCGAATAAAAGTTATATATTTGTGTATGCCTAAAAATATTTAAAAAATAAGAGAACTAAATATTTAATAAAATTTGTGTATTAAATTCTTGCCAAATAATATTATGTGTTTTTTGGATTTTGAGGCAAATAAATTAAGTATATGTATAGATTTCAAACACAAAAAAAAATATTTATTTAAAATATATGGAAAATAATTGCGAAATTTTAAAAAAAATATTGAAATACATTTTTTGGAATTTTAAGATGCAAGTAAAAGCAATATTTTGTACATATTTAAGGATATTACGCAGGGTTTATTTTTTGTTATAATTTCATATTTTCGTTGACAAAAATTTGAAACGAAAATGTTCAACTAGAAATTTTGGATAAAACTTATTTTGTTTTACTTCTTAAAATTAAAATTTTATTTAACCTTTTAACGAAATATTTTGAAATCAAAAAAAAAAAAAATATGACACAAAATTTTTTTAGGTAGTTGGAGATTATAAATTATTTACAATATTATTAAGTTAATCTTTTTTTATTCTTTCATAAAATTTTTTGAACATTTTCAGTATTATGCTTAAGTATTTTTATTTCTTAAATTTTATTTTTCTCATTTATTTTACGTTCTATTCCAAAATTTAAAATTATTTTTATTACAAAAAAAAAAAACAATGTTTTTAATACAATTTTTTTCTTAATTTTTCTAATTCCAGCACACTGAACTCCTTTATGGAAAATAAAGTGAAATTTTATGTTTATAATTAAGAACAACTCGCGCGGAGTGCAAAAAATATATATAAATTGATTTAAAAAATAAAAATTTTTAATTTACAAATAACAAGCCTAAAAAGAAAACAGTGAGCAACAGACTCAAAAACAACAACGCAAAGAAAAACATTTTTTTAACTGCATATTTTTCATTTTTCTTCGGTGAATTTTCGTTGTTCCGCTGAAAATCGCGCGTGACGCGTTGTCCTCTATACATCTTCTTCTGTGTTATTTCTTGCCGCCACTTCGCCTTCAACTGCCAATTTGCCAAAATACAAAAACATAAACTCATTTTGCAGAGACTTTTGCGCAGGCCTTCAGACTTCAGACTGTGGTGAGTTTACATACCTATTTTTCATGTACTTTCATGTATACATATAGCGTTTATGTGGTAATGTGCTCTATGCGCTGCTTTGTGCATGTGCATGTTGTTCTTATTATTATTTAATTTATGAAATTTTATGCAATATAAACATAACCATAAGTATGTATACATATATATGTATGTGTGTGTATAATGTAAAACAATAGACAAGAAAAATGCATGAAGCGAATGAATGTGGAAAAAATTGGCAAAACAATGACTGCGAAAATTTAATTAGCTTGTGTTTTTATGCGCGGCGCTTTTTTGGTGTTTACCTGGTTTTTAGCAACTCCACATATATGTGTCTATGTATTTATATGTACACACATATATGTATTTCATTGCAAGCTATCAGAAAACAAAAACAAAAAAATGTGTTACGTATACGCCATGTTGCGCATTTTCTAATTCATGTTTTTTTTGTCTTTAGGTAAGCTTAAGAAATATTTCTGTGTATTTATTTATTTTATGCAATTCAGCATAGATATATTTTATTATTTATTTTTTTGGAAAAACATACTTTATATTGCAAAATATATAAAATAGTTTATTGATTTTTTTGCAAAGAATTTAATTTGTAATTGTTTGAACATTATTTAAGTTAAGATTTAATATAAATTACTTTATAATTGAAATTTTTTAAAATACAAAATTAGATATTTTTGCTTCTAAATATCTTAAATTTTCGTCGCTAAAATATTTTAATTTAAATTGTTGTTTAAATTTCAATGTTTGAATTCACTAAAATTGATTTATTTTTCATTTTATTAAAAGCATTATGTTTATAGTGAATCAAGCAAACAGAACTAAATTTTCAAAGAAATAGAAGACATTATAAATATTCCGTTAAAAAATTTAAAGAAGCAAAAACTATTTTTTAAAAATTTAGTACATACACTTTTTGAGAAAACATTTTTATTTAATATTTTGGCACATTTTTTGATTTATTACATTTCTAATAACTTAAGTAAATTTATTTGTTAATTATATTAAAACGTAAAAAGTAGTATTTTTGAAAAAGTTTTTAATTTGTAATTTAAATTTGTTTAACGATGTTGATGTCTGTAATTTTAAAGATTATAACAATTTTTTGTAAAAGTTTACATTTGTAATCATTAATTAATGTTAACATGTTACCAAGAGATATCAACCATTATAAAATAAAATTTTTTTTGAAAATCAATATATTTGATAATTTTTTATATATGAATAACTGTTAAATAAAATATTTAAAAACAGTTTTCTTGATTTTGTATTTGATTAATCAAAGAAGCAAGACCTCAATGACAGTTATTCACATTTTAAAAATTATTCAATTTCCTTACAAAATTAATTTTCAAAAGTAAAATTTAATTTGACTATGATTAATAAAATATAAATTCAGAAAAATATTTTTAAACATGTATAAAAAATATTAAATATATTCTTAATAGCGCAAAAAAAAAAGACTCTCAAATTAAAAAATTTAAATAAAATTTATTATGTTGTTTTTGAGATTTTTTTCCACTATTTCCGTTGTAGTACTGTTTCTCATCTCAATTACTTTAGCATATATTTACCATATTTTTACTTAAAGTCACGTAGTAATGACTTAACCTTGCAAGGCAAGCGTTTCTAAAAATTCTGCTCTCAGCGTTCATATAAAAATGTCCAGTTATTAAAAAAAAAACACGAAATAAACAAAATGTGAAATGAAAATTATTTTTGGAGCCTTTAATGCGCTACGATTTGCTTCTCATATTTTTGTTAAAAATACATTTTTTTTTATATATAAGTATTTTTATTATTTATAAAATTTTTAAATAAAAAATACTTTTCGTGTTATTTTTTATTTGTGTTTAATAAATTATAGTTTTACCGTATTTTACCTTATCGGTGAAAGTGTATTTCTCATGAAATTTTACCGAAATTCAAAAGACGAAAGCGTATGAACATGATTTTATTTTTTCGTTGTGTTTTCGTGTCTTTGAGCCATCAGTCCATGTCTGCCGTACCTGTCAACACTTCCTCCGATTTCCGTTTGTAAAATGTGTTTTTTTTTTAATATTTTAACTTTCATTTATAAAAATCCCGTAAGCGTTTTAGCTCATATCTGCTCTTTATTGCTATTGTTATTGTAGTTTCGTCTGTCTATATTCGAACGAAAACTTTTGGCAGATAATTTAAATTCAATTACCGAACAACTGTAAAAGCTTTGGTTTGTTTCTTTTTTTAGGGTGTTGTTGTTTTCAGTGACTGGCTATGACTTATTTGGTTGGCTTCTTTCAGCCGGTCAACCAGTCAATCAATTGGTGATGGTGTGAGACAAATTTCGTAAATGATTTGGGTTGACGAGGTTAAAAGTTGTTATTTTTTTCGTGTCTACATATATAGGGTGATCCATTTCAAGACAAACAAAGAAAATTGTAATTTATTGGGGAATGTATATTATTATTCAAAAGAACATTCTTTGGCCATTATTTTTTGATTATTAATTTCGATTTTATCTTTCAAATGTTGGCCATGGCTACGTCTCAGATGGTCCATCCGTTGAGTCCTATTTTCGATGACTCGTTCGAGAATTTTGACTTCAATATATATAACAAGTTTAATTAATATTTTATAAATTTTTTTTAGTAATATATTATTATTTTTCAAAAATTAACCTTTTGACATCAATTTTTTGAGAAAATTTTTGATTTCTATGAAAAAGATTCAGCAATGGAAAATTTAAACTTCATACAATTTTCTTGTGAAGAATAATAGAACAGTTAAAAGGAATAATATGTATTGGAGAGTGTCGAGAGAGAGAGAGTATTTATTCCTTAACATTAAATGACATAAAAAACACGTCATCAAATATTTCATTCAGAGACTTTTCAGATAATGGATATTTATCCTAGTTATCAAGTTATCTATAGTTATTATATATTATCTATTATTTCAAACTCTCTTATCATAAAGGACATCTAATATCCTCTTAGCAAAGCAAACGCTTTCAAAATTGTCCGGTTCAACGGAATAGAAAGATCAAAATTTTTCAACCGTATTTCACCGAAGGCAAGGCTGCTTCATCATTGCTCGATTGGAAGTGGATCAGACTTCTCTTGTATTCTGGTGGTCTATCAGTATAACCGGTCAACTAAAACTCAAATAAGCTCAGCGGAGGGAATACTGTTGCCCAATCTACAGTCAAAAATGTCTGAAAATTGGATAGATTGAATCTACTCAGCACTATGACTGAAAACCCTTGCATGATATTTCTTTATCCATGCAGATGTATTTTTGGTTATATTTATGCAGTGTTTACGATGTTGCGAATAATCAAGATAGTTATACAAGTTCAATAAATCGATCTTTAAAGTCCTTTTTCGTCCCATTTCGATTTAACGGACCCGACCTTTTAGGGCAATTTACTCCATTCGATTTCTGCATGATCTAACTTTTGGAGACCATATTTTGGATACAATATTCGAATTTCGCTTCAGGCCGACAGGTTGGATAAAAGTTGGCACCTGATAAACAAAAAATCCACAACAAACGCATTTTCTTTGCATTGTTTTGCGAACAAAGGCTGGGAAAATCATATTTTTTTACCATTTCTGCAAATCTAATTTATTTAGATTTATTTGAGGTTTGGTTAGATCCCCCTCCCAACTTTTGTTTGGAGCGCAAAGGTGCAGTACAATGCAATTGTTAAATTGTTGCATCAACAGTGTAAAAATTATATGGAAATATGTCCCGTATGCGCACAACGCTGATGATCGTCTGATATATACATAAACATATACATATATGTATGTGTAGACAAAGAGGCGAGAAAGAGGCAATAGGCAGACTAAAGTGTTTGCATAGCTGAAGACAGTGCGTCCAGTGTTGGGTGTTAGTGTTGTTGCTTTACATAATATTTAATGCCTTCATTGTTATTGTTGTTGTCGATTTTAGTAACTCACCTACTGTTGTCGTTTTCTGTGTTTGCATTTGCAGTTTTTTCTAGGTTTCATGGCAACTCTAGACATATTTTCATGCCCGGTTTCACATTGTCCCTGTCTTAACTCTCACTCCTAATTTTCATGGTTTAGTTATGCAGTTTATGGTGCTTTAAAGAGTCTGTTTAAAATTGCAAACAAAGGCGAAAGGGTGAATTAATGCAAGAAATGTAAAAATAATGCAATAAAGACGAATGACCTTTTTTATGATGATATGATTATGATTATTGCTATTGAAAGTTAAAGGTGAAAATTGCTGTTATACAATAGCTCAGTTATTCAATGAGATTTCTTCAATGCTTGTTTTTAGTTTTTAAGGAATGTGGGAGTTAAAATTTAAATAAAAATTGATTTATAGTTTTTTAAGGCGTTTCTTGTAAATATAATAAATAAAATATATAAATAAAACGAGATAAAATAAAATAAAATAAATCAAACTAAAATGAGATAAAATAAAATAAGATAAAATAAACCAAAATAAAATAAGTTCAAATGAATTTAAAAAAATTAAAATAAAATAAAACAAAATGAGATTAAATGAAGAAAAATTTCAATAACACATAATAATATATGACTTAAAAAATTATGCAAATATGCAAATAACAATTTTAACAAAAAAGAAAAAGTGCTAAGAAACTCAAAAAATAATAAAATAAGCATAATATGAAACTGTAAAATTAAAATGTACATTAAAATATTTTAAAAGAAATATTAAATAGAATATAATATGACGAAAATTTTTTCTCATTAATTATAAAAATGTTTTTTCATTAATTATAAAAAATTAATTATCTAATATATAAAATTATTCTAAATTAATTTGAAACGAACTATTTTCAATAGTTTGATTTTTAATAAAAAATATTTCTTGCAACTTACTCTTTATATAATATTAAATAATAAAATAAAAATAAATAAAAAGTAAAATTTAATAAATTGTAATAAAATAATATACAAGAAAAAATATGTTACAAGAAAAATATCTTTATAGTGAAAGTCTTTTTCTAAAAAAAAAATTTAAAATAAAGGAAACAGAAAAAAATGTTATAAATTTAATTTTATAACTTTTTGTTTGCTGCTTGTTCATCAATGATATCCTGCAGCTTACACACTGAAAGTCTACGTAGAATATTTGCTATTAGACATAACAGGCCTACAGCAGTATATTAAAGCTCTCCGTGGCTAAGGTTTCTCCTATACATATGATTATAATGATCTGCCTAATTGTGCTTTCTTATTGCATCTTTGTCTCGTAATGTGTCATTTCTCCTTTGCTTTTGGAACTCGTATGTTTTGCTGATACGTATATTTGATTTTTTCGATCAGACAGATATGTGTTCCTAAAGTATTTCAAGCTGATCTGATCTTCCAAACCGTATCTGGAGAAGAATATGTTTAGATGAAAACTAAATTTTTAAAGAATTGCGTATGAATTATTGATATTCGAATGGTTTTTTATTTTCAAAACAAATATTTCAACCTTTACCTCAAACATTTTTGGGATGTATGGGTTTTAAGGTTTGAATTCAACTTAAGACTGCGCTATTTTATGAGAAAATTTTTCGCAAAAATCAACTCAAGTGCTATTTTTATTTACTATTATGGTTATAATCCTTATTTTCAAAACGTATAATTATATATTTTAAATACATAACTATAGGTTTCGGGAAGCTGTTAAAGCAAGATTGAAAGACATAGCAACTGTATTTTAGATAAGTGAAGTTACATTTTGTACATTCCAACTCCACTCAAGACACCTACATTCCTTAACGCATATAAATAAATTATATTTTCTTGTCTCATTTAAAAAATTCCTAATACCACGAAATTCTTTAGCCTCCAATGGCGAACTTGAAGCAAAACATGTAAACAAACAAAGCAGGTGTCACCTTAATTCAACACTACCTATGTTCGTTTCCAATGACATCAGCGAAATTTTTCGTGCCAAACAAAAGCATAACAAATCCAACAAAAACAATACCGTAAGCATTGACTATCACAGCAACAACGCCGCTTGCATATTTATTTAATTTAGTAGCAACTGTTGCTGTCAATGTCAATTAATACCAGCCAAGCCAAATCAAGACAAAACCGAGCCAGCCAGACCAAGAGCCAAGAGCCGAGTTAAACCCAGCTGAGTCAAGCGAAACTGTAACGGTATAGCGATATGTTGCAATGCCAGCACTTTTCTCCAAATGACAAACATACATACATACATACACATGCATATAAACACATTTAAATATGTGTTATTGTTTTAGTTATGCCTGAATTTATCGTTGTTGCTGTTTTGTTGTATGGAGAATTGGTGACAATTGTGACAAGCCGACAGCAGCGCATTTTGTACAAGCATGTAGATTGCGCTCCTTTTTAAATTACTGGCGCTGTGGCAGGCTGAGCTGATAAAATATATTGAATATCAAACTAAAGTTGTAAAAAATAAACATTTATAGTTGAGGATTTAAAGTTTTAAATTAAAAACTAGAAAATCATAAGTATTTTTAAAAACTTCAAAAAAAAAAATGTAATTGAAATAAAAAACTGATTATTAAATTTTTTTAGTTGAAATTTTAAATAAAAGGTTTTTAGTAAGTTTTCAGTTATATTTCTAAAATTTTAAATTAAAAAAAAATTTACTTAATTTATTGCTTTTTAATAACATAACCAAGTGATCGGATAACATTTTTTTATATCCTGAAGAGGGTATATTAAGTTCGCCACGAAGTTTGTAATACCCAAAACTAATCGTCGAAAAATATATATAAAAGATTAGCGTGTCGAGGTGAGTCGATTTAGCCTTGTTCGTCTGTCTGTATAAAGCGAACTAGCCGATCAGTTTTAGAGAAATCGTCCTGAAATTTGAGGCACGTCCATCGAAATCATTTGCTTGTATAGAAAGCTTTTTTATTTGACAAGGTATCTTCAAGAAATTTGATATAGATTATTATCTCAGACATTGCCACAATAACTTATTCAGATGGGACCACTATAGCATATAGTTGCGATATAAGCTGATCGATCAAAATCAAGAAAATGATTTTTAAAACTAAATTTCCAAATGGTAAAAACAGCTAAAAAGAAGTTATAAAACCAAAAATATAGTATGTATAACAAAAAAATCGCAAAATAAATTTTTAGTTTTTATTGATTAATTTTAAACTTGTGATTGTTTAATATTGAAAATGAAAAATTTTGTTTATGTTTTTTTTTTTTTTTGATTTCTTACTTACAAAATTTTTTTTAATTTCATATATTAAAAAAACGTATACGTTGTTGTTGGGGTTATAATATTCAATTGTTCGTTGAATATATATTTATATATATATATGTATAATATAAAATTTTAATTGATTTGATTTTTTTTTAATTAAGAGGCAAATATTCATTTATAACTTGAATATAATTTACTTTTTATATTTTTAATAAAAAAAGTGAAAAGTTAAAAACTTTGTAACACTCCCAACATGTGTTTAAAAAAAAATTCCACCCAACAACAACAAAGTTACTTTTATTTGTAAAATTAAAGTAAAGAAATTGATCATTATGATAAAACATTAGGGTAAGTATTCACTTACTTAAACGTACAACTGCTAATGAAAGTAAATTGAATAAATGTTTGTATAACAACAACAACAACAATAAATAAATTTGAATGAAACCACAATGTTGAAGAAATTGCGCAACAACAACAATAACCAATGCAAAAACGCAGAGGAGTAGCCGCAGAAGGAAGGTGAAAAATTACAAAGTGCGCCAAAAAGCTCCGCATGTGTGTGACTGTTTATATCTATTTGGCCACATATGTGCATAAATGTGTTTGTTTGTGTGCGTGCGCAGCCCAAAAACCACGACTTGGCTTCCGCATCATTATGCCAACACTTGCAACATGCCGCCAACCTGGCGACCGGCGAAGTGTTTCATTATTATTAAAGTCGCACGTCGAAGCCAGCTTTGCTGAGGACCTCTGTGCTGTATGTGTGTGTGTGTGGAATTTTTGATTTGCATTGTTTTTATTATTGCTTTTTTATTTCGTTTTTAATTTACTGCCTCCTTTCGCTTGTGCGCTTGTCATCTGTTGTCTTTGTTATTGTTTTGCATACGAACTTTTTTCAAAATACAATTTTCGTCTCAGTTAGCTAACCGGAGTCGGATGAATAGACAAGCACCATTCCACCGCTTAGGTGATTGAGCGCCGAGCTCTAAAGACCAAGTGAGCTAGTCAACCACAGCATTGACTTGGCAAATTCAGTGCAATTTAATTTAGTCTTTCACCTTTCTTCTTCCTGCTGTCACTTCACTTTTTTATAGTAACAAATTAATGTTGTTGTTATTATTTTTATATATATATTTATTTCTATTTATTTTTTAATTGTGGCTGTCATTGCTGTGACATTAATAAAAGTGGGCTACATTTGCATTTCTCATGTTGATTGGCGCAAGTGATTTGTATTCGGTGGTAAGGAGTGTTGGCTTAGGCAATTTAAGTGTGTTAAGAGAAAAATGGAGCATATATAGATAAATATTGCTTAAAACATTAAAAGTAATTACCGAATATTTAAAAAAAAACATATGAAAAATTATATAATTATAAATATATACAAGAAAAAATGTTAAATTCGGTTGCACCGAATCCATAATACCCTTCACAAATAAAAACAAGATTGTAACGTTGCTTTGGACAATAATTTATGCTAAATTTTGTGAAGATATCTTGTCAAATAAAGGAGGTTTCCGTACAAGAACTTGCGTTTGATCGTTCATTTTGTAGTGTAGCTAGGCGATCTTGTTCAGGATATAATTAGCTACCCTTAACCAATCAAGTTTGTTAAAGATATGAAACCAAATATGATTCTAATAGTTCCCTGGCCTTCGTATATGAAAAAGTTTCCTTTTGGGATTATATTTTATAGAAATTACTTTTGCTGTCACTTGATATGTTTGATGCAATTTTAGGAGAAAAATATTTTTAGTTAATTGACATATTAGGATCCCAAGTGGGAGAGATTTTCCTACCAGTCTGAACAGAATACGGTGTAGCTTAATACCTAAACTGGGTATGGCTCAGAGCACAAGACTCAAGAGGTCCAAACTATCATTTTATATTACGATTCCAAACTTGCTCTTCTCAAGTATTCTCAGAGAGAACTCAAACATATTTAATAGAACGCATTCGGACTCGCCTGTATTCTTTAATATTGCCTTCATACCTCCCTTTGGCTTTATTCAGTGGTCTTTTAGATAGGCATCCATGAATATCTTTGACTATGGCCTGCTTTCTGGTGTGCTCTGAGGGCTATATGTGGTGATAGGGCAATATAGTGCATTTCATGTGTGGGGGCTTCTAGTAATAATTTTTTGTAAGTTTCTTTCTCTTACTTCTTTGATTAATTTTAGTAATAGTTGACTTACGCAGTGATGCATTTAACTCCTAAGAATGATATTTTATGTGTATCTAGTACGACTTTTTTTTTTTAAATTACTAATTAATTTCTTCCTAATATCTTACCAAAGTGGTAAAAACCCCAAAAAAATTAACATTTAATTTGCTTGAACTGATGCAAACGAGTTGGTTGAAAGCTGTCATATATCACTAAGATGTCAAAAATTATTAAAAATAATGATAATAAATTAAATCAAAAAAATGTAAAAGAAACTGAAATTGATGCTATAAATTTACTATAAACTCGCTGTAATCTTGTTAAACGCTTACTATAAATACTAAAAAGCCAAAAAGATTAGAAAGAGGCACCAAAATAAATGTTTTTTGTAGGTACTCGTATATAAAATAAACCTTTGCGCTTAAGTACAAAATATTCTACGTATAAACAAACAATCACACCAGTCATTAGTAGCCAGTTTTACTAGTTTGGGATGTTAATCCAAAGAAAAGAAAAAAAATGTTTAAAAGTCGTTAAAACACACAAAAAATTAGAAGAAACGAAATGTGAAAAAAACAAAAAAAAAAGTAAACCAACAACAAATAGCAGCTGAGTGGCAAACATTCTGCTGCTGTAGAACCAGGCGCAAGCGGTTCTGCGATGAAAAAGTCCAGCAATTTGACGTTGTGCGTCTAAAAATATATAACATGTAAATATTATATTTGAGAAAACAAAAAACAAGTTTCAAGAATTTTAAATATAGTCTTTTCGAAAAGTATAAACGTAGTTAAACAGTTTTTTGTGGTGACACATTTAAAGAGATGCAAAGCGTAGAGTATCTCTTTAAATATATTAATGACAGAATTAAAAAAAATTATTTGTGTTGCTGGTAGCACACAGCATTTACACATTAATAAAACAAATTTTTGGACATTTATTAACAAGTGTAAGTGGGGGCCTATACGCCGGCTTAGCTTAAGTTGTGTGACTTTTTTCTTACTCACGCCAACAAAAAGCGTCATCATATTAAAAACAAACAACCTTTGGGCAAAATAAATTAACTAAATTGAAGTTGTCAAACAGTAACTAGTGAAACTATTAAATATGGATACGTAATTTCAATTTTGTTTAAATAATAACGAAAATAGTTTTAATTTATTTGAACAAAAATCACTTTAGAATTTAAGAAATCGTATTTATTTTATTTTATAATTATTAAAAAATTAGAAAATTAATTGAGAAATTAATTGATTAATTTTGATAATTAGATTTAAGAAAAAACATTAACTTCGGCTGCATCAAAGCTATAATATCCTTCACAGGTATAACCTACTACTTCACTTTTGAAGTAAAAAAGACTTAAGATACGAACTTGTTACAAAATAAATTGCAATACATGTATATTTCGTTTAATTTTACCATATTAACCAATTAAACTATAAACTATTTCCTCAAAGCCAATAATTACAACAATAAAGTTTATGCGTTCGACTTTCAACGATTACCTAACTTTCTCACTGACCTTATTAAAGCACAGGAAGCAACAATATATTTCTTAAACAGAAATTTATGGTAAAGAAATCAAATTTGAACAATTTTCCACTCAAACAACTTAAGTGCTGGAAAGTGTAGCAAATTGCCTTCAAAGTGATTGCAATTTATGACAGACAATCGCAGACAAATTTTTGCACCAATTGCATAACCGTATAACTGTAAATATGCAAATTGAGTGTTATAATTTATTGAATGGATGAAGTGGTTCAAACATTAAATTCAATAAAAAATTAAAAAAAAAATTAAAATTTAAAATATTAAAAATAATTACAAATATCTCAGGCAAAATATTTTTATATAGAATTTTTTTAATTAGAATTTGTTATATTATATTTTATTTCTTCTTCATTTTGAATTAAATAATTTTATTTGATCATTTTATGTATTTAGTTCCTCTTGCCTTTTCTACCTGTCATTCTTCATCCAAAAATTTGTATATGCCTTCGAAAAGAAAATTTCGCCACGGGAATTTTCGCATCCCACAAGGTGTAAAAAAACATATTTTTTAGCAATAATAAAAACACGTTGCATCGCATGTTATGTCTATTGTCTATTAAAAACGCTTTCTAAAAGCCATCACAGATCACACTGTTGCGAATTTCATTGAAATTAAAAAAACAATTAATTCATGATTTGAGAATTTACATTTCAATACATTAAGATCTCAAACTACTTAATAATATAATATAATGGAAGATGTAAAATCAATTTAATTTTTTTGCAAAAGTTTTTTTAAGCAAAAGTTTTAATTTTAACAATCAAATCAGCAATAGTTCAATATAAAGTAAATGAGATATATCATTATAACGCGCACTGTCTAGTTTTGAACGCGATTACTTTAAAGACATCTCATACCATCCCAGAGATAAAATTAAGTGTCTCTGGCGTGTTTAGTGCTTGATTTATCGCGCTTTTGGTAGTTCTTAACAGTACCGTTATATGGGGAGTGGGCGGAGTTGTCCCCGATTTCACCCATTTTCACACTGTCGATAGAGGTGCAACATAAACATTTGCTCCCAGTGAATTTTGTTATTATAGTTTTAGCGGTTTAGGAGATATGCACATTCAACCTATTAGCGGGCGGGACTACGCCCACTTTTTATAAAAATTTTAAACTGTAGATGTCCCTCCCTAATTTGTTCCAGTATACCAAATAACAGTATTGTATCTTATTATGGAGCTTAGTTATGACAATGATTAATAGCGTTTTGTGGGCGTGGCAGTAGTCCAAATACGCCCATCAGCCATGCCAACAGTCTCACGGTACCAAGAAACATGTGTACCAAGTTTCATAAAGATATCTCAATTTTTACACAAGTTACAGCTTGCACAGACTGATGGTCAGACAGTCACTCGGATTTCAACTCGTCTTTTCATCCTGATCATTTATATATTGTATATATAACGCTATATCTAACTCGATTAGATTTATTTTAGTCACATATCACGGATTATAAAGAAAAACTTTCTGACGTCTTACAAACATTTTACTATCACTTCTCACTGAATTTATTTCGCTTCCGTCTTAAGCACCAGACCAATCTTCCGATTTTACGAACAATGCGGTGGCTTCTATGTCCATAATTGCCACTGTCGTCTTTTGCGATGATCATCTAAATTTGTATACTTCTCTGTGTCAACAGTAAGAGTAAATAAATATGTTTTTAGCATTTCTTAATTTACGGCCTTGCTTTGAGTGTTTCTAACTAAATGCATTTAATGCGTTAAATATTCGAAAAAGTGATCCCATTATTTTGTTCGTAACTGTATATATGAACTAATATGAAATGTAAAAATACCACCAACCAGAACAAAAAGAAACAATAATCTTATGAAGTAATATTTGAACCATAACACTGTACAACACTGGGCTGGTTATTGGACAACACTAATTTTTTTCGAGAGATTGAGTCATAACTAAAAAGTAGTTTCTCCGTTTTACGAATTTAGGATCACAAATCGAAATATTTGCCTTTGAAATTTGAAATATTTTACTCTCAGGCTTATATGGCAGATGCTATAAGCGAGTAAAGGCAGAAAATTGTAATATTTTCATTATCCGTTCGAAAAATTGCTATAAATGTTGTACATACAAATCTGTAAAGAAATTCCTTGATCAATTTTTTGGAATAAGCAAAAATCGAAGACGAACCAAAACGCGTCCAAGCAAAACAGCTGTTAAAAATTAACTAAAAATTCAAAATGGCGGACCTTTTCAGTATAAGTAAGAAATATAAGTAACAACATAACATAAGATTTAAAATTCGCGATATATTTTGAACAGACCTCGTATCTATAAATATACCTATACATATACACATATACATATACATATATACAAATTATATATATTGTATATATATTTGCAATAATAAATAAATTATATACGCCATTCACTCTTCCGATTCCGTGTATTCCCAGCAGATACATAGCTGTATAGAAACTTAGCTTCATGCACACCTACATATATACATATGGGTGTGTGTATTACTTGCACGTGTACAAGTATTTGCATAGAGAAAAACGTTCACCAGAAGCACAGCGAATGCTTAAACCGCCCACACATGGTTGGTCTTGCCACTGGGTCTGCATCGCACCATGTGCTTGATGAGCTCCATGTATTGCAAACAAACAACAATAATAAAATAAAATATTAAAGCAATGACACCTTTCTATAAAATATCCTTTTTAATTTTTTTTTTATATTGGTGTGCGGGGTTGTAGCATACAAATTATAAAATAATTGAAAGTGAAATTTTCACCACTGCCTTGCAGCGTAAAAAACATTTCGTTTACTACTTGCAGTTTTTTTTATATTTTATTGTTATTTTTTTTATTTTTACGGCTGTCATCCTTGTATTACTAATGGGTTTTTATTTTGCTGTCATTTTTTCTGGTCAAATATTATGACTCCTTAACTGACACAAACATAATAACCTATTTATGCGATTAGCACAAATAAAATATTCACAAATGAAAACAAAATAAGTTTTTGATAAATTAAAAAAAAAGGAAATAAAAAATTATTTGAAACAAATTTTTGAAAAAATATTAATTTTTGCTTCACATTTTATTTAAAAAACATAAAGCTTTTAAAAGAGGGTTTTTTTTAAAATTATTATAAATAAATTTTAATTAAAAAATATATATACCATATATACAATTTATTGCTTTTTATCTGAATTTTCTCGCAATTTGCTTTTGTGAATTTATTTGGGTTTTAGGTAAAATTAGCTATTTTTATTGCCAACATATGGCCTCACCTCTTTGTTGTTATAAATTTGACCTTCACATCATATAAAAATATTTAAGTGTAATTAAACTAAATGTAATTAGCAGCTGATCAAATACATATTTACATGCACTGGGAGGGGTTTGACGATCACTATTTCAATCACATAATGATTGCCATCTGCGCAGCTGCCATTAATCAACTGCTACCTTTGAGCGCTGAGTACAAATAATCGATTGTAATCCAATTTGTGCTAATGTCTTTGCAAAGAGATATATATATATATACATATATATTCTGTTTAACAATAATTACTGAAAAAAACAAAAAAAAAAATTATTTGTTGTTGCTAATTGCTAAAAAGTTTTAATTCACATAAGATACCACAAAGCTGTTGGCTCTTTAGAATAGAATGATGGATTGAGTGATAGGTATATATGTGCTTTTGGATTTTTTGTAAATTGAATGTCTCACAAACAATTTGTTAAAAAATTATTTTTCAAACATTTTTCCAATTTTTAAATTTTTTACATTAATAAAAAACCAAATTTTTAAAATTTTTATATAACATACAACATTCATTAAACATTAAAAAAGTTCAAAACCATATAAATTTTTAGTATATATAAATTTTTATATAAAGAACTTATATTATTAAGCTGTTATAGATCTACTTTAACCCTCGCAATAAGTTAATTGAAGTATTTAAAAATATTAAACATTTTATGATATATGTTAGATATTTGAAAAATATGTTTCATCCTTTACAATACAACCAAAATTTTCTTTTTTTACTTTCTTTGCAGTTAACCGTTAGAAATTAATAAGCATCAACATTGTATACAAAATGTCACACAACATTAGAATTTTATTGGCGATTATCGCATCAATTGTCACAATATGCTCATCACTGCCAGATGTAAGTACAAAAAAATTATAATAAATATTTTCAAAATGAAAAAAAGACATGTTATAATAAGTAAAAGCTTCGTTTAAAACAAAAATTCAGGAAAAAGATGAGCTCTCAATTAAAATAGAATCAGAGAAAGCTTCAGAAAAACTTTTGCACTTAAGTAATAATGAATGCGCTGTGAAAGCTGCAGCTCCATTTCAACGAAATTCTTATTAAATCCATCATGTACTTTATGGCTACCATAAACTGTTTTGCAAAAAAAAAAATTATTGTGGCTTCGGTAACAATCGGGTGCCAAAGTCAGGTGATCAAGCTTTGTTAATGCTTTGACTGTTGCTTCCGTGAGTGTAATTATCAGCCATTTGTTACTATGATAATCTCAAGTGCGGTAGGGTTTCAAACAAGGGCTGCAAGGCCATGAAATAACAAATCGTATGCAGGAAATTTGTTTCAACCAATCGTTCTACATAACCTAAAAGACCTTCATCTCTAGTTTATCAGTGATTTAACTAACATTTATATATGGACCATAGATTGTAGTGAATTCCTCAACTCTTAATGTAGTATTTGAAAATGTTATTAATATATTTCAAGTTATACCTTGTAAATCACTTCAAATGCAGCATGACGATTGTTTTGTTTCTATATCTAAATTTAGAAATTTTCTATTTATGACCATCTGTCCATTAAATCAATCGCATGGCGAACAATTACCTCCAAACTAACGACACTTACATAGTTACACGCATTTCTGGTTATGCGTGCTATGTCATTAACAGTCAGCACAAGGCTTTGAATACTAAATATGAAACAAAAGAAACAATCCACAACAACAACGCTAACAAAAAACAATAGATTTGAGTCACAAATGTGCAGCGAAGCAATGCCGATAGTGATGTGCCGCAGTGAGGGCTAATAATATGCAAATCAGCGCAATTGTATAGAAATAAAAAAAGTGTTGCATGCGAGAAATATATAAGAAAGTTCGTTGCTATAAAGATATTCAATAATTTTTTTTTTTTCTAAACAAAAAACAGTATAATAAATAATTTAGCAAAAAAAAGTGATAATCATTAGCCAAAGGTAAACCAAAAAATATACGGAAAATTAAATTACTTGCAGAAGGGCATCACTCGCTACAAAAACAAAAAATTACTAGCAGCGTAAACATGTTGTGAATGCACTAAGTAATGACTTTAGAGCAGACCAGCACACGTACTTTGCGCGAAGCTTAGATGATTTTGTGCTTAGAAGGTCGTCACTGAACCCAATACCTTCTTTAAAATATAGAAATAAGCATATAAATTATGTATACTAGCAATTTTGAATGGTTTTTTAATTTTATAATTTTTTTAAATTTTTTTTCGAGGATTATGCGTTCACATGCTTTGCAGTTGTTGTTATACGGCGTCTGCGCATACGCACAACAACATTGGAGTCAATCTGTACCAAAAATCTGCATGCACTCAACATAGCTGCGCATAAAAGCGCGTAGCACTAAATAGTATAGCATAACTGCATAAATTGAGTTACGTTATATTTCTAAAAGCCAATTGCCTGCTAAGTTGTAAAAATGTATTATTTACAATTGCATTCAAATGGGCGTTTAGTTGCTTAGATAAAGTATATATGCTGTCATTTCGGTTGATATATCTCTCAATGAAATAAACATGAAATAATTTTTATATGTTGCAAATTTTTCTTTTAATTTTCTTTGTATAAGATGGCTGCCTATTTAATTGCTTTTTATATGATTCTTGCTTACCTAACCGCTTTGCTGCTTCTGTGAGCCGTCAAAAGTTAAAAACTATGTAAACAAAAAAAAAACAAAACCGGCTACAATGCTTATCGGATTTGATTAAATTTATTTATTTATGGTAGACTTCTGCAGGAACTGCAATAAATGAATTCTTGTTTACTGCCTGCATACTTTTATATTAAAATGAAGCTTAAGCTACTGCTCATTTGTATGCCTTCAAAAGAAATATGGTCAAGGTTGTGTGACGCTATTTTTGGCCAAGAAGTTTTACTTTGTTGTGAGTGCACAGTTAATTAATATTAAGAGATGATTGAACCTTTTATTTGCTTTTATAAACACTTTTAATTATAATCTTTTTTAACCATGAAAATCCTTAAAAAGACAATTTGTTTCCAATACTCTATTAACACCATTTAAGCATTCAGAGCGTCTTCATTGAATGTGTTTTATTTGTTTATCAAATTATGCATATCTTGGAAAATTTCTAAAAAAAACAAAACCAATAGTATGTGGTAACCTTTTAATAAATATTGTCTGCATTGTTTATCGGACTAACTATCTAACGCTATCTTCGTAACTGTAGAGTATATTGAAGTTTTTATTGATAATTATAGATAAGTGGCAACTCTATTAAAACCCCTCTAATAAAATTTCATTAAAACCATAATTCCAAAATTTAAATATTGTAACAATATACATTTCGAATTTTGTAAAATTGTTTGTCTTTAATTATTATACATATACTTGTAGTTGGCAACCCTATAATACAATGTGCGATGATATATCCAACTACCCTACGCCACCTATAAAATTCATAATATTGAAAAATTAAATATAGCATTTGGAAAGCATGATTAAATGAATGAAAACTTATGGAAATCCTCAAATTTTAAATTTGTAATGAGGAAAATTTTTACAATCTAAATTTGAGATTTTTCATTTTTCTTCAAATTTGTTTTTACAAAATTCAATATTCCAGTGAAGAGTAAATTCAACTTAAAACAATTTTTTCCAAAAAATACTATGCAATTGTCGCTAAAAGTGTGAACCTATTAGTAACAATGCCTTTAATTCATTCCGACTTACTACCGTATTTTTGGTAAATACACAGTTACAGCTCTGTATGTGTGTGTGCATACACTCATGTGTTTATTTGCTACTAGCTGCCTGTGTTCACTTAAATGCTCACGCAAAATTACACAACTCATCCTTCCAGCGCTTGGCTTAAGCCCGTGGCCACAGTTGAGGGTCAAAGTCAAGTTGCCACATTCGACAGAAAATAACAAAGCGAACCTACACATGCAAATATGTAATTTTAAATCTAGGTATGTGTATGTGCTTATTAAAAATTAGTTGTGCATACATAATTAGCTGTAGGCAGAAAACAGCGAAAGAAGAATTAAAAAGAACTGAGTACAATGTATCCCACATGCATATAGTTATTTTGGGCGTGATGTTTTTTTTTAATATATTTTTTTATGGTACATTTTGATAGAGATATGTTATATATATATATATATTAATAGATATTGGTGTTTTTTAACAGGTTTTTACTTAAGTATTTAACAGTAGGGCACTCAAGGATATATTGCAACTGTGTTCAAAATCTCTACATATTTTTTAGTAAAGAGCTTATACTTGCACATGCTTTTGTATTAGTACAAGGTTGGCTAAGCCATTTAACGATAATATATAATCAATTATTTATAGATAAACGAAGTTATTAAGATTTTAATCGTTTAACATTTTTTTAAAGCTTCAAAGTAGACGGGTTTAAACTATTAGTACAACTTCTGTTGTTCAAACAATTCTTAATTGTAATAATATTTTTTGTTCAAACCATTGCATTCTTATTGCACCTGAATCACCCCATAGTGACAATAACAAAACACAGAAATATGTACATAAATATAAACTTAAACATTTTCAAATAAGAAAACAACTAAAAATCGAGTTAAAACAATACTATTTTTGTTTTATTTAAAACAAAATCGTGTTTCTAACCTGATATTTGGTTGACAGTGTATAAATGTCATGAACATGAGCGGCCATCACCTTTGAGCGGCATAAAGACGATAAAAGGAAACTGTAAAAAAGAATAATAACAGTAAATTATCATTTAATGTTTTTACAGTTTGAATAAGTCGAATGAATGCATTTTTCTAAACTAAGATACAGCATAATACTTGAACTTTAGGGGCATTAAGTACAGTGTTAGCGCATATCAAATAAGGTAGGGCAAGTAATGACTAACCTTAAAATAACCACTAAGACATTTAGTCTATATTGGATTGCATTAATGTACATATATATAGTACATATATGATAAAATCGGTGTAAAGCGCATGCAAAATCATTATTCGGCATTGAAGCGCACTAAAGTTGCAGAATACGAGCAGTAGAGGTGATGACTAAATTTTTATATTTATATAAACGCAACAAATTTAATATAAAGAAATAAAAAATTTAAAACTGAGTTAAAATAATTAAAAAACTATAATTATTATTATTTATAGGCAGCGATTCTCGATATTAATTATTCGGGATCTTCACATAACAGCAGGTGAAACAGGCTACCTAAAAGAAAATTTCTTCATTACCGGTTAGCAAAATTAAAATGGTCGGCGAAATTAACGTCTTATAAAATTTTCACTTAGTAACTTTCAATATTTTCACTAGTAAATGTCGGGATCCCGAAATTTCGTGATTCATTTTCAAAAATATTATATTTGGTTTTAAAATGCGTATTATTATATGTTTAATCATTATTTTTTATTAGCCCAATTAACATTTTAGTGTGAACGCAACCTTAAATTATTTGATATTAATAAATCATATAATCATCATTACTTTAAGTGTAATCAACTGCAAAACTAGGTTTCATATACAGTACAACGTACATGCATATATAAACATCTTTACGGAACTTGACAAATTTGTTCGGGATCCCAAAATGGTAACATAGAAATCCCAAAGTATGTACGGATTTTTCGTTTTCATTTTCACTGTCATTGTTAAGTATATGTTAGAGAACAGTTCTACAAAATTATTAGCTCTTAGCTTTTTAATTAAAGGCAGACAACCGGAGAATAAAAAAAACTGAATATTGGCTTATATGTGATATGTGATGTAGTTGTCCAAACTAACCGATTCCGACCAATAATTAGCAGAATCTTAAATGCACCTATAGGCAAAGTTGTTTAGAATGATCCGTAAAACATTTCCCGCATGCGCGCTTTTTTAGAAAAAAAATCAACCCGCACTTATATGCATTTGTAATATTATAGTATCTAAAAATTTCAGTTCCCCATTCAAACCCCGAAGTAACTACATTAAAAAGAACAACAACTTGCAACTGAATCGAAATAATAGTCATATATTCGAGAACATTTCTCGACAAATCGGGATCCCGAATTTTTTTTTTTTGAAATCCCGAACCGTACCGAATTAAAGGTGAAATACTAACATGCATTAGCAGTTGTTTAACCGACAGAGTTAAGCCATTGATATCTAAATATCCAGTCAAGCAACGGAGTTTTTATACCACAATTTTTCATGTCGAAATTTTTGCTTTAAAGATTTCGGAATTCCCTGCACAGCCTTTGTATACACATTCATAGCAAAAAACGGTCGCAGTCTATCAAATACCTCAACACGTTTGACTAAGCTATTTTCATTCGAAATTATGTGACTACACAATTAACTGAATCCAGCTTACCACTCGAATTACTTAGATAATCGCAGCAAATCGCAAACACAGCAGGTGCGAATGCCCGCAGGATAGGTGAACAGACAGAAAAGTACACATGAAAGCGAACACACTACTTGAAGGTATTTAATCGCAAAATAAGCGCACTAAAATAAAATTGTGCAAAAAGTGGTCGAGCAAAGTAAATCAGTGCAAGCAATCAAGTAGCGCGTCAAATGCTCAAACAAAAACCCAAAAACAGAAAAAAGTTGTAAGATACAGATAAAAGTAGGTAACTGAAAGACAAAATGGCCAGCCAGTCACTTGACTGTTGAATTTTGGTGAGCAGTCAATCATTTGGCGAAGACAGCAAATGAGAGAAATTAAGTGTGAGAAAAGCAAAATTCACAATTAAAGAAAACATTCAAAATTAAATATTTTATATGCTTACTTATATAAATATTTCCCCAAAATGCCATGAAATCTCAAATTTCCTGTTTAAGGCGAAAAATATACTTCAATTAACCTAAAAATCCATAAAGTGCCAAAACAACTTTGCTCGCGATCACGCAGCGTTTTGCTCCAAATTCCCATTTTGTATACCCATCAACGAATAATCATAAACACAATTAGTTGTTTTTACTTTCATTACTTTTTTACTTAGTTATGTAGTACCTTTGGTAATTTCAGTGGTTACTTTGACACAAAACTTAATTGTTTACTTTTTGTGCGTTACTCTTTGGAGTCAATTAAAACGCACTCAAACTGTCAATTGTCACTCAAACTGACTTTGTTTGGATACTGCTGTCAGTACAGTTAAGGAGAGTAAAATTGGCGCAAAGAAAAAATTAAGTTTGGACGTATATAATATTATCTGAACTATTTCAAAAAAATTGGAGTGCTGATACTGAAATACATTCTTTCTAATTTTATAATGCCATATTTTATTTTATTTTTTCTAATATTATATAATTTTTATTATTTTACAATTATTTTTTTAATTCATGGTTATTTTAAGTCTCAGTCAAAGTATAATTATAAGTACAAGTACAAATACAAGAGCAAGTATATATATAAGTATAAGTAAGACTTTATATGGAGTTAACTAAAATGATTAAATCAAATTTGAAGGTAATAAATCTCCTCAGTCAAAATTGACTATGTTTTAAAAATATTGCTTAAGTGTTGAATAATCAGCTGTATCTGTTGGATATTAGCAAATATTGCATTTTGTCATCAGTTTCCGGTGTATTTTTCCACAAGTCGCATTTTGCACACAAATTAAGCCCTTTTAGCGCTTTTACTTTTGTTAGAGAGAATTACATACATGTGAACGTGGTTAGTAAAATGAAAAACCTTTGTATAAAGAAGAGTAGATTTTGAAAATTTTTGAAAACAAGAGAAAGATATTAAGGAAATAAAATTAAGCGTTCAGATAACTTTAAATGCACAAAAAATTTCTAACAGAGAGAGAGAGCGAGCACGCCATTTGTTAATTATTAATAGAGCCTGAATATTGAGAGGATCATTGGTCAAGAGAAAGCAGCTCTAATTTATGTATATGTAAGCACATAAGACAAATTATGTAATAAGAGATAAGTAGGAGAGAGTATCACTGGACTAACCAAGCTTTTATTAGGACTGAGTGCGTTGAGCAGTTAAATGCCAAAACACGAGAGACAGCAGCTTTTAGTAGTAGGTTAATGTAGAGGATCGATTGTGATTAACGACATTTGCAAATTTGTAATTTTTTGCTTATTTTTGAAAAGCATAATAATATATAATACTGCTAGAATTTTTTATAATTATATATATTTTTTTAGTTTTTCCCGGATGAAGTTATCTACACTTTTTCATGCGCTAATACGTTTTTGTACTATTTCTGCTCCTCTCCCGATTTTTGCTCGATTCACCATCATTTATATGCAACGAAAAAAAATACCGAAATTTCTATTGCACCATGCATGTCTCCGCTTTCAGTCAAAACTGTCTACAAATCGTCCACCCGCTTCATCCGCTTGCAACTTTTTACTTGCTTTTGTTGTTTTCACAAACTCTCTTTGACAAAATGTTTTTTTTTTCATAAATATTTCTTTAAATTAAGTATTTTTGCTTCAACGCTTGCTTTTTGCTTTTTGCTTTAGGCTATCGCTAACTGTCCAACGCAATGCTTCTGGGTTTTGCTGTTGCTTGCACTTTTTCATTTCATTGCTTTTATTATTTCGTTGTGTTTTATTTTTGCGCACTATAGTTGTGACGTTGGCTTGCATATGGAAAACACGTTTCAAATGAAAGTAAAATTTGTCGATATGTAAGCGTGTGGTTTGAGTGTGCGCGCGTCCGCATAAATGCGTGCTGTTGGCTAAAGCAGCAATATGAAACGAGCAGACGGCCAATAGCCAACCAACCAACAAAGAAGCACAACAGCAAAGTCAAAATGCAAAAACAAAAGCGAAGGAAAGAGCATAGCTAAAGTTAATGGCAGTAGTTAGTTGTCTACGGGCTGTTGCGCATGCGCAGTCATTTGCCTCTACCGGTCAGCCAAACTGGTTGTTCGCTGCTTGGCTGGCTGGTTTGTTTGTTTGCAGACGACTTTTCTTGTTTTTGTTTCGACAGTTATTCCTTCTTGGATGCACTTTCAGTTTCGTTGGGTGCACATACATATTGATATGTATTTATTTATTTGTAGAAGTAAACAAGTTGTAGTAAAAAATTACTTTTTTAGGCATATGACTATTAATATTAAAAAACGATGTCTAAAGCAGGTGAAAAATTATAATTTTGTTATAACAATGTTAAAAATAATATTTCAATTTTTATATATATAATGTATTTTTTTATGAAAAATAAATAACAAAATAAAATATTTTCAAAAAATAATTAGATAATAAAATTTGTGTAAGAAAATATTTTTCTTTCATTTAACATCCTGAAAACAATATTGTTTTTTTTTATATTTTTTATTATTGTTTATAGTTTAGTTTTGATTTATTAGATGAACTTGTTGGTAAAAAAATCCAAAATGTAATACTATAATACTGCTTAAGAATTTATATCAAAAGTTTTGAAAATATAACCACAAAACAAAAAAAAAAACACTGAAAAATCGCTTAGCAAAAAAAATTTTCTAAACAACATTCCCAAAAATATATTCAAATTTGCGATGGGTGAAAAACTCCAAAATTTTCTATGAGAAATTATTGAAACAAATTATTTGGTAAGGCTAGAATGCCAAAAAAATAAATTTAAAATTTTTAAATTTTTCATGAAAAGTCTGCATGTTTTATTTTTTTTCTCTAATTTTTAGAAGTCTTATTTTTTCGCTCTTTGTTCATACTTTTTCTAGTATCAAATTAATTAAGATAATCTGAGCAGATTAGTTTATTCTTAAATTGCTTCTACATTTTCTTTTTCTCCAATTCATATTTCAACCAATGCTGCTGCTTTAAATAAGCCATTTTGACCTTTTCTGGTTTGCTGCTTTTGCTGCTATACTATATTCAGCTTCACTTCGGACTACTTTTCGCCAGCTGGCATCAGCTGAATCGATGAGTTTTTAGACGTAAATAAAAAAATAATATTATTTCATGCATGAAAGTGTGACATATTAAGGTCAAGTTTATGCGCATCTTCCAAAAAAAATTTAAAAATATATATTTCGTGGAAATTTAAATGCTACTATTATATAGTATTAATTGGGTTAATATGTATATGAATGCAATAAATTAGCATAAGCAGCTGGTAAATTAATGGAGAGCAACGTCCGTCTCTAAATCTATCAATCTTTAAATCTAAAGACTTATGCAACGAACTTCACTCATATTTGAGATATTTATTAAAAAATTATCTCGATTAAAAAAAATCTTATTAACTTACTGTGATATCTTTATTTTTTATCAAATATTTTTTTAAAAACTTATTTTATTTATTTATCTCATATCTGGCACTTCCAGACTTGCAATTAAGATGTGCTCATACATATACATTTCTACAGCTGTTTCTCACTGTAAAGCAAAAGTAAATAACAACAAAAGCTGATGTGAATTTTACTAGCTGCAATGTGCAAAGTAAAATCCGTTTGCAAACTGCAGAAGAAGTGTCAGCAAAGAGCAGTTGAAAGAGAGATCAATGAAAATTACTTTGTGGCACAATAAAAGGGGTTAAAGATCGTTGTACAGCTCGGTTTACCAATGCGTGATAATATGTGTAAGTGAGTTTGTACACGAAGACTGTAGGAATTGTTTGACATGAGGTGGAGTATTTTTTTTAAAAAATGTGTACACATGGAAAACGAAAGATACACATAAACTTCACAAATCTAGAATATTGATGAATTTGGTATTGAAAAAATTTGTTTATAGATATAAATTTTTTAAATTATGCTAAAAATTACACATTCTCTTGAAAGACAAGGAAAATATTTTTATAAAAAAAATATTGGAACTTTCAAAAAAATATATATTATTTAAATTCACAAAAATTTATTATCAAATTTTAGGAACTCAGTACTTAATTAAGTTTTTAAAACTATTTTGACTTACCTTTTTTATTTCAAATTTTATTATTATTATTTATTTATATATGTGGGTATACATTTTTTTAATTGAATATTTTTAAAAAGTGTACCCTATTTTAAGTTTTACTTTGAAATATAAAATATGAAAACTAAAAAAAACACATTACGTATACAAATATGAAAATTTCTAAATATCAATATAAAGAACTTCTTATAACTAAAATAAAATTATTTCAGCCACAGAACCGATAAAATTAGGTTATACATTATAATTAGAATTCCAATTTATTTTGTTTTATTAAAAGATAATATTGTATTAACATAAATTAAAATTCACAAAAATTATCAACGACCTCACAGAAAAACTATTTACTAAATTTAAAAAGAGAATTTAAAAATGTTCCTTTTGCAAATAAATTGAAATTAGAAATAGTCTCAAAATTGAAGTAAATAAATAAGTAAAAAAACCAAACTATTAATTTTGTTAAATGTTTGTAGAAATTTTAAAAACAAATTTAATTGCATTACTAAACGCTGAAATAAAAAGAAATATAGAAATTTTAATTGAAAACTAAAAATATTGATAGAATAACTGTAAAAGGTAATGAAAATATGCTGAATTTAAATTTTTATCAGTTTAAAAAATCTTTGATATTTCAGTTTTAAAAACTATAAGATATTAAGCGACTTTAAGAAAAGAAATTAATAAATTTATATGATTTAAATATAAAGTTCATTCTAATCCAGTCAGTTCTTAACATAAAGGACCCTACGGGGTTCGCAAATATCTCCCGTATGCGCAAGCCATTTATTTAAACGCATTCGTATATGTGTATGTGTACGAGCTTTTAGTTCCGTACAAGCAAACAGTTATACTACGATTGCTGCGAATCTAGGAAACTACTCGCATGCAATATTTGCTTGATTATTATCATTTTTGCTTGCCAACTGCAGTATTTTATAACTCTTCTGCTTTCCGTTTATATTTACAGTTATATGTATGTATTGCACTTTTGTGGCGAATTTATTACTTTTGCTTTTTGCTGCAAGCGCTATTGAGATGTTTTCACGCATGCGATTTGAGGCTTGGCAGACAAAACAACTAGTTGTTTTTGCTTGTCGATATGCTATTTATAAATATGTAAATATATATGTGTATATGTTGATATGTGTACTGATTAGCGGTTGTTTCGTAGCTCTTCTGCTTCGTCTTATCTTCGTTTCCGTTCCAAATTGCTTTTTGCAGCAATTGTTGCTTCATTGGAAATATTTTCGACCCAAAACACATAAACAAATGAATAGTTAAACATATGCAGCAACAACAATAATAACATTATGCAATGCGCTGCCAATGAGCGACGTCATCGCTTTGGCTTATGCGTAGAGAATTAAAATAACTCCGCCTTTAGTCTGAATTTTAGCTCTATCTTAACTTTGTTGCTACTCGCTTTGTTCGAATTGTAGCTTTCGGCTTTTGGCTTTTGTCTGTGTACCGGGCGCGGTGCGGTGCGGCAGTTGGTGTAGAATGGTTACAGGGTCATTTGCGGCGAGTTTTGCTCTGTTAATGGAATTGTAAGAAGTGTTGTGATTATGTTGCTTTGTTTCTTTCTGTGCAGTGTTGATGTTTTTTTTATTCATGGAAGAATAAACGCTCAGTGCGCTTGAAAGTCAACTTTTGCATTCGTTTCAATATTGTTTTGTTTTTAAATTTTGTGGTCTGGGATATTATTATTTTTTTGTTGATGTTATTTTTTTTTGTTAGAGTTTCCGTTGCTATTTATGAATACGCAAAGGCAAACAGCTGTTAAAAGCTGCTGACTAACTTCAAAAAAAATATAGAAAAATAAATTAAATGTAAAATTATTATTAAAACTAATCATTTTAACCCAAAATAATCAATTTGAAAACAAAAATAAAATCTAATAAACGTAAAGGAAAAACTTATAAACTTGAAATAAAAATAAATAAACATAATAAAAATTTAATAATTTATATTTTTTCCTTTTAATTTAATTTTTAAATCAAAAAATTAATAAAAAGTATTTTTAATTTTATTTTTTTTTATAATTCAAAATTGAAATAAAAAATGTATAGCTTTATTAAATTTATTTTTTTATGATTTTTCAAAATTTTTTTTAGAATTTTTTAAAATTTTAACTACTCTAAAAAGTTTTAGCAGCTTATAAAGCCATAAATTTTTGATTACAATTTTGAATTGTAAACAAAACAGAGTATAACAGTTTTGTTCACCTAACGGTTGTTTGTATCACCTAAAACTAATCGAGATAGGGTTATTATAGATAAATGAGCAGAATGAAGAGACGAGTTCAAATCCGGGTGACTGTCTGTCCGTCCGTCCGTCCGTCTGTGCAAGCTGTAACTTGAATAAAAATTGAGATATCTTTATGAAACTTGGTACACATATTTCTTGGTACCGTAAGACGGTTGATATTGCAGATAGGCGTAATGGAATCTCTGCCAAGCCCACAAAACGCCATTAATCAAAAACAAATAAATTGCCATAACTAAGCTCCACAATAAAATACAAGACTATTATTTGGTACACAGGATCACATTAGGAAGAGGCATCTGCAGCTTAAAATCTTTTTTAAGTGGGCATGGTCCCGCCCCCTAATAGGTTTAATGTGCATATCTTCTAAACCGCTAAAGCTATAATAACAAAATTCACTGAAAACAAATGTTTTTAGCACCTCTATCGACAGCGTGAAAATGAGTGAAATCGGGTGACAACCCCGCCCACTCCCCATATAACTGTACTGTTAAAAGCTACTAAAAGCGCGATAAATCAAGCACTAAAGAAGACAGAGACATCAAATTTTATCTCTGGGATGGTATAAGATGATTTTATAGGAACCACGTTCAAAATTAGATAGTGGGCGTGGCACCGCCCACTTTTAGGTGAAACCCCATATCATGGGATCTGCTTAACCGATTTCAACCAAATTTGGTACATAATATTCTTCTATTTTAAATTCCATCTGATTTTTTCACTTTCCAGTATGCAAATCAAGCAACAATGATTATATCGGCGTAAAGTTTTGCGTGAATAACATGTTGAAAGTATGCCATCTTGTGACCAAAAATTATCTAAATTGAACCAAAACTGTTCAATCTCCTAGGTACTGAATATGTGGACCCCTATAGTTGACTTTTTACTGAAAATATCGGTCAATGTGTAAGATATATAATTTCAATTCAAATAATAAAATATATTAATCTTTAATATCTCGATAATAGTATGTCTTTGTGTCAAAAATGGGTTGAATCGGATCAATACTTCCTCTAATCTAAAATTTTGCCAACACCTGAAGTAATTTCCCGGGCTTTGATCCTTGCGAGAGTAAAAACTGTTCGGTTACACCTGAACTTAGAACTTCCATACTTGTTAATTTTAACTAGAATTTCAGAAAAAATATTTTGTGAATATAATGCAAAGGTATTGCAAAAAAACAAGGCTATCCTTTATATTACATCAAATTAAAAATAAAGCAAATTAATAGCAAATAGAAAGATTTAGGAATGAAGTTTTAATAAATAGCAAGAAATATGTTATAATAAGTAACTCGATTAATAATAAATAAATTTAGGTTGAAAATATATAAAAAAATTTTGAAAATAAATTTAGTTTATGTTGACACGGCATTATTCATAAAACATTTCTTAGTTTAATTTCTTTTAAAAAATAAATTAAATTTTCAAGCTTAAACTATTTTACAATAAATTTCTAAGGAGTAACATTGAAATATTAAAAAAAATTAATTTAACATTTAAAACAATTAAAAAAAGTATTATTTAGAGAATTGTTATTAAATTTTAGCATTTAAAATATGCAATTTTTTTTATTAATTATCGAAGTAGTTTTGAAGATTGTTTACCTTTAATTTAAAAAAAAACAATACTATTAATATTAATTTTTTGAAAAGAATTTCACAATCTCAGGTGTATAAAACAAAATAAATAAAGAAATAATATTAATTTACAAATTCCAATTATTGAACTCTTTTTAGTGAAATAAAAATAAATTAAAAACATAAATCTTTTATATATAAATCAATTAAATACATTTACGAATATTATTTCAGAGAGTCTGTTATTGAGATAATTATCAAATTGCAGCAATAATACATATAGAGCTGAACTGAAACTATATATACAATACATGCTTCAAATTAATGCTCAAATAAATAACCAATTATATACGAATGTATACACGAGTTACATATGTATGTACTTCTATTTAAAAATTATTATTGTTAGTTTTTTTGTTTATACATACATATATATTTTTCCAATAGCTATAAAAGTCATGTTAATATTTTCCACATCTCACGTCGACAAATGCAGCTCATAGTATTTTTTTTTTATTAAATCTGCTTGTATTCTGTGTGCGCATGCAATTTTCTGCACTTCAAACTGCTGAGTGGCGATAAAAATCAAAGACAAATTTTTCGAAATTATCAAAATTTACATAAATTTGCATGAACGAAGCGATTGACGGGCGCTGAGTGCTATTGGTCAACGTAATGTTAATGCAATGAGGCGTATAGAGATTTTGTAATACAAAAACAAAATTAATAGAAAATATTTAAAATTAAGTTAAAATTGGTTTTGGCTTCAATATTTTTGATTAATGTGCAGCTGTCAATGCGTGTGAAATTGAGCGTAAGATAAATGCGTTTATGTTAATCTGAGTTAACGCGGGAAATCAATAAATATGAACAAAAACTAACAGCAATAATAAAAAAATTTTAGTAAAATGTAAAAAAAAAAGTATATATATTTTAATTGCAAGTAAAGTGCATTTTGTGTTAACACAGCAGGTTTCCAAAAAGATAATGACTTAAATTTAAGTAAATTTTTTTCAAATCTGATGCAACGTCAATACTTGACACACATAAAACTTGAGCATTATGCAACTTTGTTTGCTCCTCGCGGACATTAATCTCAAAATTATGTAGCTGTTGGAATATTGACAATATGATTTTGCGGTTACAGATACTGGTATGCAGTAAATCATTAAGCAGGAAATGTCTGCTGCAAATGTGTAGAATATGCTTAACTTTTAATAGACGGTTCTTTTAATGAATTTGTAAGCAATATTTTCGATTTACCTTGATAAAAATTCTATTAGTTTACTAAGTTAAGGAGCTGTCTGAAAGCCTCGCTGTTTATTGAATAATTAAAGTAATTTAATTAGTCCTATAGAAAGTTACTAAACGAAGGAGAGCTTTTTTTTTCTACTAAATGAGAGATTATTTAGTATTGGGTATGCTTATTTAATAAAGTGTGTTTTTTAGATATGTGACTTTCAAAATGAAATAAAACGCATATAATGCAATGTTATGGCTAAGAATTTAGCTTGCTTATAAATATAAGGTTTGCCATTTTGTTTTAAAGTGCCCAACTTTCGAACACAGCATATATCATATTCCGCCATATACTCATCTGCATAGACAAGCGACTTAAAATAACTTCACAAAAAATAGTCCAGCGGTATTAAATAGCGCGATCTTTGAGACCACGCCACTGGCCCATATGCAAGATAATGCGCTTACCAAAAGTTTGCTTTTTATAAATTGATTATTTCGTTGGCTGTATGGCATGTAGCATCGTCTTGTTGGAAGCAAAGGTCGTCCACAACAGCACCGTCCAATTCAGATAGTAAAAATTCATTAATCATAGCTATATTGCGTTTCCTCTGCCTATAGAGCTCACCAAACAGTATCGTTTTGAAGGTGTAACGGCGTCTCAACAATGGCTTGTAACCCATGAAATTAAATGTGAGCTTATCGCTGAACAAAATTTTCTTGCCATGCGTCGTGCGAACCGAACCATTATTTTGGTAAGAAATTTTCACCTCATTTTCATTCATACAGCTTCTGTATCTGGCATCCGATAAGATTCTCAATCTTACAATATGGAGTCAATTATATTAATTCGTAACGAAATAATCTTTCTGTATCAACAAGGACTTGATATCAGACTGCAAGAATGCCTCTTGGTATAAAAAAATACACAAACGCTATATGTATTGACACATATTGCTTAAATTAAGTTACAATTAAGAAGAAGGCTATCAAATCAGTTGGTTTGCTACTATCAACAAAATTTTCGATAGAAAAAGTTGTCAATAAGTGTTTGGTATATGGAAACGGAAAAAATAATTACAGAAAGTGGAGATAAAATCACGGAGAGCAGAGCACTGGCGCAATGAGGTGGGTGATTGATTAAGTTGAGTATTTTATTCCGGATTTATGAGGAATAATCATCTGTTTTGAGAGTTTATATATAGTATATAAAACGAAATTATAACCGTTGAATTTCCCATACAAATAAAATAGTTACCAAACCGAGGTGTTAAACGTCGACTTTAGACAAGTGTTTAAACCACAATCTGAAAGAAAACGAAATAAAAAAAATACAAAAATTACAACAACAAACTGACATAAAAGATATGTAAGCAAACATATTAAAAACATACAAAAAATCAAAGTTAAGATAAGTTAACAATAATCAAACAAGCTGTTTTAAAGCTGATATTAGGCGGTCAGGCAACCAGTACAAGTAAAGCCAAAGCTTACAAAAACAGGGCAATTCTACACCACATGTAATGTACGAAAACATATTGCAAATACAACAAACAAATGTTGTATAGACATGGATACTTGAATTTACTTGCGAATTAAACACCTCGAATGAGTGATTTTGAAAAACTAAAGGCATAAATACCATTAAGTAGAGCAAAAATCAGTTAAAAATAGCAATAAACAACACACATACACAAAAAGTAAAAATAAATAAATTTCAAATTAATTGTAAATACTAAGCTTAGAATTTTTTTAAAAAGTAACATAGTAAATATACAGCTTAAAACAAAGCCGTGGACCCAGCCCGTTTTTGCGCTGAACCAAGTTGAGGCGAATAGTATTGCGCATGCGCAAACTAGTGCGCACGATTGACTTAAATGTAACAGCGCCAACGTGCACCGGCCAACGGCGGACAACAAAATAATATAAATAAAAATAATTTTAAAACAAATAAAAGATAAAACTAAAGCAAAGTAAATCGAAAACAATACGCTGCAATAACAACAACAGCAAGAAAAAGCAGTTGTATTATATAAATATATACATATGCTTGTAATGACTATGACGACAATAGCAACGCCGCCGACATGGGTATCGGCGACACAACGCAGTCCAAAAAACCCTGCAGCGACAAGGCAAACCACATTTTGTCAGACCAAGTCAAGCCAGCAACACCACAAGCTCAGCTCAGCTCAATCACAGCGCTACTAGTCGCATTTGCTTGGCTTTAGCGCTTACAACAAATGCAACAATAACTATATATACATACATGTCAATATATATATTTATGTATGGTATCATATGCGTTTAAGGCGCGTCTCCTGCTTTGCGCTTAGCCGACGTTGCTTATTTAAGGTATTGCGGCACATCTTACTGTTATATGCAAACGGTTCATTTACTGTTTTACATTTTATGATTTACTATGTTTTTTTTAGATTTTAAACCGTTGTCAAGCGTTTTTTGTATAATCTTCTGCTGTCGCAGCAGCTTCAGCGGTAACGCAGCAGAGCATCATCAACATCCAATTATTTTTGCTTGTATTTACTTATATATTCAAATGCAGTTGTTTAATTTATGGTATTTTCAATATTCGTGCGCATTTGCATGTTATTTTGCTGTAACGGGAAGTGGCTGTTGCGATTTACAAATATACAATGGCATAAATAATAAAATAGCATAAAGCATAGCATAAATAAGAAGCTAATTGTTTCTATGTGTATATGTATACATATATATATATATATATATATATATTGAATATACATACATTATGTGTATATCTATTGCACGTACATATATCGGTGTATAACTTAGTATACGTATATGCTATATAGAAATTGTTTGCTTTTCCCACGATGGTGTCTTTAATTGTTGTTCTAAAAAATAAAGAAATATTTCGCAATTAGCTTTGATTAATTTTGCTAAGGTGTCATTCCTACTTCAATTATAATTTCGAAACCACTCCTGCAATGTAAACCTACATAGCTATCTACCGCGAAACTGACATGTTAGTTTCTCATACGCCGTGGTGGCCCAACACTTTTTCGCCCTTTTTATACCCTGAATAGGGTATATTACGTTTGCCACGAAGTTTGTAACACCAAGGAGGAAACGTTGGAGACCCTATAAAATATATATGTACATAAATTATCAGCATGATGAGCTGAGTTGATTTAGCCATGTCCGTCTGTCTGTCTGTCCGATCTGTCTGTATATATACTAGTCACTCAGTTTTTAAGCTATCGATTAGAAATTTTGCACCTGTCCGTTTGTCCTTTTCTCACTAAGAAGCTGCTCATTTGTCGGAACGGCCGATATCGGATCACTATAGCATATAGCTGCCGTACAAAATGAACGATCGAAATCAAGTGCGTGTATGGAGAACTCTTTCATTTGACGAGATATCTACACGACATTTGGCATGGATTGTTATTTAAGGCAATATTGCAATCTTTGAAGAAATTGTATAGATTGGATGACTATAGCATATAGCTGCCATATTAACTGAACGATCGGTATAAAGTACATGCATGGAAAACTTTTTTATTTGACGAGATATCTTCACGAAATTAGATCGTAAGCAAGTTCTTGTGAGAAACCTTTGTATTTGTGAAGAGTATTATAGCTTCGGTGCAACCGAAGTTGACGCTTTTTCTTGTTTTTAACCTCATTTATATACCTACATATATTCCATATGAGATTTAATTTTCTTTACTTTGTGCATTTGATATTTTTAGAAATACTTTCTAAAGCTAAACAATTTATAATTTCTAAGAAAAGAAGCTAATGAAGGAGAACATTTTATATTATTTAAAAATAATAAAAAAATTTCAAAAAGCACTTTAGTGAAAACTAAAAAATAAGTTTTTCATATTTAAAAATGCTGAGAATTTCTAAGAAAAAGAGTGTATTAATTTAATATTATCAATATATTATCATTATAAAATATATTCCTTCACTAGCTAAGAGTTCTATGAGAAAGTGGTTAGTTTTAGTTTTTTTATTTTGTTTTATATATTAAAATTTCGTTAGGTTTTTCTATACACATTTGTTAATGATTTTTAAATATAGATTATGAATATATATTATATTAGAGGGGTTTGTTTATACAATTTGTTTAAATGTTAAAACCAAAATTTAATTACATATGTATAACAAAAAAATTTTAATTTTTTAGTTTATACCACTTTTTTCCAATTTATTTCTCTTGTTAATAATTTTTTCGGCAATTTTTGTTTAAAACTGTTTGCTTTTACCTGTGAACTATTTCATATAAGTTGTAAATTTGTTTTGGTTAATACAAAAAAATTCTTCAGCATTTGTCAAGTTTAAATAAATATATTTCAGTTATTTGATTAAATATAATATTTGTTTGTGAAAATGAACTTTTTACAATCAATACGTTTCGTACAATCACAATACAAGAACATTAGGCTCTAATCAACTTTACTGAAAGCAGTATATGAAAATTTAACATTTTTAAATTATTGAGCACAATTTGAAATACGTTTTTAGGGAATGCGGATACTCTTTTCATAACAACATGCATTGTATGCTTATTCAGCGGTCTTTTTAGCAATTCAGCTGCCTAGTTTAGGCTTTGAATTATAATTTCAATAATTTTCTTTGTTAATATAAAATATGGAGACAGTTCTCAAAAATTCTTTTAAGCAATTCAGCTCCACAAATTCAAGTGCAGTTCGTACTTCATCACTTTAATATTATATTACTAAATTCTTTTCTAACATAATTTTTATGTTTAAATTACTCTTTGCTTTCCGCATAATGTAATTCTCAGATAAACATATAAGATGTATTTTGTAAAGAAAAATGTTTAAGTATTTACAGCCAAGAAGGTCTAACAGAGACAACGATTAATTATTATTAACTATTTGTAGCAATTTAAATGCTAATTTACGTTTACTGCTGACTATCAAATGTCTGACAGACCGTGAGAGTTTGTCTGAATGTGTAGTGTTGCCAGCATCACCAAATATTATTACCTTAACCGCCCGCCTACCTTGATATTTCAAGTACCTTTAGCCATCATTCTACTCAGACTAATCGCTGCACAGTTTTGTTATCACTCCCACCACATTACTCACCTCTACCTCTCTAAGCATTTATCCAGTCGTGTCTATCGCTCTAACAGCTCACTTGCCCTGCCAACCTCTTGAAGTGTTTCGATAAAAATAAATTTTTTTTCATATACATTGACATTGTGTGAATTAGGTCAGGGTTAAGTGCTTAAATGGCGTCCTAATGGTGTAACCCCCACCGTCCGCCGCATCGATGTGCAGTCATTTGAACTTCTGTTTAATCGCTTTACATTTGTACGTGATTTGCCGTAAATTTAGGCTAATAGCTGCTTACAAGGCATAAGTCTATTAAATAAAGGCAAAAAATGCAAAGCAAAGCGATAACAAATGACTTCTTACTGCTTCAACAATGTGGCTTAGGCTTTAAAGTACTAAACTTGGCAGCAGATAGGATCATAACAATTTTTATTTGAATTTACACTGAAAAAAAACCAAATATATTCGAAAAATAATTAAAAAAAAAAAAAAATTACCTATATTTTCCACACAAAAATTTTGAGGAATTTCTTATGTATGTTTAGTTCACATAAAACCTTTGGTACGCGTACATTATTCTGTGAAAAATGGCAACTCTGACCTTAATTTCAATTAAATTTCGGTGTCAACAGCCGACAACTGGACAAATATACATATACATTAATGCAAGTAATTTTTTGTTTGTTTTAACTTACTAGATAAGTGGCAACTGTGTTCTAAAATATATTTTCAAATTCATAGTTTCCAAAAACAATCTGAAAAACTTATATCTTATACCATGTTATTAACTTTTTTTTATTTAAATATTTTTGAAGGGCGGCAACTCTATATATTTTTAAATTAATGGCTTTCAGAATACTTTTGGTTATATTTTAATACATAATAATATGTTATAGTACAGTGGTCTCAGATATCACATTTAGATCTAAGCCTCAAAAACCAATGGCGGCTCGAACATGGTGAATGTCAATATAAAATTATTTCTATATATTGTAGTACAGTCCCCAAAATCTATAACTAAATCATCCACCACTTCTTTCTTTACAGTATCACAAACAAATGTCACCCACACAACTGCAGTCGGTGTTCCATGTCGACGATGTGAATGCCGTGCCGCACTATGAAGTCGTGCAGCTCCTGCATAACAGTTTCGACGACGGCTTAGCGTCACTCCCCGAACATTATCGTCGTCGTCGGAGACGCAGCATCAATAGTGATGCATTCAATGCAGATGCTCGACTAACCATCAAGGAACCACATCATGTGAAGAAGGATTTGAGTAAAAATCCTTATTATAGTGAATTAAAAGCGGCCGCTAATACGCCAGGTGCTGGTGGAGTGAATAGTCTACAGCAAGCGACGAATGGCAAATTCGTTGGTGATTTACGCGAGTTAAAAGAGCACAAAGTTTCGTTTAATGCTTTTGGTGAGAATTTGAATTTAACCTTGAAGAGAACGGATAGTCTGTTTAAGGGCGGTTCCCCGCATACGCTACGTATGTGGACCGTGCGCGATGAGGCGAATGCGACGCATGGTTTGGATCTGCAGGAAGTTTTCGATGAGGTGAGTGAAAGCAATTATATTATTCTAATAGATATTAGTTTATGAAAAAGTTTAGTGACGTGTTGAATGATTATAATTTTGTTTCATTTTAGATATATGAAATAATATTTTTTTAACTCAGCACATTTTGGTATTAAAAATAATATCTATAAATTTAAATTTCATCAAAATTATGCAAGCAAAATATATGTGTGATTTTCTCTTAAATTAAATTCAACAATATGTAAAACTGTTTTATGTTCATGTCACATATTGAGCTCATGAAAAATTAATTCGTTAATTTCGAATTAATTTGTTTCCGAAAAGGAATTTTATATAATCAGTAAACTTTACTCTTTGAAATACAAGTAAATATAATACTTCTATCAACTTTATTATAGTAAAAGCAGCATATGAAAATTTATTCTTTTTAACTTATTCAGCGCACCTTTCAATACGTTTTTATGGAATATAGCTGCGTTAAAAAAGCTTGCATTGTGTGCTTATTCAGCGCTATGTTAAGGAATTCAGATCGCTAACTTTAAGCGTTGAATTTCACTAATAACTTTTGTCTTTCTAGAATATGAAAACATTTTCCAAAAACTGAATTTATTATATGTTTATTAAGCGCCATTTTCAGCAATTCGGTTCCCTTATTTCTAGCGCTGAGCTATAATTTAATTTATTTTCACTGCAAGCAACCGTAATTATATGATATTCAACGCTCTCTTAAGAAATTAAACTCATTAAATTCGAACGCTGAAATATAATTTCACCATTTAGTATCATTGTTTTCGATGACATTTTGTATTTTTTATTTGCGTTGATCGGGAATTTATATTCTATACTGCAGTGCAATTCGTGCTTCAGCACCTCAATTTTGTGCCGAAAGGCATTTCAGCTCGAATAAATTAATTTTCTATTATTACACAATTTTTATGTTTCGCCTTTGTTGGAGACTTAAGTGCCATAACGATTGGCGCGACTTTCAGATATTTATGTTTATGCACTGTTTGTATGTATTTATCTAACCCTTGTCGTTACATTCATTTTTATTAAGACTTGATTTTTTTAATTGCGTGTGGTCACCCTACTGCTTTCGCTTTTATGGCAAATTTTGCACGCGTAGTTGTACAAGTTTGTGCTGATTTTGGCTCGTTTAATCTATTCGCAAAAATTTTGATTCAATTTTTTGTTTTATGGTAGTCTCTTATCGACTTTTCCATTTCACTTTCAATTTTTTCATATTTTAGATAGCTTTGTACTTTCGTCTTCAATTTTTTATTGATCGCTCATGTTTGTAAACACAATTGTATTTACCTACCAATTTATTTTCGCAAGTAATCATGCATTCAATCGCGCCCTCAAGGTGTGAATTAATTAAACTATAAATGCCATGTATTATATTTGCTTCTGCTACGAATTTGAATGTACGTTTAACTGTGTGCGTGTGCTTTCTTTTTTATTTTGATAGTTGAAAATTTTAGTTTTGTAAAACAGATTATTATGTTTGAAATTAAGTATAAAAATTAGTCAAAATATGACTCCTCATTGAAAATAAATAAATTTAACTAACCTTTAATATTGAGCTGTTAATTCGAAAAAATCGAAATCGCTATTAATTTTTGGCTTATTCCTGCATTTTGGGGGCAACGCCAGCTCCAACAGTTGGAGTAGAGTCAAGTTGCAACCACAAGCTCGCTGGGGTCCTTAGTAAATTCGATGTTGGTAGTAGCCATAGCCAATAGATAGCAGATCATCACAAGTCTAAGCTTGTTTATTATAAAACAAGCATGGAAAATAAATGTATAAAATACATTCCCTGCTATTTTAACCTTTTGTTAACTTTTTCATAGATTGCGCTCATAAAAAGTCAAAGTTTAAGTTCTCTATTGCCTCTTTTGAAACATTTGACAGTCTTAAACTGGATTTATGAGCGGAATTGGAACGAACTATTGCACTAAGTTTTGAGAAGTTGGAGCCAGATTAAGTTTTGGAGCACGAAATCATAAAAAATGTGTTTTACAACTCAGCCACGAGTTTGAGAAAGTTCTTCTCTCATTTCTTTATTTTATTTTATAGAAAAGACTCCAACTAGTCTTAAAATTGTCTCCCATCTTGCATATATATTTTTAAGAAGCTCTTTCGGACAAGATATGCGTGACATAGTCTGTGCATGAGGACCTTAAGTCTAAATGTATTGTAATACCTTTTCTATAATATGCGATTACGGTTCAGTCAGACCCTATGAGTAATGATCTTAAATGGTTTAAGAATTATTTTAGAGTACTTTGAGTTCAGTTGCTTCACGTCTATCTTGGACTTTGAAACTCAGCTGTATCTTAAAATTGGTGGCAAAGAGAAGAAAAAGAGAGTATATTACGGACATTTGACAGTCTTAAACTGGATATATATATATATACCTTATCATAGAAGATCTTAAACAAGAAAAGTAAAAAAAACTATCTAAGCAAACAATTGCTGTTGTTTTTTGGTTATATTTTACATCTATATCCCTCTGAAAATCACTATACTCTTCTACCAATATATAATTTTGTATCCTCCACTTCGTGCTGTGTCTCCATCGGCAGCTTCATTTTCGCTTAATGGCTACGCTTTTTGTTATTGTTGTCTAATGCTTGTTTTTGTTAACTAACGCTTGCTGTTTTTACCCGCTTGCTACTTCTCTTGCTTTGGCTTGCTTTTTAATGCTTCATATACTTTTTATTTCGGGGAAATAAAATTTCTTCTCTTACTTCATATTTTATTTCGCTTTCGTTGCATAATTTCTAATCAGCAGAAGAAAAAAAAAAATATCAGCAAACCCACTTTGCATGTGGGGAGCCACCGCGGTGGCTATAACACATTTTTGCATTGCATCCCACTGTGAGCGCTCCCGCCGTTATTTGTTGGCCTCAATCCCCATTACCGGCCTATTCCTTGCGATTTCGCACAAGCCGCCGCACGACGGCAGAAAAACCACAAAATGCTACGGACTAAAACCGCTTTTTGCAACACTGTCTAACTGCCAGGTTCACTCACTCACTGACGCTCTTACCGCGCTGCCGCTCATTGCAATGCCCCTCTGTTGCAATACTACACCGTGCCTGCAAAATGAACATGTCTAACTGTTAGTAAAAGTGCTAGCTTGCTACAATTTTGTTTTTGCGCTCCATACTTTTTTATTTTTAATGTTAGTCTTTGTTATTGCTCTAATTATGTATGCGCATTCGCAATTGGCGTGCATAATGCAAATCGCTGGTGTTTGCGCTGTGCAAAATCAATCGTACTTCGAATTAAATCGAAAGCAAAACAAATATAAAACCGTTGGATACACAAATAGCCAGTCAAAGTACCCAAACACACATACATGCACACATACTCACACAAAAATCGTTTGTAATGAGTGTCCATTTGCGCTCAAGGGTCCATCTCGTGCGCTGCTTTAGTGCGACTTGTCTTTCCACACTTCTCCAGCGTTTTGTTTATTTACTGGCAATTCGTTACATTTAATTTTCGATTTTGCCTCATTACCGACTGGCAATCGCATTAACATTAAGCCAAATAATCATAATGAGTTGTGAGGGCAGAAAAGTTCGTTGCTTAAGTCTTTCGTTTGCGCCGTTACATTTTTATGTAATTGCCTGTTTTATACAACGAGTATCGTTAGGAAAACAGTAAATTGGAATTAATCGCCTAGAAACAGGAAAAATAATTGGCATACATACATATATAATGATATTTGAAATGTTTATATATATATATTATTTTTTTATTATTTATTTAAAAAAAAATTAATAAGTGTAACTGTTGCGCTCAACAACCACACCTAAATATTTTCGGAGCATTGTTTTGTATTTTCAACACATCAAATGCTACAATTGTAGCAGGTGTGGGTGCCGGCTGGCTCAACACTTCCTTGTGTGGATTGCTGGAAGCATTGGCAATTTATTTATGTTTATATACACTTTTAAGGTTATGTTTTGTTGTAGTTATGTAAATTATTTATATAATTATAATTAACGAAAATATTGCCTTACGAAGTTCATAGCAGTATTTATGGATTTCGTTTAAACAATAACTTAATACTTGTATAAGTCAAAAAATGAATATTTAAGACATATTTGTCCATGGCGCTGCGATTGCTTTATAAATTCTTTTAAGTCTTCGATTAAGTTTATTACCGTATTTACTACATATACAAAACGTATATTTAATTATTTTACCTGTATATAATATGAAATGTTTAAATTAGAGATTAGTAAGCAAAGTGCTTGTTATAAATATTAGTTTAAAAAATATTCTAATTGGAGCAGTCACAATAGTAATGAGGAGATAAATATTAATTTACCAAATAAAATCAAAAAAATTGTTTCTTCATTTATTATTTTACCAAATCTTAACTTTAATGTTTACTTGTGCACTTCATAAGAAGGCAAATAAATCTTACCTCGTTATTTTACTAAACAGCATGAGAAAATGAAAAATAAATTGTTTAAGTTGTTATCATTAACAAAAGACAAAATCTATTTAATACTGAAATTTAAGTTTTTACGTATAAAATGATAAAGTAATTTTGAGAGAAAAATTTAAGAAAAGAAACGCCAAAATTCTCCAAATTATGTTTTTTTACGACATAATGTTCTGTACACACTTAACGTTGTCCATATTAAAATTGTATTGTTATTTTAGAAATTCCAAACAAATATTGTTGAAAAATTTAAAACTTTTAAAAAATTAAAGAACTAAATGGATATAAACTAAATTAAGTTTTACCAAAAACGTATTTGAACAAAATTATTATACATGTTGCAAGAGTATAAAAATAATATTTTATTTATATGAAAAATCTTTTAATTTTTGAACTCCCTTAATTAAAAAATAAATTCTTTTACTAGAAACTACAATAACACTGAAAATATTTGTAGATTTAAAGTAGTTTAATAGAAGTAAAAAAAAAATTTAAATATAAAAATATAATATACAATTTTTAATAAAATATTTTAAATTCATAAAAATATTAATTTGCGTTGTATTTGATATTTACGCTTGTATTATAATTTATTATGTTTTTTTTTTGGAGTTAATACGGAATAGTAATCAATTCGTGCAATGAATTGAAACGTTCAGAAATAGTTTTTCAGAAGTTCAAAAGTAATTTTTTAAAGTAATTTTATTTTTCAAAATACTGATTTTTATTTTTTGTTGCCAAAATTTTTTCAAAACTTTTCAGCTACATTACTTAACGATAATATTTCTACAAGTTATACATATTTTCTATGTTCAGGCTTTATTTATATATTATTTCTCCCACTCTACTCGCTCCACTACTTTCATTGTCCAACTGCACGACTTTATACGATAATTTATCAAAATGTTGTCTTTTAATTGTTTACGTCCTAGCGGCAATTAAATGCTTAACGCTTTTACTCTCAAATTCACTTTCTGTTGTTATGATACCCTAAACAGGTTATTATATAAGTTTGCCACGACGTTTGTAACAGCCAAAAGCAAACGTCGAAACCCCTATTAAGTATATATATAAATAATCAGCGTGCCAAACTGAGTCGATATTTCCATGTCCGTCTGTCTGTCGAACTAGTCTCTCAGTTTTTGAGATATTGATCTGAAACTTTGCACACCTCCCTTTAGCAGCAAAAAGCTGCTCATTTGTCGGAAACGCCGATATCGGACCACTATAGCAGATAACTGCCATACAAACTGAACGAGCGGAATTAAGTGCTTGTATTAAAAACTTTTGACTTTAGATGAGGTATTTTCAAGAAATTCGGCAGAGATTATTAACTAAGGCATCGCTTTAATCTCCGAATAAGTTATTGAAATCGGAATATTATAGCATATATGTTAGCTGTCTTACAACCGACCGATCAAACTCAAGTATAAATACTCTTTCATTTGTCAAAATCTTCACGATATTTGGAGTTGATTATTATCCAAGGCATTGCTACAATTCCCAAATATAATGCTCAGATCGGATCACTTAAAGCTGCTATTCAAATTGACCGATCAAAAACAAAATGAGTATCTTTTTATACCCTTTGATTCTAACAATTCGCACTTGTGAAGGGTATTATAGCTTCGGTGAAGCCGAAGTTAACGTGTTTTTTTGATTCTCTTCAGTTTGATAAAAGTAAAATTTCAAAAGTGTGGCAGGTTACCAGCCCAACCGCCTGCTGTCTTGCCTCGAATGCGGAAAAGTTATTGCCCGCCAGCAAGAAAGTGGTAATAGTTGTTGTTTTTGTTGTTGTTACTTATAACCATTGTTGCCGGTTCGCAGTGTATGTGGTTGGCGTTGTAGAAAGGCGCGTCATGCGTGGGTAGTTTCGGCAACAAAACTATCATAAAAATAACGGAAAGTAAAAGCAATGCTTAAGGCAGGGCCAAAAATGAAGGTGAAAAAGAGGAAAAAGTTACGAAAAAGGGAAATATTAAATTGAAATAGAAAATATATGCGGTGACAGAAAAACCTGTTTATTGCCAACTTTGCGAAGCGTTTTTAAATATTTATTATAAATTTGCTTTGAAAGAAGACTATCTTTATGAGGATGTGTGTAGTAATATACAAGTACACTTGGGGGAATAATGGATAGAGATAACTTTTTATAAATTTTTTTCGTGCTCGTGAATACATAAATATTAATTTCTTCATAGAATTTATTTAAAGAACTTATCTATTATTAAAACTTTCTTTCTTTCACACAACTTGAATTAGTTGCTTTCTTAATTTTTTCTCAGATTAAATACCATTCTCTCGTATTTATAAAAAAATATTAAATTTCTAAGCAAAATAAAAAGGCTGTGTCAGATTTCTACCATTCAAAGTTTAAGTGAAATTTGGTATGAAAACTACGAAAATGGCTGTCGCTGCTTCATTTCCGCATTTTCACTGTAGACAATTGACAGGAAAGACTTAAAACACAAACTTGTTAAGCGGTTGAAGGCTAAAGTAGCAATCAGCCGATTGTGGTGATAAGCGATGCTGAGTGGGCAAGTGAAATTGCTATGATTTACATTTTCTGAACAACTTAAGACAATGATATTAAAAATCTTTCAGTTACAACTTTCTTCTTTGTAAATTTGTTATTTGTGGAATGTTAAGTTAAAAAAAAAAAATTTTAATTTAAATTTCCATCAGGCCGTCACTTTACGTGCAATCTATTTTTTGAAATTTATTTTTTAAGTTAATAAATTTTTGAATTAATTTATTAAAATAAAATTTTTCCATTAAAACACTTATAACATAAATATGATAATCACTATTACCAGAAATGCAAACACAGCTCACAGCATGAAAAAATGTTAACATTTTTTCTGATTTTTTTGCAATATTAATAACTTAAAATTTTTTAAAATTACATAATCAAAACAATAATTGCATACGCTTCAGTTTCATGCTTCAATGCAAAACTCGTAAAGATTATTATTTAGCATTAGTTTGCCTTTACTTACAACTTGTCGAATCGCCTTGCGAAATAAACTTATCGGGAGAATTGAAGGTTTCCCTACAAAATCGAAATAAGGGCGTGACCAACTATGAAATCGGTAATTTATATGTTGTAATTGATTGCAGCAAATTTGCATAATTTGGTTCGGCACGAGCCAGTGATTTTCAGATGCGATGAACCGTTGTAGTTGCCAATCAAAGACTTAAGCAACGAACTTCGGGCACATTGTTGTGGCAACGAAATAATTTGTAACAGTTGCTAATAGATAAAAGATACTTACAAATATACATATACATACAAAGCCAAGTAAACATATATTTTAAAAAAATATTTTGATTACTTTTTTTTGCAAGGCTGCAGTATTTTACCTGTCTGAGCAGCCTTAAGACAGTGCTATTACATTTTGGTATTTTAATAAAACGGTAATTTATTGTATGTAATAAAATTATCTAGAAAAAAAATTATCTTTAGAAAATAATCTAATCTTTCAAAATAAAGTTATGGCAAAATAATTATTTGTTAAATTATAATTGGTAATTTACTTAAGTAAAAAACTAATTTCTATTATACAAAATTATTGTACTCAATACTAATTAAAATAATAAAAAAATTTAATTAAGTTCGGTAATTTCAATTACATGACTTTCCCATAAAAATTGCATTAATTAAGAAGTAATTATTAATATTATAATTAAATATACAAATTGTAAGTGCTAACTTTTTTAAAAATTTTTGTTAAATAATTTTAAAAAAATTATAAATAAATAACTTAAGGTTTTGTAATATTTTTGTTAGTAAACTAAAATATTGATTTTATGATTTCACATTTTTAAATTTGATATGAAATTTTTTAATATTGTTTGTCTAAAACTTTCAAATTTTATATGGAAATTTTTTTTCTAAGCAATACTTAAAAATCGTTTATCTTGATATTTATATTATATAACAATTTAAATTAATTTAATTTAGATTTTGTGCCATTGAAACTTAAATTTTATTAGTTTTAATTAATTTAGTAAAATAATTAAATGATAAAATTAATTTTATTTAATTTAATTTGACTGTTTTATTATTGAAATATAGATTAAATTAATTTAAATAATTTTTATTTTATTATTGAAAGGGAAACTAATTTTTGTTATTTTTTAAAGCTTTTAATTTCCAGTTTCAGTATTATAGGAAGATAGGCAAATAGTTAAAACAATTTTGTTTATAATTACCACATATGCTTGCTTCATACAATATAATCTTCATATAATCCTAAATATTAATTAGTTTTAATTTTATTTTTAATTAAAAATAAACAAGTTTTCAAAAAAATATTATTTGCAATATACCCGCTATCTTCATATGCCATATATTAATTTTAAATTCTAGATAATTTTACATTTTTTCATTTGGGTTTATTTTACACTGAAGAATTTTTTTTTTAAATACTTCCAAAATGCTTATTTTTCGAAGTGTCGATATACGATATTCGATTTTTGAAAAATACTAATTTTTTTTAATTATTTTAGTAATATTTTTTAATGAAATTTATATATATATTTTTATACAATACTTATAAAAGGTTATTGACATTTGTTAAATAAATTAGTTTCAAAAGTTTGTGTTTGCCTTTTATAAGCCATTTGGTGTAATACAATTTTTTTTTTAATATTTCTGGCTTCCGTTTTTGTTGTTGTGCCCATTACTTAGCTGCCTCTCATTTGCTCCATGTAATTCCGCATTTCCGGTAAATAATTCTTACCATTTTATGAGAATTCGTTATTGCTTGCCGCTGTTATGCGCCGAAATGCGTTATAATTAGCGTAAAAATAAAGTAAACAACAACAAAAACTATAAAAAAATGAAAATGCGATTCAGTGCAATTCACTAAAAGCGATTATAATGACAGTTAGCGATTTCTGTGCCGGCTGGCAATTTCCGGCGTCATTTACGGCTGTTGCAATTTCGCGGCGGCACAGAACAGACCAACTACCACGCAGCAGACTGGCTGACTGCAAGCGCACAACTACACACAAACACACACGCGTGCATATGTAGTGGAAGATAAAGGTAAGCTTGCACGAAGGCGATAGCGGCCTGTGACGGAAATTAAAGCACGATTTCACTGCGCGTTCGCTGCTTAAGTCTTATGTTTGTCGCAGGCAGTCTTTAGCAGCCTTGAGTTTACCTAAAATTTTCCGTTATTTTGCAACTGAAGACTGTGTTTTCTTTCTGTTTGTGTGTTGCTTTTTGTATCTTGGTATCAACAGCACTTCTGGTCGTCCGCTGATAGTTACAATTCCTACGGCAATTGCCTTTTTATTAGCCCAAAAATTATTGCCGTTATTATTTTCGGTAATGCAGCATTATTTACGAATGACCCAGCTAAGTGTTCTAGCTCATTGTTTTTTGTTTATTTTTTTTTTTGTTGTTTTTGTGTGGTCTTTGTTTCTCAGTTTACCCTTGTAGCCCGTCAATTTGTTCTATTATTTGCTTTACAAATGTTTTTGTTGCATCTATTTTCGACTCCACATCGTTTGTCATGAAAATCTTGAACGGCAATGCATAATTCGTGAACTGGGCCAACTTTTATTGTTGCTTAATATTACAGCACATAAATAAGCGTATGCTAAAGAATATCGCTGCGCGGCATGTTCACGTTTGGCTGATAATCGCGGCCGCGAACACCGCAGGCCTTACCATTTGCGACAGTTCTTTCGTGAAATTTGTTTCTAAAAATATTTTTTGTTGTTTTTGGCAATTAAGTTTGAAAAAATATGAAGTCACTGTTGTCAGTTTTGAGAAAATTTGAGGTTCATAGCTAATGTTGTTCTAAAAGTGACCTATTTTATTTAGGAACGGTACGAAAATGTTTTATTTAATAGTTTTTTGATAAATTGTTAACATATGAAATAATTTATTTTTAAATAAAGTCACTATACGGAAACTATTATATTCTATTTTTTTAAATTTTTCTTCTGATATAATATAATACAAACTGGTGTTAACAATTTGTAAATTGTCTGAATTTACGATTAATTATTAAGGTTTGCACTTCAACCGGAGTTAAAGGAAATAATATATACAATATATGTTCAGGTTTAAGGATAACATTTTCTAATTGGTCACTGTTGCACCACTAAATACTTTAAAAAGTCTTTCAGATAGCCACTTGACTGAGTCAATTAACACTTTTTGCGAATTCTCTACTCTCTATATATTTGTTTAAACAATTTACTAATTGTCTCAATTTAATGTGCTGTCTATTTAGGTTTCATGAAACCTTTTTTAATGATTTTATATAATTTCTCAGTGCTGTTTTGAATACATTATTGAGTTTATAGCCACTTTCGTGGGGTTTTTTTAAACTTTTAGCGTTTACTTGAAAAATGAACACATACAATAGTATTATTTAGATTATGGTAGGTTATAAAATTTTCCCATCTTTCGGGAATTTTGAGGATTCCAACCTCAAAGAACTGCGCCAGCTTAGTGGCCCAGAATGAATTAAGCCAGTCTTTGATTTCTTGTTCAGTTGTCAATCGTATTCCAGTGAGGGCGTGCTGTATCGTCCAGAACAAATGGTAGTCAGAAGAGACAAAATCTGGGTTATAAAATAGTTAAGGCAAAACTTCCCGCCCGCTGTTTTTCAAATAATTTTCAACCGGGCTTGCAACATGATGCCAGCGTTGTCATAAAGGAAAATTACTACCTCATGTCTAGTCGCAAAATCCGGGAGTTTTTCCGCAATCGCACCCTTCAATTTGAAGCGTTGTTGTAGGAGGCGTTCCCCATTAACGATTTCACCCAGTTTTAGAAGCTCATAATACGGCACGCCCTTCTGTTTCCACCAAAAACAAAGGATTATCTTGCATCATGGTTATTCGGCCTTGCCGTTGATTTGGCTGATTGGAAAAGTTTCACAGATGAGTGTTTGCATTTAGAGATGTCGCAATAGATCCACTTTTCATCAAAACTCATTATACGATGCAAAAACGGATTTCTGGCATGCAATACCGTGCTTCAAAGTCTTTTGGATTCAATTCATATGATTCCCTATTTCCTTGCTTTTGAATCTACTCGGCTGTTTTTAAACATTTTGAACTGGCGACTGGAATGTCTTCCAAAGATTTTGTGAGCTCTTCTTGTGTTTGGCAACAATCTACATTGAATAATGCTTTCAGTTTCGCATCGTCAAACCTTTTGGCCACCCAGGACGTTCTTCGTCTTCCAGCGCTTCAACTTTTTTCTAAATTCCTCACGGCAAGAGCCTTTCAGAATAAATTATCGCTCTACTTTTTAGGGCTTTAATAAGGTATTATTTACTTCGGGAACAAAGCTAAAAATTTTTAAAACTTTTCACATGCCACATATTTATATAAATATTATATATATAAATATTTCTTATTTAAATCCTTTAACTCACCCTGTCAAGCACTCACACGATAAACAGCAATTCTCCTAAAATATTTCAAGTTAAACAATTTAATAGTAATTAGCGTGAACCAAAAAATTCCCCACCTTATCTATTATTTGCACTCACATACTTGTATGTGACTTATTTAGATAATTTTTCGCATTTGCCTCACCAATATTTACTCGGAGTTAAGTCACTTTGCGGCGGCGTTGCTTTCGGTGAGTTCAAGTTGCTAATAAGCGACATGCGAACAAATAGTGCATTGTTGTATAAACTTTTTTTAACCAAAAAGTTAAAATAAAAAACAAAACAAAAATACAAACAATAGCTGCCGTTTGTGCGCCAGTTCATCGCCTTTTGGGCGCATTTTTCGCCGTAATTTGCGCGCTGCAATTCGAGTCTCGAAATTTTTTTTTTTGCTGTTGCTATTGTTGTATACTCAATTTTTTATTGTTTTTAGTTGGTAGTAGGGGTTACAATAAAGCTTGGTTGGTGAGTAAATGCATTGAAAGGCGTTTGTGAGTAGACGTTTGGCACATAAGTATGCATATATTTACATATAAATCGCGTGAGTCATCGTCCAAAAATTAGAATGGTCGCATTTTGATGATTTTTTGGCATTTTATTGGTGAAAGGTTTAATGCTGGCTTGCGTTTAGAAGTTATGAAATAATGTTTTGACGGTATAAGCGTAAATATTTTATATTTTTCGATAAATATTGAATAACTTTTTTTGAAGTTCTCCGGAGTGAGCCGAATCTAGCAGAAAATATGTGCAATTCGAAAATTAATCATTTAAGAGATTAAATATAAGAAGAGAAGCTTAAACTGCAAAACTAATAAATTTAAAGCAAAATTAGTTTCGATAAATTATAAACTATTTAAAGCAAGCTAGTTTTTCTTATTAAGACGTGAAGTGTTAAATAAAGCTGAATTAAGTTCTGACGATATTGGAAAAAATATGTATACTATGATCTGGTCAATATTTAACTCATGAAATTCGGCCACATTTTTGAAATCTTAAAAAAAAAATCAGAAGCTTACGTAAACTAGTATTTTATGCAATTCTCAAATATTATTAATGAATAATATTATTAATGAATTTAAAATAATTTCATATATAAAAACTGCAGGAACCTAACTTGTCCAGCTTTCAAAGTTTCTTAGTTAAAAAATCACTCAAAAGAGCCTTCTAACATTACCACCGCGAGAAATTAAATTAAAGAAAATATCAATTTTTTTTGAAAAAAAATGTAAACTTAATGCACATATTGTATTTTCACTTTCCACTGCCTATGTATACCCCTTTGTCATTAAGCATTTACATTTTCCATTAGGATGGTCCTTAATTGTACATAGCTGTGACTAAAGTTATTACATTAAATAATGTATATATGTATTTACAATTTTTTTTCACTGTAAAATGTATTTTTTCAATATATTGGGACGACCCTTGAATGCAAGTTTGGAAAATTATAAATTTACTACACTCACACAAACATGTTTAATCTATAATAGGGTATATGTATGTGTAATTACCTTTTACTTGACTCAAATATAAAGCTTTGATATATATTAGGGTGATTCTTAAAATTATATTCTTAAATATGGAACGCAATTTATTACATCGAAATTCTTTCTGCACACAAAAAAAATTTAGTTATGACTATATTAGGGTCAGTTCTTTAAAATTTCAACTCCTCCTTCGATAAAAATATACAAAAGTTGATCCCAATTCGAGTTGGTTACATTATGCCAATCAGATCCGATCAGAAACAAATTTCTCTTCAAAAGTAGTTAATTCGTATTAAAGAAATGAAATTTGAAGATTTGAAAGAAAATAAAGTAATCTATTTTATCGATTTTGGGTATTAGACGAAGAAAATAATTTATTTTCAATGCACTTTGAACTCTGATTTATTTATGTGTTATTTAATTTAATTTTTTTATTTTTTATATGTTGATTTTATTTATTTATTTAAAAGAAATATTAGTCAATTAAATTTTTAAGAACCACCCTATTTTATACCTATAAGGGTTTCTGACTCTCATGCATTTAAATAGAAAAAAATTATGTGACCATGCATAAACTTCCAAGCACTCAATTTCACACACTAAAAACACCAGTAAATTATTAAAAATTATGAATGTCACGCGTCAGAGCACACACATTTACTCCCGCATACATTGATGCTAGTTTTATAAAAATTCCCAAACCGCAAAATAATATATTGTAATTTATGAAAATTACTGACACGTAGCCGCAGCCACACACATATACATATATCTATATATATAATATATATGTGGATATATAAATGAATAGGAGTAAATATATGTGTGCATACATAATTATTGGAACGCTGCATGAATATCAATAATACGCTTAAAACAGAAGCGAAAATGACATTTAGTAGATCCGTCTTTTAGACAAGATTCGACACACCGTTGCCTGCAAGGTTAGACCAAGCCACCGAGTCACCATAAACCTTGGCATTGGTGCGGTGTGCGCGAGCGCACGCTGAGGGCACACGAATCACTCACTCAATTGTTCGCACTTTCTGACACTCACGCGTGTATTGCGCTGCTAATATGTCTGTATGTACATAAATATATATTTATATCCACACATACATATTGTGGGTATGTATACAAATGGCTATTATTTCTATCAATTTGGCAAATTTTTTTGTTTGCATTCGCATGCAAATTGCTTTTGCCTTAACAACAACAACAAAGCGTGACACATTGAGTTTATGTAAAAGCGTCATGAGTGCGAAGTGCGACAATTATGCACGCGTGGTAATTTTTTACCAAAATAGCACTTCAAACGTCAGTGTAGACAGTAAATTTTGTTTATTTATAGATTAATAATTTTTGTAACAACTTTCAGTGGCAAATTCAAATTTTAATAAATAATTTTTGATCATTTGATGAATATTTAGTTTTGGTTTAAATACGAGTGAGAAAATTTCAAAATACAGAAATTAAGAAAAATAAATATTTTTTAAAATAATAATAATAAAAACTTAATTTACAATATTTTTATGATATAATAATACCAACAATAAATTTGAATATTAATAACTATGTATTAGTAAACTAAAGTTTTCTATTAAAAAATGTAAAAATAACTATTACAGAACTATAAAAATAAAATTCAAATTAAACACAAATTTCTTTTTGCTCGTGCAAGAATATTGTATACATATATAATATTGTATTAAAATTTTAAAATGAATAATGGTCACCTCCTTTGACTTCTTTAATTTGAAAATAAGAAGAGAATAAAATTGTGTAATAAAATGTTATATTGTGTGCTCAAAAAAGGCGGAGTGCCAGCATTAAACCTTTCACCAATATTTAAATAATTTTTTAACATGTTCGAAAAAATATTTCAAAATAAAGTAATAAAATAAAAAATATGGAATAAAGTTCTGTAGATAAAAAATAAAATAAAGTAAATAAAACCCAAAAATTTTAATAAAACTAAACAAAATTTGAACACCTACAAAAATAAAAACACAAAGTTAATGAATATACAAAGACAGAAACAAAATAGTTTAAAAAACAATTAGGTCACATAAAAATTAAGGTAACGTATTTTAGTATTACAGTAAAAAATCTCACTAATTTTAAAAAACTTAAAACTCAATCAAAAATAATTGAAAAATGTTTAACCCAAAGTCATAAAAACTTTTTATATGTATATATTTTTTTAAGTTTATAAAAAATTTTTTTTTCATCATTACTAGGAGACTATTATATTATTATTTTATTTTTGCAAGTCACCGCCCCACCGGCGTGCTTTTTGACCATTCGTATCAAAGAACAGCAGCAAGATAAATTAATAGATACAAAGGCAAAATAATGCCTTTTTTATTTACCATTTCAAACATTAACCGCCGATGACCTTCAATTGCTGGCATTTTATAGCTAGCAAAGCGCTTAAATGTTTAATGGAAAATATTCTTAATATGGCAGTCATAAGCTTGCGGGATACTTAGATTTTAACACCACTACATTTAAGGTGTGACTAAATTAATCAATAAATGTTTTTGTTCTGAACTTTTGTACCGCTCCACTTTATCGTGATTTCACTTTTTAATAGTCGCTTTTATTGTCTGACAAAGTGATACGGTGGCAAATGACTTGAAATAATTGCTGACTTCCATATTTAGAGAGCAGGCAATTAATGCTGTAGCGGATGATGGGCGAAAAGGTGAATTTGAGAGAATATTAAAAACAAAAACACAACGCAAAAATGTGTTTTACACACAAAAATTTCAAAAAAAAATTGGTGATGAGATTTGAAGTTATATAATATGTAGTTAACTTAATAAAAATAAGACGTATATTTTTAAAATTTTTTAATAGATTGATATAAAAAGTTTTTTATTTTTTAATTTCGAACTTAAACTTTACAAATTGTGTAGATAAAAAATAAAAATTAGTGTAGATAAAAAATATATTTTTTATAAATAATACATTTTGTATAATTTTGTTTATTTTCTTAATTTTTTATTTTTAATATTTTTTATTTTTTAAATATTATATAATAGAAGAATTTTTAATTGAAAATATATTAAAATTAAAAAAAAACTTTTTAATTGTTTTAAAATTAATTTAAAGTTATTTTTTTACTATTTCACCTTTATCTAAATATATAATTATTTTTTTATTTTTTTTTAATTTTTTTGCCCTAAGTTTCGAGGTATGAACATATCATGTTTAGAATTTTAAATTTAGTTGAAACCTTTCTTTATACCAGCATTTCATTTCATTTATATCATAAGATATTAAAACTTTTTTTAAAGTTTCTAGGTATAAAAGTGTTTTTACTCATTTAAGTATAAAAAATATTTTTTATACAAATTTTTGTAGAAAATTTTTGAAATTGTGTAGATATGTTTTTGAATTATAAAATTTAAAAAAAAAATATAAAACAATTAAACTTTCTTTAACTTTTGAATAATAATATTTAATTTTAAGGTATTTTTTATAAAAAAGCTTTGTTGTACTATTGTGTTAAATTATGGGTTTTAAAATAACAAAGGAATTTTTTTAATATTTCACAATTTTTTACGAATGTAACTTTCATATAATTTTTTAATTCAATATTAAATTAAATTCGATAATTTACTTTTTTATTTAGTTCAATAGTTTGATTGTTTGTTAAATTTCGATTCCAAATTATATATAAGCGCATAAATAGATCCACATATAATTCATTCAAAATCAACAACAACAAAAACTCCAAAACAGCTTATTAATGCTCAATCAGCGTTGCACTTGGACGTTGATACTTCAAACAAGTGAAAACCAGCAGTCAACCGCGGCCACATTGCAAGTGTCACATCAATAACCTCCAAAAACAACACCAAACACCGAACAAAAGCGCTTATAAAGCAAGTTCTTGAGTATATTCGTATAGTTGTTGTTATTGTTTTATTTCAATTTTGCTTAACCATGGCTAAGCGCTGCTGACCAGTTGACCGCTAGCATTAGAATAAAAAAAACTGCAGCGACAGCAGCGCTCTGCTTTGACATGCTATGCTGTGCTATGTATGCTTAGGTGAAACTGTATGCTTTAACATGTGTATGATTGTGTGTGTGTTTGTGCCTTCAGTGGCGCTCTGCACTTGTTGCATTGGTTGCGACAGTTTTGTTTTTTACATTTAACTGTTGTTGTTGCTGACTTCTTACAAATTCTTTTCAAGATTAGGTTATGTGTGCTTTGGCTTAAATGCACAAGATTTCTACCATTATCTCGGCATTGTGCTATTATACTTGTCAATGGTTTTTCATTATTTTTTAATTTTTTTGGTTATTGCTAGCGGCCAACGATCAAGGTTGCCACCGTCAGCAATTTGAGGGTGCAATGAAACAAGAAAATAACAATAGTGCGACCACAGCAAGAATGTGCCGTTAAATGCTGTTATGTTTTTTTGATTTTTTATTTTATTATTTGTGTTTTTGCTTTGGTTTTTAAGAAATTTAATTTATTGTTTACGTGTTTTCTAGAGCTGTTGTTGTTTCGGCATGTTATCGTGCCAATTTAACACGTTTCGCGGTCAGCCCGTACAGCGTCGACAGCTTCCAAAACAAACACAATTAATTTTGCGCTTGAAATACTGCAAGAAAAACAAGCGCATTGGTAGGCAACATGCTGACATGATCTTAAGCGTTTGATAAGCGCACTGATCTCCTTAGCCGCGGGCTAATCATTGCTTGGCCGAAGAACGTTAGCGCGATATGCATAACCGGGGCTATTAATTATCTGTTGAGTTGTTGTGTGTTTAATTAAAGAATTGAAACACTTGTTTTTTTATAAAATACTGAGATAATGTTGGTTTGCTGGTAAAATAAATTAAAAATTTTATGTCTCTAAATAAAAGTATATTTCTTACACAATCAATTTGATAAACATTTTCAAATGAAGCCAATTAAAAAAAATTAAAAAACGTTAACTTCGGTAGCACCGAAACTATAATACCCTTCACAAATACAAAATGTTCCTTACAAGAACTTGATTCCGATCCGTCTGAACAATTTCTTCGGAGATTTCATCATTGCCTTATTGTGTAGTCGTAGCTAACTACCCTGTCCAGGGTATACAATTTTTTTTAATATATATCTAAAACAAAGTAAAATATTTTTCTGTTTTTATTTATTAAAACTAAGTTTTCATTTCTTAACTTCGTTTAAGTTCCATTTCTTCAATTAAAATCCAAAATTTATTACAAAAAAAAACTAAAACTTTGTTCTTACTTTTTTACAAATGATTTTTCTTTAGTTTAGTCCATTAAAAACGAATATTACTTTTAGAATAGCTTTTAAAACTTTTCAATTCCAAAAACAATTTTTTTTTTAAATTTCGCAACTTTATTAGTGTTAAAAAAAATTATAAACGTACATTTTATTTTTTAAGCAAAAAATTTTTAAATGCTTTTTTTTGTATCTAAAAAAATTTTTTAATTTAGCGTTATTGATCATTTATTTGATATTATTAATGCTACTACTTTGCTTACCGCTTCTACATACCTACATACTATAATATATATTATAATTTTTTTCTTAGAATGTTATTATTGATTTATGCTCCTCGAATTGGCATTGAAATGTAGAATAAGACATAGCATAGCAGAACACTTGTTGGGCGGGTATTTTCAGCACTTTGATTCTTAAAAGCAGCAATTTGTAGTAACTTGAATATGCATGACGATAAGGGGTGTGTACTACAAATTGTATTAGTTTTAATTCAGTGCACATAATTTTATTAGTGTGATTATTTATGCTGTGATACAGCACTTTTTATCAATGTTTTACAAAAGTCTTGTACCAAGCTGATTTATCTGTGCAGATATTTTTTGATTTATGCCAGAAATTTGATTTGTGACAAATTATTTTTCAGCAATTTTGAAATATTACTGCAATAAAGATTTGTAATTTGGATTGGTTTGAGCAGTATAAATATAATTATAAGTATATTATAAAAAAAATAATTTTAACAGAAAATATATAAAATATTTCTATATAAAGAAAAGGTTTTTAATAGAACGCTACCATAAACAAAAAAAGGAGGGCTAATGTCGGGTGTAACCGAACATTTTATACTTTTGCAACTTGCAAGGATAAAAAATCTTGCTATCAGGTATATGGGGGCTAAGAGAAGTATTGAACTGATTGAATAATAAGGAGACGTTTCTCTCCGAATTCTAATTATATATTTCATACATTATACGATAATTTCGGTAAAAAGTCAACCATGCACACCGCGGTCCACATTTGCTTGAACCGTTATGGCCCGATTTTGTCAATTTTTATACTTGAGATGGCATATCTTAAAGGCACTCTTTTGGCAAAGTTTTATTACAATATATTCATTATGTATACTGGAAAGTCAAAAAATCAGATGGAATTTAAATTTTTGTTATAAGGGAAGTAGGCGTGGTTGTAATCCAATTTCGCCCATTTTTGCACTGAACATACAAATGTCAGGATCGGTCAAGTAGATCCCGCGATATGGGTTTCACCCAAATGTGGGCGATGCCACGCCCATCACCAATTTTTGTATTGGCTCCTATAAAGCTTGATTGTATCATCCTATGTGTAAAATTAAATGCCTCTGACTTGTTCATTTAATGAGTTATCGCACTTTTAGTAGTTTCTAGCAAAACCCTTATATGGGCAGTGGGCCGGTTTATCATCCAATTACACCTATTTTCCCCCTATCGGTAGGGGTGCTAAAAGGATTTGGCCTGAGTGAATTTGGATGTTATAGCTTAAGCGGTTGAGGAGATATGCACGTTAAACCTGTTAAAAAGAGTGGCTACGCCCATTTTTTAAAAAAATTGCAGATATTTTTACTTACGCTACAGCTTGCACGAACAGGCGGACAGACGGACGGACAGACAGTCACTCGAAATTCAACTCGCGTTGTCATCCTGATCATTTAAATATAAATAACTCCATATATATCTCGCTTAGTTTCAGGTGATCAAACAACCGTAATTTGAACAAAACTATTATACTCTGTAGCAACATGTTGCAAGAGTATACAAATTGTTTTTTTATAATAAAAAATTATGAAAAATTAAAATTAACACAAATCAGAGATAGAAAATAAAACTAAAAACATGTATCCTAATTCCGAATAAATTAAAATTAACGACATTATGTTCCGGATATTTAAAAAATTATATATAAATATACATACATCAAAAACGAAAAAAAAATATATATATATATATATATATTTTAATATATATTATGCATATGTATATATAAAAATAAAGATACATTACATTTTTATTATTTTTGTTTTTCGTTACGCTTTTGCTTTTTGTGAATTATCAATCAAATAGTTTTGCAGTTAATATTAATTTACACAAAATAATAAAATTAATTTTAAAAAAATATTTAATTTGCGATAAATTTAAAATATATGTTTATATTTTAAGTATTAAGTAATAACTTCAAACTAATTGATACACTATAATTAAAATTAAAATTTAATTTTATGAATTTCTTTATATTACAGAATGCTGAATCCAGCGAACAAATTGGTGAAGTCTTTCAAGACGAAGCCAATATGGCAGCCATATTAATGCGGCGCCATTTGGAAACTGGTGATTTAGTAATGGTAAGTTAAGAAAACTATTTTATTATATTTATTAAATATGGATAATTCAAAAATAGTTCAAAATATTTATAAAAAACATTTTCACTGTCACAAAGTTATAAATTTTTAATTTTGATATTCGAAAGAGAAAAAAAAAATAATTAATATTTACAATGTACAAAAACCCATTTTGAGTTTATATAATCGAAATTGAAAAATTAAAATAAAAATGTATATTTAGAGAGTACAAAAAAATTAGAAAATGAAAACAAATTTTAAAACAGGCTTAAAAATTACTCTTTTTTTATAACTGATATATATGTATATCAAATTTCAGAAGAATGCAAATAATACAATTTTTTTTTATAAATATCTTTTTTATACATAAGGTAAGGAATGAGAGCCTTCTACATCAAGTAAATATTCTCAAAAACATAATTCACAACTTCTGCTTAATAAATAAAATAAATAATTTTTTTTAGAATATACTATATAAAAAAACATATAATTACAAATTTTAATTTATTTTTTTATGTAAAAAACTTTCGTAAACGTAAACGTAAAGAGTTTAATTACTTGAATTGAAAAATATGCATTTTAACAAAAATTAAAAGAGTAAAATAATTTGACTGAAATGTTAACAAATTAAATGAAAATATACGTTAGGAATTTGCAAACTGTTGAAAAAAGTTGTGTTCAATAAAAATGAGAACATCGCACAAAATTGTTCCAACTGCAACCTTTGGCAAAAGCATAGCAAAGATTAAGCAATCAGTTTAAAGCTTTTAAACACCTATTAAAACAAATTATTTTAAACAAAGTACACAAGCACACGCTTGCATGTGTATGCCACTTAAGTAGTTGCTGAAAGTCAAACAATAGACTTAAGCAACGAACCTGTGCTAATTTCAGCAATGTATTTCTGCATGGTAAATTCATTTGTTTACCCTACCAATTCAGCTGCAAACTAATTTGGCACGAAAAATAAAAAACAATATATACTTAAATACATTTGTATATAGTATATATACTTACATATAAACGTGCATTGTTCTGTATTATATAACATTTTTGGAGTTTGACTTTAGTTTACTCGTAGGTAGCGAATACTTTGTACATTTGTCGTTGCAATCGGCTGTTTTGTTTGCGATTGCTATTTGCTCGAGCTAATAAGCTGTTAATTGTTTATGCATACATTTAGGTTGTGTGTATATTTAATATACAATGGAGGCGTTTGAAGATGTTAAGGCAAAAGAAAATTAAAAACCAAAAATGAAAAATTAAATATTTTCATATTTTTTCAGAAAAAAATTTAAAGAAAATTATTTTAAAAAACTTTTAATATTTTAAATTTTTATAAAATATTTTAATACATTACAATTTTTGAAAATGTTCAAGAACAATTTATATTTAGTTATATTTTCTGGTAATATTTTAAATTAATTTCATAAGTATCATTTTTCAACATTTGTTGTTACTCCTTTTAAAACAATGCATTTTAACCCTGAGAAGTTAAAAAAATTATTTTAAAAAAATATATAAAGTAGCTAAAAATTATTCAAAAATTATATAGAATTAAAAATTTATAGAAACTGTCTTCACAATTGTTAACAATTCGGCATTAATATTTCTAAATTTAATGAACTACCTTACAAAAACATATTTGTATAATTTTTATTCTTTATTTATATCTTTAATGTCAATATAATGAGGACTACCATACTAAATAACAGAAATAAAAAATTTAATTAACCATATGGTTTTTATAAATTTTTGACAACTTAACTTCAAAAATTATTTTAAAAAAATTAATGTAATGAATATTTTGAAAAATAAAAAAAAAATTATTTTTTTTTGGCAAATTACCAAATTTTTTTTATATGTTCCTATATTAAATATATCTAAAACTCATAAATTTTTTTTTATTTAATGAAATTATTTCCATATATTTTCAACTCAAATTTCTCATTCTTCAATAATTAAAACTATAAGCCAAACACCCACCTTTAAGTCACAAATATTTCTGTTTTAGCTAGACGTACATATATATGGATATGTATATATTTAAGTGTGTATATATATAGTATATGTGGCTGAGTACACAACTCATTCATGTCGAATGTGTCCGGCAGCTGTTGTTTGCTTTTGACTCGGCAGCTTAATCGCTTTTAATGACGCCGATGCCGGTCGCACAGCAGCCATAGTTATCTAGCAACTTGCGGTTGTGGTATTACAACAAAAAGATTGGTCATAGAAATTTGTAAAAATTAAAAAATTTTTGTGCACATAATTATTTTAGTTATACATTGGCATTTGAAGTATTTGTCTACTTGTCGCTCTAATTATTTAGACGATTTGTACGAATTTGTCGAAAAGGTCATTGCTACAATTAGGTCAAATGAATTAGACGATTGGAAATTTTAAGTTTAAATTTAAACTGTTCAAAAATTTTTAGTAATGAATTAAAATTTAATTTTGTTGGAATAATTTTCTATTTTAAAAATAATATTCATCAAATTCAAAATAAAAAATATTAAATTTCTTGCATTAATCTTATAATTATTATCGGTCAGTTTTATTGAGTTACTTGTAGCTGTAGTAGTTTAAAAAATGCTTACGTTAAACTTTCTTTTTCTATGGAATGATTTACATTTTATTATTTTGAGAAACAAATCTAAGAACACAGAAAAAAAAAATTTATTGGATCAAAAAATTTTCCAATCCAAAAAATTTTAATTTTTTCAGTAACCCCTTAAAATCAAGTAAAATATTTGATATTTAAAACTAAAAAATGTATGTAGTTATTATACTCGGAGCAGGGTATATTAAGTTTGCCACGTCGTTTGTAACACCCAAGAACAAACGTCGGTAGCCCTATCAAGTATACTATATACAAGTATAAATGAGCTGAGACGATTTAGCGATGTCTGTCCGTATGTCAGTATATATACGCACTAGTCCTTCAGTTTTTGAGTTATCGATCTAACATCTTATACTCGTCTTTTACTTAAGCCAAAGAAGCTGCTCATTTGTCGGAACGGCCGATATCGGATCACTATAGCATATAACTGCAATACAAACTGAACGATCGAAATAAAATGCGTGTATGGATATCCCTTTCATTTGAGGAGATATTTTCATGAAATTTTCATTGGTTATTGTTTAAGGCAAAGGTGCATTCTCCTAAGAAATGGTTTTGATAGCATAGCTATGGTATATAATTGCTATAAAACTGAACCATCGGAATCAAGTGCTTACATGAAAATCTATTTCATTTGACGAGATATCTTTACCAAATTTGGCATCTATTATTGTTCAAAGCAACTATGCAATCTCCGAAGAAATTGTTCAGATCGAGTCGTGGTAGCATATAGCTATCACAAAAACTGACCGATCAAAGTTATTGTAAGGAATCTTTTGTATTTGTGTTTCATCAGAAACTATTAAAAGCAAAAAAAAAAAATTTTATTTAAAAAAAAAATAATTTGTTAAAAAACAAAAATTATAAAAAAAAAATATAAAAATTATGGTTTGTTAATTTGCAAATTAAAACTATTTAATTTTTTAAGTATATTTTATTATGTGTACATTTTTAAGCTTTTTACAAGAAAACATTAGGCAAAACTTACAGTTTTCATTGCTTAAGATTGAAATAAAAAAAAACTTCAAGCAAGCTCCGCTCTGTAGACTTTGTCATTACCATGACCCCGGAGGCGGTCAAAACAAATATAAGCATTTAATGCCTGCGCTTTGCAAAAACACAGCATAAAAACAAAATTGTTGTGGGTTACTGACCATCAAACAATAGTGGTAAAATATGTAACAAAAAGATTTTACAAATTACTCAGTGCCGCATGCACACGACCAAGGGGAGGGAAATGGAGTGAAAAAAACCATTGCGAATACATATGTTACGCGATTAGAGCAAGTTCGCCGGCACCTTGACCAATTTGCTGTGCACTTAATGTCCAAGTGAGTTTCACCAACCTTTGGTTACTCTACAACAAGCATTGTTATTAATTTTCTTAAATTTTTTTCTTAGGTCTTAGAGCAAATATTTTGTTATTAAAAGAAATCTATTTTACAATGCTATCAGGTTCACACAGCATTTGCGGCGTTTCATATGCGAACAGGTTGCTTTGCATTTTTTATATTTGAAATTAAAAATGCCGTATCGAAAATTACTCACTTCCAGCGTGTGTTGCACGAACTGGTTGTCATAATTTTACCACAATTTCAGCGCGTTTTTTGCTCGATTTTTTCTGTTTCCTTCGCGGTGCACTTTGCTTTTAAATATTTGCTATTAAACCATATGCAATTAGCATTTTTTCGCAGTCAGCAAAGTGTCGCAGTGTCCATTGCGAACTGGGCTGTGGCTGCCGCATATTTGTAACGTGCGAAAATTGTGGTCACATCGGTGACGCGTTTAACGAATTGAATACTGTCGCATGACTGATTGTCACACTGAACGTCATTGCATGCAACACACACACATGTGTACACAGTACTGCTGCCCTAACACTTCACCTTGCTCGAATTCGCTTCACTTCATTTCGCCACGCTTCAGCTCAGCCCACAACACACCGCACCCAACCTCACCTATTCACTATGCGACTCATTGTGTTCAAGGTAACTTTGCCACATTACTGTGACTTGTCGTACATATACACATTTGCTTTTCTTGCTCTTCATTTTGTCAACTTTTTGTTATATATTTAATTTTTTAATTCTTCATATTTATCTTTACAATCTTTCTGCTTCAGTTTTTTTACATTTTTTTACTTTGAAATCCGTCCAATCTGCGCCAGTCATCGACCATTGTGTGTCACACATACATATATATAATATTGCATTGTTTTGTTCGCCACCCATAATTATACTCGCGCCAGACTTAACACTCTATCACCAAGTTTGTTGCTTAAGTCTTCTGTTTTGCTAGTTGGCTTATCGTTTATTGTGGCAACATACTAGTGTTGTATGAAAGAGAGTGATTTGCACAAATTTGCATTTTGAAAACGAAAATATTTTGAAATTCAAAATAAAGAGATAATAAATATCTTTGTATATACATACCTAGTTGAAGATTTCATATGCATACAAACATTTATTTACCATATAAAATTTCGGTATTAAAGTTTTTGTGCATATTTACAATTTTTAAACGTGTTGTTTATAACAAAATCATTTTTTTACATAAAATGTCCAATAAAATGCTTAACTTGAAGGGATTCCCTCTTCAAAGTTTATTTTTAATATCTAGTAACAATTTTTTATCCGAAACTTTTTATACCCTGAACAAGGTATATCAAGTCGCAAACGAGCAAACGTCGGAGACCCATTGACATGAAATACAAGTTATAAGATATAAGATATATGATATAAGATATAAGATATAAGATATAAGATATAAGATATAAGATATAAGATATAAGATATAAGATATAAGATATAAGATATAAGATATAAGATATAAGATATAAGATATAAGATATAAGATATAAGATATAAGATATAAGATATAAGATATAAGATATAAGATATAAGATATAAGATATACGATATAAGATATAAGATATACGATATAAAATATAAGATATAAGATATAAGATATAAGATATAAGATATAAGATATAAGATATAAGATATAAGATATAAGATGTAAGAATATAAGATAAGAAGAATTTTTGGGGAGTTCGTAAATTTTCTTTCCATTAGGAGTGGTCCTTCTTTGTTTCAATAAAATACAATTTCATTCACTTTTCCTCTCGACAACCGCATTTCTGTTTCATTAACTTTGACCCTTCACCAGCCACCTGCTAATCACTCATAATACTCACTTTGGCTGCTTTTATTCTTACTAGCTTATCAGCTTCTAGTATTCAACGCCATTTGCATAAAGAAATCCAAGTTAGACATTCTAATCGTGTAATTAAACGCTTTGCTTTAGTTTATAAGTTCTGTTTTGTTCCGTATACCGTAATAGCGCTACGCACGTGCCGGACCATGTGAATTTATGAGACCTTAGCACCGATCAAAACGTGTTGCACACACACCACAAACATTCCAACGCAGCGAAACGGGTATAATAAAATTAAAGCAAAAATGGAAATGACTCAAATAAATCCATTAATGCAAACTATTGAAAGCTTTATTTTCCATAAATTGCTGTGATAAGTTTATTTTGTAAAAACACATAAATCCATTTAGCAAATGAAATAGGAAATGAAGCCAAAAGGTGTGGCTGTGCGCCGCTTTATTAAGTGTGCAATATTTAATAAATACTCGCGAACAATGGAAATTTAAAAATGGGAAATTAAAACACATATTTGCATTGTAAATAATTAAAAACAAGAAAAATGTTAACTTCGGCTGCACCGAAGCTATAATACCTTTCACGGGTGAATGTCATATAGCCTAAAAGGGTATAAAAAGATGTTTGTTTTGTTTTTGGTCGGTCAGTTTGTATGGCAGCTATACGCTATAGTAGTCCGATAAAAAATGTTTAATGTTACCTTTTAAAAAAAAAAGTTTTCAATTGTTGCAACCCTTTTCAAAATTGTTATAACACATTTATTTTTGTTGGTGCCATAGCACAATAACTTTTTTTAATTTTTTTATTTCTACATTCGTTTCACATCTATTCATAAAAAAACGTTACTCATACGTCCCAGGCAACACACAAGTTCTGTATAAAAGTTCTAAATCAGTCATATATAATAGTTTTATAAAATTGGACTTAAACTAACTTGCAACTTATTTCATTTTTGTTTATTACTCGCCACAACCACACTCACTGCATGGCGCACTTCAAGGGCTCACGCATACGTGTGCCGCAGCGCGTAACATGTGGCAATCACCAGTCATTGCGTGCAGGCGACCTTTACGCTACACTGACTTCAAAAATGTTACATACATTCGAGTAATAGGAAATTAGTAGCTGGCATAGTTGGCCTTACCAGTTATGGGATAATTAGCGATTGTCAGATTGAAATTGACGCTGAAGAAGGGTTTAAAGTTTTGAAATTTGAAAGAAAAAAAACAGAAAAAATTTAATATACAAAATTTTGAATATTTTCGAAAAAAAAATTATATTTCATAAAATTAGTTTTTATAAAAATACATATCTAAAAAATGTACTTAAAGTTTTTAACTAAAAATTTATATTTTTTTAGTATATTCTAAGGTAATTAAACAAAAATAAAAAAATTAAAGTCTAATATTGACAAAAAAAATATTTTAAAATAAATGTATTAAATAAAATTATATAATTATTTTAACTGAAGTCAGAAAAAAAATTTACAAATATTCTTAGTTTTTTATATTTTTTATTGAAAATTCAAGTATTTAAAATCCTAAACATACCCACCCTAAGTAAGCCTATGTATGTATATTTGAACAACCTAACAAGTTTTTGCTCTCCACTTTTTTTCAACATTTCACCACAAAATTAATGAGTACACTTATGAATTAGTAATACTTTATGTGCTTTGTTAGGTTTTTAAATGCATATATCAAATATGAAATACTGCAGCAGCGATAACAACTGTGCTTCACATGGTGAGCTTTACATGCTTTAAACCGATTTTGAAATTGATTTAATGTACTCATTTTCTTGAGACTACCTTTATGTTGCAACATAAACTCGTGTTATATTGCCACAGACAAAATCGAATTCAAGTTGTTTATGTTGCTTCTCTTCAACATTTAAGATTTTTAATAAAATTTGCTTAATTAATACTTTGCACAATTTGCAACCCAAGTTTTTTGTATAAATCTTCTGTTATTTTTGTGAAAAATATGGAAAGAAAATTTTAATAACATTTAAAAAACTCAGATTTGGGAAAAATTTGTTTCATATAAAAAATATTTCTTAAACCTTATAATCAACTACATAATTACATAGTGAACAAGAAGTAATAATTTTTACTACCTAAAATATTGAATTTAGAAAAGGGACTATTTCTATAGAAATCATTAACACAGATTAATATATTTTTGGTGAAAGAAAAATTATTCGTTTTGAAATAAGATTTTCAAAATTTTTTTCTGAGTTAATTTAAATTGTTTACATGGCGTTTTATAAATGTAAGGTATATAGAATGTAAAAAACTAGTTAAATAAATATATATACATATATCCGTTTTAATCAAAAAGTTAAATTTTAAAAAAGTTAAAAAATTCAAATCAAACATCTTAGATGTAATATCATAAATATTTTTTACACTGTTAAATTTTGAAAAAATATTTGAAATTTCAATTACTGTGGGCATTATTGTACCTTAAAGCCAATATTCTACGATTTAGCTTTTATTTTAACACTAGAAATATTCTGCAATAAGAAAAATTAAAGCTATAGTAAGTTTTACAATTATAATATTATACAATATTTTCCTTTATTTCGAATTTTGAATTAAGAATATACTGCTCGTAAAAGCTAAATTTGAGGTTTACTGCTAAGCCCAAAGCCAATATTTGCAGATACAGCCATAAAATAACTCCACCGAGTATTTCGGCATGCAAATCAGGCGAATTAAAATAAAATAGCAATCAAATCAGCCTGCAAGCACTTCAGTCAGCGGCAACGTTTCTATTGTCCATCACTTAAAACCCGATTTGCATATTTCTGTTTCTTATTCTTCTTCTTCTGCTTAGTTGCGTATTGCATGCCAAAACAAGTAAATAATGCCGCTTGCTGGCTGACATCTTCGCACCACTCATTTCGTAGACTTGCTACCTAGTGCCAAGCAAAAAAACAAACAAGCAGTTAGCGAATAGATGATGGCATTTTGTCAGTTCTTGGCTGTTGCAATCAACACCAGCTGTCATATCAGTTGGGTATAAACATAATTCAGTTGTATTTGTAATTGTGTTGTTGTCTAAGCTTGTCTTTATGACGGCTGCTAGTTGATGGCCTTGATATTTGCAAAGAAGATGGTGGCTATGAGAAACCCTATTGAAATTGAAAGTGAACATCTTCAAGCTATAATGCTACAAGCTTACCAAGCAGCGCTTAATCCAAGAATCGCATGCCTGAGAACAAATGTAATTATTTGAGCAGCGCGAAGCAAGATTAATGACTATTAAATTTGCTGAAATCAATAAAGTAATTATAATAAAATTTCAAGTGCAAGTGTTTGTGACTGAAATCAATACATTTACATACATTTGTGGGCAAAAAATGGTTTCGAGCAGCAGGGCAACTTTTATGTGCTCTAAAGTCACGTGGCGCTAAGCACTATGACTCTTGCTTGTATTTAAAGATATTTCATATCTTACAGTAAGAAGAAGGGGACGCTACTTTGTTGTTTGAAAAACGTGATCAACGGAAATTCAGTAAAGTTCAGTAAAAGTTGAAAATTGCATGCAAAATAATTTCCCGGAAACAACAAAAGACTAAAGTAACAAACTTGAACAGAAAATGTAAAGAAATGAAAGTATTTAGTAAAAATATGCTTTGTCACTGAAACAATATCGCAAAGAAATTGAATAAAAATAAATAAAAATTTAAGTAAATAATAGTTTAAAAAACTAAAAAAAACGCTTTAAAGGAACTTTTACACCTCTCCCTATAAAGCTCTTCCCTACAATCATGGTTGTGAAATTTTATTATCTGATTTTCCCCTTTTTCACAGCGTATGAAAAAGGACTTCCTCTCAGCAAATTTGGTTAAGTTAGCTTTAGCGATTACGCCCACCCTTAAAATAATGGGAAACTGTTATCAAATTATTGCATTGTTATCGGTCCTTGACACGTCTACAAAGTCTCAAAATGATCAGACTTCTGGAAACCGGTGAAAATTGAGCTCAAAGATTCCATTAAATTAAAAATAAAATTTGAAATTTGGAAATAAAACGTTTAATATTGGAAAAAGTTTTTAAATATGTTCAAATGCAATATTTCAAATTCTTAAAATTAATTTCAAAAATATATAAAAACTCGATTTTCAAAATAACAGAAATTTTAAATTTTTTCTTAAAACAAAATTAATTGATTACAATAATTTTAACAAAAATTTGCATAGCTTTGATTTAATTTATCTGTTTAATCTATCATAGCAATGTTTTCAATTAAAAAACTTTTTTACGCGAGTTTTGTTTCTATTAATTAAGTTCAAATATTTACAAATAAAAAACTGGAATATTATATAAAATTACTTATTATTTTATGGAAATAATTTCATTCTTAAAATTACAGAAAACTTATATAGAAACGTATGAATTACTTAAATAAAAAACTATAAAAAATTCGTTCGAAATTTATTCTTGCAAATGCAGCACCATACCAGCAACTACTTCACGACTTACACCTTCATTTGCAAATATTAATTTGCTACTTTTAATTGATTAGTTTTTAATTTAACACTTAAAGAAGTGTGTAGTTCAGCCATTTTACTTTATGCATTACTTAATTCACTACACTACAAATTAGCCACAACAACTATTTATGCACATACAAACATAAATATTTACATAAAACAGCTGATATATTAGCCTTTGCAGATAAATATGCAAATGACGCACTTGTAAGGCAAGTGGTTTTCTCTCACTCTTCCAATAAAAAAAGACTGTTTATAATGCCAGCAATTAAATCACACACTTTAATAGCGAAGTGTACGAAAAAACTCCCCAGGCAAGTGCGTATGTGTATGTGTTAAGAGCCAGTAAACGCTGCTTGAGGTTGCCTTGCATGCAAAGCAATAGCGCACTAAGTGTGATTTACATGTTTTTAAAGTTTTGTGGGAAATTTTCTATTGTGATCTGAATACTTAAATGTTTTAAACGAACGCGTTTCTTTGTGAAATTAAAATTTATATGAGTTCTGAGCTGCAAACTTATGTTGATTACTTTTCAAATTCAGATGGGTATTTATATTGCGATATGTACATATATTAGGCTCTCCGTTACTCACCAAGTAATTTTTTTTTTTATTTTTGCACACGGCCTTTTTAGTTAAATTTTTTGCCCTAAAAATTCTCTAATGTAAACAAACTGTTTATTTTCAACTTAAACCGTGCATAAGTAATATTTTTTTCTAATGTTTATATATTTTAATAGTTTGCATTAGGCAAGTAAAACCTGAAACTTTGAAAACAAAATACAAAATTATGTAAATATTATAATATTAAGTAAATACAAAATTGCTTTGAAGCATTTAATTTGTGATAATAATTAATCTTAAAGCGTCTAAAAGAAGTTAAAAATGTATTTTAAAAGTTTCTTGGAAACTTCTCTTCATAGAAACTACAAAAGACTTAAGCAACGAACTGGATTGCATTTATTATAACATTCGGCATCCTATCCTTTTTTTACAAATATGACGTACAAACCTGATTACTTTTCATTTAAATTTTATTTATTTTAAATTTAAAAATCAACTGTTTGTTTAGGAAATTCAAAAGAATCTATCCAAAATCTTTTTGATTTTTATGCCCTGAACAGGGTATATTAAGTTTGCCACGAAGTTTGTAACACCAAGAAGGAAACGTCGGACGTTAACGTTTGTTCTTTTTTTTTAAATAATTTTTCTAATAAAAAGTTTTCTCAAATTTCCTTTATGCTACAGTTTTACAATTCAAATGAAATCCAAAAAAAATTATTTTAATTTCAACCACAAAATATTTTCTTGTCTTTCATTTACGACAAAAAGATAAAAATATTGATTAAATATTATTTTAATATATTTTTAGTAAGCATTTTATAGCTGCTATAATTAATAATAAAATAAATATTTTTGTAAAGTTTTCTAATTCTTTCACTAAAAATCTGTTCTCCAGTGTCTCGAAATCAAATAAAACCATTATGACCAAAATTATGAAAAGTACAATAACAACAAAAACCAAAGTAATGTTATTAGAGTAAAAATTTACCACGCACATGTTGCACGCAATCTAATCATGCTCGCCTGCGCAGCAACGCATTGGTGGCTAGGAGAGCAAGACACGCCGCACGGCCGACTAACCTAGCAACAGAAAAATCTATGTTGAGCAGCAGCAAAGCAACGTATGCGATGTAATAACAGCTGCTGCTGCCGCCACATGCCACTACACATTTAACGACAACTTAATTCGCAGACGTTGTAAATGTTGTATGTAAAAACACGCGAGTGCTGTTATATTAACAAGCAAAGTGTGTAGCAAAAAATTTGGAAAAAAATTTCAAAAGTATTAAAAGTTAAAAAATTTACTGCAAATGCGTGTGTGTGTAGTAAACAATAACACGCGTTTTGTGTGCCACTATGCCGGCGACGCTATGTTGCACATGCAATACATACACACATGTGCGATTATGATTATGCAACACACAAGGCAATCTGACGCCGCTCCGACGACGCACAGCAAAAGAACGTTAAAAAGCACGCCGCCATACACTTGTAGTGCACCGAAAGTGGTGCAGTGTAATTTAGTGTTGTTGCACGACTTCGAAAACTAAAAATAAATTTACAAAACAATTTTAATTTAAAAAAATGAAACGATAAAATGCTGAAATTAAATCAAAATAGCCTTAATACTGACGGCACTCGTAAGCCGGAAGCCTGAACTCGCTGGAGTTATTAACACTAAAGTGTTTGCAGCAGCGTCATTGCTGGGTTGCAAAGATCGCTTGCACCAAAGCTTGTCGCCTTGGTTGTCGTCGTTGTTGCTTAAGACTACGGTTTTGGCAGCAAAAATTTTTGAAAATTGTTAACAAAATTATACGAATATTTTACTGGTACACAAATCTCAAAAATAACAACAAAAAAATTCTACTGAGTTCTGATGTGAAGAAGACTAAAATTCTATTAATTTTCAAATATGCAGTTGTGCCCAAAAATAAGTCTTCAAAAACATTGTTGCAAGAGGTTACTCGTTACTCTTCCCCTCAAGTCAACATTTGGCTATAATAAGCCAAGAGTTTTGAGGTCAATTTAATTTTTCACGTTTTGAGGCAATATAAATTTTATGAAGATGCATGCAACAAATGCAGAAGCATCGACAAGTAGCAATATATGAAAAAAGACTACATCAGGTTGAGTAAAAAAATAAAACCAACTTGCTCAATTGAATAATTTACTGAGGAGCAATGCAGTTTTTTTATAAAAGAATGCTAACTGATCACCTGATCACCTGCATAAATAATGCATTTCAACGAATATTAATGAAAAAATCTAAAAAATTACATACTAAAACTTAATTTCTAAAATTCAGAAGCGTAAAATTAAATTAGAAGCTGAATTTAATCTCTTATTTCTAATTTTTAATTTTAAATTCCGATTTTTAACTTTTAATTTTAATCTAATTTTCATATGAAAAATATAATATTTTGAACAAATATAAAATATTTGCAATAAAAAACTTAAATAATAAATATTTTTTAAATATATATAAAATAAGTTTTCGCAAAGTTACTTGTAAAGTGTATCGATTGTAACAATTTAAACTTTTAGTAATAAAAAATTTAACAACGGAATTTTAAAAACCTAAAAACCTAAAAACACACATTAAAATTTCGAAAGCCAAAAAACCAACAGAAAAGACTGTTTACAAATACCATATATATATATATATTTTATACCTTTTATGTAAACAAATTCATGAGTTGAGGGCCAATCAAATAAAAAAGCATCAATAAAACACTCGCATAACTAATCACGCGGCATAAATAGTTTCCAATAAAAAAATTGGCAACATTACCAAGCAAGTTCGTTGCTCAAACCATTGCTGGCTAAAACTCGGCACTAACGATAATTAGCAGGCGTACAAAAATGCCACTCAAACGCAAGTAATTATATGTAAATTGTATACGAAAAGTGTGCAAATTTTCTATCGATTGAAAACAAGAAATTCACGCGTTTAATAAAATAGAAAAGCTCCTGAGTGCGTGCGAACAATAGCAAAAGGTTAATTACGTGCCAATGAAAGACACGCAGTCGTTAGTAAAAAATTAAAATTAGCTAAACAGCAGTAAAGCAGCCGATTTGGCTGTAGTGACTAAAATGTGTGCAAAAATCAATGATATCAAAATTTTTCTAAATAAAAAATTAATTTTTTTCTTCAAAATTAAAAAAAACAAAATTGTTATATTTTTTTCGGTAAGTTTCGTATGTCTATAAAAAAAATTATAAATTTCAAATGTGCATGTATAATAAAATCGTACAAAATTTCAATTATTAGATTCACTACGCTGATGAACAACACGTCTCTGGTACAGCGCAGGTTATTTGCATATCTCAGGTCTTTGAAGGCGCAAAGGCATTTACTAATTATTCATAATATAAATTAATAATTAAAAAGTGATTACTTACAACAAACACTCGCCCAATATTTCAAGTGTGGCAACTTCAACTTCGCCTAGCAGCATCTTCATTAACCCCATTCAAACTCATAACAACACATAACAGTTGAATAACACGTTTGTTTGCAATTTTAGGGTGTTGCTAGTTGGTGGAATGTTATGTGGATACCCATACTAATATTTGCCACTGTTTTACCTTTAATTGTTTTGGTTTTTTAACTGCACCTTCTTCATACCTATTAAAACGCACAATTAACACTATTATTATTATTGCATATCATTTTTAGATTTACTATTTTCCAGTTTTCTCACATTAATCATCGCTTGCCTTTGAGCTAATTGGTCTGCGCCCGCTGGCTTTTGTGCTACTGTAATTATTTCTTTTGGTCGTTGCTATCTTAGTTGACCTTCTAAACGCACTTTTTATAGTGAAAATGTTAATTTCAAAACTGTAAACAAAATAGTAAATTTTTCGTTTTTTTATTTTTTTTTTATATTAATTTTTTTTTTTTTGATATATGGCACTCGAAGTAAGCTAAAATGTTTTTGATGAAAATAGAGTTACATAAATGGAGGCTTCACTTAATATACCTCAAATACAAAATTTTTCTTTATAGTTATGTTTATACAAGTGCTTCACCGCTTCTTAATTGACTGAATTAGTATTTTGTTCACGTTTATAGACAGTTTACTAATAGACTCCATTAAGGAGCCAGCTATCTGAAATGGCTAATACATATGTTATAGTACATTGTACTTCCCGTATGTTTAAAATTTACTAATTGACTCAAATAAGAGACTGTTTGAATTAGCTGACACATTACCACCTGTTCTTCTTCTTTATTGAGGCAATTAGCAAACTGTTTGTGCACGTAGTTAATTTACAAATTGACTCAATTAAGCTGCTATCTCGAACGGTTCATATTCAATATGGGTTTATTATTCTTTCAAAGCTGTTACAAAAGCATGGTTGACAAGCGTTTCGGCATGATTTTCGAAAGCTTCAAGAGAAAACTCAGAATTGCGGTGTCATTAAAATTTACATAAATATTAAAGTCAAATCGGCTTCCTAAATCTTTTATTTTAATTTTAACTCTACAAAAATGCATTATGGCTACTTTTTTTTAATATTTATTTAGAGAGAGCTAAGAAGCACTTAAGTTAAATACACCATCCATTAATCTAGTCTAAATGCGCTGTTGAAATCAGCAATTACTAAGTTAGTTACTCGCATATGCCTCTCAAGCATACAATTTATTAAATATATATAATTTATCGCCATTTGCATTTATTAACAATACTAACTACAATTTTACACCCCCTTCAAAGCGACTACCAACCAGCAACAGGCGCCATTAGCCAAACACTTTGGATAGTTGTTGACCTTTATTGCTGTTACTGTGGCTTCTTCGCGGCTAGTTTGCATTTTTGATTATACTTCACAGCATATGCATGCTGTTTAACAGCGTACAACATGCAACATTTGCTTGTAACTCGCAAGCTTTTTTTTGTTGTTGTTGTTTTATAATATCCCCATTTCATGGGTGCCTTTTGACATTTTCTCGTGTTGCATGTCAAGTGGCTGTGGCATCCATTGTAGAAGGAAGCATGTAAGTCTTTGCCATACGGATAATGATTGGCTGTGGCAGCGACAAATTGGTTGTGTGATGAGTTGCTGACTTGTTGGGAGTTGAGAGGAATAGTGTATTTGGTCTTCTTCAAAAATAAAAATTAAAGTTTTGCCGTTATCTTATTTTTTTAGTGGGGAACAACAACCAATAAAATTTTATAGGAAGCACGAAAATTTCTCAACGGGGCTTTGGTTTTATAAAGTTATATTTATGTTAAAGTTTTATACAAATTAAAAAAAAAAATTTTGAAGGAAGTTTCATATTTTTGTTCTTAAATTATATTTTTTTATTATATTTCTTATTACTATTATGCTCAAATAATTAAATTAAATTCAATTCTTTAATTATAAATTTTGGTTTCCCAAACTAAAATTACACAAAATCAACACAAAAAAATAAACAGGAAAAAACGTTAACTTCGGTTGCTTCGAAGTTATTATAATCCAATATATATTGGTTCAAAAATATAAAATGTTCCTTACAAGAACTTGATTTTGATCGTTCAGTTTGTATGGCAGCTATATGCTATAGTGGTCCGATATCGGCGGTACCGACAAATGAGCAGCTTTTTCGGAAGAAAAGGAGAAAAGGACAGGTGTAAAATTTCAGATCGGTATCTGAAAAACTGAAATATTAGTTCACATATATACAGATAAACATATGAACACACAGACAGTCATTTATAAATCGACTAAGCTCGACATGCTGATCATTTATATACACATGTATGTATATTTTTTAGGGTCTCTGACGAACAAACAAACAAACTTCGTGGAAGACTTAATATAATTTGATAAAACAAAGGAAAAGTTAAAACCCAAATGTATTTAACATTTAACATAAAAATTTTATTCAAAATTTAGTATAAGCATGTATCATATATACATGTACAATATGTTATATACTTTGTATATGTACATATATATTTTCGAAAAAACAAAAAATATTATTAATACTGTACTGATTTCATAATTTTAGCCAACTTCAGAAAAGTAATAATTGCGCAAAGAAATAAAGAAATCCACCCGCTAGTAAGATCAAACATTTTTTCCTGCAATAAAACAAACCAAAAAAACAAAAACCATAAAATATCGATACTGCAATAGCTTGTGTGCAATTTACGATACAAGCGAGCAGCAATAACAATAAACACAACAACAATAATAACTAAGAAGTAAGCAGCGATTGCATAACAACAGCTTACGATTGCGTAGAGAGAGTAGCAATAACAGTAGAAAGAAAGAGAGATAATAACTCAGCGATGACGCCGGAAAAAGCTAATTTCAAAATCAAGTTGTAAATGCAAAACTCAACTGACTGGCGCTGACACGCTTTTGATAACATGAACCGTGTTTATTTATATGCTTCGTAAAAATGATGGCATTGTTGCAACAACAATGCGCCGATTGCCACTGCAGCGCGGCGCAACTAAAATCGCTGACGAATTACCGTGGATGCGCCACTAACGCGATCGTGTTTGTGTTGCACATATCTGTTGCAGCATCTTTCACTTTTTCCCCTTACTTTTATTGCACAATTTTATTGCCTTTCATGCGTTTTCTTTTATATCATTGCAAAGATGTATTTTTTTATGCATGTAAGTTTATAAATTAAAGCTTTTTTTGGCTTATAGGCTTTGTTGAACTTTTCGTACAAAGCATAGCGGCACGTAAACTTGCATCATCCATTACCGCTTTTCACATATTTCAAGTGTAATTACACCGTATAATAAATAAACAGGCGACTAAACTAGTTGGTAACCAAAACAACAACAACAAATGTTGTAATAGTGACAGCTAGCGACAATGCCGTTAGACTACTTTTCTCTTCAAATTTTCATACGTTGCATAAACTATTGTGACTGGGCCAACATTGTAGAGGATTTTTTTCACAAGACTTTTTTCTATAATTTTAGGCTCTACTCATGCAAATTGCAATAAAAGAATATTATATAAATTAATATATGAGATATAGCCACAAGATGCCGCTTTGGTTAAATAGTTTCAAAAAAATATTAAACTAGTACTAAAAGCGCATCGTTTTGAATTGAATAAGTTTTAGTTTAATAAAAAAATATCATAAATAGCTTGAATTAATAAGAATTTCATACAAAAAATGGAAACAAGCTTTAGCAGGAAAAAAAGCTTAAAGTGTTCAAGGAAACCTCATCATACACAAGCACAACACACGGACAACTCTATAAAATGTTATTTTAGTAGCGTGGTTATGATAAATAAGTGAAAAGTCAAGACTTAATGCACAAAGCAGTACTGCAATTATTCGAAGCTTTGAACTTTTCTGACTGCTCGGGCAACCTGTTCTTTTTATTCGCATGTTTTCTATAAAATTGTCGTAAATTTTACCTACTAATGTAGGCTCCACAGTTTTAAATTGCTTTAGGGTACCTAAAGAGCTTTCATAAAGAACTTTTCCAAGTCAATGAAACTTGAAATTGGACTACGTAAAAGTGTTCTCACAGTAGACTTCATATTCCCGTCCATATGTACCTAAATTTGGGTCTAGCCTCCAATGCTTATTGCAGGAAATTCGATGTTAATTCTCAACACCTGCCAAGCTATACAGCCCAATTAGGTTACAACATTGCAATAATAACAACAATAAAAATAGCAAACGGAGTATAATGCACAATTTTCACGAGGTAATAAAAGTGATAGGCCACCATATAAACGCAATAATTTTCATATAACATGCATGCAGAGTTGCACTGACACGTTTGCGCATTTTAGTCATACAGTTAACTGTCGCCATATTGACGTTGATCAACAATTAAATATTTACTCACTTCCTTTAGGCAAGAGTTTATTGTTGTTGTAGTTTTGAAATGAATATATATGTATTAACTTTTCTTAGTTATATACATGATGACAGCATATATAGTTGGTTGATTCATAAAAAAATATTAAATTGAAAACTGCCACAAAGATTTTTTTACATACTTTTTAGTTTAGATTTTCTAAATAAGCAAGGCAAAAGAATAGTGCAACTACAGCTATGCAAATTTTATAAATTATTAGTTTTTTTTATTTTTTCTTTGAAATTTTCTAATGTTCTTAATATGATTTTTTTAATTTTACAATCTTTTTGACTTTAAAATATTTTACTTTTCCAATTTTTAAATTTCTAAATTTGCTTTTTGATCAATTATTTTTATTTTTCATTATTTTCCTGCATAATTTATCTCTAATAAAAATGAAGTTTATTTTAATATATCTTTTACAAAATAAACAATTTTTTCATAATTTTTTTAAACAACTTTAATACTTTTAATTTATTTTTTTCAATTTTTTAGTTTTCTAAATTTGTTTTCAATATTTTATTCTCAGTAGTTATCTCCATAGTTTATGGGTTATTGTATTTTTACCATATTTATTAAGTTTTGTTCATTGTTGTTTTTGCTGCCGTTATCGCTTGCATTTTAGTATTATATAAAAATTGCGACTAATTTGAATTTCATAGCTCGCCACACCTACTATAGTGAAGAAAAAATTCAATACAAATATTTTTACTGGGTGGACAAGTGTTATGCTGCATAATTTGGCAGTGTTACAGTAGCAGTTGCTTATCAGCTGTCAGCAATGCAACAAATGGGGCATGCTATAACTGGCACAATTATTTCCATATTTTTTTTTATTTGATTTTTTATCTCGAATAAACCACAAAAGCTAGCTGCCTTGCTCTGAGCGCTGAAGCAGGAAGTCTTTTGCCAAAGAAAATGCAAATTTTTTACTCAACACCTCTCAAGCGAAAAAATATAATAAAAAAGTTGCAAATTTTGACATAAATAATAATTGGTAAGCAAAAAATGCAAAAAAAATGTGACACAGTAACCGAAAACCTAAAACGCAGCAATTAAATTGTAAATTGGTGCAAATTGTCGAAGATTGTGTTAGTGTTAGCGTTAAGACAACTTTAATTTTTTTTATGTTTTAGAATAAAAAAATCATATATAATTTTGGTAGTTATTATTACAAATTTTAACATTTTTTAGTTTAATTTAAAAAAAATATATTTCTTCTTTTTTCTCTTGCTAAAGTTTTCATATCTGTGAGCGTATTTCTACAACATTTCCCTGCTTGTAACACTAGCCATAACACCTACCGAATTAACATATATCCACATATTTACATACAAATAAACGGTAGTCAGTAGAATGTTCAAGTGGTGTTGCCAGATATGACAGCCGGGAAAATGTACGCATGCGTTACGCTATAAATGTAGGTAAAACAAGACAGCTAGACAAATAGATGCGAAGATAAATTGTACAACTTGGCGTTTGCTCTATGCAAATTGAGTTTGCAATTTATTAATTTTAGTGCTTTTAGATTATTTATTATTGGAGTCAACAGTAATTTTAATATAATTCAATGTAACTCTTAGTGATTTTGTTCGCATTTTATTGATTATTTGTTGTAGTTGTTCCGCTTGGGTATATTTATTCACTTTGCACTACTTTCTGTGAAGGGTGAAAGACATATAAAAAGTTAATCATTGATGTACTACAAAATTCGACAAGCATACTAAAATATCTGCTAAAAAATTATGTTGTATTTGCGCTTTATTATTAACACTTATTTGACTTTTAATGCGACAAAAATATGTGCACTACAAATTTGGATAATTTATTAAACACTAAACGTGTACTAAAAACAGTTGAAAGTATTTTATGCACTATTTAAACTTTTATTATCAAAAAGATTTCAAAAAAAAATGCACTTAACATTTTGAAAGTTGTACTAAATCATGTACTAAAATTATTTGGAAATGAATTTGTAATTTAATGATATTTCAAGAAGATTTGAAACCCTACTTGCGATTTTAAAGCACATACAAGTATACGAGTACATATTATCTGTGCATGTATGTACTAAATATGTACTACAATAATCTTATGAATTAAATATATCTATAAACTAAAGAAAGTATGCAGCTTTAGAAAAAAAATTCAAATTGTGCGTACAATATAATTTACTAATAAATAAATTTGCAATCATAAGAGTACTAAAAATTATTACAGAACTACTAAAATATATACTAGAAATACTTTCGAAGTTTTACAAAAAAAAGAACCAAAAGCATTATGATTTAAATGAGAAAAAGTAAATTGAAATTTCATGCATCGATAATAAGGTTTTTATGATTAAATCTTTCGAGAAAATTAAAAACTATATACATGTATTATATGTAATAATATTTATATTATATATATAATATATATACAATTTTTTTAATTTTTTGAAATTGGTTACAATGAGTAAATATGATTTTTTTGCACTTGCAGTAAGTAATCGATCCGAATTCATATGAAATGCCGAACTGAAATAAATTACATAAAAGACTTAAGCAACGAACTTGCAATTTCTAGTATATTTTTGTTACTACTATTAAAACTATAATTATATTTTTTTGTATATATAATTTATCACTCTCTTTACTTAATGCAACACTCACTCGGAAGGAATTTTGCAATTAACAATTTGATCAAAATCTTATATGTAAAGTCATTTATGCATGGAATGCATATCTTCGCCCATAATGCTATGACATATTTTTGCATGTAAATGTTGAAATAGCAAGACCAGAACCAGAAAACTACTAGACTAGAAAAGAGACCACAAATTAATAACATTACGTGCAGCAAATAAATAAATAACAAATACCAGAAACCAGAAACCAGAATTAGTACTAAAAAATATTGCGTGCCATTACAAGAGCAATCTAAAGTATTTCCTTTGTACGGTGCATAGATCTGACAGTCCGGTATATTCCATTCGATTGCCTTTAAAAGTAATACATAAATTATTTAAAAATATGTAAAATATTAGCAAAAAAAATATACTCGAAAAAAGAAAAGCAAAGCTAAACGTTCTGAAATTCGAAAAAAATTTGAATATTCCGTACAAATTATTGTACTAAAATATTTGTAACTCATAATTATGTCATATTTATATCGCATTTATTATTAAAAAAATCTTATCAAAACCTAAAAGAATTGGGAATTGAAATGTACCTTTTGAAAAATGTTATACCCTACAAAAATTCCATAATACTGAGAAAATATTTGTATCAATTGCGTAAAATTCAATAAAAATTATTGTAAGTCTGGTTGTGCTCTAAAACTCTTTATGCAAAGAAAATACTTAAAATGTACCAAAGTATTTCAATTTTTTCTGAAAATTTCACTCTATTTTTTTATATGGTAGTACAGAAAGCGGTAAGAAAAACATTTTATTCGATATATTGTTGTATCATTAAAGTACTAAAAAATTTAGTGCGTTGGTTTATGATTTAGTAAAAATTTATAAAATCGTACTAAATTGTAATCATGGTACTGAACCTGTATCAACAAGTACCAAGTATTTAAAAAACTCTATTAGTACTAAATGTGTACTAAGAAATTCTAAAAGTGTACTAAAGAGTACTAAAGGGGTACCCAAAAGCTCTACAATTGTACCAAAGTACTAAATGGTACTAAACATTTACTAAAAATAATTTAATTTGTACATATGCTGTTATGTTTAATGAAGTACTAAGTATGTACTCTGAAAATCTAAAAGTGTACTAAAAAGTACTGAAATTCCACTAAAAGTGTACCTAAAAGCACTAGAACTGTACCAAAAAGTATTAAATTGGTATTATACCATATATGGATACAAAACATAGTTTTAGGGTAAATATTTGCTCAAATTCGGTCCATATTTCTGTTTAAATTATTGAAGCAACGCCGCAAATGTTTTTTAGAATACTGCTTAGTTAAGAATTTTTGATCAGATAAAAAGCCAGCTTTTCTTTTATAAAATATTGCTGTCTATTTTATTATATATTTAATAATAAATATAATAAATTAGTAATTAAATAAAATAAAAAATAATAAGCAATTAAATACGCAAAAAATCATTCGATTGCCCCTCATTAAGGCCGCTAAGTTGTCTAGTAATGGTCTGGTGCGCATGATTAGCTACAAATACATCGTTATAAATATGTAAATGTACACTTAAACACCGTTATATGCATGTTTCTAGGTATGCAAGTCAGGCAATGAGCTTAAACATACATACGCATGTGTATATTTGCAAGCCGTGCGAACCGCTGAGGGCTTTCATGTTACAGCCGCATTAATTACATTCCGATTGGCATTTTTAATTGCATTTAAAACAACAAATACACACTCAACCATATATATATGTATACTTGTAGGTAAATGTTGTTTACTTTTCTTACTAACATTACCGTTATGCTTATCAGCAGTAGCAAATTGCAATGAATATGTAAGATATGTGAATGAATGAGCAAATCGCACACAACCCTAGCCACTGAGTTTTAATTTGTAAGTGTGTTGGTAAGTGCAACAATTGTCCTAACGCCTTTAAGCATATAGCAGCAACAAAGCGCAGAGTTAATAAAATAGCATACTTGAAGACAAATATAATTAAAAGTTTTTTTCGTCGCTGCTTTTATGCAAAAGCAAAAGCTACAAGTACGAGTTGAATTCAAATTAATGGAAATGCGAACATGGCAACGCTGACAACTACGCGACCAACTAAGCTAAACTGATTGATAATGGCAGCAATCAGCAGTCTGCAGTCTGCAGTTATTGTGCCTAGACAATGCTGTCTGCACTACTTTTACAAACACGCGCGCGCATACCTACAAATCAAGCGCTTTTCTGTGGAGAAACTCCCAGTTTATTGTTGTGGCTTTGTTTGGCGAATGATTGATCGCTTTACTTAATTTACATGTGTATATATATATATGCACTGCTAATACAGCTCCAGTGTTTACAAGCCCTATATATACACATACATGTAAATATAATTAGCAACTACTTCGCGATTACAAAAGTGTTGTCGTTGTAATTAAAAGTGGGACCACATTTTGATTGGAATGAGTTGAGCATTTTACAAGATTTTGATTAACCAGCGTTGCATTGACGACAGGAGTATCGATTGCAATTAGTAGCAGAAACTAATGGCAATAATGCAAGCAAATAATGATTGACAGCTACAAGAGTGCTAAATGAAAAAAGAACGTTGTGAGGCTAATAGTCTTTGAAGGAAAATATTTCTTTACTCGAAATAGTACTAAAAAGTTAAAAAACTTTTTGTTAATTGCTGTTTTTGTTTATATTTACAAGAAATAGGTGTCTAGGGTATAAAACGAACATGCCACTCTAGAGTACTAAAAGTATTACTGGACCTAGTATATTAAGTTTGGACTAAAAACAAAAGCAAACTAAAAATGTTTAATAACATCACTAAGCAATACTAAATTGGTATTAGAAAATTTACCGGTACAAGCAGATTAAATTAATAAAAAATGTACTAAAAAAATGTTTAAATATAACCTGCAAACTGTGCTTTCTATTTTAACACGATTGTACTAAAGGTGCACTAACAAATTTTTAGCAAAAAAATGACTGAGAAACTTATTTTACCTGCAGTGCTGTAACTTTCGTCAAAAAAATATTTGCCAAAATATTTGTATTAAAAGGGTACTAAAATTTAAAGTTGAGATTTTCGTCAAAGGACTTGTTTTCAATAATTAATAAGTATTGGCACAATAAATTTTATATATTTATTAGAGGAAATCACTTTAATTGAAAATGTACTAAAAATGCATTAATCAAATTTTAAATAATATTTTATCTAACAAAATAAATTTGTAATATCTTTAGTATATGTATTAGTCAATGAAACTGCGCAAAATATTTTTACTAAAAGGTAGTAAAGTGAAAACCTTATAATTTATAGAATCTTCATACTTAGAACATATTGTCAATTTTAATTTAATGTTTATATTTCATTTAAACAAACAAAGCTTACATATTTTTAGACATAAAACTCATTTTAGCACCAAAAGTTAAACTGTATTAATTCATAGTTTTATTTACGTGTTTTAAGACACAAACTAATCATACCTCGCTTCTGTACAACATTTAGCAAATTTTATTAAAGTTTTTTTATTTTTAATTTACCGGTATAACAATCTTGAGTCAGAATAAATATTTATGTATCAAAACTACTAAAACTTTTGTAAATAACAAAATAGTCCTAATTACGAGAAGTACTAAAAATGTACTAAAAATTTAAAACAGGCAAAAACTGTTAAAGCTTATTTAGGTTAAAAAACAACGTATATAAAAAATTTTTGATGTCCTAAGAGTGTACTAAAAATGTACTAAATTTCAAAAATTACAGAAAAGATAAAAAACATTTGAACTTTAACTTAGCTTATGCCCAAAAATTCGAAGGTGAATGAACTCGGGACTCTATAAGTTGACTTCAATAATATTCATAAAACCCTTGCTTATTATGTATATTAATAAGTAATTATTGTGATGTTCACTATATCGCTGCAGGCTCAAGCAAATTGTAAAATGAAAACATAATTATAATGCAAAAGTTGTCAAAGCAGCGGCAAATAAGTCAAATAAGAACAACAGGTACAAAGTAAACTAGCAAAGAGTGGCATTGCATGTAGCATGCGCTGCAAAATGAAGAGCTACATGTACATATTGAGATTTAACTTGAATAAAAAATATTACTAACTGACAAGTAAGCTGTCATATTATGAAGGCCTTGCTTTGTCTACATATATTCTCTCTAATGCAAATTTTCCCGCCACCGAAACAGCAATTTTGTCAAACCCGCTGAACAACCATAAAATAACATGCATTAAAAATTAAAAAATGTCAAACCCATTATTTTAATGCCAGAACGTGTTAGACATTCTGACGTGAGCGCTAGGAATATGTAAAAATATGTTATAAAGAAAAATATTTGTACCATACTAAGAGTCTTCTTGTCTGTTGTTCAGTCACAAATATCTGCAATACGCTCATTATTCACTCAGTCGACTATCACTAGCTTAATGGCATTTTATTATGATTGTCACGTTAATCTACCGCAAGCAAAGAGTTTATTTATTTGCAAAACATTGACAGGCACACGTGACCAAAGCGAAGAAGCGAAAAGAAGAAAAACTATTGGAAAAAGAAAAAAATACTAGAAAAATAAAGAAAATATTAGAAAAAGTGTAAAAAATACTACCTCAAATTTATTGGCAGACTTTTTTCAATCAAAATTATCAAAAATTATGGCCATATGTATGTGTACAGCAACATGTTGTCGCAATATATTAACAAAAGCAAATAAATGAGAAGCTATACTACATATATATATGTTAATGAAAAAATTTAAAAGAACATATTTTAATAATTTTTTGATTTTTAGCCATATATACTAATGTTTACAACAATATGTTGCCGCAACATATTAGCAAACGATTAAGATGCTACCGGCCACGCAAGCTTTTGCTCATAATTCACTGTCACCGGTCACAAAAAGCGGCTGGATTTGTTTTCTTTTTTACCAGAGCAACTACAATAACGCAGAGGAACAACATACCAATCTAGCAATGTTGAATGTCAAACACGTTCAATTGCTTTTACGACACACACGCAATTAGCTTGGCATTGCTATCGGCGTTGCTTTCGCGCTTTTATAGGCATTTCTCTCCTTGCCACCACACCCACTTTGCGTGGCAATGGTTTTTTAAATGCGCAACGCATGTACATATGTAACAGGCAAAAGAAACCACTTTGTTGTTGTTGCAAATAACCACACTCAAATGGTCGTTTAAAGACGAACATGCTGGTTGTTTTTGTTATTGAAGAGGAAAGTGTGGTGTTCAATTGTGGCTGCGAGTAATTGCGGGGGGAGGCCATCAAAATAGTCATTTTTTTGCACCTCACTGTTTGAAGCTGGTAATGCCGACCACTCGCGTTTATGTCACCTGTCTGCTAATGTGTGAGTTATGCGGACGTTGAACTCGAAAGCGCAACTCAATGCCACTAATTTTTCCATTTACTTTTTTTCTGGGGTTTTAGAAATGCCTACAACAGCTTCAACAGTCTTTACAATTTCTACAATTTCATGTTTATTATTAAAACAATAAGCATTGCATCGTGCGAACTTACATAATATTTTATTTTTTGCCTTTGCGTATTCGCAGCTTTAAGCGCATCACGCAAAGAGGTGCGAGTTTAGCGCTTAAGTCTTTTGTATAAATGTTGGATTTCCAGTGCAATGACAGTATAATGAATGGAAGGTCAAACTTTTTTTATATCTTGTTCAAAAATGGTAGCCAAAGCAAATGTTACATAAAAATTTTAAATTTGGAAGTGTACTAAAAATGTATTACACTAAAAAGTTACATTTAATTTGACATTAGCATTATTTACTTATAATTAACAAGTATTATTGTATACTGAAGAGTACTAAAAGTGTACTAAAATTTAGAAGTCTTATACAATTTCAAATTTGGGAGTGTACTAAAAATTGTTTACGGTAAAATTATTTTCTTTTTAAAAGGTATTATTGTATACTGGAGAGTTCTAAAAGTGTGCTAAAACATTTTGCAATGAGAACGAATTCATTTTAATATATTTTTTTCATTACTTTATCAATGGCTTCTATAGAAACGGCAACTTAACTTAAAAGATATTGTGCTAATAGAATTACATTTCATTTCCAACAGCAATATTAACATATTTTCAGTAAGAATATCGCATTTTTGGGAGTACCAAATATGTTCTAACATCAGCTTTTTTTTTTGTAAATCTTTGTCTTAACATACATGTAAAACATTCAAGTACAAGTCTATTGAACTAAGTAATTTCAATAAAAAAATTTCAATCTTATTACTTTTTAAACAAATACATTGCTGAAAAGATTCCTTGTTCCATAAAGTTACAATAATATAGACTCTCTAGAAACTGAAACTGTCACACAAGTAGATAAGGTGTATCACCACCCTAGTCTAGTTAAATCATATTTCTAATGTGTGAACACTCAACGCTATGTATACATACATTTAATTTTACTGAATACGCTAAGCGCTCAAAACAACTAGCTCTCCAGCAATAAATGCACTTTTAGAAGCACTTTTACTATTTCCGATAATTTTTTTATTACAAGTTTCGTAGACTTTGATTGCCATTTTTTATTTCCGGACATTATCGCTGACTCATCCTTAAATGTACTGCACCGAAAATTTAAGTTTCGATGCCTTTCGAAATTTGGCTACCACTTTATCTCACAAGCATGTGCATAAATGCGGACAGCATTACGTAACATAAATATATATCGCTGTTGTGTCTCACTTAGCAAGCAAACAAAAAGAGTGTGAATTTGAGTTAAATAAAGTGCGTGTGAACCAGAAGCCATAAATATTTTTGATTGTTATCTGCAAGTGACTTCAAATCTTGTATGTTAGACAATTTTATGTGCTGCAACAGCTTTATTTCAGCTTTTTGGTGGCAAACAATTTAAGATAAAGGCATGCGGAAGCAGATTTGATTAGCAGAGCATTTGCAACTACGCGAAATATTTCATTTCGGTAGTTTCAGTGGTCTGAATTTATTAATAGTTTTGAAAATATAAGTATAAAATGTCCAATAATTTATCTTTATAATATTTTAGAAAAGTACTAAAAACTTAGTGCATGCTTCTTCCAAATTGACACGCCTTGCTATATAAAGAAGTACTAAAAACGCACCACAAAATTATGATAAATGAATTTGTATCAAATACTTTGTATGTGTGCTATAATGCTTAAATATTTAATAATTTTTAAATATCTAATTGGCAACTTCTAACAAAGTACTAAAAAATTACTTCACCGATTTTTCAAATTCTAATGATAATTATAAATGCGCTATTTGGGTAAAAATGTATAATAAAGAATAAAATGAAATGATATCAACATTTTCAAGCTAATTCTATATATGAAATTAATCCCTTCAATCAGTATCTTATATCTGAATTCTAGTTCTTAAAAAGTATTTCGTTCACGCCATCCAATAACACGCCTCAACACCATTTAAATGAACAACCGTTGGAGGTCGCCAGAATCAACTCTCAATTAAATGTAAATTAATCACGTCAATTAGCCAATTATGCGTTAGTCGTGCATATATGGCTAATGCATGTTTTGGCAGCCTACTACCACCAACGGCCGACAAAGCTTTTCATTTGCTTATCTAGCATTGTAAATACATATTTGTGCAAGGATAACTGCGCTATCATGCATTGACTTTGACAGTTGGCCGACAGAAAACAAGCCAAAAATTTTGTATAAAAAAATATAACAACAAAAATAACAAGCCACTCACATTGAACTTGTTGCCGCTAAGAATTTTTGTTTTCGCAAAAAAAAAAATATTAAAATATAACTTGGACTGAATGCACTTAGAACAGAAATATTAACACTGGCCGCATAGATCGAAAAGCACATTCTATTTTAATTAATTATTTTCTATAAACTATAAACTAAACAGCTTACAATACGCATACGCTTTATAGCATTGGCCACGCACTTCAATACAAATGCATTTTAATGCCAAGAACTTGTTCTAGGCCAACCTAGGCAAGACAGGCGTTGCTTAGAACAATCAACTAAGGCTAGATTTGTTTACTGCATAGTATTTAAATAACATACAACTTACTAGTACACAAAATGCAACGATTTTGCCACAGCCTCTTAGCAGTCATGGTTCAGGCCGCCTAAGAACTTAACAAGTCTTTGATTATTGAGAACACCCAGTGGCTTAAGTCGCCAGCCAAAATTCTTAAGCGCGCTGAATACCACGCAGTTTTCAATGTTAAAGCCAAGCCGAAAACACCTTTTTTTTTATTTCATATAAATACAGTATAAGGCTTACCAGCCTCCCCACTGCGTATACGTAACACTTGCACCAACTTGTTCTAAGTCGTTCAAATTCTAATTGATTTTTATTTATTGTGTTTTCGTTCTCAACTCATGCTGTATTATACGTAATTCTATTTATTCAGTGCTGCTTAATCTAGCAATTTCATGGCTTCCATTGGCCGGTTTCAATGGTCAAAGTCAGCACGTTGGCGGCCTAAAATTTTAATTCCATCAAATAGTGTTAGAAAAAAAAATAAAACTAAAATTATAACATGTTTTTGTGTCAAATCTTAGCCTCACATCGCTGCATTAAGTTCTTTTGGCCTTGTAAAGAGTCTAAAGCATTTGCCAACTTTAAGAAGTGTTCAAAATATGTTGACTTATATATATATTTAATAACTGAACTGAAATTTGTTAATGCAAAGGCGCTTTAACTTGATGCGAAAATTTTTTTATTTGATTTTTAAATAATCTTAAATTTACTTTACATTATTTTAAATTTTTCTTTAATTAAAATATTTGAAAATTGTATGTTTTTTTTATATTAAAAATATATTTTCAATTTTTATTGTTAATGTTGATATTTTTTATTAATATATTTTGTAAATATTTTTAAATTTACAATTAAGTAATTATATATTTTATTTTTTATTTTTTAAATGTTTCTCAATTTTTGAATATTTTAGTTTATTTATAATATTTTTTAAACCAATACCTAATTTTTTTAATCAGCTGAAATCATTAAAAACTCTTAAAATTAAAAAACCAACATTTTGAAAACTTTTAATAACATGGCAACCTTGACCAAGTACCTCTGTAGTTCAGCATATGTCGACTTGTTAGCCAAATGTTTGTGGCCCTGCCTACATTTTACATATAAACACATTTCGATAAACATCAATATAAGCAAAAACTGAAGCCGCCCATCGTTTTGTATGAGCACATCTTTGCAACTCCTCGAAAACTTGCTCATCTATCAATGTGTTGCATTGCTAATCGTTGATCGATAGTTAAACTAAATTTTATTGCATGCGTTTTTATTGAACTTGTTATATTTTTGTTTTCAAAATTTTTTGTACTATCGACTGAGATTGATAGCCACATTTAAAAAAACCGTTTTCGATTTTATTATTTTTGTATTTTTTATAAAAAAAAATATTGTATTTAATTTTTTGTTTAACCACTATTTTACCCTCTTCTTTTATTCATGCTAACAAATTTGCGCACCTTTCTCAAATATCCAACGCAGTAGCTATGATAGATTTGTTAGTGGCACATTGGGATTTTGATTAATTTTATATTTCGTTTGATATGCATTAGCAGTGACTGTTTTTAGCGGACTACCATAATTTGAATTTATGATTGCCAATAGTTAGTGTTAATGATTTTTTATAAAGTAGCATAAAATTGTCATGCTCACATAAATAATGATTTCTACATTTTAAATTTGCTTTAGTTTTCATATTCATACAAGGCCATTTAAAAATATTCTGCCCCAAAATCATTAGATGTGATGAGAAGATTAATATAGAACATATACAATTGTTTAGAGCCTTTACGGAATCCACTTTGATATTATGATGCAAAGAATCGTATTTTTTGCCCCAAAATATTTATAATTGCACTAGCAGCGAATTAGACAGTTTCAAGGCATCGGATTGCTGCTATTAGGTAATGATTAGGCAAGTTAATATTTTGAAAATGTCCCAAAAAGCAATGTTTGTCCCAAAAAAAAAAGTTTCGAAACTAAATATAATTATTCATGTCCTAAATTTTTATAATGGATAAATTTTAACCGGTTTAAAAAAAAAATCCTGAAAACCACTCTAAAGTTTATGGAAGCTCATTATTTATTCCAAAACATATGCTTAAAAATGTGTCCCAATTTATGAACAAAGTATTTTTTGTCCGAAAGATCAAGATTTTTTCTTTTAGATAATTTATTCATATTTTATTATCGCTCGGTCTAGTGCATTAAAAGAATATTTATGTAAATTATAAAAATACTTCAGCACTGGTTCGTTGAAACCTATATTTAACTGTATTGTTTGAAATAAATAATTATTGAAATATTTCAAAAGCTTAGGGCCTAGGCACAAATTCAAAACTTACCGTATTTTTCTGTTACGACTTATAAATTTTTAAATACTATCTTTAGTTCAATTATCTCAATAAAAAAGTATAGCAATTTTAAAGAATATTAAGACACCTTTTTTTTAATTATATTTTTTTAAACCCTGTCCCAAAATACTTAATATTTTTGATTTCATAAATAAATAAATTATATTATATTATAACTCAGTTGTATATCGAATTTCAAATAAAAATATGTATATCCCTTTAAAAAGCCGACATACTAGATGACCCAAAAATGTTGGCGGTCCCAAACCCTATTTTCGATACAATTGCACGCTATCCCATATCCATTAACTTAGGAAAATAATAAAAGCGTCCTTTTTTGCTGTATCAAAATATTTTTGTTTCCCAAAAATTTTATTTAGACAATTTCTTTCTATTCTTGTTTTTTGCTATTACTCATAAAAAAATATTTTTTGTAAAGCAATATTTTCCAGATTCATAAATAATTTACTTAAATCAGTGGTATGAAGCAAACTCAAGCTACTACACTACAGCGCAAAAGCACAGCAAGGCATTATAAATTGAAATAATAATCAAAGCAATTCTCTGAAATATTTCATTTTGTCTTTCCGCTTGACATTGAGCTGTACAATTAAGTCAAAATGCAGTGCAGCTGGCTATACAAACTCGTAAACAAGCCACAAACAGAAAAATGTATATGCGAAGTAATTAATTACAAAACACATTAATTAATTCATTAGCTGACTCAAGTATTTTTAAATTTATGTTGGAAAATTGTATGGCTTATGGAAATTATTGTAATTTTTTTTTCCTTAGAGCCACCAAATGTTACAGTTGCATTTATTTATTGAAGCTGAACTATCGTAAAGTTCAATGTCATATGAAAAGGCAATACTTAACCCTTTGATTAATGAATTAAGGTCACCGCTGGGCAAGAAGAAGAGTGTTGTGTTTACAATGAGTGATATAAGAATATATATTTTTAACCTTTAAATTATGCATCTCAGTCAAGTTGGTTACTTAAGTCTTAAGATTTAACTGAAATCCATTTTAGTTCAATGACTGATGTGGCTGTAAATATTTTTGGATTTATTGTAAGAAAAATTAAAAATATATATGATATTAAAAACTTTCTTAGTTAATTATCAAAATCTAAAATAAAGTGGTGTGTATAATTTCAAATATGTGTTCCAAAAAAACAAGTATGTACTTATATTTCATTACAAAACTAACAATCAAAATTTCGATGCTCTAAATATTTTGAATTTTGACCCAAAAAATTTGTTAAAAAATATTTTTTATTTTCAATACACTTTCACGTATATATATTAAAATAACTCTGTATCTACTATATAAAAAATATGAATGTAATTTTGAGGCGTGTCCCAAAACAAATTTTTTGTAAAAAAACTTTTCTTTAAACCTGACAGCCTTTCAGAAAAATAAAAAATTTTGTCAATTGTATCTTATTATAATTTCGTATTAAAGTAATTACATACAATTCTTTTATAAAAAAAATATCACTTTATTTATAAATATTGATCACTTTTTTTTTTGCCTCAAAATTGTACTTAAAAGTTTTTGTTGTATTTTTTTTTTTTTTTTTGGTTAGAAGTCTGAGTATAAAATCAAAGTGCATAATTAGATATATGTAATAAGGTAATTTTTATTTGTCCCCATTTGAAGCATTTCTGGTGTATTACTAAAATTGAATCTTAATGTAATTATTTGAGTGTCGCAAAATTTAAATTTTTGCCTCAAAAAGTTTCAAAGAAGTTTTTATATTTTTTTTTTATTGTTATCAAATTTAATTTTTTTTTAAAGCATTTAACTTTAACTTCCTTTCGTAGACTTCTTAGTAAAGTCACGTATTTGTAAATTTTTTAATGATAACCTAAAATAATTTTTAAATATTTTTCTATTTTTTTCTAAGCCTTTTAAATATGTTTTCCTTGAACTTTGAAAAAAATGCAAAGAGTAACTAACTTACAAAAATAATTTGCAACGTTGTATTCGCTTTAAAATTTTGTTATCAAATTTACCAACTCGCTGGAAAATCCAATTAAGAGCTGCATCAACGCCTTTTATTTCATTCCAATGTAAATATACACTGACCAAAAAGTAAAAATAATCCTTAAATTGAATTTTCTCAAAGACCAAAAAACGCCTCCGGGAATTTAAAAAATAATTTAATGAAAGAAATACGCTTAAATCCTATTACTAGCCGCGTTCCAATTTGTATTGAGTATTTCAAATGCCAAATTGTAATTATAAGCCTTAGGCCACTACACTAAAGTAATTTGTTTGGTCAACAAGTGACAGTTGTAAGCTGTTTGTATTTATATTAATAAACAAAAAATTGCAAAAACGGTTTTTAATTTTAATTTTTTTTTTTTGTAACAAGTAATTTCAAGTTTTCAGAAATTTGAAATTTGATAAAAAAAATTGAGTTTTTAATTTTACATTTAATAAAAATTAATAGTTTAGCCTGACTTTTTGTCCGTTAGTTTGTCGACCTTATTTAAAAGTTTTACAATTTTTTTTCACAAATTGTTTATTAATTTTTATTTAGCACAAGATATTCCTACACTCATATGAATTTTAAATTTTCTTTTTTTATTATTATTTTTGGCTTTTTTCAAAACTTTGTATTTATTTTTTAATTTATGTTTTTGTTTTGTATTTTACAAAACTATTTGTCTGTCTGCCGCCTGCCTGGTCAGCAAGCGCTTAGACAAATAGGCCACGCCGCCACCTCCAACTATCTTTCGCGAGCGAAAAATTGTGTCACACCAAAGCCAATAAATTATTATGCGACACTGGATTTCCATTACATTTTCTGCAGTTTTCTTTATTTGTGCATTTTTTACACCGAAAATATTTTCCGCATTGCTCTGTGCAAAAGTCTAATTTATTAAATTTACTTTTCGTTTGCTTGCTGGCGACTCAGGGCGTGTCGATGCAATCAGCGAGCAATTCTGCAGCACTCAACAATGTTGAGTTAACATTCTTAAAGGCTTTCAGCAGTAGTTGTTGTTGTTATTTTTTCCTGCATTTTAGTTTTAAATTAAGTTGGTTTCAAAGGCAGGCGGTAAGCGTTCACCGAATGGCACCGGCGTGAGCATAAATTACGCTTTAATATTGCCGCCATTACAGTGGCTGTCAAAATGTGTGTAGCACTGCAGTTTTTTGATAAAGGGTAAAGGAATTTTTTGTGGAAAATTTTTTTAATTGTTACTATTTTTTTAAATTTAATTTGACTAAACACATATCTTTTACCCACAAACCGTACTTTTCCTTCTCGTGTTCGTGTCTTAAGTCTTTTGTCTCCACACTTATGCAAACCATACGTTATTGTTGCAACAAAACACTCCACAATAGGCGTTGTCTCAGGCGTATGTTCACGTCATTGTAATGTATCGTTTCGCAAATACTTTCTGACAGTTGATAATTTGTGCAGTTTTCCAGTTGTTTATTTTTTTAGCTATCACGAATGTTTTTTTTGTTTTGCATTTTATGTAGTGCAAGGAAATTTTTTTTATTGCATTTATTTACCGACAGTTGTTGCTTAAGTCTTTTGACTGTAATAAACGTATTAAATTTATAGTATTAAATGTGTTAAGAAAGAATTTATGAAAAATGTATTACTGATATATTAAAACTACTTCTACAATTTTATTCTAATTATTTTTTTAAATTTTAATATTTGAAAATTTTTTTAAAAATTTCCAAAATATTTCTTTTTTAATTCCTCTTTTTATACACATAGGTACATATAAAAAAAATTTAAAAATATTATTTATTTTTATTAAAAATTACTTCTATTCTGTTAATTTTTGAAATTTTAAATATTTGAAAAATTTAGTAAAATTAAAAAAATGTTTAAAAAAAAATTCGGAATTTGTACCAATATTTATGACTAATTTTAAACAGTACTAAAACAGTATTAAAAAAATTTTAAGTTAAAAAATTTCCAAAATTTTAAAAATCTAAAACCATCTATTTTCAAAAAACGATAAGCGTTTTACAACAACAACTATACAAATTTTTCATACTTATAGAAGAAAACTTTATAAAAAATTTAAAAAGAAACATCTAAATTTCTTTCTAAATGCATATTTCGATATTCTTTTATGTGCACAAAAATAGCCGTACATGACATAATACTCTAATAAACTATATGTATGATATTTATATTCTAAATAAATTTTAATATTTTTTATGCGTAAACAAATTTTAATAATTAAGATATTTATTAAATAAGAATTCAAATTTATTTAAAATTTTTTTAAATCTTTAAAACGTTTAAAATATAACAATATTTTTTTATATCTTGATATAATTTAAAAATTACATAATAATATCGTTATTCTTGATTTGCAATTTTAAAGTTAGTAATAGTTTATTCATATTTCATGTAACCTCACAATTTGATAATTATAATAATTTTTTAGTTTGGAAAAATATTTATTTTTATTTTGAGCAAAGTCTAGATCAAGTTGAAGGCGTAAGAAAGGAATTCAAAAAAGAATAAAATTTAAGTTTCGATTTTCTGTAAAATTTAGTAGTTTTAAAAAACAATAAAAACTTCGACGCCAAGTAAGACATAAAAGTCGCCATAAAAATCAAAAGTAATGCCAAAAAACGCTAAATGCAATGCAACAAAATTTACAATAATTGTAAAAATCCCAAAAAGAAGTCCCAGCAATTTAAATAAGGTTCCAGACAATATTTATTTGCGCATTGTGTTTCGCTATAAAAAATGACAAAATGCCAATTAAAAGAAAATGTAGAAGTGCATGCTCTTGCTACCATAAAAGCACATACACGCCTGCATCTGTGTGTATGTGTGTGTGTTGTGTAATGCGGAAGGTGGCTGCAAATTTAAAGTTCATTTGCCTTGTCCTGTTGTTGGGTGCAATGTAGCGGCGCCACTACGATCACTAACTGAGTTTGCGGTTGAAGGAATTGTGAACAATAAAAATTATGTGACAACTGAATTTTTTAATAAATTGAGAAAACAAATAAGAAGTGGCTTTTTGTCATAAAATTGTACATTATCACACTATTTCGTCTTCTAAAAATAAGTTATCAACATTTTTAGGTTTCTTTTAATTCTCATAATTTTTTTTCCTAAAAAGTTATATTGTTTAATTTATTTTTTCAACAAATATTTATTTATTCTCCATAAATTATTTTTTCTTAAACTTTTTCACTTTACAACAAATTAATTAAAATAGAGAAAAGTAATAATTTATTTGCTCGTTCGTCTCACCCATAAACTCTTAACATCACGTGTACGCCCATGTCCACTCTTATATTGACAGCAGCCAATATAATTAATTAAATTTAATGCATAATACCGTATAGTTAACAGAACTCGTTTTATATGTTTTAAATGCTAAACAATGCACGCTATGCAATCAATTTCAAATTTATTGATTTAAATTTATTTGTCTTAAAACGAAATGCCGCACAAATTCACGGTCTAAAATCCAATTAAATAACCAACTTAATAATAGTTATCACGCACAAGAATGAACAAACTGCATTTTAAGGCAAGCAGGGGCGATTTTATCGGAGCTTTATTTTCCATTTTAACCGAAAAAATTGACTTTATTAGCATTATGAAATATATATACCATATACTTGTATATATTTGTATTCAAATGTATATTTATAAGCATAAAAATTAAATAAAAAGCAAATACAGCTATGCCTTGAAACTCAAATTATATATTTCACGGCCAAGTTTAAATGTTGGAGATAACTAAATTATTTATGATAAAAAAAACATATGCAAGTTTAAAAAAATATTGGTAAAGTTAAAAGTTCGTTCGGTTTTTTATTGATTTTTCAAAAGATGATAACTTTGTGTACATTTGTCCGATTTAAGTCAAATATGCGCTGTTTTGTTCGTAAACTTGTTGCCAACGAGATGCTAACTTCATTATACCCCTCTCGTAGAAGACTGCGTCCCTATTGCCAAAAAACTCGGAGAGCCAATTTTCACAGGCCTCTCTTGAGGCCATTAGAACCTCCCATCCGAGCTCCAGGAGCTTCTGGCGAGTCACCAAAGACGTGTGTGGCCTGGCGTTGTCCTGATGGAACACAATTCGACCTCTGTTGATGAAAGATGGCCTCTTCTGGATGAGTGCTGCCTTCAAGCGGTCCAGTTGTTGGCAGTAGAGGGCCGAATTGAGCGTTTGGCCATAGGGGAGCAGCTCGCAGTAGATGATTCCTTGCCCATCCCACCAAACACACAGCAAAACCTTCCTGGCCGTCAATCAGGTCTTGGCCACCATCTGGGCCGCTTCCCCGAGCTTTGACCACGACCGTTTGCGCTCGATGTTGTCATAAGTGACCCATTTTTCATCGCCAGTCACAGTCCGCTTCAGAAACGGGTCGATTTTATTGCGATTCTGCAGCGATTTGCAGATGGAATTTCGGTCCATCATGTTTTTTGCGTTGGTTCGTGTGACACCCAAACATTGAGCTCCGTTTTGAATTCAAGGTTATGCAAATGGTTCCAAACGTTTTCTGGCTTATCTTTAGTTCCTCAGCAATTAAATAAGTGCTCACGTGACGGTCTGTTTCCACTATTTTCATGATTCAATCGCAATTTTCGACGGCAGGCCTCCCGACGCGTGGTGCATCTTTGACATCGAAATTACCGAAACGGAACCTAGCAAACCACTTTTGTGCTACACGTTCGTTTACAGTATCAGGCCCATAATCTAAATTAATGTTTTCAGCCACTTTGGCTGCTTTTTCGCCTTGATCGAAGAAAAATTGTAAAATATAGCGAATTTTCTCTTTGCTGGTGTCCATCTTTGACTGTCAAAGACAAACTTTCAGCGCGAATAAACACGTTTTCAGCACCGTATAGTATGGCATGATGCGACGCGTAACAGTAATACTATGGACAATAACGCCATCTCTTAGATAAAAACCGAACGAACTTTTTACTTGACCTAATATAATATAAAAAAATTAAACTTTAAGATATGCATATGTTGAAGAATATAATAATGAAGAAACATATCAAATATTAATACTTTTGATTTACATAGGTTAATATTTAAATTAATAACTAAACAAAATTATATAAAATACAAAAAAAGATTTCAAAAATATGAATTTATCAAAATTTCAAAGAAACGTGCAATCATTCCATTATACAAGTATTATATTAGAAATAAGTATACTTACTTAAAAAATAATAAAACTTAAATTATAAGAAAAAAATTATAGTAATAAACTTTTATTAAAACTTTTAATTGTAAAAATTATATTAACTTTTTTTAATGAAACAATTAAGTGATATTCAAGAAATTTCTATTAAAAAAAAAATAGCAAAAATTTAACAATTTAAATAATTTTTGATACTCAAAAAGAACTTTAAGAAAATAAATAAAATAAAAGTGCAATTTATTAAAAATAATATTATAAAAAGAATTCAATAAAATAATTAAATCACTTGTAATATTATTAAAATTCCATTTGATGACAATTTTAATTTTACCAAAACCTATTTTAATTTAATTATAAAAATTGTGTAAAATCATGAATTTTGAGAATAAAAAAATAATAATTTTAGTAAAAAAATAAAGTTTTGTTAATATATTTTTTTATAAACATTTGTCTCAAAAACAATTTTTCAAATTAGTAAACTAATTTCTATAAATAAATTATTTTTAAGTTAACCTAATAAGTTTACTTTTTTAAAATTCATCTCACTAAATATTTTCCACTATTTTTTTCTTTACAGGAGGGTAGCATTGGTCATGAGATGGTGATAAAACCGCTGCCGCACGAGCTGAGCCCAAATCCAGATACCGCACATCACATTGTTTATAAACGTGAGGCACAATCGCTAGAGCATTTGAGCGACTTCGGTAAGTAAAGAAACTGAAGAATAAGCAAACGCGACAAAAACTAAGGAAAGTGAAAGAATAATGCAAAAAATTAATTTGTTTGCCTTTTACAATAAGACTTTTCAAATTTTTTATTTCTTTCTCATTGCTGCCCACGCGATAAAACCGAAAAGTCAACGATTTCCTAGATTACAACCCGCAGTTGTAGCAACCTTCAGTCAGCAAGCTATAGCAAATAAATTGGTTTTTTATGACTGTCAAATTTAAAGTAAAAGGGTAACGAAGAAAAAAATATTTTAAAAAAATTTAAGTGTTTTTTGGAAGACAATTTTTCCATTTATAAATATGTGTGTTAATGAACAGCTAAAATTTTTATGGATATCATAATCACCAATAACTACAAGCTGCACTACTCAAAAGAACTGCAGCGCACTAAAGTACTCAACTGAAATGAATTTTGTTCGTATTTAAAAATTAATTTTTTAAATTACTTCTTAACTGTTATAGTACATTAAAAGTTCAACTACCGAAAACGCGGAAATTTTCGGAACATAATTAAGTCATCAAATTTTAGGGCAGTGAACTAAATCAATTCTTATGTATACTACGTTATTAAATGAATTATAAATATTTAGTTACGACACACTTTGAAGTTACATAAAAACGGCACGTGACACTCAATTAATCCTTATGCTACAAATCCATAATTTTTTATGATTTCCTAATTAACTGTTTCACTTCCTTTGCAGCTTTTATGGAACCCGATGATTTGGCTACCAGCGAGAAACTTGAACGATTACAACAGCATCGCCAACGTCGCGCAGCGCGTGCCGAAGATGACGATGAAGCAGCGTTAGAGGATGTGGATGGTGAATTGGAGTCAGCGGAAGCCAGATTTACACGTAACAGACGTCAACTGCCTTATATTATCTATCCTGAAGTGTTGGTCATCATCGATTATGATGGTTATCGGTTGCATGGTGGTGACAATTTGCAAGTAAGTATCAAATTAGTAATTGATAGTATATATAATATTTATTCAAACATCCTACGAAATATTGCTGTATATGTATTAAACTTCATACATTTAGTTTAGCCTTTGAAATTTCTATCAAAATTATATTTGAATAAGTATGTACATACAAGTATATACGCGCAGTATATTCTTTTGTGGAGTATAAAAGCAGCATTAGTGTTTCACTTGTAAATGTATATCGAATATCGATAACTATTAGTGGGTACGCTTTAATATGGAAATAAATAAATACATGACAGTCACAAAAATGTGTCAATTGAAAACGAAGAGATCTAATTTATTTATTTTATTTATATTTTATACGAAATAAGCGTAATCAAACCGATTTGGTATTACTAGGTCTGCTATACTGCATTCTCTTCCACATTTTTCATTTATTGCGTCACTCTTAGAATCACAAAACATACTTACCCCTTGGCACTTCAGCTTACAGCATTATTTTTGATAACATCAAATTCCAAGAACATAATCACTTAATCAGCTGCTTCGGCACATACCACTCAATTTATTGCTTTACGCTTCGGCGGCATTTCATCGGCTCACACGTTTTGAGTTTTACGCCATACATTTTACCACATTAACTCCCACAGACGAATCTTTCATTATCGCGTTTTCATAAATCAAATCTAGCTAGCAGCTGTCGGCAGCTTGTCAGTCAACTGCAACAAGCCGCGCACGCATTCCAACTCTTTATGGATTTACGCGGCAGACAGCAAAAGAGGAATATGTGGTTTCTTCTTTTTCTTAACGGCAGATTCTCAGTCAAAATAATTATTTTGCAGAACACTTATTATTTGTCAGAATAATTGTGCATTATTTTTTATAATTTTTATACAGCTATTTTTCTGTTTATCTAGGTGCAGCGTTTATCACTTTGTTGTTAACTTTTGTTCTTTTTATTTCTTTTCTTTTATTTCACCAGGTAAAGCGTTACTTCGTTTCATTCTGGAACGGCGTTGATTTGCGCTATCGTTTACTAAAAGGCCCAAAGATACGCATTAGTATTGCTGGCATCATTATATCGAGGGTGAGTACGGTCTACAAAAAAATAATAATATATATAATATTATAAAATATAGTCACGTATTTAACAGGTTTCTGATAATTATAATAATACTATTTATCTTTCAAATGAGTTAATTAAGCGCAATTGTGTTCACAAATGTGAAAAATTAAAAATATGGTCAACTCTTTACCCTATCGATATGGTATAAACATACGTTATATTAATTTCGGTGAACTAAAACCCTGTGGCATTCGTCTTTTTTAGTATTTTATGTAGGTAAAAGCAAAGCTTAGCTAGTTCGAATATAAGAAACATATAGTGAATTTAAAACCGGCATTTTTCTTGAGTTCTACTACTTTACTTTCTAATTCGACAGCTAACTTACCATCTTTTAAATTTTAGAATATTTTTAACTATAAAGTATTTATAAAGTTGAAAGTTGGAACACCGTATACTCAGTAACGATATCAGCTTTCATGTTGCCTTGTTATTTTTAACCTTCACAAAGTTATTTAGAAGGTTTCGATATAAAATTTCCTTATTTAGATAATTTTAAATTGAAAATCATATTTCCCTCACTCCGACTTCCAGCTGAAAACTGTTGATTTGTATCAGCTACCAACAAACAATCCACTTGTTCGTTTTTTACAATTCGTTCTGACTCTACTACTACAGAAGTACAATTAAGCTTGCCATTGTTAATAAACACAATTTATCGATTGTATTACATTATATAAACAAATCAATGTAGTAATAGTTTAATAGAAAAATCATAAATTTCACGGCATTTAAATTTTTTCTTTCAAATACTTATTTATATCCGTCCATTCAAATTACGAATTATGAGTTAACAACTTATGTGCCACTTCGCAATCAAAAAAAAAAATTACGAAAAACCAACTAGCGCGCAACAAAAGTCGAAATATACAAGCATATATGCAGCACAGAAGCAAAAAAAAAGCACACAAAAATAACGGCAAGTGATAAGTAAGAATATAGTTTAATAAAAAAAAAGATATAAAAAATATTTAATTTACTAGCTTTAAATTTTTTTTATAAAATTTACGCATGTTTTGCTTTGTTATTTTTCGTTGACATTACCAATCGATAAACAAAACGCGATTATAAGCCGCTGTTTACACAATATGTTTTAAGTGAAATATTTAAACACAATTATTTTGAACAAAATACTATTATTATAATATGTAGAGCTAATAACCGTTATATGCTAAATATTTTCGTTTATACGTATTTATTTACCTTTTTCACTGTTTTATTTTGTAACTGAGTTATTATAAGCTGATTTGCAGGCACTTAAAGTGCCAGTTTACGTACCTAATCGCTTTGTTGGCTTACGTAATTGACAGCGTTGCCAACTTATAAATATTTATAAGAGTTAAAGCATTAGGGAAATCTATTAAAACTTTATCGAAACTATTTACTTGCTAAACATAATAATTAATCATTTAATTAAGCAAACAAAAATAATCCATGTGTTCATCTGGATATAACGATTGAATAAAGTTAAAAAATTGTAGAAACTAAACTTACTAATTGTAGTTCTAAACACCCCGTTGTCAATTACATGTTGTCAACTGTCAAATTTTACGCAATCAAATGACTAGTAACGCTGCTATCTCATGTTCCAAAGCGAAATACAAATGTAAGCTTTAAATAAAAGTGCGAGTAGTATGCGCCTTTACACCTAATCGGCTAATGCAACATGTGGCAGCTGTATGGGCTTGTGCTTACCTTTCAAACAATTTTCGAACTACTGTTTGCCTTACAACTTATTTGTATATCAACTTTACTTATCTACTTCGCACATTTTTTATTTCTGCTTGTAATTTTTTATTTTGATTTATTAGCATTTGATAAAATGATTGTTTGTACGCATTTATGCGTTGGACATTGAACAAATGGTTTGACGCTTGATTGCAATACACAGCGGCGCGTTAATGTCGATAACCCGTTTAAAAGTCCAACTAAATGTGCCAAGCAACATTTTTTTTTTTGCTTCCAATTTTATTTGATGGCTTGGTCACATATATCTTTTTATATATGTAAGAGCATTTAAAAAAGTATTTTTAATTAATTGCAATTGTTGTATAATGGCTTGTCTGTTCTTAAAAGTTTTGCGCATGCGTAACACGCTGCGCTGAGTATTACTTTACTCTACTGTAAATTTAAAATCTTTGTTCTAACCAAAATTAATTACGCATGTAATTATTCAGTGCCTGTGTTGCAGCTGCTTTTAGTAATTTCAGATAATTTATTAATTCCTTTCTTTAAATTGTTGGTATTAATTGTAGAGTAGACTTTATTTTAAATTTACATCAAAAACTTTGCAGAAATTTTAATATTTTGTAGACATTACATTCGATTTGCTCAAAATTAGCTCAATTAGTTATAAATTGCTAACAAAATTACTTAAGTTAGGTTTGAATGAAAAGAGAAAGGATCTATGTTTGGCCAATTAAGATTTTTTATGCTCAGAAAGCTATTGTCTGCTTAACATGCATGTCTGCAAATGCTTGAAAAAAAGATTACTTATTGCTATTAAAGTTAACGTTTTATAAGTTCCGTATATGAAATGTCAGTTAAACTACAGGGTTTAACTTTTCAATTTGTGCAGTATTTAAAACATGATTTGCTAATAACTTTCAGCAACGTCATTAGTGCTGTTTAGCATTATAAAACTTTTAAAAAATCACTCTATAATAAATATTCTACTTGTTCAGAGTACGAAAATCGTATTAACCTTTGATTTCAATCATTTTTTTAGTGTTCCACTTGTTCAGTTACTAAAAGTGTTTGATAGGCGTAGATAATGATTAAATTAAAACACTTCAAAGATTTTTAAGGAAGATGAACTAAACTCTTCTACAAAAAATTAAAGAAACAGAACAGTTGTTCCCTCACAATCACATTTGACTATAAATTTGTCAAAAACCAGTTGATGTGCACTTGAAGTTCGCAAACTCCTCTACTTCTGCAATTCTCGATTTCTACATTAATGACCCCAAAGAATATATCGAATTCAAGCAAGCATATCAATAAATTAAAAAAAAACTCTTTAAGATCGTTAAGCCAATCAACTTTCGGTGATTGCTCAATACATTGGGGACGCTCAATCTAAATGTCGATTTGTCAACTGCAGATTGCGTAATACGCGACATTACTAAATATGGCTAATTTGCAATGCCTCTTTGATTTCTATAGCTTCAGCGACCAAAAGAAGACACAATTAAACAAGTGATGGTAAAATTTATTTACAAAAAAACGCATAAACCAACAGCAACATTAACTGAAGGTCATCGCAAACAGCACCGGCGGCGCATCACTCTCGCTTGCAACTTGGTCACGCTCGCTTGACTGGGCCACCTACTTAAGACGCAATGTTGTTAACATTCGCCTTTGTTGAACGCACACACACACACAAACTTGTAAAAAAAAAACTGGTAACGGCCGATAAATCTTGCTAGAAGATGCGCAATTGCACAATTTACGCAAAAGCTACAACCGCCAGCTGTCGCTATGCGCAAGTAACTTGTCCAAAGTGTTTGTTAGTTGGTAGTGATGATGGGGCACATTTTTGGTTGACCATTGAAATATGAATAGCGAAAATACTGAAAATTCTGACTAATGTCGCCAGACAGTAAAAAAGTTGTAAAAAATATAATTAATGTATAATAGAAAAAATAATGTGCTAGTTATGCAGTTTCTGGGTGTCTAGACGCGCAGAAGTTTTACAATTCGCTGAACACATTTATATCAACTCGCAGTTTTTGCAAAAACATGTCTAGGAAATCGTTTCAATCGCGTTTGCAAAAAAAATTCCTAAATGATTTAGTTTTTAAATAATCACTTTTTCATTTTTTTTTCTTTTAGTTGCTGACACCCTGTAGTTAGCAGCTGTTTTATTACTATGCGCTGCTAGCGTTTCTTAATTAATTCACGCATAGGCAATTAAGAACATGCGTGATTGCGCTAAAATTGTTGTCATTAATTTGTTAATTTTTTTTCGAACCTCAAACAGGTCAGTTCACAATTTTTAATTACTGAAACTGAGTTTTTTATTTCAGTTGCTAAGCATTCTGGCCGCAGGCCTTTCAGATTTTTGCCAAACCGTCTTATGGCATTTTTCATTCTGTTAAGGTTTTCATTTTCTTCCGAACCAGTTTTATTGAACCATGGTCTCAAATATCAGAACTTTGGTTTCTATTATGTTCGAGGATATCGAACTGGTATCATTATAAAGATGTGTGTAGACGCTCGAGTTACAGAGAACATCCATCAATAGTTTAGAAATGCCTTATAACTACCGCTGATTTATTGATTGAAAATAACGATACCCAGCACGAAAAATAACTTATATATAAAGTAGGCTTTGCCTATACATATAATTTAGAAAGTTTGTTTTCAGTTTTTTCATCGGATGGTTAGCAAGTGGTGTTTCAAAATTACTCAGAATAGCTATGATAAAAACCAGCCTGAGGCAATCTCAACAAAATTCTTAATGGATGCATAGCTGATATACATACAAGTATAAGTTTTCTGAACTATTGAGAACCAACTAAATTTTCGTTATAATACCTGTGTATAACCGAACATTTTGCTTAAAACAATCCTGGAAAGTCTTTAAGTTAAAATATGAGACGAGCAATTATTTAATTTTTTAGTAATAATAAATATTTTAAGTTTTACCCTATCGCCAAAAAACTAAGATTTTCTTTAAATTTCATTCATCTTGTGGCTTACCACAACAATTAAACTCATGCAATAACAAATTAATAATATGAATTACACCCGTCAAAACGAAAATTAAATAGTGTTGCCACAAGTAACTAAAAAATATAGGTCGCCTTGAAGTTGACTATCAATTAATATACTCGTTTCCTGAATTTCCTGATTTCAATTCTGTGCTTGTCAATTACATTTTCATGGATAACAATTTAATAAGTAAGCGGACTTCTTAGTTTTTTCTTCTTATTATGCATTTGTCAAATATAGCCAGTTTCCAACACTGCATACGCCAGCTATGCACTTAAACGCGACTGCATATTACTTCAAATTGCTTAATTGGCATTTTACATAATTTTCGGTACGAGTATATTTGTCAAAAGTATTGTGTCAATTTTTTTAAAGCTACACGCCTAAGCCACACACACACACACCGGACATGCTCGTACAAATTAATACAAACTATGTATCACACACATACTGCAAACAGAGAGCAGCAACAACGCACCAACATATATCCGTATATACCGCATGACGCCGAGCGCGGAGTACGGAGCGCGGGCGATGGCGCAGCGTCACACCGAGGCATTAACTTTGAATTAAAATAAATGTGTTTGCAGATATATTTCACTGCATGCCACACCGCCCAGCGCGGATATAATTTTTTCACAATTTTCACACAAACATACACACACTTGCCACTCTATTCAGCGTCAAAACACTATAACAGTGACGGCGTTACCGGTTTACTTTCGCAAGTCGAATGACAGACAAAATTCACGCCTTTGACAACCGTCACAAAAACGTGTGATTTACTCATTTTTTTGGCCAAATTGTTGTTGCTGCTTTTTGTTTGCCGCAGTTTGGGTTTGGTCATTTGCAGACTAAACGCGCTAGATTTCCGCAAGGAGCCGCCGATACTGTTGCGAGTAATGGTCGCAGCAGCGCAATTTTGTTGTTGCTATTTCACTGGCAACACACTCTGCGCATGCGTATATGTGTGTCTGCAGTCAGCTGTGAAGCCACCAATGATTTATTGACTGCTGTTTATATTAATTTTCTGCGCTTACAGTGCTTTACTTAGTAAGTCATTCAAAAGTTCATATACTTAATTTATTTTCCTACGAATTAGAGATTTGCGCAAATTTGCTTATAGCCGGCAATAAATCTTAACGACTGTCAATTGGCGTGCGTGTGCGCGCTGCGTTTGGTTGGTGGCAAATACTCAGGGAAAATCGTAGTTGCAAGCGGCTGGCGTAGCGTTTTGGAAAAGCTAGCTGGTTGAATTTTCACATATGTTTGTATATATGCATATATGTTTGTATGTACGTATGTATACGAGTATATATTAGTGTGTATATTTATATGCATGTTTGCGCCACATTTATTTACTTAAGTTAGACAACTTGTAGGCCCACGCGCTGATAGCTCTGAATTTATTTCGCTGCTATTGCAACACACCAATTTAGTAATACCGTTATAAATATTTCGTTGCTTTATTTGTTGTCTTAATGCTTAACAAATAAACTTTTTTCGCAAAATATTTGTCTATATTTGCAATATCTTATCACCATTTTTATGATGGCGGCTTCACTGTTCATGCCACAAAAAACGTTACACAGCGAGCTGCAACGACTGGCCAGTGTTTCGGCGATCTGTATACCACCTACAACTACCATATGGAGTTGTTATATTATGCATTTATCAATTTATAATTTATTTTTATACTCTGGCACCTTGTTGCTATAGAGTATAATAGTTTTGTTCACCACCACAATAAGATACAAGACTGCTATTTGGTATACAGGATAACATTAGCGAGGGCATCTGCAGCTTAATTTTTATCTCTGGGATGGTATGAGATGAATTTATAGGAACCGCGTTTAAAATTAGACAGTGGGCGTGGCACCGCGCACTTTTGGTTGAAGACACATATCTTGGGATCTGCTTAACCGATTTCAACCAAATTCGGTACATAACATTCTTCTATTATTTCTATCTTATAGTGCGAACAACCACGCCTATTTCCATATAACACCATTTTAAATTCCATCTGATTCTGTCACTTTCCACTATGCAAATCAAGCAACAATGATTGTATCGGAGTAAAGCTTTGCGTGAATAATGCGTTTAAAGTATGCCACCTTGTGAGCAAAAATTTTCTAAAACGAAGCAAAACTGTTCAAGCCCATAAGTACTGAATATGTGGACCCCTGTGGCTATAGTTGACTTTTTACCAAAAATATCGGTCAATGTATAAGATATATAATTGAAATTCATATAATAAAATAAATACATGAAACTCTCGATAATTGTATCATCATCTTTGTGTCAAAAATGGGTTAAATCGGATCAACACTTGCTTTAATATAAAATTTTGCCAACACCCGAAGTAATTTCTCGGGCATTTGATCCTTGCAAGTTGCGAAAATAAAAAATGTTCGATTACACTCGAACTTAGAACTTCCTTACATTTTTTTTTATAATTTTTTTTGTGGTACTTGCACTTTTTCCTCTGCCGCGTGCATTGTGGTTGCATAATGGTCAAAAGTACGCCCACACGCGTGGCTGACAACAATGTGCTCGTACCATTACTTTACCACAGCACTGACTGCCTGCCATATTTCACAATTGCACGCCATTTTTTCTACGGATTGTTGTTGGTGGGGTCAAGCTTTTGATTGTTGCTCTGTTTTTAAATGACTTTTTCTTTTATCGTTGTTTGCAAAATTGAATTTTTAACAACCGCCTTTCCAACGTTGGCGCGCTACCGTCATTTCCACGTGCACAAATACATACTTATATAGCATATATAACCCCGTCTTGGCATATCTGGCTTAAAGTAGAAAATATATTTCGTTTGCCGCTGAGCATGTCACCACCAAATTCAGCGCTCATAAACATATTTGCTTACTGTCTATCTATGTATGTACATACATATGTATCTATATAGTGGCGTATATAGCGTATTATGGTTATCTCCAGGATCTTTAGTTCACAGTCCACTAATATTTGTTATTTTCAATTTTCTAACTATCCGTGGCAGAGTGCAATAGAGCAATAATTTATTTATGCAACACCTGGCAATTGATAAATACATTTAAGGCTTGACATATTTTATGCATTGCTTTCACGCTGTCTTTAATGGCATTCCAATAGTTGGAATATACATTTTTGGTACATATATTGCAATAATTTGGATATTTGTATATAGCAGCAGGGAGAAATTAAGGGCTTCAAATTTACAATTTAATCTTCCACTTCAAGTATTAAACTTGGTCCAAAGTGGCGCTTAACCGCATGTTTGCGGCTCTTAAATGGGTTATCTCGAAAAACATTTCATTTCAGCATATTTTTACATCTACATAAATATATAATTAATTTAAGAGAAAAACAATTCGAAGCTGAGTCAAAAATGCAATACAACTGCGTGTTTTTAAAAAGCCAATGCAGCCCTGTGTTTTACTACATTCTACTTCCTCTGGTAATTGACTTAGTACGAATATTGATAAAAAAAATACTCATTTACGATAGTTGAGCTTTCACCTTCATTCTAAACAGTTATTAGGTTATTGATCTTAAACGTTTGTTGAACAGTCAAGGGTTTTTTTTTTTTTGGTTTTGCTGGTGCGAGGAGGAAAATGCTTTCCGTATCATTAGCGCGGTCGTACAGCCTGTTCATCTGTGTCTTTTTGCTGCGTAGCAAAATTGCTGCAAATTTCTGGATAATCCCCCAGTTACCTTCGCTTTCTTCAATGGCACTGATTATGTTGTCCACGTTCATTGAGCGGACAGGGTCTTCTACGGCGGTGCGTTCCTTTTGCCATCGCACACATTTAAAGAATGTGTGTTCAGCCACGTCTTCTGTCGCATCGTTGTATAGGCATGACGGCTCTTCGACTTTGCTTATTCTGGGAAGGTACTTTTTGAAGTATCCGTGACCGGATAGCAGTTGTGATATGCAGAAGTCGACTTCTCTGAGTGTACGACTTATCCGTCTGCCCGTCTATCTGCCGCGACTTATATTCCCCCATCTTCGTTGCCATGCAGATATAGTATGTTTGTTCTCTTGCGCTTTTGTTATATTCAGACGTTTTCTCTAGCTCCCACAACTTTTTTTTCTTTCGTATGCAATAAGGTCAATTGAGGCATTAACTCTTTTATCTAATATTGTGTCACCTGACACTGTTCGGTAAGCTGATGCAACCCTGAGAGCTGCGGTACCGTGCACTCTGGCCAGAAAGTTTCTCTGAGGTCCAGTCTTACACCTAGGTAGTTCAACGTTTTTTGTGTCCTTAGAATATCCGTAGTCGATTGCATACTTATTTCAAGAGGTATGAACTTATTTGTTCGCAGTAGTAGCTCTGTTTTTTCCATAGCGAGCTGGAGGTTATGTGAGTCAAGCCATGCTTGCGTCCCTGGTTTAGCTTTCTGACCTGGTTTAGCTTTCTTCGTGCTTCTTCTGTGTCTCGGTACGTTTTGTCTGGCATTTCGAAGTTTAGTATAATGTAGTAGCTGATGTTCCACAAGTCTGGGCCTAAAATGAATCCTTATGCTGCTCCTGACGTAACCGCTAACTGTCGTGATCGCTCTCTATCGTGATTCCGCACTAAACAGTCGAGAGTTTATGCTGAAAAAGTTATTTTTTATTAGACTAAAATGGTTGAAAAAAGCTCACTTGAAGCTCATTTACCAAATCCTCCGTTGTGAACTTCCAAATATTAAGTTTGGTAGCAAAAATTAATCTGACCAGTAAAAAAAAATTAATTTAAATAAATTTAAATGTTTCGCAATTAATGTGGAGTTTAGATGTGAAATCAAAGCTAATTTAATGGATTTAATTCTAGGACTAACTTATTTGAGTACCAAGTATATCATGGAATTTTCTAACAGTTTTAATGTCAGTGGGATAACCTCATACGTTACTCACAAGGTCGACATTTGAAAGTGTAGGCAACGATTTGCCAAGTAGACTACTCAGCATAATGAGTTGAGTAGAGCACTCATTTATATGTGTGATAAATTAGAATTTCTACGTCGTATTTTTCGTTTTGTTACTTTTATTCTGCCATATAGAAGTAGAAACCGATAATCTCTATGCTGAAAAAATATGAGAGAAAAATATTAAAAGAATGCTTTTAAACGTCACGTACCACGCAAAGGGAGCTTGTCGATTTTTTTCGATTTATTACTTATATTTTAAGCATAAAGATTTAGTCCTCCAGATATAAATATATAAGATAAAGTAAAAATAAATGCATTATTTTTCGATTAAATTGCATTAGTATATATTTATAAATATATATAGATTTTATATTTTAGTTTTGTATATGTATTTATATATATCTTTAAAAAATAAAAATACAATAAAACCATGTTCAACTTGTAATAAAGTGGCAATTCGCTCCGCTTTACCAACACTCTCTTAAAATTATTGTAATTAAGATCACGTAGACCAGTTATCTTCAGTCTCAAATTAGAATATAGCATTAGTGACAACAAAACTTCCCTAATTTAAAAATTCAACGCATATTTCTTCATTTTGCCAAATTAATTATCGCTTTCAAGAATTTTTGCACACTAATGTATTAGCGAATTTATATTTGTTTTGGGAACTATTAAGTGTTAAAAAACTTTTGTTGGCGACAGTGATGATAAATTGATTTTTAGAGGTAAGTAAAATATGCTGTGGCAGTCAGTCTGTATATATTTTATTATTTAACAATTTCAAGGCCACTGTTTTATACAAAAGTTAACAAATTCAAAACGAAAAGTAAATAAAACAAAATAAATTAAAGAAATATTAATTTGTTAGTGATGTAACTAGCTTTCGATAAGTTTTCTATTTATCGCTTTATTAGTAAGGTTCATGTCGCCGCAAGGTGTTGAGTCAATTGTACATAAATAAACATGGATTCACCTTGCGTATGATTTTTTCAATATATAATTGTAATTATCTAAGTGCATTGCCCTTCTTTGCGCCGGCGGCAACTTTTACGTGTTGCATGCAAATTTTCACTCACATTATTTTTAAGCGATAATAATGAATGCTTTTATGCGCAAATAAGCGAATTACAAATCAATACCAAAAACAATTCGTTAATATTATGCACTCGATTGATATTGAATTATCATCAAATTTTGGTCATAAAAATCGTATCAAGGACACATACGAAATTTCATTAATTTTCGGCAGAATCGCAGAATAAGCATTATAAACGCCAGCACGCAGATGTGTTGAATAAAATGCATAAATATAGAAAAATACGTGCATGTACAATATATAAAAAGCAGCAGAAGTAAACGCTGCTCGTTTGACAGCCGAAGCAGAACGCCGTTGAGTCGCGGTGTTGTAATCAAAATGCAGCGCAGCATACGACTGGCTTTGTGCGACTGTGACAAACAAAGCTTGAATTTTGTTGAACTTTTCATATTTTTACAATATATTATTGTTAACTACACGTTTTTGCTATACATTGACTGAATTGCACTCAATTCACGATTTCTGGCAAGCGCTTTATGCTTTTGTAACATTTACCAACCGTTAAGTGGCAACAAATATATAAATATATAATATAAACAATAATTTTTAGGCACTAGAACTGCAGCATGCCAGTGTAGCTTCATCGCAAGCGCGCTTGCAACACTTACACGCTTCAACATTTTGCGCTCACCTTCAGCGGCAATGCAATTGCATTCAAATTTTAATATCAAGTGGATTGAAACTAGTTCAAATACCTATCTTGAATGCATGCGAAGCACAACAGCCTCTCTGAACGACTTTGACTTTGTTTGGCGCTGTGTATTGTCGAATGTTGCTGAGATGTCTAACTGACTATGAACTGTCTAACTGACACACATGGTTGCATTGCAAGCAGAAGCATCAGCATCAATGACAGCACTGCCAATTCGCTGGCAAAAGCGCGCAAACGGTAATGGGAATCACGCTTCCGCCCAGCTTTGCCACTAACGCGTACCTTCTCAACTGTTGTCCACAGCTGCCGCAGCCATTTTTTCTTCGTTTTTTTTGTAGGTGTATCTGTTGACTTCATTGGCTGCTGTGCATCTGCAGCGCTGCAACGGAAATTGGTTTCCGCTTTGTGTTTGCATAGCTTATGCAAATAATCTGCACTTGTAGTAAATTTCAATTGCCTTGTCAGCCAGCTGTAAGGCCGTTACATGCGTTTGCGTGTAGATCATGCATCTTCGGCTACCGCTTGCCACCCTAAACAAAGCTCTGCTTTATCATTTGCCTTTCAAATATCAGCACCCATTGCTTTTTTTCCTTTGCCGACCACTTTTTCGTTATGCCGTCTGCTACGTCGCTGACATGTATGCGCTTAATGACAGCGTCAACAGTAACAACATACTTAGCATAGCCCATGCGAATGCCAACCACATTTCGTTTCGACCTACCTCGGCACGCCGTTAGAGGTGGTAACATTTTGATTGCATAATACCACTAATATTGGATTTTAAAGGTTAGTATATTGCAATGAACGTTTCGTTATTATATTTGTGTGTGTGTATATGTTTACAGCGCAAAAATCGTCGTTCGTTTCAATCGAAGATGTTACTTTTTCAACTAACTTCACTTTAGTATAACTGCTGGCAATAGCAGAGTTTTGGCTTGTCAAAGCATAACAAATGTTGTTGCTATTGCTTGTTGTTATTTGTTTTTATTTCAATCAATTACGTACAGCTGATGGTTGTGGCAAATGGTTTTTCGTTTGAGACTTCTTCACTTTTGATTACTGGTTTTGGTCGTAGTTATTTCTCACATACATAAATAACTTTTCGTTAAAAATTTTCGTAGTATAGTTGCAATTTTGAAAGGGCAAAAGGTAGCCATAACAGGTGCAGCTTTATATAAGTACATATAATCATTTACATTTACATTTTGCCTATTCGAATTTCACTTTTACACTTTGCATTGCAATCAAACCAAACTGCACCTAATTCTCCAGTTCTTCTACACTTTAAGCTATGAACACATTAAATTTTATAACCATCAACAAAGTACAATTAGTTTAAGTGACGAAGAAAATTCACTACATTTATTGTTTTTTTAATATCTTCTTAGTTCTTCTTTTTAACCATATAAGAGTACCCAGAGTAGTCTTGGCTAACTTCAGAATATTTGTTTTTTATCGAAGAATTTCTGGTTCACTGTTTATATCTATCTTCTTGTAATACTTAATCTATGTATATCGATTTCGGCATGAAGCTCGTTAAATAAACATTCCAACACACATAGTTGTTGTAGAAAGCATTGGCCAAATAATTTTCTGAAATATTACAAAGTTGACCATACTTGGCCGGATAAAAATCGGCGACCGTTACATTTATGTAAAGCCGACTGTCGTGGGAACGATATTAGGACTGTCTCATCGGTCGTTGTGCACATTTCGGATCTAAGAGTATATTTTTTGCGTTGAATGAGGGGTGAACTTTTAATGGATGACTGGTCGATTTATTGATAATGAGCGAGAAGAGAAATTTTTCACACAATAAAAGGTTTTATCATTCAAATGGCAGTTATAAGTTAGGTGAAGAATATTCTGCGATTCCTTCAAATAACAATAGAATGATTTTCAATGTTCATATGAACCGCATGTGCTGTGTAAGTCGATAATTATATTGATTTACCTACATATACTAGTCTGAGGATTTTTCATTGTTATGAAGAAAAGTATCTAATCAATTTCAAGAAATGAGTTTAACTACTATTTTCTTTAACTTTGCTTAAAGAACCAGTGCTCTTGTGAAAAAAGCATATGAAGTCAGACGATTTCTAGTATTTTTCTTATATTGCTTTTAACCACACGCCCGCACGAAAGGTTTTATCATTCTCAATCTACATACTTTCATTAAAGTTGTCCGCTAAATCACTATATTGAATCCACTACATACTTGAGCTACAAGTAGAGACTGTTGTTAGTGTGTAAAACTTCAACTGACACTGTAAACGCAGCTGCCTTTATTATTATATATGATTTATATCATGGTTAGTAATTTATTTAAAGTAATTTTAAATTTTGATTGACACTTGTGGTGTTGCAGAAATCGTATGCTAATTCTAAATTGACAGCAATGATCCATGGGCGTTGTAAAAGTGCTTAGAAATACCTCAGTATATTACTTATGCCAACTAAATAGGAAATTCAAGTAAACATGATTTACTTATAAATGATTGGTGTTATAATATTTAAATACTGATATTTGTAAAGTAATTTATTAACGTTTATTGCTATCGATTAATGTACTAAACTGCCAGCGCCCTAACTTGCAATTTTGGAAGAAAATTTATATAACATTTCTTCACTTGTTTTTTTCACTTTTTATTTTCTTTATTGTCGAAAAAAATGTCACCTAATTTCGTTGACAACTTCTGACTTCCTACTTAAATACCACTCAGCCAATTTGGCACCTGAAACACGTAATCACCGGTCATATTATTGCCATTCATTCGTTACATTGTTATTTATTTCATTACTTTATTTAATTTTGTTTTTTTTTTTTTGCTTTTTTCATTACACAATAATTTTAATTTCGTATTTTTCTTTGTTTCTCTTTTTTCATTTTCATTGCGCCAAAATGTGACTTTACCACAACTTTTGCGCACACTTATACAAAAATATGTGTGCTGATGACAACAGGGAAGAGATGCAACACCATACCTGGAAAGGAATCGTGTCGGACGAGATGCCATCGATTCAGCGGCTGCCTTAACCGATATGGGTAAATATTTATTCCGTGAGCGCCGTTTGCCCGTCTACGATATTGCTGTGGCGATAACCAAGTGAGTAAAGCACGTAAAAAAATTTACAATAAAAATATTAAAACAAAGATAAAATCAAAAGTATAAAAAAAAATTAAACTTCAAAAGTCAAAGCAGCGCAGCTGAGAAGGCAGGTGTGAACATTTAATTGGCGCACTTGCCGACAGCTGTCGTTTTAATACTGTAGAGATTTTTCTACACATTTTTACTATAATTATTTCAAATACTCTAAATTCTTTTTTTCATTAAAAAAAAATGTCTGTTTCTTAACTCTTACAAACATCTTTTGCTATTTTTCCTGCTGTTTAACTATTTTTCTACACTTTATTTCGTTTATCGTAAAAATTCAATATGCATATACTCAAATGTATACATAATACAGGTATGATATGTGTCGAAGGCGTAAAGGCGGTCGATGCACCAAAGGCACTGCGGGTAAAAATCTGAAATCTTCCATTTTTTACAACTAGTTTCTTAAGTGGTTCGAAATCTTAATTTGTTTGGAAATTAACCTGAATTATACATTTGAAGCTTTTTTATGGGGTTTATCGTAAGAATAGCAATTGACGAGAGCGCACATATGTATATCGTGTTAACTATTAGCAGCAAACATTTACAGCACATAGTACATACTATACATTCAAAAAACAGAAAATAACAGTAAACACCACAACGAAATGTCAAAGTGTGTGAATACACATGCCACAACACCACTTAAGTGCACACATACACACACATTCAAGTTTTTATTTCAGCACATTCAAAATTACACAGATTTTACAAATATCGTAGATTGAACACATATCTTACGCTAACGATTTTATTGTTTTAATGTTTGATTGGCTTATATTCGTTTGTTTGACAGTGATAATTGCTTCTATTTAGTAAATGCTGAATTATAACGGTTTTAAGTGCCTTTAGAACAAGCTATAATCTAATATCGTAAATGTAAGTTGGAGGATTTCACAGAGGATTTGCTAATTTAAATATTAAACTACTTAATAGAGTAAATGGAGTTGGGTTTTAAAATAATATATAACGATTTTATTAAGTAAAAATATCGTTTTTGCATATTTTCATAACTAACATCGTTAGAAAAATATGCTTTTGGAAAGCAGTAAGATATTTATTACAATTGAAGTTGGGTTTAAATGCCTATGTTTTTCATCGTGTGGAAATATCGTAAACCAAAAATGCAATTTTAAAGGGCTATGCATAAATCAGAAAAATTCTACGTCCTTTTTTTCAAAATAAAAGTTATAGTACGGAAGTTTATATCGTAAATTTGAAATATCGTATTTTAAGTATTTCTAGGTTTTGCAGTTATTTTAATAATTTTAAATCAAAATGCAATAGGAAACGGTTAATTTATAAATTAAATAAATACTTGTACTTGACATTTTGATGCTTGATGAAGCATATATCGAAAATTATGAATAGCGTCTTTAAGAATTTTAGGCGAAGTACATTAAAATTTAAGCATTTTATGTTGAAAAACTACAGTGTAATAATAAATTAGATATATCGTAATCATATATCGTAAATGTTAGTTATGCAATTTACAAGCAATTGTTTGAAAATATATATAAACAAAAATACAACATTGCAAGGGATTAATTAGTTTTATCGTGTAAACCCTACGCAATTATATTAAAATACATTGAAACTATATTGAAGAAAGTTCTTCAATTATCTTAAGAACATTCTACTTCTCCTCTTTACTGACTGAATTATTTAATCAACAAAACTTGCTAAATCTATCAAATCTTCTCTTTAATATAAACCGTTTTTTTATTTCGTAATTTAAAATCAGTAATTGTAATATTGTATTTAATAATTTATTTTTTCATTAACTTTAAAAACAACTCGTTCCGCAACACAGACTTGATATGTGCAGACGTGCAACAGCTCATGGCGAATGTAATCGTGGTACAGCAGGTAAATGTCAATTTGGCACAAAAAACGAAATGTACATAGAGAAAAAGAGAGTTTGAAGCGCAGTTAGAAGCAGAAGACTTTACGATATAAAATAAAATATAAACACAAATTTCATTTAAACATTCGTCACATCAAATCATTCAATCTGTGTGTAATATTTCTCGTTGAATCGAATCTCAGGCACGTTTCTTCTTCAACTATTCTTTACTCTCGCCTTAAAACAGAGCACGTGATATTCTTTGAAAACTTTGTTTTGTAAAATAAAACAAAATTATATTTCTATTTACTAAACGTGTAAATATGTCGAAAGTGATTAAGCGCATTTTACACGCTTGCAGCGCTTCATGCCAACGATTCGCGCAGCTGATATCCACTTATTTTCTTTTTTAATTCTGCTATCTTATAAGTATAACTTTATGCTTTTAATGTTTTATTATATCTACAGTTATTATTATTTTTTTTTTTAATATTATGTTTATATACTTTTCTCCAGACAAAAAAAAATGTATTTACGATACATGGAAATTTAAGTAATTATTAGTATCTGTCATTCAAACCTTTAGATTTTTAGTCGCAAAGTATTTTTGTTTTGATTTGGAATCAAAAACTTTAATCTAAATCGTTTTGATTAGCAGGGGATATCGATCAACGTAAGTTGATTGGATTAAATCACCAGGTAGGAAATTAGCTTCCAAAAATTTTTAATTCGATCTATTGTCAGGACCAGTTTTTACAAGACTTTTATAAGAAGAAGTTTTTCAAACTATCAGTATTTAAAAGTGGTAGTATAAATACTACTTTTACTATGGACAAAAGCTCAAAACAGCAGGAATGCACTAGCGAATCAAGGAAATTGTCTTAAAGGACCAACTTGAAATATAAAAATAAAACAATAAGAAAATATGAACGGGACTTTGTTGCAAAAAAATTGCAGCGTTTTAATAATGACTGTCATTGCACTGGCGGAAAATACGTTTACAGTTTACAGCGGTAAGGTTTGATATAAGCGATCAGTGAAATTGATAAACTGTATTTTTTTACTTTTTAAGACAAATAGATTAAAGAGAAAGAGAAGTGAATGAAAATATAATATAAGTCACATAAATGCGTATTTGTACTAAGATGGGTAAAATAAGAAATTTGTAATATAAGGACTTTCGAAGACAGTTCCATAAATCGAAGTTCATTCCTAAAATTCGCAACTAGTTCGTTAAATACGAAGTAAATTCGTAGAATTGTTTTTGGTGTTGGTTACTTATATATTTAAATTTTACAAAATAATTATATTAAAAAAAGACTAACCCGTATCTTATTACTAAACTTTTTTTAAACTGCTGCTTTGGAAAAGCTGCAAGGTGAGGTTATGTTATTAAAGAATATGTACAAATAAAAAAAAACTTGTCCGACATTTTGCACTGATCTTATCACAAAAATCACAGCTTATTTTACAACGCATTTGCTTTTAGAAAAAAGTGTATTAATTGATTGCTGATCGCTGTTCATACTCATATTTTATGTCATAATTGCGTCACGCCTCAAATACATCAACTACCTTGTCACACATATAAGCACACACACATGTTAGCACAGAAATTAAGATTGGGTTACTAGTTTTTTTTGCGAAAAATTGCAATAAATGCTAGCTGCTGGCATTAAGCAATTTTAGCAATTTTTTCACTTACTGGTTTACACATATTTCGTAGCGCAAAGTTATTTCTAATGAAAAACTGGTAATTTTTTAACTAATTTTTTATTACTTTTTAAGTCATGGTTTTGGTTAAATTTTTGAGTAAATTGTCAACTTCCTACTGCTTGCTTAGAAAACTATGCGCACACAAACATACATATTCTGGTACTAAATGCTAAATTTTTTTTTTATATTTTTGTTTTTTTGCCTTCAATCAATGTATTTGCAATGCAAAAATTGTGTTGTATTTGTTATAAAAACGCATACAAAAAGGTTTTGCATATGTTGGCGGTGCTTGCGTTGTGAACAAGCGTTTGGAAAAAGTCAACAGTGTTGCCATCATTGAGGATACTGGCGGTTTCAGCGGTATCATTGTGGCTGCCCATGAAGTTGGACACTTGTAAGTATCATGGACGGTTAATAGTTTTAAAAAAATTTATAAAAAAAATAAAAATTATTCGTAATATTAAAAAAGATATTTATAATATACTTGAATATATATTATTGTCTTGTTCGTGTCAACTACAAAATTCTATTATTTAACTGTGTGTTTCGTAGATAATATAATAATAATTGAATTTTCTAAAATTTGTCACTTTTTATATGTTATTTATATATTAAAGATATTTTATTTTTATATCTTAAAGAAATTATGAAAAAACACACTCAATTTGTTATAAAAACAAGAAAAACTTTAACTTCGACTGCACCGAAGCTATAATACCACTCAGGGGTACATTCCTTACAGCATAAAAAGGGAAAAATGCAAGTTCGTATGGCAATTATATGCTACATTGTTCCGAACTTCGGGAATTGTAGCACCGCCGTCAATAATAATCTGGGCCAAATTTCTTGATAATACCTTGTGAAATAAAAAAGTTTTCCATACAAGAACTTGACTTTGTTCGGATAGTGTGTGTGACAGCTACTAAAGTATGGTCCGATATCGGCGATTCCGACAAATCAACAGCTTCTTTTTCTAAGAAAAGCACGTGTGCATGGATCAATTGACTTACAAACTTAATATAATTCAAAAAAGAGGATCAATACTTATTCTTTACACTCTTGTAAGCGTCCTTCATGAAGAAAGCACTGCTTAATTTGATCTAATGAGAAACTATTAAATCAGCTATTATCGATAACTCACAAGCTGAAAATGTATACATATCACAGTACAGAGTGTTTCGTAAAGTATAATTCTGTTTTAGACTTACATTGCGAATTTTTTCTTCAAGAAAAAGCAACTACAACGCAAACACGCTGAAAACACGAAAAAACACTTGACAACGTTTCTAGTCGATTGCCTAGCCCAACTATTAAAGCGATTTCCGCTGTCACCATTGACACATGCGCATTAACATGCAGACAAACTCGTTTGCATTTCCTTCGTCGGCCAATAGTGCAAGAAATAAATAACATGCTTGAATATGGTATTTTGCAAATGCAAAAGTTAAAAAAAAGAATACAAATTATAACTGTAAACTATACGCTTTTGCCCAGACATTATTGACGTTCTATTCCATACACACATAGGCTCGGCGCCGTGCACGACGGCTCACCACCACCCAGCTACCTTGGCGGTCCGGGTGCGCAGCGCTGCCGCTGGGAGGACGGCTATATAATGTCTGATTTGCGACACACCGAGCGCGGTTTCCGGTGGTCTCCATGCACCATACAGAGTTTCCATCACTTCTTGAAGTAAGTAGCGCCAACAGAAGCGAAAATGCAATTTTCTTTAACACTTTTTTGTGAATTTATTATTTATAGCGGCGACACCGCAACCTGCTTGCACAATGCACCCCACGAGGACAGCGCGCTGGGACGCGCATTGCCCGGTACACTGCTTTCGCTGGACGCGCAGTGTCGTCGCGATCGCGGCACGTACGCTTGCTTCAAGGATGAGCGCGTGTGTGCGCAACTGTTCTGTTTCGATGCGCAGACGGGCTACTGTGTGGCATATCGACCGGCCGCGGAGGGTTCCACATGTGGCAGCGGGCTGGTGAGTAACTGCAGTGATGAATGTTTTAGTAATAAAATTTTGCACGTGAATTACAAAAAAGAATTTATAAACAAATTTAATAACAAAAACACATTTATAAAAATTTCATTATTTCTCTACACTAGACCTGTCTGGACGGTCGGTGTACGCCAGTTACTTCAAATGTCATACCAGCTTACCGTTCTTACAAGTAAGTACTCGCTTTTTCAACTCGCCAAATCTTATTTAGATATTTCTAGTTAAAAAAAAGTTTTTTTAATAGTAAAAATATTTCAGAATATCAAGTTTTTTAGTAGTAAATTTTTATTGTTTAGTAGTTTATTATTTTTAATTTGGTTAAACAATTTGAATTTATAACGGTATTGGTCATTGTTACTACTATGGTGACTTTTACAGTTATACCTATTTGCAATAACTCGTTGGCTTTAAATAATAAAAACAATTTTTGGTGCAAAATTTAAATGCATAATTTTTTGTTGTACAAAAACAAATTTACTGCCTATAAATGATGAAAATTTTTATCGTAGAATATATTTTATGCAAAATGTACATATATACGTTTTAAAAACACTATATTTACACATTTTACCTATATATACACCTACACTAAACACGACTGATATTATTTTCGAATTTGTAAATTTTTGTATATATGTACATATCCAATGTAAATAGTTTGAAAATTAAGACAAAATAATCCAACCAAATTTTTACATACCCAAAACCACAACAACAATCGCAACCAACAACTGCTTAACAACAACACAAAAATTACAACTCTGTCACACCACAAAATCAACAAAAACAAAACCAACCAACCAAACAAAACAATCGATAACATTACAACACCGCTAACACAAAACTAAAATGAAAAAAATTGAACACTAAAACAACAACAATACAGTGACAACAACAGTAGCACTGAAAATACTGATACTAGTAGCGAAGAAGAAGGAGTTGGAGGGGAGAATGTAAGTAGTGAAGAAGAGCAGGATCAACCGGCCGCCGTGGATAAGACTGCACACACGACGCAGCAACGGTTCGGTAATACGGTGGAGCAGACCTCACGTGAAGTCGACGACACTTCCGATCCCAAACGTATTACAACAAAAACGATAACCACCAGCAATACGCATACACCGACACAGACGAACTCACGCACCACAATCACCGTGGAGACACACTCACGACACTCACACAACAAAAGCAACAACAATCAGCAACGGCAAGTGCAACAGGGTACTTTAGAACTTTTAGCCAGGTTTTTAGCACAGAATCCACAATGGCAACAGCTATTGGGACAAGCGGCGCAGGTGAACGCGCTGTCCGGCGCCGCCACAAATGCCGCCGATGTGGCAACCATAGAGAATGCCGCAAGCGCGGAAGTGGCGGACAAAGTGGCATCCGCTCATATGCCACAAACAAAGTTGCCACAGGGCGCAGTCGTTGTGCAAACGAGCGTGAGCAGCAGTACGAGCAGTAGTAGTGGCGGTAGTAGCGCGAATGGTAGTAGTTCAGGTATTAGTAGTAGTAGTGATAGTAGCGCGGAGCAGCAAGAAAAATATGAGAATGATGTTGCACGGGTTAAGGTCGTACCTTTGAATTTAGAGACCCATTCAGAGACGCTTGACAAGCAAATAGTTGTTGAGGATACTGGCGCGTTGCAAGTTGCTGAGAATATTGACAATAATGAAGGCGAAATACAGCCTATAGTGAGCTTAGAGAACGAAAAAAATGCCCAAGCGAAAGCTATGCTAACACAAAGCAAATTACAATCAGAAATCCAACCACAACCACACCAACACACAACTACATTAGCAAAAGTAACACAAATTCAACAGCGCAAACCAACCACCACAACCACAACAACACCACCAACCGCACAACCTAACCTCTTCCAAATTTACACGCATGAATTACGCAAACAGTTACAATATTATTTAGGTTTTCTGCAAGCGCACACTGGCGACAGCGTCAGCGCTGGCGATAGTAGTAGTAGTATTTTGAGTAATAGCAAACGTACAGCAACAGTTAAGCATTCCGTTACAACCAACAAAACTAATTCAAATTATAGCAATACGGTGAGTGCGGCCGCCAAATTACAGCAACAGTCGGCGTTGCTTGACAACAACAACCGCAACAATGAGGATGACATCGATGACAACGCGGACAATGTGGACGCGGATGATGAGGCGAGCAATGAGGCAATCGATGACAAACAACAGAAACGTAAGTTCAATACAGCAACAACAATAAGCGTGAGTGCACAACAACATACACAACGCGCACAACAAGCGCCGCCACCGTCAGCACCGACGCGCAGCAGCAGCGGCAATGGCGGCAGTATAACTAACAGTAATAGCAATAATAACAGTAACAATAAAGCGCTGCAGCGGCCGGCGACTTTTCTTGACGCCTATTTAAAGAAATTGCAGGCGCTTAATGCGCCAACGGACACCACGGCCACACTGACGGCCACCACCACGAGCACCACAATGTCGACATCGAGTGTCGTGGGTAGTGGCGCCGTCAGCAAGGCAGTGCCAGCTGGCGGTACGCCCGAGAACGAACCGGCGAAGCGTGCGCCGGCGGAAACGTTTGGCAGTCATTTCCTCAAACGTACGCAAAATTTATCGAATAGTAAAAGTAGTAGTGTGGGAGGTAGTAGTGGTGTTGATGGTAGTGTTGGTAATAGTAGCGATAGCAACATTTACATTAATCATGGTAACAGCAACAGCAACAACAACAACAATATCAATTTAAATAGAAATCACAAAAAACTTACACGCATTTCGAGTCACAATGCTACTCCAAACAGTCGTACGCCATATGTTGATTCACACGAGCAAGAGCACGAACATGTTGTGAGCGATGTAGCAATTCACATTGCGACAACAACACAACAACCAGCATATGTGACAAATTTTTTAGGTGATAATACAAATAATTTGCCAAGTTTGTTTGAACAGCAACAGCAAGCACAACAGTCATCCTCAACAAAAACAACAACAACAATACCCGCACAACAACAAAATCAACAAACATCACAACAAAAAGCACATAAAGTCAGAACACAAAAACTAATACGTCGTCAATTGTTGCGTACGCAAATTAAATGAAGACATTACGTAAAGTTTGTGCGTAAGTGACGCCAGCGTTTTACATTTGTTCTGCTATAGCACCATATTTAGTTTGTAATTCTATTTATATATTTAGCATTTAAAACGCCAAAAGGATTACATTATTCTCCCACTTGATGCGTGCAATACCGTTGCATTCAGCTATAACGCACACACACTACTATACGCCACTACACACAGCGTTAGAAAAAACTAAAAGTTATCAACTTGTCATTCTGACAATCAGCTGTTCTTTTACATATTCCTTGTTAGATAGCAGAAAAAACTAATTTTTAGTACGCCAAACGCCACGCCAAAAGTACCAGTTATTCTGCTTGCTTAGCGCTATAGTCGCCCAAGCGATTTTCACTATAATCAACTACGCTCACAATAAACTCGAACACTGCGCACACGCTTCACTCTCTCAGAAGCATTGCAAATAACTACACTGTTACTGTCGACTTTTGTTGCCAATCTACAAAAATGTGGTAAGCAAACTTAATACACAAATTTAATATAATTTGGATACGGCATGCATTACCCTGGGAGAGTTTAGTAGTCATTAAAATTGAATATATAACCGTAGTGCGCTAATAGAATGCAACGGCATATTAAGCAAAGTTAACGGAATGCTTGGAGAATGCTTTATATAAACATGTGAAAAAAAGCACAACTAACCGTTATTATTTACGGCCTGGTAATGAATACAATATTAAAAGCATTACGCATGGATTTAGGTACTTAAAATTATTTAATTGCTGCATGAAATTAATACTTAGGCGGCTATAAGGTGTAGAGCAAATTTACCGCGGTGCAACATTTTGGCGCACATTTCTCGGATAAGCGAAAATTAAGTGGCAATATAACCTCATCTGCACATTAATTTTATATACTTATAACGTTTTTGCGTGCGCAAAATTATCTCTACTCCCTTGTAAGTGGATATTTAATTCTGCCTGCGCTATCATTGAACAATTCGTGCTAATTTACTAAAGTCGGAGCGCATAGGCCACCATTTGCTTGGTATATGGTAGAGCAGTATACATACGCTACGTTTTAACATATTTTTAAAGTTGATTGCGTAATAAACTGAACTTGCATCCTTCAATTATGCCATCGTTAACAAAGAACATATTTTAAAAATGCAAAATATTGTAAACTTGCTTATGTTGGTCACATGTGTTTTACAAGCCATGCATTGAAACACAGTCATAGTTAAAATATGGTATATTGCATAATGCACTCATTTACACACACAAGGAATGCAAAATGTGATCGAATCACTTGTGAAAAAAATTGCATGCATTCACTATATACAGTTTCATTGAGTTGTTACTATTAATTCTTCATCTTCTTAACTTTTTTTGGTGCTATTCATACTCCTTATCCTCACGCACATTTGCTCGTTAATTTTACTTCATTCGATTTTATGGCATTCATATTAGCTTTCCCAAATAATGCAACAACAACTAATTAGTTGTAATCATACTATTTGCACTTGTTTTCACTATATATCACTATATATCACTTCAATAGCAGATCCACCACTGCCGATGGCAAGTTCCTTTAACTAAAATGCCGCAAGCACTCTTAGACTAATTTCAATTATAAAAAAAAATTAAAAACATTTTATCAGAAGAAATTTGCAATTACAATTACGCGGGACTTCCTTATTACAAACGATTTGGCGCACTTCATTTCAACTTTTATTCTCTACACCATTCTTCTTCTATGCTCACCTAATCAACCGGTATAAAGTACAGGGTCACACACATGAAACAAAGTAAAAAAAAAAATATTTGAATCTTGTACTCACATTCGCATTCACACAAACAAGGGAACTCATAAAAACAACAACAGCACTCTCCACTATTTTCACCAACATCAACAACTAATCATATGCGACACAACAACACTTCATATATTGCATTACTAAAACAAGACAAATTAAAATATCTATATGGTACAACAAGCATTAAAGCACATCAGTAGAACATCTAAAAATTATAAAAGCCCATAAATTTTCAAAAACGCATAAACTTATGAGAAACCACATAAATTTTAAGGCATTTATTACGCATATTAAAAATGCATAAATTCAATTCAAAATTTGGATATGGATTATTAGACAAAACTTATGCAAAGTTACATCAACAGCCGCGGGTGTTTGCAAATTTAGCATGTAGTACTTATAAATTTAATTTAGTTTAACTGGATCCATTGGATAAACACCTATATAAACGCATACCGTAATACAGCTGGAGCGTGGAAAATGGTTATAAATTACAACGTTAAGGAGAAGTATAAAATAAACACTCACAACCCCATACTATTATGGATATTTGAAATGCATCGAAACAAATTCAAACTTTCGCATATAATAATATAAAATATATAAGAATACTCGAAATTAAAACTCGTCAACTAAAAAAATACACATACAAACATTTTAATTTACACTTGAAATGTAAATTAAAGTAAAAACTAAAATCAGCATCATCTTGATCTACGAAATTTTGCATGACAGTGGCGGCAAATACACATCACTCATCACAAATTCTAAAAATTTAATAAATATATATATTTTAGATAAAATAATTAACAAATTACAACAAAAATAAACAATTCTGGCTTCATTAGTAACAACATACTTGCATTTTTTTATATGCATACCGATTAATTCATATTTATTTGTTACAATTTCTTTATTTGTTTTATTATTTGTTTTTATTTTGTATATTTTTTTTCGTACATATATTTATTATTTGCGTAATTATTTTAAATACATTACACATTTTACATTTACTGACAATTTTCGATTTCTTTTCATTCATACCCCACTAAATTTTGTACGTTTACTAATTGTCACCGTTTCCTTTTTTATGTGCGCTATGCAGTGGTTAACTGGAAGGCGTTTCCATTTTGAAAAGAGTAGTTCCGTTGCTGACTGAGTGATGGCGCCGCCATACGTTTTTCTTGTAAACTACGTTTTTCTTGATTTGATCTAAATCTGATTATCGGAAGTATATAATGCATCAACAAGTGTGGCAGCAATTGGCAGTGATAGCAGCGGTAACATGAACGAGCATCTCAACACAACTACAACAATTAACAGCCGTATATTATGTCGATATAAACTCATATTTAGCAAATGATTTACGTACTAGTATATTTAAATTAGACAGCATACAGAAGACATATCATTGCCATTTTCAAATTTTCCAATTAAATATTTACATACACATTTACATTTTAAAAGCAAATAGTTGAAATTAATGCATGAATTTAGTTGAAGCAGTTAAAGCTGAATATTAATGAAGAAAAACGCATGAAATCATACAGCGCCACACATACATACATAAGCAATGCATAAATACATTAACGTTTTTATTTAAACCAGCACATATCCATATGCTACCCAAAATATGTACTTAAGTATGTACTCGTAATTATGTACAACGTACACGTATGTATCGTAAAAATACGTACATAAAGCATCGATCACGCATAACCACACTTAAGTGAATCCATATTTAAATATTACATACGTACTTTAAAAAGAATCATAGTTAGAATTTATTGATTTGTTTTAGGTTTTAATTATTAAAACATATATGTATATGTAAATTAAAGAATAATTATATTTAATTTAATTGTATTTTTTAAATAAATTTTATGTTTTTTTGTTTATTTGTTAAAAGCTGTAAATGCATTTGTGCACTAGAATGAATAAATGTAGATACATATATATTGAAAAAAGAAATTATTTTAAATTATATACATTTATGAATAAATGGTTTTGCGCGAATTTTAATAACTCATATTTCGAAAAATTTATTATATTATATTAATTTCAAACAGAGGAAGGAAATACACACATTGCATGTTTGCATTCAAAAAAAAAATAATAATTGAATTTCATTAGTAGCTACAGCCTATAAATACACACATAAATACAATTCATTGACATATTGTGTAAATGTAAAGTTTTATTGTATTGTAGACATATGATAAAGAAATACACTAAGTGGATATTTTAAGTCTAATTAACTGTGTATGAATATGTCATTGACATTTTAGGTAAAAAGGCGAAGAAAGGATATATATGTTTCATACATATATATAGCTAAATATATTAATTAAAACATACAATTATAGTTAAATGCGAAAGATTGTGAAAACCATTAATTTAAAGTTTGTAAAAATTTAAAAATTGTTGAAAATAAAACTTGCTTATTGATACATATGTATATTATTTGTGTAAATTAACTTATTTTCATTATTGTGTATGAGGAAATATTTGACAATTCCCACAACAGCCGGTTCTTCGTTACCGGAATTGACCCGGATTTTATCCGGCTAAGGGCTGTTATTTCAACGACCTAACCCTGTTTGGATCGGTAAGTGTTAGTTTAAGTTTGTCGTCATTAGAGCAACACCTAGCAGCAGGGTCGCTCCGTATCCTCTTGACCCGTGCTGGCATCGAGTCCAACCAGAGCCCCGAGGAATTCTTTTGCTGCTAATGTGCTAAAAGACTCCATCCAAACTCCACCTCGGTTAGGTGCAGTACATGCAATGGATGGAGCCATCTTAAGTTCTGCTCAGGCCTTAAGACACATAGGGAGTGGACCACAAGTTACGTGGCCGCGTGCTGCCAACGCAGTACTGCGACACCAGCCTTAACGGCTGTGAAATCTGCACCATGTTCGCGCACTGCGCCGCCACTCTAGTCGAGTGGCCAAGAAAGGACCTCTACGGGCCTAAGGAGCTCTAGGCAGCATGACTCCCAGTCAGCCCGTGAGGGGCGGCAAATTTTTCAGAATGTCAAAATTTTAAACCTGATATTATATAATGTAATGACAATACATTTCAAGTATTTATTCTGATTTTTTTTATATAAATTTACGGATAAATTTCTATGAAATAAAATGTAATTCATTTTCTGATTAACTTTTTTATTCGTGAGTGCAATACTGATAAATAATATTTTATAATAGAAATAATTGAATATTGATAAGCTTTTTTTGAAGAATTTTCAAAGCTGTGTTGAATTTTTGTATCTTAAGTAAAGTGAATCTTTTATGTAAAACGCTGTAAAAATTTTACAATTTTTCTAATTTTCTTTTCGATAATTCCAGTGTTCATGGAGAATTAACATATATAAATTGATATTGAGTATTTATATAAAATTCATCTTTTTGTTTGTATATAAAAATATATTTTTCTTCAAAATGTTTCCTATAGAATAAAATAAAGAATTTAAAGACAATAAAATTGATGTTTTTTCGCAATATTGTTGAATTATATTGCTGCGAGCAACCAAATTCCAGGCGTAAAAAGAGAGGAAAAGGAGAACAAATAATAGATTTCATCAAACAACATCTACAGCACCAATACAACATATCTTGGATCAATATGGCTGTCTTCACTTTTTAAATTCTGGGATACAAATAGTATTTTAATTAAAAATTGTATTTAAATAATAAATAATTGTATTAATAATTTATTATTTCAAGAAATATTTTTTTATCTTAAGTCAATTGAACCACAAAATTTAATTTTTAATGCTCCTATTAATAAATTATTTAAAATTTTAATTTTCTAATAATGAAGTTGAAATAAAATTATTTTTAAAAAATTTATAACAGTCAATGTTATTAATATTTATTTGTATTGTTTAACAATTATATTTTTATGAAATAAATATTTTGTCTAAATAATATGAATGGACTCAAAGAAATAAAATTTCTTACTTTGAAAAGGGCGGCTTTCATATTCAGTCATTCCATCGCCTTTTTGATATTTGGTATTTTAATCGTGATTTTCCTACTGTCCACTCTTCCCAAGAAGTCGTCAATATCAATTTGATAACTTAAATCTTCGTTATAAGTATAAGAATTGTAAAAGGCTGAAGCAGCTGTAGCTAGAAATAATGCGCCATCATTAACATCGTTCGTCAAAGTATAACGTGTACCCATTATGCCGGCCAACAAAAGTTCTGTAGACAATTGAAACAAAGGACGCGGGGGATCTTTTGAATTTAAATATGCACCATAACCTAAAACACCACCAACAACAAAACTTGCTCCTAATTGAATGAACGAGTCTGAAACAAAGGAAAATTTGTTTATAATTAAAAATAAACAATTTAATTTTTTAATTACCATTGTCCATAGCTTTCACAACGCCCAACGCGGTGTATGTGCCCGCCAACAGAAAGCCCATTACATCAAATGTCATTTCTACTTGTATTACATTGCCGTTTTCACAACAAAAGTAAGAATTGTCATTTCGATTATTTTATAAAAAATTTTAATAACCCAAATATTGATTGCATAATAATCTGAGTTCTGGTTTCGGCCCTGTTATGTTTTATTAATAAACAGGGCAACACATATTCTTGTGCATGAAAAGGTGTATTTTTATTTATATGAGTCTAATTTTTAATAATATAAATACAAAATATAACAAGAAAAAGACGAAAATATTTATAATTATTGTAAAGTTATAATAACAAATTTCAACTTTTGAAGTACAAACTCCTAATCTTGCAAAATATTATACTCTGCTTTTTTGTAAAAAAGGGCAAGTTTTTCTGCCAGCAATTAACTGCAAACAATCATTTACATACATATGTATGTGCATATATGTACATATAGATTTACTGTTGTCTTCCCGGTAATGGCAAGTAACGATTGTAAGTGATTAAATTTCGAAGCATGGCGGCAACAGATATAATGCAAATCATGCCAGCAGGCATCATTTTACCAGATCGTTGCCAACGTGCGCCCATGATACCGGCCAAAGCCACAGAAGTGCCCAACTGCAAGAGTGGACGTGGCGGATCCTGTGAATTCAAGTGTGCACCCACACCGAGAATGGCACCGAATGCCAATCCAGCACCCAACGACGGTATGGAACCTAAAATCGAAATAAACCTTAATGTGTATTATTTGCACTAATATAAAAAATTAAAATGATGCTATGGAAATGAGTTGCACAATCTCAACACACGTTCATTAGCTTACCGGCTTTAACATAGCCTACAATACCGCCAGCAGCAACAGTGGCGGCATATAAAAATCCGAGTAAATCTGTTGACATTTTTATCAAATTAATATTTTGGTAATATATAAATTTCAATAATATATGATAAAATATGCAATAGTAAAAGCACAATAGTTAATCCCCAGTGTTTGTAATCAATTGTAGAGTTTTTAGTAGTGAACAAAAACAAAGCAATCAAGTGGCAAGTTGAGGGATTTTTCACTGAGGAATTTCAGATGTTGAGAATGAAGCATATCATATATGATATACGTTCTCTGGTAATACATACACTGATTTTAAACTGATACGTATATGTCTAAAAAATGCTGTTTAGTAATTTCATAATTTTTAGGTATTACGTTTAAAAATATTTCAATATTTTGAAATTCTTTAATATGTCCAACAACAATTTGTACTTAATTTCAAAATTTGAACTGAACTTTTTTTTAACAGGTGGCAGCGTTTTGTTCCATATGTCAGTTCGTTTCAGTCATTTCGATGCATTGATGGACCTCCGCCATTTATAATTTTCAGTGAAAGACTTCATGTGGTGTTGGAAAAAGTTTTGCTAATTTATCAAAAAGTACCAAGAAAATTCAGTATATATTCAACAATTTTAATAGAAAAAGGTTTAATATAACCCTTATTGAGTGTTAAAGTGTTATTTCACTTGTATAAATTCGTGCATCGTATAAAACTACGTATCAATAGTACGCAAATTATTTTCTAAAGCGGTGTGAAAAAATTTTCATAAAAGAAAAATGAGTGAATTTGCTGCATCACAATCTAATCTTAATCAGTCGCAAGCATTTGCAGCCGCACTACAGCGTGCTAAGCAGGTAAATTTTATACAAATACTATTTTTAAGAAATCAGATTCTATTCCGTAAATTGCCACACACACGCACACACATGTATATTTAGATCGCCGCTAAGATACAGCCAAATACCGCACAACCAAGTGGTGGAGGTTCTTCTAGCGCTGGTATATCACCTCCATCCGGCATTGGTTTTAAGCGTAACCACGATGACAGTGATTCCGGTCCGGAAGCCAAACGTTTCACTAGTCCTGGCAACGATTACAATAATTCCAACGGTAGCAGCGTGGGCGGCGGCGGTAGTAATGCTGGATCGACGAATATTTCTCAAGCACTCGCACAAGCCACCGCTGTTGCTCAGCGTTTAGCCGCTACAGCTGGCACAACAGTGGAGGAGCAAATACGCATTCCAGAATCGCTGGTAAACTCGGTACTGGGACGTGGCAGCACTGAGACAATTACTCAAATTCAGGGTGAATCTGGTTGCAAAGTGCAGCTTTCACAGGATCAAGGTATATGAAGTTATACTAGAAACCGGAAAGTATAAATATATAAAATTTTTTTATATTAAATATAGATCGCGTGATTACTTTACGTGGATCTCGAGAGACTGTTACTAAAGGACGCGAATTATTCCAACAATTGTCTAATCGTAATGGCGGTGGAAATATCGAAGTCGTGTTGACCATAAATATGCCTCCACCAGGGCCTACAGGGTTCCCACCGTACCAAGAAATTATGATACCTGGCACCAAAGTGGGTTTGGTAATTGGCAAAGGTGGTGATACCATAAAACAACTGCAAGAAAAGACGGGTGCGAAAATGGTTATAATACAAGATGGACCAAATCAAGAAATAATTGTAAATATATATTCAATTTAATTTTTTTTTTGTTTTTGAGTTTTACTTAAGATTAAATAATTTTAGAAACCACTTCGTATCTCTGGAGATCCGCAAAAAATCGAACATGCCAAGCAAGCTGTATTAGACTTGATAGCACAGAAAGATTTACAAGCAGCTGCGCTTGCAGCACGTAATAATGGCGGGAGTGTGCAAGGCGCTGGCGTTGGTGGAAGCGGTGGCTATAATTTTGGCAACACTGGCGAACAGTGCGAAGTATTTGTGCCGAAAATAGCTGTCGGTGTGGTTATTGGTAAAGGTGGTGACATGATACGAAAAATACAGACCGAATGCGGTTGTAAGCTGCAATTCATACAAGGCAAGAATGATGAACCTGGCGACAGACGATGCCTTATACAAGGCACACGGCAACAAGTTGATGACGCCAAACGTATGATTGACGGACTTATTGAGAATATGATGGTGAGTAGAATACTTAAGAAGTTTTTTATTTTAATTTTATAGTATATTATATAAACAATTTTAAATTTTATAAAAAATGATGTTACAATTTACAATAATTTTTGTTGTAAACTTCTTAATATATTGTACGTGTATGTTTTCAGCAACGACAACAACGCAACGCTAATAGCAGTAGCAATGGCAGCATGGATGGAAACAATTCCAATTACGGTTACGGTTATGGCGTAAATCACGCACAACAGCCGCCACGCGAAGAAATAACATTTATGGTACCTTCATCAAAATGTGGTGTAAGTAATATAATTTTATATTTGGACCTTGATATATTTATATACTTACGGTTAAATATTTTTTTTTAAAGATTGTTATTGGTCGCGGCGGTGAAACCATCAAGCTTATAAATCAGCAATCAGGGGCATATTGTGAAATGGATCGAAATGCTGTCAATCCACCCTCTGAGAAGCTCTTTAAATGCAAAGGCACCTCGGAACAAGTAGAAGCTGCACGTCAAATGATTGCCGAAAAGATTAATATGGAGTTGCCAATTATTTCGCGTAAACCCATTAGTGGTAACATTCCTGGACAACATAACAACCAAGGTGGTTATGGACAGAACCCCATGCAAAATGACCCCAACGCTGCTGCTGCCGCTTATCAACAGCAGTGGGGCGGTTATGCCCAAGGTTGGGGTGATCAAAGTCAGCAACAACAAATGATGATGGGTGGCGCAGCTATGGGACAGAATACCGGAGCAGCTGCTGGTGGGCAAGCTGATTACTCCGCACAATGGATCGAATATTACAAGTAAGTTATAATGCCAAAAATTTGGAATATCTGCTTGTTAAATTAATTGCATATATATGAACATATTTATAGATCAATGGGCTTAATGCGAGAAGCTGAAATGATCGAACAGCAGCTAAAAGCTAAACAAGCGGGTGAGTACATATATGCTAGAAAATCTAAAGCTAAGCTCATTTCAAAGTATAACTGTTATTTTAAGGTGCGAATGCGGGTCAACCAATGGGTGCTGTTGGTATGCCACAACAACAGCAAGCACAACAGCAACCTCAACAACAGTCACAGCAACAACAAGCACAACAAGGTGGCGGTACAGCAGATTACAGCGCGCAATGGGCTGAGTATTATCGCAGTGTAGGCAAGATTGCCGAAGCCGAAGCAATCGAAAAGCAAATGAAGGTTTGTTGTATACGAAGATTTTTATTTGAAAGAAAAATATTTATATTAAATGTTTTATGTACAATTTCCATACAGCAAGGACAGAATGGTCAAGCGAATGCATCAGGCGGCGCTGTTAACAGTAATAATGCAGCAGGTGTTAATAGCAATGCTGGTGGTAGTAGCAACGCGGGCGCCGGTAATAACCCCGCTGATGGCAGCAACAATGCAGCGATGCAAGGTATGACACCTAGTCAATATGCGCAGTATTCACAATACTATGCAGCCGCGCAAGCGAGTCAGGCGGCAGGCGGTGCTGCACCCGGCTATCCACAAGCGGCTTATGGGGGCTATGGCGCACCGGGAGGTGGATATCCAGGCGCGCCACAACCCAACATGCAGCCCAGTAATATGGGTGGCGGACCAAATGCCGCCAACCAGAATAAACAAAAAGGCGACCAGAAGTAAAGGATGTACTATATATTATGTATGTATGAGAGTAACGGCGTGGTGGAAGCAGCAGCAATGTAGACGTAGCAGAAGCTTGTGTAACGCGAAAAAATGTTTAATGATGTTAAAGCTGTTGAATGGGGTGAGTTGTTTTTGTCAATATGTTAATGAATTTTCATATGTATATTAAATTTAAAGTGCTTTTTAAAAAATTGCTAATATTTGCTACATTTAAAACTGCCATTTTCACTATATTATTATACAAATTCATTGTTTATCACATTTAAAACTTTCCAAACATAATTATGCCCTATATTTATATATATACGTATATATATATATTTATATATAAATCGATTAATTCCTTTACACTTTACTATTTGGTAGATTGCGCCTTATTACAATTGACAACCAATTTACAATTTTTATATAAACTTTTAATTTCACATTCTCACCATTTACTATATAACTTACTATTTTATTTGTTTGTTTCTATACATATATATCAATTCTATTATTATTTTACGTGCCTATGTAACGAAATATATACCAACATAAAACATTTTTTGCAGAGGTCACAAATGTCTCAATTACTACTACTTCTACTACTACTACTACTACTACTCCTTACCACTCACAGCAAAAAATTAAAATAATAAAAAAAAATAGAAAACAAAAAGAGTCTGTGAAAATGTGTTGGCGTGTGCGAGATGGTTTAAATATAATATATTTTAAATATATGCATATATATGTATTTTTAGTTTGTAAGCATAATTTATAGAAACATCAACAGCACTATTACAAATGAAAAATGAGATATAAAGCAAAGGCGCGACTCTACACCATGCTAAATCCACATCAAACAAAATTTGAGTGCATAATACACATTAAAACATCGTAAATACTGCAAACTTTGACATAAAAAGGATATGCAACGCTAACCGAAGGCATTCATCGAATGTTTTCTACAAAAACAAAAAATGAATAATCTAAAAAAATTTCGTGCCGAAGATGAAAATTATAAAAATGCATTAGTAGTTTCGTTCCGTCAAATAAAACAAAAGGAGTAAAAATTATATGAACACACTCTTAGCTAATGAAATATTTGCAATGTAAGGCTTTAGTGAACAATTAACGCTCGTAAATTTTCCACAAAACTAAAAAAAAGAACTATTGAACTATATAATTAATGCTTGACATAACAGTAAAAAGTAGATATAATTATACTAAGACGTGCATACAAAAACAAATTTCCGCATTAACGGTCTAATCTTTTATAATAACAGCGAAATCAAATAGAAAAGTAAAGTTATATTCCAATATTCTTCCAAATGCACCATCATAACAACAACAACAACGAAATGTGCGTAATCCGTATATATTGGAATGGTTCACATGACAGTAAACAAGAAGCTGGAAGTTGTCTAAAATATGAAAACACACGCACCTGTACAAACATGCAAATGTCAGCCAATCATAGCAAAAGCAACAAGAACGCCTTGCTCACCGCCAATACTGCACTCGACTATTTATGAGTGGACGCCACTTTGCAGCGCGTTAAATAGTTCATTCCCGTTAATATTTAAATAGAAACGAAAACGAAACAAAAAATGTTGCGTCTGTACAAAAAAAAAAAAGTGAACTGCATGTGGTAAGCTTTGGAATTATAATATTTCTAATAAGTGCTGATAAAAAAAAACCAAACAACAATGCATATAAGATATATACAGATAAAATTTCCCATATTGAATATATGCATAAAATAAAAACAAAAAATGCAACTTACATACATATATAATATAAAAAACATGTTTTTAAAAATTTCTTATTATTGATTACCTAAACAAATACGTCATTTAACATTTTGCGAATGAAATATGTCTATGTTAATTTACTATCTACATACCTATATGTATATTTAAAACATGCAAATTACCATGTATGTACAATATATTATAAGAAATTCAATTATAATGCCAATATAATAATTACATATATATTCACTTGTGCATATATACGTATATATTAAACAATCTCTTGATATATTTCAATTAATTAACATTGAAAATCATATTGTAGCGGGTTTATTTACTAGTACAAGTATGTAAGTGCCAGAAGCGAAATGAAGGATAACCAAAATGGCAGAAAAACAAAACGCAAAGTAGAAAACAAAATGGAGCAGCAGCAACAACTCATTGTTGAAAATTTGATTTAACAAATTTGGTCGAAATGCAGACAGACTCTCAGCTTCACGAAGAAATTATTCATTCATTTTCTTAAATTTGTATAACTTTTTAGTTCTTATTTAATTTTTTTTAATCTGATCCATATTATGTACATATGTGTGTTTAGAGTATAAATCTTGATTTTATATTTACATATTTTGCCACAAATGCATATTTACAAATGTTGATTTCCCAATATTATTATTTTCTTTCTAATTTCATAATAAGTATTTATACTATATACATATATGTATTTTTTTAAAGCAACACTGTGGGAAAGTCTTACTGTTTGCATATTCATCAGAACCTTTTAGTCGCGGCAGTTGGTGCATATTTTTTGATTTTGTGTATGGAACCTCAAATTGCGAAAAATTTATTTACAAATATGAAATAATGACATGTATTCTAATAATATAGCGTGGATTAATAGGACCTTAATTTTCAAACGTTGTTTCAGAAAAAACATTTTATAAGTGAACAAATTAGTAACTTTTAGCGTTGCTGCAACATGAAACAGGTATTTTGGCTACCAATTTGTCTATTAGTGCTGGATGTTACTGCGCCACTTATATCAGTGTAAACAGACTTTTATTCCAGCTGCTATATAAAACTGCTATAAACAAAATTTAATGTTACAGTGTAGGCTTTTACTCGACGCTTACTTCTCAACTAGTGTATTGATATAAGTGCATCAACATATTAAGCAAATTTCTAATATTAAGGGTTTCTCTTAACATTTAACCAACTATTTTAAGACTCTTGAATGCATATAGTGTATCTTCCTATGTTTAATAGTTGTGTAAAGCAACATGGAAGAAGTATCAGCCAGTTCAAACGTAAAAGAGCTTAAAAGAATTGGGACGGTTATATTAACCACAACTCACACGAGCAGTTGCACGATTATATCAACCGGGTTTAAACTCAAATTTATATAATTTAATAATTGCTTATATTATATATATGCATATATACATATAATATGTTTTCAATATACCTTCCAGCGACCATTCAATAAAATATGTCATATTTTTCGTGTTACCAACCATTTTTATGCAATATTTTTTCTATGAGAAAGTTAGCTATAATATTTTCTTTATATCTTTTTTTATATGTACATAAATGACCAACCAACTATGGTTTACTCCCATGTCCTCCGGTACGTTGATTGCACACACGCGTCTTCAAGTCGTTCGATTGGTGATCGAGCGGTCGCACAAACGTCGTTAATGCGAAACTATATGAGCAAACAGACAAAAAAAAAAAAAAATATATATATATATACATATACATACATATGTGAGGCAAAGTGCGCAAAGTTAATTACTTGAAAACAGAAAGAAAGAAACACGGTTTATGCATACCTTTTCTTGGTAAGATTCATTACATTGCTTAACTGTTTTGATACAAACAAATATAATCTATATGAATATATTAAATTTATTCATTTTTTCATATACCAAGTATATATAAAATATTTTTGAACAAAAAATTGACAACACAATCTATTTACCTTTACATACATGCATATAAACATTTATATGTGTATGAAAATAATGTTTCGCTATATTATACTGAACTGCATTGTTTATAAAAAACTTTTACGCGCATTATATATATATGTGTGTGTTTGTGTGTGCGCCCAAGAACTATTTACCTAACTTAAATACGTACATAACATATTATGTTTTAATTACTATCTACTATATTGGTTGATGTTATATTGCATAAACATAAATAAATCTATTTCCAGTTCTACAGTTTCTTAAAAGAGCTAAGAGTCTACAGCAAACAATAACTTCTAGTAAACAAGTAGCACTTACCTTCACCCAACTGCCAAAATACCAAATTTCCTACCACTACTACTACTACCACAAACGTACGTACAATACAAAATAGCAGTAAATCACTTTCCAAACTATGGTAAGCTGCTCTACATGCAAAATCTCTTTGAAATTATTATCACGTATGTACATATATTGCAATTTGAACAGAAAAAAAAAAATTATATACCTATTTAAAATGCTGATTTCACTATAAAAAATAATTGATATAACATTTTTTAAACGAAAAAATCATATTTTATAATTTTTTAAGTGTCCCTTATTGTTTTTATATACCTCCATTTAGTTATTGCTCATTTTCTATATTATTATTGTTTATAAGCCTGGGTACAACAGAAATTAGATGCAAAACAAATATATAAAATAACAAAAAGATGCGTGAGAGTCCAATTAGAATGTTGCAACATTTTAAAACGACCGTAAAATATAAAAAAAATTGTTCATAAACTTTTTAAATAATGGCAAAGAAAAATACGTATATTTAAACATTTTACTGTTTATATAACACAAGCACGGAGCAAAATATTTGTTTCGCTTAGTTAATCACAAAACAACAACAATATATAAAAAATATCTAATCTTAAGCATTATATGAAATGGCAAAAACAATATCACACACATTTAGTGCGGTGTTATAAATCAAACAACAACAAATGCAATTGTTTTTGTCAGCGAAAAAAAGTATAATAATAAAAAAATATATAAACACAGTTTAAAGGACATGCAAGCGTGTTCACAACAGTTTGAAAAAATAAAATAAATAAATAACCTTTAATAAAGAATTGTTTTAACACTGAAAACAACTTATTTATATATATATATATATGTGAATATAAAAAAATGTATATACAAGTTTATATAATTTTCAAAAATGAAAATTATATGAAATACTTATATACATAAAGCGTATCTATATGTATATGTATGTGTATTATTTAGTTTTTTCTAACATACTTTCAGCTGGTGTTCGCATAGGCAGCAAAGAACACAGCCAGCCGACAGACACTTGTTGAGCAGTAGGAATCTTGGCATATATGTACTATGGAGTGATGCTTCTTTGCAGGAACGCACACATAAAGTGGAGTCCAATAGCGGAGTTTAATAGCTACTTACGATGTAGTACAGTTGTGTAGATATGTAGGCATCGTTGTGCTCTATGCAATTGTTGGTTATGTACTTGTATGTATGTATGTTTTGGAGTTTGCGCATGCGCCCGTAAGCGCGTGTTTGATTGTGTTTAACTATGTGTGTGTGATTGGAACGGTGGCTCCTTTTTGGTCCAACATCTTGGATTTGTTTTTATATTACATACACATGTATATGCATGTTCTCAACGATTTATTATGTTTATCACTATATTGACTATGTATAATTGCAATTGCGTACATATCTTACATACAAACATGATTTTACTATAACTATTTGACTGTTAATGCATATAATTTCTTTATAATATAAACATTTTTAATGCAAAATTCATTAGTTATACATATGTATATTTATATATGTCAGCATAAATATTTCTCCTAGTGTTTTGCTGCTGTCGCTGCTTCTGCCATCATGATGCGCAACATTCTACTACCTTACATGCATTCTTATCTCTCTTCCCTGCCCCATTCATTGCTGTTTGGGATGCGTCAGTCGGCATTTAGACGAATAGGCTGGTGTTGACAGCAATACTGTGGATGTAGGCGAGCGCAAATGCACGTAATTCCTTTTTTCGATTACATTTCACGTTCTTTTTTTTACATACTTAAATTATATTTTTTTATGTTTTATGTGCATTGCTTTGTATATGATACAGTTACTGACAATAAAATATAATCAAAAAGGTGGTTCCGAAATAATTAACAATCTATAGTATTTGTTCGATAAATTTTGGATTCGTTTTTGTCTGTAATGTTCCTACAATATTTATCTTTTAACACCATGATTGTAGCTCTATTAAATATTACTGTTATCTTTGCGTTCAAATTAAACAAAAGTGTGCATTTGTTGTCGTGACAAACAAAAACAAAATCAAGGAATAAAAATACCAATATCTAGGATATTTGTTAGAACTTGACATTTTTTTACAATTACGTATTATTTGTAGAAGAAATGGGCCGGGGAAAGCATTGCATAGCGGCTGAGCTTAAGCTTATAAAAAGTTTGCAAAATAACGGTTTTACCCAAAGGTAAATTTCAAAAATTATATTTGTGTTTACCACTTTGAAACCTTCTCCGTCCACGAATTGAGGGGACGACCACAAAAAACGACGTCTCAGGATGACAATTACATAGAGATTTTATCAAAGCACGATCATTTCAAGTCCTCTGTAGTTATCCAAAGAGTATTGGGTGTAGAAAAGAATCTCTTCGGAAGGTTGTCCCGAAAAGTTCCAATGTTGACAAAAAGATAGCGGAACAATTGGGTTGCTTTTGCTTCAGCGCATATCAATTGGACCGGTGAAGAAAATGTGGCGTAAGATCCATTGGTCAGACGAATCCAAAATAAATATGCTAGATAGCGATGGAAAACTTTGGGTTCCCCGATACACGACAAAAACTTTCAAACGCGGAGTTCATGATATGGGAGTTCAGTTCTTTTAAAAGTTGTCTGCTGATAATACTTAAATTTATATTAAGTTATTTTTGCTTTTGAAATGTTTAAAATACATTTTATTAACTATCAAAACAAATTGTTTCCTAAGAAATGTAGTAACACGGTTTTTGTATATAGTTCTGAATAAAATTTTGATTCTATTTTATTGTCAGTAACTGTATATTTATAAATCTTACGAAAATAACAGTTGTTGCTGCTGATTAAACGTGTCCTATGTGGTTTAAAGCGTAGGTTTTTATAACTATATCGTATATCCAGATCCAGTTTGGCATCAGAAACATATACAGGTATATTCGAGCTTTAAAACGGACTGTTGTAAATAGTCTCAATTATAATATAAGTGGATATTTTAAACCCAATTCAAAACGAAATTAGTCTTATATTTCGTATGGAAGCTTTACAATTGTGTACTTTCAATTATTGTACATATGAGTGAGGTTCGTTGGCAGTCCTATGCTATAGTAGTCCGATCTGAAAAATTTGTTCGTAAGGTATCTCGTCAATTAAAATAGTTTTCCATACGTTTCTGATCGTTCTGTTTGTATGACAGCTATATGCTATTGTGGTCCGATATCGGTGGCTCCGACAAATGCGCAATTTCTTGGAGGGAAATAGACGTGTGCAGAATTTTAGAGCGGTATCTCAAAAATTGAGAGACTAGTTCGTGTCTAGACAAATGAACATGGCTGAAGCGACTCAGTTCGTCACGCTGATTATTTGTATATACCATATATTTTATGGGGTCTCCGACTTTTCCTTCTAAATGTTACAAACTTCGTGGCTAACTTAATATACCCTGTTCATGGTATAATAACCAAATTGTCCCATACAATTTTCTAATTACTACATATTGTGCAAATATTTAACATTCCGCACACTTACAAACGCCGTTATCAAATACGATCTTGTCGATAGTCTAATTTTAATTCCTTTTGAAAGTGAATCGAAAACTTTCGCAGTTGGAGCATTTGTGTAGTTGTTGGATTTTAAACTTTTGTCGTTATGAAAGTCATGCATGCGTTTTTTTCCATCAGTAGGAATAACGTTATCAATATTCATAAATCCTTCATAGAAATTTTCACTCGAAGACACTCTTTGGAATTCTCAAATGGTTTGTTTTGTTGTTATAGCAACAAAAACCATTACAATAATAATTGATGTTGTTTTCGGTAATCCTACTGACTTAATACTCGATCACATATAAAATCATGTCTCTTCTAATTACATAAACCCGACAGTCATGTAATTTGTTTGTTGAGATTTACGGATGTCTTCTGGAACGGCACTCGTATAAGCCAAGAATAAGTAGTACCAATGCCAAAATAGAAACCAAATCGTGAGTGCTTGAGAGTATTGTAGCGCATATTGACTATTCTTTTTTGGGAAGACATTTCGGAATATTTAGTTTTAAGCTTCTTAATTTTGCAGCGTATTGATGAGCACAAACCTTTTGTATGCTGAAGTTAAGCAAGTGGAACAGTAAAGTAAGCATAATCAGGATGAATGTGGGTGCGCCATTTAGTAAGTATCTACAGCAGTGTTCGAGGAGACACAAAGTATGACAAAAGTAAATTTTTCCTAAAAATTCAAAACTGCACATTAAAAAATTGTGTATCAAAGCTTTTGAGCGTTGTTTGAACACAATATTTCCCAATTTAAGAAAAAAAAATATAATTAATATAATTTTTAGTAATTCGGTAGCTATTAGACAACAAGAAATTAAAATTTTTTTTTAAATGAATATTAATAAACATGTAAATGTATTTTTTAAATTATTTCTTCATACAAGATATGTGTATCTACTTTCAGAATGTCCTGCACAACCACACGTATTGAATTGATGAAAAATATATTCAATATTTTTTTCATTACCATATACATACTTAAATTTTTAATGTAATGCATTGGAATTTCACTATATACATATTTGCATATATTTGAGTACTTTTGAAAATGAAAACTGATAGTTTACAATTTCATATTTCTTTCAGCGCAGGCGCACACACGTTTACAAATGAATATATTTTGTTATTTATCAACTCTCTCCCCAATGCATACAAATAATGTATAGGCGCGTGTGTGTGCGTGCAGCGACAGTAGATTTTTCAGTTTGTGCGCTGAGCATAGGATCATCTGTAGGATGAAGGCATACAGTATTACAAGATAACAAAAGTCAAACCGAACCGAATGAAATTTCGAAAAGGTGAAAAAATAAACAAAAAATGTGAGACAACGTCTTTTTGAGTTGTTGTAAATCAGGTAATATTATTTTGCACTGTATGTTTTTATTTATTTAAAAATTTCCAAACACGTATATTCAGATGAAAATTTTAATGACGAAACAATTTGATTGCAATTATTAGTAAGCCGAATGAAGAGAGTAGAAGTCTAGTTAGAATTAAAATGTTGATTGTGTACTTTTTTCCAAAGATTTGTTATTTTTTTTAAATTATTAATTACAATTTTTGTTCGAATTTTGAGCATTAAAATATAACGACCTCATTTGTTTTTAGATAAACCCCTGATAAATCATAAATAACAATTTTTAAGTTAATTACATAACAGTCTAAGTGTGATCCCCTGCCATTTTCAGGGATCAGGCGTCTAACCTAACCTAATTATCAAAAGAGTGTTAGGTGAACGACTTGATGCATTTTTAATCCTACTTTTCAAGAGTACCCGTTTGTGGTTTTAATATTAAATAAATTTGCACCATTTTTCCAGTAACATCTATTTAGAACTTATGTATGGGTAAACCAGCAAAACTAATTCTAATGAAAAAAGTCAGTAGCAGTTTGAATGTGAAACATATTTCAAAATGATTTTTAATCGCCCTAAATGAAAAAGAATCCATGAATTTAATGAATAAAAAAAAGTAATAAAAAATAAGATATTTTATCTCATAATCATAATAATGCGTTAAAAAAATAATTGAACTAACATACGAATTAATTTTTGTTTTTTGTAATCCCAAATACGGGCTTAAAAAACCAAATTTAATATCGCATACCCGATTAAAAAACGAAATTTAATCCCACATCCCGGTTTAAAAAAACAAAATTTATCCCATAAACAGGATTAAAAATTGATTTTTAATTTTTAGTCCTAACTACCGGATTGAAAAATAAAAAACAAAAATTTTAATCTCAAGAATTCTCTAATTAAGAACTAAAAAAAGAATTTGCATTAGAATTAAATTTTTTTTCGCGTTCATTCAAATTAGAAAACAATATTTTCAATTTTTAATCCCAAACATCTTGAATTAAAAAATTAAAATTTAATTTTTAATCGCAACATGGGGTTTAAAAAATTAAAATCTAAGTTTTAATCTCAACATCGGGATTATAAAATAAAAATTTCGTTTTTAATTTTTGAATAAAAAAATTCGCAACCCTTATTATGAGGCATTAATTTGGGAATGAAATAATGTTAAGTAAAAGTTATCTTTTACGAATTAGCAACTTTTTTGTGGATCGTTAAATTCCCTACAGGAATACGTTTTCATTTTCACCATACAATATATAAAAATATAAATACATAAACATCCAAAAAAATAGAAACTATTCTTAAGTTATTTATATGGGCAGTCGAAAATCACAATTTTAATAACATGTTAATATATATTAATATTAAAAGCACAAACTTTGTCAGAATTTTTTTTTTCGTAATTTTGGATGATATTTTCACGGTACATAAATATTACATAAAAGTTAACACACAACCATATGCAATAGATAACGCACTTAATGCATATGAATTACTCTTAAATTCATATAGGTACAATCGAAAATATTTCGCAAGTAATAAATATACTCATTTCACCATTAAATAAATAAGACGCCATCATAAATGCTTTTCACGGTTGGAATAAAATCTTCATTTACTAAAAGATTACGCCACCATTTCGGCATAGTATAAAGGAGGCAACTTCGCCAACAATTGAAGTTCAGTATTAATCAGTTAGTGCAGTTCCTATCAGTCAGTCCGATTTAACCGTTTAGTCAAGAAGGTGGACAACCAGGAGCACCAACAGAACTTCACCAATACTACTATTACTATAAATATATAATATAAATATTGATATTTTATTTGGTTTATAACAATAATTAAAATTGATATTTAACATGATAATTAAAAACATGATCTTGCAAAACTTTACTTAACCCTAATATATATTTGGAAGATAATTATCAACATCTACCCCCTATATATAATTATATATATATGCTATTTTACATACTAATTAATGTTAATGTTGTTTGTTTATTTTTCCATTGAGATTCAAGGGATTGTGACGCGCAATACATAGCCTATCCAATCCAAATGTCAACCTCACCTACGCGCGGTGAATCTTGTTATTATATATAGCAGGCGAGGCTCTGGCGATTTCTTAAAGATAAATAAATCACAAGAAGAAAATTTGTCATTCGAAAAGCATTCTAAACTGTTTGAAGATTGTGGCCCTGCAGCCAAGTAAGACTTCTTCCATATGTGTTGATCATAATAAAGTATAAAAATATTTAAAATAATGGTAACGGTAATATTATTTTGACTTTTGTCGAGATGTACCATTAGAACTCGTAAGGAATGGACACTACTGGAATATGGAAACATCGTGTACGAGCGGGCGAGAGAGAGAGAGAGAAACAGGCAAATGTAATGAATTTTTTTAAAGCCTAAACTTCTCAAGTAGTGTCTAGTTAATGCTACTATAGTCCCGGCTCTTAGCAGGATACGGATCCACAGCAAGCCGAAAAGCCGAAATCTCTGACAAAAATAGAATATAAATAAATCACATGACATCAAACGAGCATAATATATACACAGCTGTTATGGCGACCGGTAAAAATATTGCTATATTTTGTTCCTTGGAAATGGACTCAACATCGTCATCAAATCAATTTAGTTACCATAACCCAATTTATTCCAAAAACAAATTGTAATTTGTTGTTGCAAGGCGCTAAATATATCTTGTGAAATACTCAAATGCGTAATAGCCTTCCTTTGGTAATAAGCATAGATCATTCGGAAACGTACATATACCGAATTGCTGACTGCAGTGACCATCGAGCGAAGCCACAAGAGAGTGCTATGTTAAAGATAATTAAAGTTATTAGTGTTGTTCTAAGGCACTTAATATAATTTGTTAAATGCTATTGAAGAGATAATCCCTTCGAATGAATGAAATTGGAATTATGCTATACATCTTTATATATGGTCCATCAATTGAGACAATAGCCGCTGCAAAAAATTAATATTATTGTTGTAATGTTCTACCAATCACCACAGAGTGGCAGCTTTTTATTTGACTAAGTATACAGTTTGATCGGGTCACTTATATTCGAATGCCATAATCTGCAACGCGCTTGATTACAAAGCTTAAAACACCTCTTTTGGAATGCTAATACGGTACCTAATTGACACTTAACACGGATCACTTTCGTTACGTTAGTCCAAACAACCCATTAAATTAACCCAATACTACCAAAAAATGCAAAACATAAAAAAGTGTGCTCGTCGGATTTTAAATGGAAGTAGTTTCCCTTTAAACAGTCTTTTGCACGGTCCAAAAGCATGTCGAACGAGTATTTTAGCTCGTTGCCCGGTATGGCGGCCAGTATGCCGGTGCAAGCCTTTTGAATAGCCTCCACGTCTGCATAACGCTTTCCTTTCATTGGCAAATGCATTTTTCCGAAAAGGTAGAAGTCGCACGGTGCACGGTTGATTTTTGGTCAAATAATCGGCCACAAGCGTCGATCGATGAGACGGCGCATTATCGTGCAACAAACGCCAACTTCCATCTTCGCGATATTCGGGCCGAACACGTCGAATACGGCGCACCAAACGCTTAAAAACTCCAAGGTAGAATACCGCATTAACGTTTTGGCTGGGTGGAACAAATTCTTTGTGGACAATACCCTTGGAATCATAAAAACAAATCAGCATTGTCTTCACTTTTGACTTCTCCAGGCGCGATTTTTTGGGTTTCGGCACTTCCGGCGCCTTCAATTAAAGTTTTTCGACATGGTCCGCTGTTTGTACTGTGACTTGCTGTAAAACATAAACGAAAGAAAAAATTTCAAAACCTGAATTTCGAAGATACTACTCAACTCACAGAGGTGGAAATGTTTTATTAAATTAATAAAGGAATATATAGATGCCGCTCTTCAAAACTACCGAAAAGGGTACGTAAGTTTATTTTACACAAAATATATAAATGTGGAGAACTTTGTTTTTTTTTTAATTACCTTTATTCATAAAAAATAATAGTATTTAATACAATTTTTTGTACATTTCATATTTTTATATTTAAAAACTTTATTAACAAAGAGTTTCCGTTCTAGTTATTAATATATGCCATATGCAAAACAAACTGAACGATTAAATTCAAGTCCTTGTAAAACTTTTTTATTAGACGAGATATCTTCACGCAATTTGGCACGGATTATCCAAGTCAATGCAATAATCTCCATACGATTTGTTCAGATCTATACTACTATAACATATAGCTGCCATACAAGCTTAACGATCAAAATCAAATTCTTGTATGGAAAATCCTTTTTATTAGAGCAGATATCTTCACGAAATTGGCATGGATACGGTACAATCTCTGAACAAATTGCTTAGATCGGAACACTATAGCATATAGCTAACATACATCAAAATCCACTTCTTGTATGAAAACTTTTTTATTTGTGTAGGATATTATAGCTTCGGTGCAAATGAAGTTGATGTTGTTTCTTGGTTTATATTGAATTGCCGGCGAAATAACCGTTGAACTAAATAAGCCACCTCGATTTATAAATCAAAAACTTTTTTTCAACAATTCTGAAATTTAAAAAATTAATATAACATATTTTCTATGTTGTACATTTTATTTTTGCTATTATATTTTTTATTCTATGTTTCAGATCCACTAAGTGTACAAATATGAACATAACTTTTCGTGATAAATTCAACATAACCTACAAAACTGGAAATTTCAGTAAATATCTGCTATCATGTTTTTATAAAAATCAGCTATATCACCTACATACACATACAAATAAAATCAACAAGCACAAGGTAACAATAGATATAAGTATATGGTATCACATTTAGAAAGCGACGCAAGAAAACAATTAGAATCATTGTTTAAAATTTTTAAAATAAAAAGGTCAATAAATGTTTTGATGGCAAAGTAAGTTACAAAAAAAAAAAAAAAACATTTACGTACAAAACTGACACTTGAGCTTTGTAATACGTTATATACATTCATATATAACGGTAAACAAACTAATATTTTTTAAGTATGTTTTTGAAAATATTTCGTAGCTAACTATAAAGCGCACTTCAATAAATCCTTTTATGGAATGAGCTAAATTCTTTAGTACATAATTATATACATATACAATAAGCTTATTTGAAAAATTATTTTTAGATATCGATAAAATTTTAATTTAAAAAATTGTCCTATAAAGAAGGAACATTATTAAATTTATTCCGTTATACCACCATTTTATCTGTATTTCTAATTTAGTATTTATATGGAAATTTACTTCAATCAATTTATATTCATTATATATGGAAATATTTCATTATTTTCCATAAGAATTTTGTAACTATAAACTATTAGTGAGTTGCCATATTGTGACTTACAGAAATTGTTAAATCTGCCAATTATGACCTAAAATTTGATTTACTTAATTTATTTGTTTGTATTATTATTAACCTTTTTCACGTCATTGGAGAAGTTTACGATAAGTATTTCTCTTTTTGCCTTTTCCGACTGCGTCATTAATGAGTTGTTTTCATCTTACATTGTTCTGCCAGGCTTATGTGTTTAATTAAAATGTTCAATAGTGGCATTTAAAATATAACTATAGGGAAATTTATCTTTAATACAAATAAAAGAATTGAGTTGATGGGGCAATGGTTGTTGCCTAAGATTGCTGATTTGTCGCGCTCACGTTTTGTAAACTTCACATAAAATCCATTCGTATACGACAAATAGTTTAATAACAGTCTTTATTTATTGTTCCCTTTAAATAAAATAAATCGCAATATTAATTAATTAATTTTTACAAATGTTTAACATTATGTACCATATAATTATATAGTTATTCGTTCGGCTATTCTCTTACTATATTAAAATTAAGATTTGCAATTCGTGTTTGTAGCAATGTTTATTGTTTCAACCGATTATTTCGATTGATAAATGGTTAGTGGTATTTCTTAAGGTAGATTTTTCTTCCTTATGTTAAATGTAAATGCTTTGAGATCGGTTTGCAATTCATTTCGGCTGCGCACATTTGAAGTAAACCCAACACTCCATCAACATTGTATTTCATGGCAAATTCAATCGTAATTATATTTTTAAGACTTTTAACTGAACCAGAACCCTGGAGGATGTTAAGTAAATAAGCCGATAAAATATATAAATAGTATTTGAAGAGAGTTTAATACGTGCGTGGCCCTTCCTACCGACTACCTCAATTTCTCCATTAATTTAAAGCAACTTTTCCTTGATTTCAATAAGAAAATTATCTATTAATGATGACGAGGGAGTCGTTGGCGGGCTGGCTTAGAAGCTGTTGAATCATCACCTTCTGTGGAGCCACTTCCTCTAGGAGTACTTGGTACTGTCCTGAAAGTTCAGTACCACATGCATATTCATTTGACGATAGGATTAAGCGAATACCGCTTTGTCTATGGTATTTATTGCGATTAAATTTTTCGTTTTGAGCGTTGCTTCTCGAAGTCGAGTCGACGAAATGAAAAAACCGGAAAGTAATTCGTCGTTGCATTCCAAAATCAGTAGTGAAATTACTAATTTCCAATAATGTATGAAATCGTTATCTTTTTCCGCGTTCTGCTAATGGCATGACATCAACACGTAGCATTTTTCTAAAAGCTTGGTAGCGGTTATTGATCTTTAAATATTTGAGTTGGAAGTCGCTCATAATCTGAATGTTAACACTGAACAGTTTTCTTGATACTGAGTGAAATATAGAAAATGTGTACTAGGAGGTTTTAACAGCATGGAGTAGGGTTTCACATATATGTGATATGTTCGACTACGGGAAATGGCGTACGAAAACATGTCACCAAGCTCTTGTTCTTGTAGAAGCTTTCTTTTTGCTCTGAGGCTGCGAATTGCGTATTTATGCGATTTTTGAGGGTTGAGTACATATGTATCGCTAGCACGTTGCTTTCTATTGCGGCTACGCCGGTGTGATATTTGGTTGCGAGGCTGCAAATTTTCTTCTAACTGCTTTAGCGCGTCCTCTTCGACCATTTTTGCTGGCGTCACCCCTGTGTGGGATGTACACAATAATGTTCGATTTATTTGCTTACAAAAAATGATACAACGTGCTTGACGTGACTGAATAATTGGGTGCCCAATTTAGTAGGAAACACCCACCACTGAATTTAAATTGGTGATAAGTCACTTACACTCGCTTATATGTATGTATATAAGTGAAAATGCGGTTGATTTCCGATACAAAATAAAATAGAGAATTTTATTTTATAACACAACAAGATATTAATGTTACAATTAAAACTATTATTGATAAACGGGTCCGAAGAGGAGCGAAGCAATGTATCACTTTAAATTCCGCCAATGTCCGGATTCTTCTTCGGCTGATCGAGATAGGTTAACGCGTGTCGCGTCAACGTGTATAATCGAAAATCGAGTTGCGCGCAGGACCGCTATTAGTTAGAATGAGGTGAACAAGCTGAGGAATGATCACTTTTGTTAGCTGGTGATGTACACGCGAGTTAATTATAATTGAATCATGTTGTTGTGTTTTCTGCACCGTCAGGGCAAGTTCTTTTATTCACACAAAAACTAAGGGGCCGTCCATAAATTACGTCATCGATTTTTTCAGACAGCATATATTGGACAAATTGAAAATTACGGAACATTCAGTCCACAAACAGGAGTAACTTCATTTCATGCACAACCACAGATACATATGGGAATACAAGCAGTACCACAATTAAATCCCGCTAATGAAGATACTAATTTTCTGAACTCCTAGGGAATGAATGCTAGGACGGGAAATATTCAGTCGATGAGAGAAGAAATAGAGGATATCGAATACGAAGTCATTCAAAAACCACACAAAAAGTAAAAGTACACAATGTAATTTATATTTTTTGTTTTATTTATTTATATTTTTCAAATAAATGATATACAGCTAATGGGTTTGGCTTTAATTTATAATTTTTTAAAAATAGTGCAGGTCGCCAATTGAACTGATACATCCTAGATCTAAATGCTTCACTCTTAGGGAATATGTCATTATTACTTAAAATTATAACTGGAGTACACATTACAATAGCGTCTCCTTGGTAATTAACTTTAGCACTACAAGTGTCTAATCCTAATATACATTTTAAAGTTTCGGTAGCTGAAGGCTCCATTAATGGTTCATTCCATAGAATAATTCTCTTATCAATACATTCCATAAGTGGAAAAGTACAATATCTATTAAAATTACCCATTTGACCGTAATTAATGCAGTAGTGAACAATAGCGTCAAAAAAGAAATTCTTACCAGCATTAGGTGAAGATAACATAAAAATAGAATTTTTTTTAGGCACCTTACGGTTTACAATATTATATATACATTTGTAAAAATGTTTTATTTTATCACTATCATAATAAAATTGAAAACTTATTAATTTTTCCATTACATTAATACTATCTTCTAAATTGTAATAATATTTATTTATATCTAAATATGGAGCGTTGAAAATTAAATTTTGCGGATCTACAGTCATAAAGTGACTAAATAGTTCCTCTGTACTAAGTTCTTTATAAAATGATGCATGTATTTTAATTATATTTACCATTATTTAGTTTAGTACTAAGTAGCACCAAAACACTCACCACTTTCACTTGTTTCCGAATAAAAAAAAGCACAAATTTGATATAAAATGTATAAAGGATTTTCCAACTTGAAATTTTATTATTCTTTGAAACTATAAGGTTGTTTAAAAATGATGTGAAAAAAACGATATATTTCCGGGGTGGCGCAGAACAGGATTCGGATGATGCGTATACGACGGCGATCGATCGAAAAAAGGGGTCAAATCGCTTGCGAGTCGAATGCTAAAAGAAGCGTACGGGATCCTTCGTTGGTCCCTTTTATACATTGTGATGGCTTCATGGTCGTGTGATCGATTTGGTGTTGTATTTGTGTACGTGTTGGTGCATGGTGTAGTGATGTCTGGGTGGTGTGTGTTTGTATGTGTTAGTGGGTGGAGTCTTCTTGTGGATCGTGTTGATGTGGTGTGTTGGCGCTCAGTGGCGCGTATGGAGGGGGGAGGCGTAACTCATCTAGCCAACCATCAAAGGACTTTGTCTATTGAAGAAACGCCATTTAGATGTCAACCAAATACTTAAATTAAATATTTGAGTTATGGGTGATACTGGGTATTTCTTGAGGAACTGTAAAATTGCTTCTGCTTTTCTTCCTTCTTTGTGCTGGGGTTTTTCGTAATATCCGTCGCTACCAACTTCAACAACTTTTGTATTAGTACATCTTTCTGGTCTAGAGGACTCTTCGTCAAGAATGTGGAGCGGATCTCGGCCTCCTTCCACCAATTCTTCTTGTCCTTTCCTACAATCTTCGAGAATCTGTATACATCCAGCTTCACTACCTGGTAACCAGTTTCTCCCGGAGATGTCCAGGTAACGTAGCGATCTTCCGCATTTCTCACAATAGATTGTGAGATTTGCCCAGTGATCGAGTGTGAAGTCGATACTGGCAATAACTCTTCGAGAAAATCGTCGCTCAAAGTTGTAGGCTAGCTTAATGGTCTCGTGGATAACGTGGTAGTGGTCGTCGTGTTCACACACAGTGAGGACTGCTCCCCTGTGCTTTTCATGTAAGTCTCTAATAGAAGGTCGACCAAATTCGGATATACGTTCCTTTTTGAAAACGTCGTGGAGCACTCTTCTTTTTGGAGGATTTTTTTGAAATCCTCGAAAGAACAGCTCACGAATTCTATCCCGAGGATCTTCATTGCTTTGAGACAACTCAATATGCCTTGTCTCATCACAATAATGATCCTCTTCGATGTTAAATTGCGGTTTTTTACCGCAACTCGTTCCACATCCCTTAACACTTGAATTATTTTCCCCAGGAAGACTTCCTTCTCCCAAAGCAATTCTATCAGTTCCACAATACTTACCAACACTATCAACCCACTCTCTTGTAAGCTCATACGAGTCTTCATCTGCTGACTTGTCTCGGGTTCCAGAAACTCCTCTTCTTTGCTTACCTCGGCTACCACTCGCAATTCCTGCAAAATATCCTGTGTCTCTGGTATTGTAATTTTGGATACTTCCACTGGTGCTACTTCGCGAACATCGTCGCTTTCCCTGCCGCTGCTCTCGTTCTCGCTGCTTGGTTTCATCGTCACTGGTTTCAAATCTTTCCTCGGTGCAGGAATGATCTTCACGTTCTTTATTATTGGCTTGCTTGACATCTTCATAGAAAATAGTATGATCACTGTCACTGTAATTGTAGCTCACGTAGATGTTGGTTGTCGTCTTCAGAAAACATAACTAATAATTATTGAATATTAGCCTTTATATAGCAAAGCCTACACCATATCAATGAAATTTGAGGCGGACTTCGTCCATGACAATGGTAACCCATGGTATTGGTTGATTTTCCTTGCCGAGCTCTTGTTGGTATTCGATGGCAAGTTCTTCTGCCAATTGGAATAGAAATTCCTGTCTTGTAATTTCTCCTCCCGTTGTTTCTTTATATAACCCCCATGCATTTATCCCGGCTAAATCGAAGATATTTGGTTGAGAAAAGAGCCATGTCGTCGTTTTGCTTGTAAAAAAGTTGTCCGTGGTTATATTTCTTTCACATCCTACATACCGTTTAGCTTTACATTAACTTCGCTGAAGGAATGCTTGCAAGCACGATGTTAAAATTCGCTGCATCGGTGACAATCCGCGATGCTTCAAACCAGAAGTCTAGCGAATAGAAATAGGCCTCTATATTATCCTCGGACATCGCTAGCAATGGAAGTCGTAGCAAAATATTATGTGCAGAAACATTCTCTGCTAAGCTTCCTCCATCCGTTACTATCGAGTTATCGTTGATATTCATTAAAATGTGCGCGTAAACTTGATTTTAAAAACGTTCGGGGTCACCAATGTAAAGATGGAGGATAATGCACGTCTGTGTTGGTTGAGAATTGACGATGAAAAGGGAAAAAGCAGTAGCTTTATTAATTCTTGTTACAATATGTGACAGAATTGCATTTTTTTAATTGCTTAGAAACTGATTACTTAGGATTGCGAACGCAACGCACGGCACAGGGCATCACATATATAACAATTACATCTTTATTTTGTAATACTTTAAAGTTAGAAATGTCCATTAAATCAGTTATAGTCAATTGTCCGTTTTCATTTTGAATTATATTTTTTATCTTAGGTCTATTGCGTTGGGAGCTTTACTTCGCTCTCTTATCGCCTTGTGGCTCAGTGATTATATCAATAATAAAAAGGTATGTTATAACGGCAAAGCCGGAGCAAGTACACAAAAATACAAAATTGATTTTAAAGCTTAACCTAAAAGTTGGACCCATAAGCTACAAAGCTACAACCGGCAAGCCAACTCAGCATAAGCGATAACATAGTCATTTGCAGCATAGTCAAATATCAGTTTACTGCAGCTGACCTAGTTAGTAAAGCCACTGAACTCATGCGCCAACGGAATATGTTTGGAGTAAATGGATAAAGATAAGTGCAGTGCAAGTTTCTTATATTATACCGGCTGCCACCATAGGGAACCAACTGATTTCTTTCATTTCTGTAAATAGGTTAATTTTTTGACAACTTTTATATGTATAATTACATATGCATATTAAATGAACTTACCTGCATTTATTGATCAAATTGTGTATCTTTACTCGAATTTCATTTGCGGAATAAAAATATCCTCTTGTAGCCATTCCCACCGACATATCTTTAAACACATGGGAATTGCGTTTAACGCCACGAAGCTGCGACAATTTCTCTTCCCGCAAGCCCAGGAGAAGTTCAACTTCTTCCCTGTTCCACTTTGACCGTTTTTTCCTGCTAAATTAACTAATTTAAGTATGTTTTAAATTAATGTGTTATTAAAAATATGTTTACAACTTCTTTACCCTAGTTGTCGGCCATTTTTGATTACTTTGTCATTTGACATTTTTCCTTTCTTTCGCAAAAGTTATCGATAAAACTAGGAAGAACACCGCAAATCTAGTAATATAAATCAAAAACGATTGTTTTCATTGTCCTGATGGGGAACTGATATTTTTATTTCCAACTTACTCTTATTTATAAATTTTTCTTATTTACTTAAATCTATTGCACAATAATGATTAATTCTTATAAGTGTCAATTACAATATAAGCTTATGTGGCATATTTCAGCAGCGTTATTTCGTTAAGCGTTCTGTTTAGTTAACAATTATCTTCGGGTGAGGGCCACCAACAATATTTTGATAAGAATGGATTATTCCATTCAGAAAGGAAAAAGCATATCGCATTCCTGAGTAATCGAAATATTAATAATTTATGTGACTGCACTATTACAGAGCTTAAGTAACATTTTGTTTACAGTTACCAGAAAGCTGCTGTGTGGAGGCTGCCGTTAACTTGCATAGTTGTTCCGAGACTGGAACAGGGGCACTAGGTGTAGGTTAGTTATAATTGTTTGAACGCACAGTATTCTGCTGATGTAGCCATTGTACTACTTTTTATTTTTTATTTTATTAAATTTTATGGTATACCCTTCATAGAATTTTTTGTTGTACATGATATATTATACATAAGTATGTCCTGAATTGTCTGCAATCTCTTAAGGATTTTTTACCGACTCTTTTTTATTGATGCAGCCCCACGTTGGGCGCCAATTAATTCCACTAATTCAGGAATACTCAAAGAGTATATTTTTAATTCAATACAACACGTATATTGAGTGTTTTTTATTTGTATTACTCTAAGTACAATAATGTATACAAGATAAGATACATATTACTAAAGACGTGGTATAATGTGTTACATTCCTATTTATATTTTACTTAAAACTACAAGTATGCAATTTGTTATCTCATGTAGTCTATGTTGGTAGGAATACCACGTGTTTCATACTTGATTGATACGGGTATGACCTCGTGTGAAGTTTTTACAGTATCTGTTCGTTAGCCGTCGCTGTCGTTGTCCTCTGTCCTTTCGTCAAGTCTTCGTTCATTAAGTTGACGTGGGTGTGTAGAGTTGCATGTGTGCGTATGATATACATACATACGTCAGGTCAGGGTTGCGTACGAGCATGCGCTAATTCCACATTTCTCTATGTCGGAAAAGATTATAACAGAATCAAAACATTTTTGTCATTCCAGATTAGTGATTAGATGTAAGTACACTGTTGCACTCGATAATGTTAATCTCTCATCTCTACTCGATTTTTCTTTAGTTTGGACACATTTTGAAGCGATGGGTATACATAGAAGCGATATCTGCATCCTCCACACTTTGCTGTAAAATATTTGCTACTTCCAGCGTCTCAAATAAGCGAAATATTTAAGCGAAGTTGTAACAGCGATAAAATACAAAGGGCCGAGTAATGATGCTATGTGTGGTCAGTTATTATACAAATTTTATTTTCAAAATTCTTCTCCTTAAATAATATTCTAAGCAATATTGCAATACCGTTCAATACATAATTTCCGCTAAGTATATAGTTTCGTTTTCTATTAGTGCATATATACATAAGTATGTAAGTTATATAAAACAGTTCATAAATAGAGAATAATCCAAGTACATACTTTACTCTATTGCTCCTTCGAATATAATGTAGTTATTAACAAAAGAGAAATAAAAAAAAATGGGAACGCAGCATTGCAAGAGGCTGCTTACATATTAAGCTTAGTACATGTTAAATGGGACTAGCTAATGTGCACAAACAAATATTCATATAATTGCGTGGACGAAAACATAGCGGTAGCATAAGTGTACAAAGCAAGCACAAGCAAGCAATAAATATATAAGTTTGTACACAATGCAAAAACAATTATTAACTGCATTGAGGCGAATGACTTGTAATGCTTGCCCTTGAATATTAGGCAAATAAGTAGAGAACAAGAAATAGCAAAAATATATAGAACATATGACCGTATAATGCATTGGTTCTCAATCGGTGACCCAACAAACACCTTCCTTGATATAAAACAGTCTCCGTCGCAAGATGAAGGTGCAAATGAATTAAGTTTTTTCGAAATATTCCTCCTAAAAATATCGAAATTTAATGGTTTTATCTCCTTTCCGAAATCTTTATTTACATAATTTTTCTTCAAATCTCTGGCGTTGATAATATTTTGAAGCTTTTGAAGCTCACAACCTTTTTTGTTTTTAGCTCTTTAAGTTTTTCTTCTCTATAAAACAAAAATATCTAAGTATAAATAATCGGTACAAATAATTAGGTATAAATAGTGTAATTACACACCAAAACAATTCGATAAGGTGGGGCTATTTGAATTTCTCGGGGCTTTTCGAGACGCCAAAAATTACAACATTCAACATCACCTATTTTCGGTCACACTAATAGTATAAAGAAAATCTGAATTAGCCAAGTGGGGTTTGATTGCTAAACAGTAGGTTAAAAACAAGTATAATGGTTAATAGTATTATAAAAGAACAAAAACATTAAATGTTACTTGTGTTTTCGAACGCACCTTTGGATTATGTTTGGAAGTGTCTCAAATAAACCCTGGGCCGCAATATTCAATACTTTTTTCAAAAACATGCTTAAAACCATAAAATATGAAGAGTCCAAATAGCCTCAATCCTATGGCTATTTGAGACATCTAAATAAAAAACTATATAAATTCTTCATTAACTTTTAGACAAAAGAAAACTAAGAAGGTAGATGCTGAACCGGTTTACTTATAAAAAAAATTAAAAGGGATTTGCTACTTAAATAGGAAACATTCTAGATAATATTTTTTATTTATATTGTGCTAAATAGTCCCACTTTATGATTATTCAATCAAAAAATGTTGACAAAAAGAACGATATTAAGAGTTTGATCATCGATATTCGCCTGCATTTTTGATAATAATAAAATGTATGCATATAGGTAGAGTACTCACTTATTTTCTTTCACTATTTTTTCATCACTTTCTTCCCTAATAAATGCACTTTGTTTTTTCATATTTAAAACACTTTATATACAAATTTTACGCGTACTCTCCGAACATGCGTTTGCCGACAAGCCTCTTTTCGCGACGATGGCAATTCATAAATTGAACAACTCTCTGACGTTCCTTCAGGAAGGGAAAAGTATCAACCCCCAAACCCGCAAACACAGAAAAAATTGAGAAATATGGCAACATAGTTCTTGTCGATTCCAAATATTTTACAATTCAAAAATATTTTTCCGTGGCTCGCAAAATCTGCGTTGATATATAATATATGCATGCTCATATATAAACATTTGCTATAAATCAATTAGTGTACATATTTACATACATATGTTGTATGTAGACAGATATACAAACATTATGCGCGTTTATTTTCGTTATGGAATTTCTTGGTTTGGTCGCCGCGCTCAAAGCCCGCATTAATAGTTATGCAATTGCTTAATAATAATGTTACTAATATTGGGACTCGGAATATTGAATAATTTATTTTTATTAATTAAATTTTTATTAAATTCCACATTTTTATTTGCCATTAAAGAATTGTCTCTTCAATATTATTATTTTTGAATCATCCTGCTGTCTCTTCAATTGATTTTGTTTAAATCAGACATTTGCACAAAACATCTTAACACTAAACCTACCAGCATTGCATGTATAACTATTCCTACCATGAGCGGTCAAATGACGGATTTTGAAATTACTTATATCTCTTAATATAAAATGAAGAAAATAATTATTTCATAATTAAAAATATAGTTTCTTTTATTTAAAAATAAATCATCTACATTTTATTCCTTATATACAACACTTTTAACAAATTATAGGCTTCTCAATCGCACATTTGCCGCATACGTACTTTTTACATTTTAGACAGAATTTGTTTGTCTTATTTTTTTTGCAATATCTTATCTGACATGTTTTCCGATCACTTGTTTGTGCACTAATGTTTCTGGCTGCTTTTGCTGGCTCTTCTTCCTTGCCTGGCTGTTGCTCTTTTTGATATTCGCTTATAAGTTCTTCTCCCAATTGAAATAAAAAGTTTTGCCTTGATATTAGACTTCCCGTTGTTTCTTTATATAATATCCATGCATTTATCCCGGCTAAGTCTAGGATATTGAAAAATACTTGTAGTGGCCATCTCCGAGATTTAGATTTTACAGAGTATTTTCTGGCCATTTGGTCTGTAACATCTACACCGAATTTGGTGTTATTATATAATCTTATTGTCTCGGGTATACAGGCATCATTTTTTTCAATTTTCACCGAATTATGCATTGAGCTAAGAATCAATACCTTTTTATTTTGTTTAGCCTTATAAACTGTCAGAGTACAATTATTTGTCCGATATAATTTTGTTGAGAAACGTGTCATATTGTCTTTTTTCTGTTTTGCCAATTTTGGTAACTCTCTTTTATTTGCTCGAATTGTTCCAACAACCGTAGTTTTTTTTCTAAAAAGTTTAGTCGCTATCGAAATGCTTGTAAAAAAATTGTCCATGGTTATATTTCTTCCCCGACCTGTATACGGTTCTACTAATTTCAGAGCGACAAACTCCCCAAGGGGAACTGAAGGATCTCTGCTTTCATCTTTTCCCAAATAAGGAAAGCCGTTTATTATATATTTGCTATTTACATCGGACGCTAGCCAGAATTTGATGCCAAATTTGTCGGGTTTATTTGGCATGTACTGGGTAAATCTGCATCTTGACTTTGTTGGAAACAATTGTTCATCTATAGTAATATATGCTCCTGGTTTATAACAGTTTTGGCTATTCTCTACGAATTTGTTCCAAACTTTAGAAATCAAAGCGAATTTATCGGTTTGTAAGCGATGACTTCTTTGATTTCTTTGATCAAACCGAATAAACCTCATAATTTCCGTAAATGCATTTCTGCTCATAGTATTTAAGAAAAATGCTGGTCCCCATTTTTTGTTCCATAGGAGTGAAATATCTAAATTTCTTGCCTCATATGCACCTCGTGCATACAATAATCCGATAAATGCATATAATTTTGCAGTAGATAGATTCCATTTAGTTCCCAACACTCGAAATGCCTCGGCTTCCGTGCAGTTTCTTATATGTTCGATTGTATTATGATCAACAATAAGAGAAAATGCTGTAAAAAATTTATCTTTCATAATAGTTCGTTCAGAATGCCCGGTTGGGCCTGATGTTTCTCTAAAAATATTATGCATCTCTGTTCTTCCAGGATTAGACCCTTCTTTTATTTCTTGCCATTCAGTTCCGTCTATAGCAGTTTCGGTTAGCTCTTCTTCATTCTCACTTTCGGAACTAATTACAAATATCCTTCTCTTTTGTCTTCTACGTATGTTCAAAATGTTTTTTTGGTCACTATCGGTGTCAGAGTCGTTGCCAAATAAATCAAAATCATTTTCCTCTTTGTCATCTTCATTATCAGAAAATTCCCGTTCATCTTCCGAACACTTCAATATTATTTATATTCTCTAATAATTTGATATTTATCGAATGCCTTGACATTTTTAGGCTGATATAGATGCACACAAATAATGAAATAAAAACTAAAAAATGTGGTTCGTTGAAAGAGTAATTTATAACATCACTATTTCCACTATTTCTTTGGTACGCTCCAAGTACCATCCAAATCCTTTTACAAACAACTGAACTCAATCTTATGCTAACTTATGCTTATATAGAAAATTAGTATGTAAGAGAACTGACGAAAATAACAAAGTTGTTATTGCATACGGCAAAATGGCCTGACTAAACAACAGTAGAATGGTATGATATGCCAAAGCCAAACGCATCACCTGATAATGGTGATTCCTGTTGTTCTTGTGTGCTTCACAATGGTCTGACCCAAACAACGGTAAAAATGCCGAAGCTAAAGTGCGTCAGCTGATAATGATGATGCCAGATTGCACCTAGAGAATGGTGCTGCCAAATTGTATAGCATAAATCTCTCAAGTTAATGGAACTTATGATGAATCGTTAACAGTATCTATTTTTTAATTTCAGATTTGAGTTTTCGAGAGTATTCTATTACAAAAACATATAAATCGTTCAGTCGGTCAAATGACCGCTCGTGGTAGTTAAAACGGTCTACATAGTTATCTCAAAAATCAAAGAATCGAAAAAGTAGTAAATATTAAAAAAACAATTGTATGCATATTTTAGGAAAAGTCATGAAGTTTAATGGCGGTATAATAACGTGGTGCTTAGAAAATTTTAAAGAAAATTTGAAAACGGTCATTTGACCGCTCGTGGTAGGTTTAGTGTTAAATGAAAATGTCCGAGTAAGTGTATTAAAAAAATTACGTTCGCGAAACGAGTGTGGGTTTGGGGCCGTCCATAAATTACGTCATCGATTTTTTCAGATTTTAGATCCCCCCCCCCCTATAATCATCCTATCGTCATTTCTTAATGACCCCCCCTTCTCCCAAAATTGACGTCATTACTAGTTTGACAAAATAAAACATTGCAGATTTGAGAAAAATAGGGTATTATATGATTAAAACACTTGGTTATAGAATCACCTTTTATTATTATACTTTGGCAATAATCATTGATATAATTTCTTTGGGTCAAATTCACTCTTCAGTTTACACCATATTTCATCGCAAAGCTTTTGTGCGGCTTGAGGGGTTTTATCAAAATATCGTCTCTTCACAGCAGAAAACAATCGCTGGTGCACTTTTTGTAAGTCAATATCCATCGCGGATCGACTATAGTAATAAATAGCAGTGAAAATAGTTTTCTGATTTTGTTATTTAACGAATTTGCTTTAAACGCGTGATGGAAAAATCTGCGCGGATAAACGTGTTGCATCGTTCACGTTCGTACTCAGATTGACAGCGAGCGCAGGCCGCAGGTCCGCAGCGGTGGCGGTGCGCGCCAAAGACTCCGAGTCGCCGCCAATCTTCGTTTAATAAACACAGTGTCGCATACAAATTATTTTCATAGGTACGATGTTATTTATAGTTTAAAAAAATAATGTAGACATGCCTTGACCTTGTAATAAATAAATAATGAGTTCAATAATTAATACCATTAAATACTTGCAAAATATCACAAGAACATTATCTTTCCTTAGTATGAGACATGTATTTAAGTATAAGTATAGTATTAATATGTACTTTTATTAACTATGTAATGTTGTAGTTATTATTTAAGTATTGTGTTTATTAGTATGCTTAGATCTTTAAAACTACGCAACGGATTTTGATGCGGTTTTTTTTTAAATAGATAGACTGATTCTTAAAGAAGGTTTATATGTATAATACATGTAAGTACCACGGGCGAAGCCGGGGCGGGCAGCTAGTATTTTACTAGGTGTGCTGGAAGAAATTTCTTTTTAGAAATAATCTTTTTGTACGTGAAAAATAAACTATAAATAAATAAATAAGAATGACGTCAATTTCAAAACAACCCCCCCCCCATCTATCATTTACCGTCATCCGCAGACCAACATTGTATGGGTGGTCTTAGCTTAATAAAAAGAATATTGGTTGCTTAAATAAGCAAAGATGCTATAGCAGCCCTCGTATTTGATACATTTCGTCGATTTTCTTGCTTCCGCTTTCTATGCTAAGAGTTGTAGAGTTTGTCTAGACCATAGATAGTTAATGCTAGTGTGCATAATCCAGGATGCAGTAGAAGGTGTATTAGACTAAATGTTCCTCGATTGGTATCAGGAAAGTTGACATTTCTTAAATATTGCTAAATTTAATATGGTCTTAGGAGCGAGGGTTTCTAAAATTCTTTAAAACTGAATTTATTTTCTTTTGGTTGATACTATTTTCTATCAGTATATTTAATCCTGCCTTAATTTAGATTAAGTCGTCGTGATCAGCTGTACCCGTTAAAGTTTTAATAGCTGACAATAGGAGGTTAAGTGAACTTCTAGCCTTAAAGATATTAAAAAGTAATTGTGACTTTAGTGTCTCTGTTTTGTTGACTAATAATCTACCTTTCGTACGTTTTTGTTTCGACGGTGTGTTTTGGAGTATATAACGTCCCCTTTTTTGTAAGTGATACTCTTACGATTTTTAATATGGTATGAAAGCACTTTGTTTTGATTTGTTTCGAGTTTTTTTTAATGTCAGGAAACCTTCCTCGATTGAAGAACACGTGCCTGGGGTTTCTATTCGATGACCGAGTGAATTGTTTGGTTATATTGTCGTACCGCGTTAAAAATTTCGTCTTCGGTGAGTGGTTATGTTCCTGTGCTAGGGCTTTGGCGATTTCGGTCAGGGTGCTATGTGTACGCTCAACTTGGCCGTTGATTGTAGAATGAAATGTTGATGTGACTGTATATACAATTTGTAGTTTTTCGTAAACATGCATATGTGTGAATGCTCGTGAATATAGATTCGTCATCTGTCATTACATACTTGGCATATGGCATACAGTATGAATTCTACATGATGATCTGTCGTAGTGACTGTCTGGGACGACTTTTGTGCTTCTAGTGTATTTACCTTTGTCTAATATTTAGAGCTTGTGTGGGTATTTCTACCTGTGCTCGTAGAATTGCGATGTCCTGAGCCATTGTATCATCTTGTAGCATTGAGCGCATAGAATTGAAAATTTGTTGGTGTTTATCACGTGAGTTCAGCGGGAAGGATTCTATTAAGGATTATTTAGGTTATTTTCTGCGTCGCTAACTAGCGCGAATTATGTATTTGCTTATCGGCTTATCGTCTGCTTTGTGCGGCTTATCGTCTAGTTAATTAATAATCTTTCTACTTCTTATAAATTTACATTTCGCTTAATTTATTTGGAGCCGTTGTGCTGACTCGTCATTTGTCAACATCAACGACTCGGCATAATTTAAAAATATTCCTTACGTGGTAATATGATATTAATATGAAATATATGTATATACCCAACGGTGGTATCTAATTTCATTATTACAATGTACATGTATAGTGCCTATACATGTTGGTTGATATGATACATGTTAAAATATACATCTTTTTGGCTTGGGAGTGGTGGAGTCATCTCATGACGCAACTGCGTGTCGCAACCTTTTTCGAACTCCCATTAGAAGTTTAACTTCAAAAAAGTAAGTCGATTACTCACACAGAAAAAAATTTATTACGGTTTGTTTGTATACGCCACCCTGTATTTTGCGTCAGCCATATATTATTGTTGCTAGACGGCGTGGAACTTATCACTTCATGTATTAACTCGCTCGATTTTTGTAAATAATAAGCGAGAGTTTTTACATTTTTATATATTTCTTTATATATAAAAATTCAAGCTTATACCCCGACTGCTGATTAACAAATCCTACTGTTTCTCAAATATTACTTCTATTTATAGTGATTACTATTGTTATAGGTCTTGACTCAGCACAACGTTATTGAACTCATATGTTTACTAATCGATGAAGTCAACGAAATCGATCGTTGTACAAAATTATTACAATAAACAAAATAAAATATTGAATTACTGTGTAAGCAAACAAAGTGTGTCAATTGAGTTTATAAACTCGACAATCGATAAATTTGATCGTTGTATAATTTCGTTGTGTAAATAATTCGAAGTGTTTGTTCGTTACTTTCTCCAGTTTATTGGAAGCAAGTTCAAAGACTCATTAGAAGGGGAGGCCTCGCGAGTTTTGGTTCTTCGAGCGGAGGAGAAAATAAAAATGCCGACGATGTTATTTCTGTGACATTATATTTTATTCTCTGCCTTTTTTCAAATTATTTTCTGTTTATCTAACTACTAAAGTGATTACAATTTTCTTAATCTATTTCTTTGTTTTTCTATTTTCTTATTATTGGAGGAAATACAATATTTGTTAAATATAATCTTATTTTCTATTGGATGCAAACAAACATGATTGTGTGGTTTACCCGATAATGTCTGGGTTTTCCTTACAGTCAAACATAAGGACCAAAACATGTTTGTATGCATTTTCATTATTTTCTATTGTTCTTTATCTCTACTTGTTTCTTTTGTTCTAGTAATGTTTACTTATTTTTCTTTAATTTTTTATTTTGACCAATTTACAATATTTTGTTGTGTGGTGTCTGGTTGGGGTGATAATGTACACATAACTCGCGTGGACTGAGCGTTATTTCCGTAGAATTTTTTGTGTAAAGAAAGAAATTTGGCAATGCGCAAGCTAATAAACGCGTAGTTAACTTGTAGATTATGTGCAGCCGGCATTTCAGAACATTAGAAATGCTTACCTAATTATAATTATTTTCGCAACATTTCTTCTAACGCATCCAACACCTAATTAAAGTGTAAAAAAACTTTAAAAATTGTTTGTACTAACGAATTTGATAACACATGTACGACTTAAATAATAAATACTATTTATTATTAAGTTTATTTATTTGAGTATAATATACCTTCTTGGTTGATGGCAATACTAAGACTAGGAGGTTGTTCTGCCCAAAAATAAGTATCGATGTGTTCTTATCTGATAAATATGTTTACGATGCATTTTTATTAGCTGATGAGATATGTCTCGATGCATATTGTTTGTTTACAGCTGGATGTGTTGATTGATTTGGGTGCGTGAGTATGATAATGAATGCTGCGTTACTTTATTTGCTTAACCAAGCCCAAAATAAATATATGATTTTGAGGCTACCATCCCTGCAAACTAATTTCGTTTGCGTGGGAATTCTTAAAAATTATATCTTATCCACGAAAGATACAATTTTATTTACAGTTACCTTAAAGCTGCCGTTAATTTGTAAACTACCTATCGGTTAAATCACCGGTTAATCACCCAATCACGCTATCAGAAATTTCTGTTAAAGTTTTTATGAGTTTCCTTAGGCTCAATTGGCAATACTAACCGAAACTCTTGTATAATTTAATAAAAATACGGAAACAGATACAACATTTCGTATCATATTTTCTAATTCTTCGTTCTGTTGTAAAGCAGGTGCGGGATCTGGATGGGGATTTCGATCAGGTAGGCTAATGTTTCCAAGAACGGGTGGTACTATTAAATTATCTTGGTTTGCCATATTTCTAAGTTAAATTGATGCCAATTGATACATATATTTTTTTGTTTGTAAACATTTATTCGTAAGTAGTTATGACTGTTCTTTATTTTATTTATTTTGATTATTATTTTTTGATCTAAATTACTTGTTTTAACAACGAAAAGTTTGAACTGTGGGATACACGGTATTTTCAAGTTATGTTTATATAATTTCTTTAAATTGTAGACTTGGACCACTTTCATAATTAACACTAAATAAGTTCCGTATAACGTTGTAATTACAACTACTATCTAAAGCTTCATTTTTGACGATATCGTAAAAATTACATTGAATAAATTTAGTTTAAAATCATGTCGTGTGAAATAAGTGATAAATTCATTTTTTTTTTTTAACTTTGACTTAGACCACTTTCATAATTATGGGCATATATGTAAAGTTTTATGTAATATAGTTGTATTTATTTAAATGTTGTAATTTAAAGGGCACACTTTTAGTTTTCTTTTTTTCTGTAAATTCTGTACTATATTGTATATAGTATAAGTATACGGTGGAGATAAGCGAGAATTATATATTTTTATTTTGTGCCCTTTAGTTATATAGAAAACAACTTGATTGTTAGCGTTCTTCAATCAAACTGCCTCTCGCATCAGATCGGCAACTCGAGCTTGCTGCTATGTCCGGCTGTACCGCACATTCCAGCAAGCTCAAAATATGCTGAGTCTGCTGTTTGGGTCACGTGTTGTCGGATCATGCGATGTGGTGCAGTGCATGCCGTCGTTATACATGACTCGCGCGAATCAATATATAGAATAGAATTATATTCACTATTTAATAACAAAAAAATAATTTATTTTCTTTTTTGTGCACTAGCGTGTCCTTTTTATTGATAGTAAATTATAACTATCCCATATTTAGTTTGCAACGCTGATACACTTCTATCATAACTGAAGTTAAACTTACAGATATTGATATCATCAATTTTTATGCGCGACGTAATTTAAGATTTATTGTCCTTTACCGAGGTATCCTTGGCAAGTCTAGAAATAAATATAGATTGCTTAGGTAGAATAACCACCAAATTTTTAACAGATGCTACTAAGTTATTAGGGGGAGCCTCTGGAATTGTGAGTCACTTATTAGTATTAGTAATAGTTTTAGACTGGACTGGAACAAATAAAAAACTACACACAACACAGCTGTGAATAGAAAAGTAGATGAGAGAGAAAATAAAATAAAACAAAGCACAAAATGAAACAAAATATGACTCGGCACCAAAATTCGAATATCTATTTAAGCTTTAAGTTATGCACAAAACTTAAGAACACTTATACTTAGCTTGCGATTCCAAATCAAATCACTAAATAAATATCAATTAAAATTAAAGATTTTCGTAAAATAAAAACACAAAAATTCCCAGCTTGAAGAGTTGCCACCTAGACAGGGATGTTTTGATACATTTGGGTTATTTTATGCGATGAGATGGTATTAGTTGTGATGTTAAAGCCTAAATTTTATTGATTACGATTCGTTCCTCTTGGTTTATGTTGTACATACCTCTTATTATGTTTTCGTAAGGTGTAAATTTTTTAGGTAAATTTGCAATATGGTACAGGTATGAAGTATTTGTATAAAGATATACGAAATCAGTCTCAGTTAAAATATACTATATTTCATTTTTAAATCAGTTATGTGATCACTGAACGTGGAAGGGGCTATAAGTGAGATAATTATTAATTTCCACATGTCGTTTGTTTTCTAATGCTATCCTTATGTAAAACTTCCTTCAAATATATAAAAATTATATATCCTTATGTATAATTTTTATCATGGTTTTTTTTTACAATTTGTAATTCAGATAATAAAATTTTTTTTTATAATTTTTCTTTTTTTTTTACAACTATTAGTTGCAAGCGGTTTATTATTATTTTTTCTTGTTCGAATCTCCGACTGCGCAAGAAAACACAACTTTATTTCATGAATCCGTGAAAATAGCTAAGTTTATTCTTCGTGTTTGTGAGCTTACTCACTGGACATACATTTATAGTAATACAATAGGCATAGATACATTTGTATCTTGTATTTGTATACTTAGCTCATGCTAAGTATATGCGGATGTGGTATCGGCAATCAAAAGGCACAGAGCTTTTTCAGTATCTTAAGTATGCTCTGATCTAAATTATAACATCTGTAATGATTGTATGATCACTACTGAGAGAACAACAAGTTGATCATACTTAGGAATTCAAAGAATACTTGCTTTGCACTTATAAGTATCCGAATTTATTGGCAGAAAACTCTGCTACTGTAACTAGCGCGAGTTAATATAATATTTTTTGTAATTGTAACTAAAGATACATATTTTTAGATCTCTTATAAGGACATCGATTCTTTATTTGATATGTATAGTACTGGTATGTACTGTACGTGCTCGACGAACGATCTCACAATGTTACTTAATCAACTTCTGGCAAGCAAAGAACGTAGATTATTGAGCGGACGAATTCTGATAGTGATTGTACCACCTCAAGTGACTCATTACACTTGATCTGTGAATCAATCACCTCTATTTTGTAATCAATGATTGTAGTAGGTTTTGTGAAGTCCTGCCTTTGCAACATCCTTTCCTCCAATCTAAAAGAAGCATTTTTTGCAGTAATTAGTTTACCAACAAGAATCTCATTTTCACTCTTTAGAGCCATTTTTAATATGTTCTAGTTTTCCTATGTTTATATTTTATTTCTTACTTATCCTTTCCTTTAAATAAGAGCAATTTTTAATTCTATGGTTGCCTTTGTAACGATTACAATAATAAAATCTTTCGTATTTTGGTGTACTTGTTCCAAATTTAAAAATTTTTATTTCTCTGTATCATAGCTACCTTTTCTGATAATATTGTGTCACGATTAAGATAATCCTCAATGGTGGCTTTTTTATTTTATCTTATATAATTAGACACTTTCGGCATACATTGAACTTTACCCTCATCTTTAAAGGGATCCTTTTCTTGTTTTTTCTCTACTCTAAGTTTTTTAAGATTTTTAACAATTCTGTTTAACTTATTATAGTCCAAGTCAGTTGGTAAGGCGTCTGCCATTTTTCTCGAAATTATTCGCTTATTCGATTTTTAGTTTATTTATTTATATATATTTTTTATCCTTTCTAGGAAAGTATACTCTTTTATTCTGAAGGGTCTGGAGTATAGAATCGCAGAGAGAAGCCTAAAAATAAATAAGATTATTATATTTACATCAAAATTATTAAATTTTCAAAATTACTTACTTTTCTTGGCTATCCATTTGTTTATATTGCTTTATTTATTTTTATAAAACAGCTGTTTGACAGCAAAATGTTTTTTTTTCACTTCAGGTGTTGACTTTTTTAAGCTTTTTTCTTATGAGCTTCAAGCAAGAAAAGCCTCACAAATTTTTCCTCCCAACTTAATTGTGAAGTTTTCTCAGAATAGGGCTATAAGCAAAAATCAAAAAAAAATTAATTTTAACGAAAGGAAATGGACACATGAGCGAAAAATGCTCCTTATTTCAACTACTACTGTACTGAGATTGGCTTATAGAACCATGGATATTCTCGAATGCAAAAGTTTGCAGTTCTTAATGCGTATTCACGAAAGCTTTCAATGTTTATAGAATATCCTTAGACCATACAACAGAATTTTCAAAAAATCAGCGAGCTGTATTTCTACTAGTGGTATAACCTGAGCCTTGCGTTGGAAGGTCCAGGTATTGCTTTAGACGAGATCGCAGCTAATGTTTGACAACTTAAACAGTGGACGAATCGTACCTTTACATAATCTTTTTTACCAGCCAATGTCTGCATGTCACAAATAGGTTATTGAAAAGGTTATTAGTTATAATATAACACACAGGTCACAAAACATTTATTTTCTATTAATACAAGCCTTAATCTTGTAGACAAACAAACAACTCAACTGGGTGCAATACGATAATTCAAATCATAATTTCACCAATTCAATAACGACAAAAGTACGCGTGACAGCTTTAGAAGAACAGGCGTTCAGAAGAACACCAAATCAAATTTTGCTAGATTTTAGGAGTTCAAAATTTGTATTTCGTTACGCTAAATTAATCAAATCGCCCACTGTGCTACTTATTTAGGTCGCGACAAGTGAGTTATTACAACTCAATTATCAAAACTCTATTTAGTGTTGCCTGCACCTGAATACCTGACTTCCTAAACACTTAAAAGGCTCCGGGGTGGAATTGCGATGACTAGTTAAAGGCAGAGGTGGATTAACTGAATCCTGATACACCATAAAGGTCCGTATTTGAGTCGAAGCCGTGGCTACTTTCAGTTAGCGAACTGGACATTTCAGGATTGTCTGCCAGCGTATCAACATCGCGCTTGCTTTCAAAAATTACGAAATATATTTTTTTATTCAATTTAATCTCCCTTAACTTCAATACACTTATTCCAATAATCCTCCAATAATTTTATGCCATATCTATAATGACTTTACGGAAGCTCTGCAAAATACCCATCTGCGGCTGTAATATATAAGTTAGGTTTTCTTTGGTTAAAACCAGTAAAAAAATATAAAGATATATTTTTTAGTGAAGCATAGCTCCTTTATTGAGTGGTATCTTAATTAACACTAAATCTTAATTCTATTTTTACTTAACATTAAGCTTAACTTCTAAAGCAGCGCTGCCGCTGTTGTTTACGGGAAACGGTTGGCATTCCGTTCCCACAGGAAACAAGGGTTTGGTCAGCACTTTTCAATTGCGCGTGCAATATGACCTTCAGGTGAAGAGTCGTATCACTTTACGTTTAATTTGAGAGTTTGGTATTATTAGGGAGGGCTAACTCCTCCGCTCTTAAATTCGAACGTCGAATTTTGAATAACAATTTCATTTGTATTGGTTTCAGTTATATTAGAATTATTTTTAATTTTAATTTTTTTTATGGTTCGCTACTAAATCTGATTGGATATAATTTTTATTGGAGCCTGTGTCTACTAATATTTTTAAAATTTGTCCGCTCTTCGTTTTGCATTTGAAATAAGGCAACGAAGAGCTATTTTACCTAAAAAATGTACATCTGTCAGATCTAGGAATGGTTCATTCTCATACATCATAGATGTCTGATATGGTCTTTTGCCGAAATCTTGAGCTGGTGGTCGGTTTGTATAGTTTATAGCGCTCGTTCTTAAACTAACATCTACATCCATTGGCTGAGGAGGTTTTGGTGGTCTTGGAGGAGGAGATCTTTGTTGTTGTTGGTTGAATAAATTGTTATTTTGAAAACGGTTGTAAGGATTGAAATTTTGATTTGGTGGTGGAATGTGAGCTAGTTCGGGATGGAATTTATTTTTGAGGAATTTTTGTTTTGTTGTTTGGGTATATTTTGGTTGGAAATATTTTGATTGAACGAATTGTTGTTGTGGATATTGTTGTTGTCGATAGGGTTGTGGGTAATTGTATTTTTGGTTATTTGCATATTGTGCTCTGAAACTCTGATTCTCGAGTTTCAAACAAAGATGTAGGTCTTCGGGAAGACTTTTTGGTTTTCTAATTCCAAGAAGTCTGGAGAGATGTCTTGAGAGTCCTCTAATAAAGGTATCTAGTGCTTTAGCACGATAGTTTTCTGTCAGTAGATGTACTGCTTCTTCTCCTAAAAGATAGATGCAAATATACTTTTTGGTAGAATTCGTTGATGGATAATCTACCTTGTACAAGACAGGTCATTTGGTATTCTAATGTACCTATGTCTCGTTTGTCAGCAAAGTGGGTTGTTAGGCAACGAGATATTGCCGTCCAGTCTAGAGGTGTGTTGTACGATTCTAGTGCTATGTCTGCTTTCCCTATTATCTTGTTTCTAAGAACAGTTAGTATACCAAAATATCGGGGCGTTCCCTTCGTAGGTTCATATATCCTAAGGATACGTTCTACGCTTTTTTTCGAGGAACTGAATTCTGAAGCGTTCCCTGAAAAATCTCTTAATGAACGTACCACGTCGGGAATTTTGTCCAATTCACTCATGTCATTTCTAAATCGTTCATCTATTGTCTGGTCTGTAATGTTTTGGTTTGGATTATTATTTAAAAAGGATTGGATTATGTTTTGTCCGTCTGTTTGAAGAATTTGAGTCACCATGTTTTTTATTAAATTATTTAATTCGGGTGATACTTGGGGAGCAAGATTAGGAGTGCAACGGTATGGTAGTTAAATGAGTCATTAACTCCAGCAGCTGAGCACCGGTTTTGTCTTTACAGGCCACTGCGGATAAATAAGATGCTTTCAGGTGTCGCATCTTGCTCTTAATCTCCACCTAGAAGATGCGTTGTAGTGCAGGAGTACTTATTTGTAGCTTCTCGTAAAATCTTTGGGCAGTCGGTTTCTGAAAAACACTAAAACACTAATAAATATATGCATATAAATAAAATTGTTAGTTAAAATTCTAAGCTTATGAAGAAGCACCTTGCGATTCTGTCCAGCGATGATTCGGGTTAATACGTTTTCCTTTTTGTTTTTTTTGCTGTGAGTTCTAAAATATAAGCAATATAATAACTCAACGATTACCCTCCTCCCGCCCAACCGACGCGAGAGGCGCAATCCGCATACGTGCGGAATTAGCCGAGTCAGAAAAGGCAAGAGAGTTTTTTAAGTGTTGATATCTAAAACTGTTCAGCTACAGAAACAAAAATTTGAACAGCTAAGATCTAAAGTTACAATATAATAAATTGTTACATTTTCATTTATTAAGAGAAAACAATAAAGTCTTTTTAATTTTGAAAAGTGAGTCAGATAAGTCAAATGTGCTGGAATGAGAATTAAAATCATGACATATACGGCGGAATGGCTCGTTTAGTTCAAAATTTGATCTACAGGATTTTAGCAGTAAAGGTCTAAACTGCCTCGAAAGGCGAACCGGGATATTAAATTTAATTTCAGACAGGAGAAAAGAACTGCAAACAGTTCCATTCAAAAGTTTCACTAAGAATATTATGTCAAGCATTTCCCTACGACTAGAAAGTGTAGGTAGATTAATAAGTTTTAAACGACTAGTGTATGGAGGTAGACTTACCCTAGCATCCCATCGGAAATGCGCTAAGGCGAAAAGTAAAAATTGTTTTTGAACCGACTCTAACTTGTCAGAATGGATTTGGTAGCTAGGGTTCCATACCACAGAGCCATATTCCAATATAGGTCTAACCAAAGTTGTATAAAGTGTTTTAGTAATATACGGATCTCTAAATTGTTTAGACCAACGTTTAACAAAACTGAGGACAGCTTTTGCTTTCTTGACCATGGTATCAATATGAAGACTGAAATTAAGCTTAGGGTCCATATTAACTCCCAAATCAACATAGTTAAAAACTTGCTCTAGAATATGGTGTTTTATTACATAAGAGTGGTGCACAGATCTACGGGAAAAGCACATCATCTTACATTTATTGAGATTCAATGGCAAATCATTTCTATCACACTATGCAACCAAATTGTTTAAGTCTGTTTGCAACCGACACCTTTCCTCAGTTGAAGTGTATGATTTAAAAAGCTTTACGTCGTCAGCGTATAATAAAATTTTTGAGAATTCTATTACTGAAGAGATATCGTTAATAAACAACAAGAACAGAATCGGGCCAAGATGACTACCTTGCGGCACACCTGAAGAAACATTAATTGTTGCGTGAGGGATCACGACCGATTTCGTTAAAGCCATAGCGTGTCTGCCTATAAACTTTAAATAGATCGATTTCAATAGATCTACAATTTAAACAGGACCAACGCAATCCCTTACAGTTGAGAATAGAATCTAAGATTCTACCTGTCAGTCCAGCACATTTAATATGGGCAAGCCCATCACAAAGCCAGCATGAAACGTAGCGATCTGACTCGCCTTTAATGTTACAATTGGGGAAGTTACAAGACATAATAAACCACAAGAATTAAGATTAAATAAAAGAGTAAGTAGAACAAAATTTAATAGATAAATAATAAATTAGTGTGTTAATAAAATATTAATAATAATAAATTCAATTAAGAACAATTTTTTTATCAAAGTTTAAAACCAAGACAATTTGAAAAAGCAATATAGCGAGCAGTTTTAGAAGCACTGAAACAAATAAAAAGCTAAACGCAACACAGCTGTGAATAAAGAAGTAAATAAGATAAAAAAAACTGTGTGTGTGTCAGCTCCGACGCACGACTGGAGTTTACTCCTCAAGTACGAGTATCTAACCATACGCAAAAAAAGTTTATTCAACTGAAAAAAGATTAATATCATATGAAAGGGTAAATTTACAAATTAATGAAGAAAATAATATTCATATATAAATATAAATTTATTCATTTTATATACATTAATTATAATTAATCGGCGAAATATTTTACATTAAACTTTTTACAATAGTAAATTTCAGATGTGCACAAATATTTAATTAGGAATGTTGTTAAATTAGGTAATTATTACTCTGACTATTGTGATTTTTTTTAAATATTAATTTAATCAACATTGCCTTCATTATTAATAACCGTGACAAGTGGTTTATGGTAACTAAAATAAGATACATGGACGTTGGTAGATACGTGGTTCACGAATCTTGAAAATACCGCATCAATGGTTGTACCATACCTCGTTGTCCCCATTGTTCTACCAGAAACAATATCTAAATTCAATTCAGATTTTAAAAATTGTATTAATGTCAATCCGTCATCTTTGCTAAGATCGACATTAAAATCGCCACTTAGTACGAGCGGCAGTAAATGGTATTTTTTCCTAAATAGTTTCGATCCACCTTCTGTATAAGACAATAATGATTCATGAATGAAATCTATTACATCATTAATCTTTTGATTAACAGAAATGTAAATCGAAACTATAACAATGTGATTACCGTTAGGCAAAGTACATCTCGCAGCAGATATATCTCCCAATGGAGACTGTGTTTGACTGTTGTGCTGGACATTCCTTACGAAAGTATCATTATTGCCAGTAAGCACATGGTGTAAATCATTAAGATTGTGATAAATACTGACCCCGCCTCCTCGATTAATGTCAGGACGTCGATATTGGGATATACATCTGAAATTTTCAATTTCAACGGATTCCTCGTTGCGAAGCCATGTTTCTGATAATATTAAAATATCTGCTTTTTGTATAATGTTACTACGGAGATCACGTGCATGTGCTCGGAGACTTTGGCAATTGAGCAAGAAGAGAATCATGTTTCCTTCATTTATTTTATTAAGTATAACCTGATCAACTGTTGTGAGTTGAGCAGTGGAAAACCTCATAAATTCTTGGCGTAAAGGGGCCATTGCTGCGTTACATCGTCTACCATGATAGAAACGTTGAATGTTATTAGCAGGAACAATGTGAAGGCCTTCTTGTGACGTGACCCTGGATAAGGCTACGTAGACCAAAGATTGCGAATGTGTCTTCTGGTATTTGTTTACAATTTCATCAAATGTTCCTCCTTGTGACTTGTGAATGGTCAACGCGCAAGCCGGTTTGAGTGGGAAATGATTTCTTTTGGCATGAATCGATTTATTTCGATTGAGAGGCACCGTTGCAGATCTACGGTTAATAGGAACGAATTCTCTACTGAGTCCTTTTGATTTTGCATAACCAGCCACTTTCCCGCGAGCTTTAACACCAACACCTTTTGGAAATAGAAGCCAAACTCGCAGTACTTTATTTTGAGGATCCAACTCAACATACGAAAGTTTACCGACCGCTCCATTGGCCAAGCCATCAGCGACGTCGATGTTGGTTGTTATCATATATGGCTTATCTACAACGAAAGTAATTTCGTAGGGCAATCCTCCTCTGTCGATTGTAGCAAACTTATGAAGCTTGTTTCTAGCAGCTCTTTCTTTTTCGTGATCTCCATCACATCCAATTATTTCGTCATCAGCAATTAAATTGGCCATTTCATCAGATGAACTCAACATTTTTAAATTATACGCGTCAACTGAGTGGTTGTCATTAAATAAACGGATTCCATCAGGACAGCGTTCTTCTGCTTCTGCTTCTGAACAAAACCTTGACTCAATCATAGCCAACTGTTGTGTATTTAATTGATCTCCATTACCGACATTTGTCAATAGTGATGAAAATTCAGAGTTTTCTTGTCGCATAACTTCGATCAATTCAAAAAAAGTTATTTCTCTCCATAATTGCCGACCATCAATTCGTTGAACTTTTTGTTTCCAAATAGGAGTAGCTCTTACAGGGGGCAGTTGTCTCAAATCACCGATAAAAATTATGTGTAATCCACCAAAAGCAGCATCAAAATTACCAGTTATTTCTTTTAATCTGAGATCAATGCGCTCTAACATTTCAGCCCCAATCATGCTGATTTCATCAATTAATATCATTTTAACGAACTTGAATAAAGATCTATATAATCCTTTAACCTCGTTTGATAATGGTGTTTGAAATCCCGAAAGAGTGATTTTGAAAGCAGTATGAACAGTCGTGCCTCCTATAGCAACTGCAGCCTTTCCTGTCGATGCACATGCAAGATAAGCATTGCAGTAACCATCCGTATCAGTGAACCGATTACAGATTTGATAAGTTTTATTAGTATTGATAAGTTTAATTAGGAATGTTTTTCCACATTCAGCAGGACCAGTTAAAAAAAGCTGTAACGGGACTGGATTGGGAGAAGTTAACAACCATATAACATGTTGTGCTAACTCGTACTGCTTCGCATTTGTTTTTCTCATCAATTCGAGAAAATCTTGAGTCTCCATCAAATTTTCTTTCTTTTTCCATATCGCACCGAGCTTATTCATCGTCGCTTATACCAGGTCATTATTAACCCTTGAACGAGGATCTTGAAGAAGAAGTTGATACGGATCTTCCTCGACATAAACTTGATTCCGATGATCCTGTGAATCATTGAGCTCAATTTCTTCCCGACATAACCGAGAGCAAATTTATATGGTTTTGGCAATGTCTATATTAGATTCAAATTCTTGTCTTCTTTCCATTATGACGGCTTGATTTTCTTCAAATATGCGTAAAAATCTCATGTCTGCTAGAATATCAGTTTCTTCAATCATCAAGTTGTGCTAATTCCTTTAGAGTTTTCCTAATTCGCTCTCGGTGTTGTGGCCAATAAGTAGGTATATATTGAACAGCTACCGACGCTTTGGACATGGGTTCTCGTAATAAAAACCACGCAGCTTCTTGACTAGACATTTCGACTGTATTGAGTACGTTGACGCTGAGTTTTTTAGTTGCAGAAATAATATCAAAGTCTGGATACTCGTTCATAATATCAACGAGTTTCTGTTGTAAGTCACTAATTCCTCTGTTCGTTTTATTAATGTAATCAACGACGTACTGGGCGCATGAATATTCTTCAGTGATGAATTAAAAATCCATATTGGACCCAACCACACTGAGAATGAAAGGATTGAAACAATTATGCCATTTTTCAAAAGGTTGCCTTTTTATAAATACTCGCGGTCGATTGATTCCAGCTCGAATAATGTTCATGTAATTCTGATCTGATAATATGTCATTAGCTTGATAAAATTCTTCAAAATTATCGTAATTATTATCTTCTAAGTTTTTCCGTATATTTTGGTACTGTAATTTTAGATTCTTCAACTCTGGATTTTCACTCTCCAAAGGTATAAGAATCGTTGTTTCACGAATAGGCAAGAAAGGCGCCTCGAATCGACATTTCCGAGCATTTGCGCGTGTATTTTTAAAGCACGTGAAAGTATGCTTATGAGTTTGTAGTTTGATGTGTTCAGATGCTTCTGATGAATTCACAGAGATAAGAGCATTAATTAAGGCAATTGCTTCTTGATAATTTTCTCCTAACGCATTTTTAGGTGCATTATCCAACCACAATAATATATGGGCGTGTGGACTACCCCTATGTTGGAATTCAATGCGTTTGAAGTAATTAAGAACTCTATATTTTCCAAATGGACTTACTTTCTTCGATTGTAAAACTAACATTATGACATTGACCACCTTGTTGAAGTAAATTGTGCAACTTACGGCATCTTCATTGTTTCAAGGTTCAAGGTTGTTTTTTGAAAGTAATTTAATGCTTCAATCTGTTCATCCGTCAGTATTTCACCGTTATTCTTGAGTTTATGCAGACGTTTTAAAAGATGCGGCCATCCTATTTCATTAGCGCTGATAATCAAAAACATCGTTGGTTTACCCAACTGGCGCATCATTGCAAACAAATTCCGCTTACGTGCAGACCAATAAGCTGCAGAATTAGGAATTGATTTCAAAAAAGCTAAGTTGCTCTCTAAACAAGTATTTATATATTCTTCAGATAGAACTTGCTCTTTAGAAATATTGGTATCCGTGCCGATATGTTTGAACCCAATTTTTAAACCATCACAAACTCTCAGTCGCAATATTTTCATCGCAGTATAAAGAAGTTTATTCGGTGTCACTCCCCGCCTATCACAACGACGTAATTCACTGGTTGCCATCATAAACGGTGTCACTGTAATGCCTTCCCGGAATACACGGAATTGTCCTAAGTAAATAGCTGGGAACGACAATTCCTCTGCATGTGTATCGAACAGTAAACTCATAGGAATTTTGTTTTCACCTGGAGCGATGTGAAAAAATTTATCTTCATTCAACATAAGCGTTTGCTGTTGGGCTACAAGACTACCATCAATTTCAATGCGTTCACTGAAGTCATCAATATGTCTTCGGGTTTGTACAGAGTCAGGGTCAACAGGTATTATATTATCTGCAAATTCAGTGTAATCAATTATAACATTATCATCAGTTGTGAACCAAGAATCATCTATTTTGATATCATAATGTCTATATAAAGGTGTCTGAACCAAATAGGTTAACCATTGTTTGATGACAGATCTTTTAACTAGTCCATGAAGATAACTTGTTCCGTGAATAAGCTTTTTTTTGATGTGTACATTAATACAAAAATCTTCTTCCCGGCCATCGAGTGGTCGGGGTAAAAGGTTTATCATATTGTTAACTGACACAGGTACATTGATTATTTGTCCGGTTATTGCGAACTGGCCGTTGAAATGCCGCAATCTACGTATCTGCATAAAAGGAAGCCGTGGTGATATAAATCTTTCTGGTCTGGTCTGGTCTTTCTGGATATTTGAAACCATTAAAGGTTGACAACAACGGAATCTTGTGTTTTTTAATACTGACACTACAATTCTTACACACCTTGACATCAGCCACGTCGGTAAATGTCTAAACAGAAAAATATCATATGATAAGAATTAATAAGGTATTAAATAAATAACAATTTTAAAAAAATTAAATATTTGACCTACCGTTATTTGTTTGAGTAGATTTTCATCATCAGGATGGCAAGGTTTCAGATCGTTTAAAAACCATAGGCAATCACAAATTTTGCAGACATGACCAAAAGGATTTTTCACAAACATCTTGTGAAATAGTTTATGCGCTGATTGATGCGCACGATAGCCAATATACGAATGGCTTGGATTCTCTTCTGGTAGCACAATATCCTCCAAATTTAAATCATCTTCATCATCAATTTGCTCATCTTCAATGTCTGACTCTGCATACACGCTATAATCACTGTCATGAAGATTTTGCGATTGCATTGACGCATCAACATCTCTATTTTCGCTTGGCTGATTTAATACTTGTATTTCACCATTTGGCAAATGTGAAGAAAGTGTAGGTTGGCTTGGAAGTTGAAGGATTTCATCAAAGTTAACTTCTGATGGACGTTCATTCCGTCTTTTACTTGACACCTTGACACTTTCAGGACTTGATGGTGGCAACTGTACAGCAATCACGGGTGCGACGGACCTTGAGGGTTGGTTGGTTGTCAGAATCTTTTGTACTTCCTTCATTAATGCGTTTTTTTTTCAATACGTAGGTTTGCTGTCTCTCGGCTGTAGTTTTTGGAGGTGGTTTTGATTGCGTCATTAATGCGTTTTTTTAAATCTGCAAATTCGTTGTCTCTCGGCTGGAGTTTTTAAAGGTGGTTTTGATTTTTTCTTAGTAAAAAATTTTTTTAAAAATTAGAAAATTTATAAATGCATAATTAGAAAAATTTTAACCAACTTTAAGAAAATTGATAATAAAAAATTTTTTTATAAACATTTTTTTAAAATGATTATAACAATTTTTTTTTTCAAATATAATATTATCTTAATAACTAACAAAATATAGTTGTAAAAAGGTAATTATCTCACTAAATTTTTTACGTACAATAATAAATAGTACATGAAAATTATTTAAATATGCTAAAAAATAACTTTTCAAAAGAAAATTTTATAAAAACATTATTATGATCAAGAAATATTGTTGATTTTTCAGATTAAATTTAATTTTTCAGAAAATTAATTTAAGATTAATTTTAAGACTAATTTTAATTTTTAATTTTAATTTTTTATTAAATTTAATTTTAAGATTAATTTTAATTAATTAATTTAAGATTAATTTTTCAGAAAAACATTATTATAATCGAGAAATTTTGTTGATTTTTCACATAGTATCGAATTATTGACTTGAATTATTAATATTTAAAAATTATTTAGAAAATAAATCATGGTAACTTGGAGGAATTTATTGACATCGAAAAAAATAATTTTTTGTTAGGTTACAAATTGTCTATTTTACGTGGATGCGCTTGATAATTCATATGGGATTAAATATCTAATTTTATGTGTTGTTCTCAAATATATATTTATATGAACTTCATCAATAATTATTGAATATTTAATAAATACAAATCGCACATGCCCATGCATATAATACATAAATTATAACGTACCTTGCACCCACGTTTTCGTCAGATGTTCCGGCAATATTATCTACACCCCTTTTTGCCATAAATATTTCGAAATACTTTTAGTTCACTTTAGCCAGTATAATGATAAAAAAAATTATAACTTCACAATTACAATGTTAATTATTGATATTTATAACAAAAATAGCAATATAAATACATCGACACTGATAGAAACAAACAAGCCCAATAACATATAGTATATGGGTATAGTCGCCTATACAGCATACCCTATGTACGTCTCAATACACTCACAGCTAAATTAGAAAGTTGCGCACTAAAGATGCGCACCAAAAACGTGACACTTTTTCGTTAGTTTAGTTGGTTTTACCCCTCGGACTTTTCTCATACCGGGCGCCTTATATATGAAAATCGATTCTTAAGGAGTAAACTCCAAAAAGCTGACTCGGCACCAAAAATTGGAAAGTTTAAACCCTTTAATACTGCACAAAACTTAAGAACATTTAATACTTATCATGAAACTGAGAGTTAAATCACTAAAAATTGTAATAACACGGTAAAAAAATCAATTAAACTTCAAGAATTTTTTAAAATAAAAACACAAATGTACACAGCCAAAAAATTACAGCTTAAGAGCTTGAAGTGTTGCCACTCTATGTGCAATAGTGGAAATTAATTACAAAATTTTATTTCAAGTGTAAAAATAGTAGGCGAGAGTTTTTTGCAATTTAACTGAATTATATTTAAAGGCGATTAAAGCGACATTCTTAAAAATTAAAAAAATTACTCTGAAATTTGTCATCGGAATGCATAACGGCTCCCGTTTTTCCATTGTCACCGTGCTAATTTAAATAGTTGCTTCCGTTTCGCTTATTGGACCAATCAGAACGCGCCACGTCAATTTATACGTAAGCAGGTAGGACTTACGAGGATTACGTCAATCATGTTGCCATATCGTTCGTAACACTCCCCCCGGTATATCTTGCCGATCAGGGTGTACGGTATACCGTCATGATTTCGTTTGTAACAGGAAATTGTAACTGAATATCGCAAAATATAATAGGTAATAGAGCAACACAATTTTATTCAAAAACAATGGAAATGATAAAAGAGAAAGCAAAGTAATATTTATTCGTAAATATTTATGCTTCAAATTCACAAAATTATCTTATGTTTCACTTTGTATGTTGAATGAAAATAATGAGCTGTCAGTGAACAACGCTGAGGCTCGCGCCAAAATCTATTACAGAATTCAATACATTTAAACCGAATGTTGAATGTAGAAATAGAACATACAAATTGGCCATCTACATTGTTGTATTTTTGTTCCGTTTATTGAGAAATTTTCTTTTTTTTTAATTTCTAAGCCCGGGACGCATAAATCGGACTGTCCTGACCAAACCGAGACGAATGGTTCCCTAAGTATAACAATTATTATTATGATATAAACAAGAATATATTCGAAACAAAAGTTTATTGTTTAATAATCAGCTCTTCTATTGATTTTGCTCCACCTAAGAATTAATTGCAAAAATTTGCAAGTAAATACCAGGTGAGCGTAAGATTTTTCCAAGCGCATCCAATAATACTGTATGTTTGCACATAATTTCTTTTAACCGTCCCATTTCGGCTGAGAGGAAATCAAGTGTATATTCCACATTTTTTATCGCTTCGCTTTTCACTAATCGCCGGCACTTAGCTTAGAATAAATATTTATATAAATAAATATATATGTTACTTGTAATTATTACAACTGTATTTATACTTGATTATACATTGATTCACATTCATGCGTTGATTACAAAATTCAGACTAATTTAAAGTGACAAAATACGCGTTTATTGAAAACAAAAGCATTTCACAAAAGCGATGAAAGATATGATTTTTGTAAAAACTAACAAATAATGCTCGAAATGGACGAACAAGCCATTTAAAGGAGTAATTGATAACTCGATTTTGGTATTATTCCATATATTTTTACTGGGTAGGATTGGTTATTTGTAGGTTTATATGGTGAAAATAATTCAAATTCATTCAGTTTATATTACATACTAGCTGACCCGACAGACTTCGTCCTGTCAAAAAGATTTGTAATTTGGCATTTTTTTCGCCTACGTATTTTAAAAAATTCTCCTGAACAGAACCGTCACCCTGGTGATAGGGCGTTGTGAATAAAAAATAATTAAATAAAACATATATAAGGATTTAAAAATAAGTAATCGCTTTATTGTTAATCATGTGAATCATAATTATTATTATTATCATTGTAGTGCCTTGTGGTATACGATGTTTTTTGTTTGATTACCTGGCGCATAGATAAACAAATCTGATGGTTTTCCAACACGGGAACAGGCAACATACAATTGACCATGTGAGAAACATGGGTTTTCTAGATTAATACCACAAACACTTAATGATTGCCCCTGGGACTTGTTTATAGTCATAGCAAAAGCAAGCCGCACTGGAAATTGTAGTCGTTTAAACTCAAATGGCACATCAGTCGGAATCATTGGGATGCGCGGTATAAGAACATCTTCTCCTTTATACTTTCCTTTGAGTATAGTTGCTTCTATCACATTGTTTAGTAATTTTTTTATCGCTAACCGTGTACCGTTGCAAAGACGCGGTTGGTTGATATTTCGCAACATTATAACCACCGATCCAACCTTTAATTGAAGATTGTGAGGTGGCAATCCTGGCAAATCCAGCGAGTTTAAAAATTCCGGTGGATAGTTGACTACATCATCTTGATTAGTAGCCGAATCAACTGATTTATATATCCTCAATTCGCCTGTAATTTGTTCTTGAATTTTGAAATTTAATTCATTTACATCTATGTTTTTTGCAGCCAGTATAGCTCGTTCGCTCAACCAATCATGGTTTCTGTAATTTTGAGAAACATCTGGAAACACCTTCTGAATAAGTTCATCTTTTGATCGAGTTAACTGACAAAAACTTTGAGGAAAGTTAATGCAGCCAGTCAACATGTCTATAGGAAATTTGCCATTACCAATGTCAATGAGTTGTTTAGAGAATATGTTTCCAGATTGGTCATTTTGCAATTCGACACGCATATTCTTACTTAAATGAAGTACTTTGACATGTTTCCACAAATTGGAGGACTTTAGACATGCATTGAGTTCATCAGCTGGCGTTGATCGTGGAATCACTGGCAATGTTTGACGAAAATCCCCTGCTAATAAAATCATTGCACCACCAAATCGGTTATTATTGCTCCGTAGATCTTTTAAGGTTCTGTCTAAAGCCTCCAAAGATTTTTTATGTGCCATCGTGCATTCATCCCAAACAATCAATTTACATTGCTGCAAAACCTTTGCCATTGCAGAGTTCTTCGAAACGTTGCAGGTTGGAGTTTCATTGCTTTGCATATTTAATGGCAATTTTAGTGCTGAATGGGCTGTTCGACCACCTTCAAGCAAAGTTGCTGCGATTCCCGACGAAGCGAGTGCAAGTGCAATTTTATTTTGTGAGCGAATTGTTGCTAATATTAATGAAATCAAAAAAGTTTTTCCTGTACCACAAGGTGCATCTAAGAAGTAAATGCCTCCAGTTTCATCATTTGTTACTTTCATAAGAGTTTCAAATACATACTTCTGTTGTTCATTTAACAGTGGAAGATTTGTTTGAATTAATTCTTTCAAAGAGTTGAGATCATACAGTTTTTCTCGATGCAGCTCTTGGTTAAAAGCGTCATGCATTGGACGATTGGGCGCGGTCAGGCCTAATTGAATTAATAGTTTGTTTGACATTATCAAGCACATGTCCTCAATTGAAATCAATACTTCATTGTAAATTTCTTCACTGATTTGTATATTTGGATTTCCCATTCTATTCCGTATTTGATACAAAATATCATCACACATATAATCTTTGTACTTGATCCACAAATCAATTGGGTTTGATGGGAAGCATGTAGATATGATTATAGAAAACAATGTTCGTATTTGGTGAGCGTGTGATGATATTACAGCATCATTGAGAGTTTGATCCCAATGAGCGTCATTTTCAAGCAATTGCAAACGTTGACAGGCTTCTCTGTAGGATCCACACAATTCACCATCAACAGTTCGTAACTGTTGGAATGATGTTGGGCCACGTACATTGACTAATAGCAGTCGTAAGTAAAAACATTCATCATTGCTTGGATGTACTGAATAAATCCGGCCAATCGCATCGGTGGAATATACATCTGTATATCCTGGAACTGGTTTTCCTTGTTTCCGTCGTATAAATCTCCTTGAGGATTGATTCCAGGTATAATATTTTGGCATTTCAGAATATAGCAATGTTTGTGCGAAATAATCGTTTTGGCATGTCTCAAAAAAACTGGTTAATGTAGTAGATGGTGGCTGAGCAGCTCTTTGTACTGCGTTCTGTGCTGTAAAATACACTCTTTGTCCATTTTCTAAATGCACAGCTAAGTGAACAACAGAAGGGTGTCTCTCATGAATAGGAAAAGAAAATATTCGCCAAACTGCTTCATTACTACTGACGTAGCGGCCCATTTGGTATTGGGTAACTTCATCATTGGAATTCTCTGCACCAATTCCAATCACAGCCATATCACTCCCTTTGGTTACATATTTGCAAATGTATTTAATAGATTTCACTGAATGGCAAGATTCAACGTTGATGTGTGCTTTGAATGTCTTTGATAAAATGGGTGAATATGGAACAATCCAACGATTATCTATTTCAATATCTTGTTGATTTAATTTGACAATTGTTGATTTTCCATTGTCTGCTGTCGATCTGCGACGATACAATGGATAACCGTCATTACCAGTAATTGTTTCCGATATTAATGTCCGTGGATATCGTTTTGAACATTTACCATCCATCATACACGGTGAATTTTGATTAAGAGTTCCACAGGGACCATGTATCATGTTTTTGATAACTACCTCATGCAATCCAGGATCTACTTGTACATTAGGGATTTCAGCTGATATCACTGCATCAACTTCATTTGGCCTTATCTTTTCAACCAACCAAATCAAAATGTGTGCATGTGGCAATCCTCGTTTCTGCCACTCCACAGAATACATCCAGCAGCGTGTCTCACCAAACACATTATGTTTTACGATGAAATCCATTAAAGATTTCAACTTTTGTCTAAAGACTCTGGCTGTAATATCATGACGATCATTGGGTGATTGCCCAGGGAATAACTCCTGCTTGATTTCTATCCATTGTGGATTGCATGTAAATGTGATGAACAAATCTGCTGTACCATAATGACGAACATACGACATGGCATCTTGAGCATATTCGTGCATATGCCGAGGGCTTCCGATGTATGTTGCTGGAAGAATAGTCATCCGACCGACATTCTGTGCATTTCCATCAGTATTAATCGCATCTCGAAGGTGAACATACTCTTCAGATCGGAGTTTAGTTTGATTCAACCTGATGAATGTTAATCTCTCCGTTTCAATTTTAACATACATATCAACAACATATTTGTGATATAATCGCCGACATTTCAATATGTGATTATCTTCATTTTCCCGATTCATTAGGCGGTATGAATAATAGTTCATTGAACTGACTTTTGTTGGTTTCAGAACCTGTAAATAGATTTTATTTTAATAACATTCAAAATACATAATATAATGACTGAGATATTTTAGTTACCTGTAATGGGATTTATCATTTTTATTGAGAAATCGTAGCCATCTTCACCTTGCCAAAATATAATGCGATATTGCAGTGCATCATATGAGCGGTGTGTTTCCTTTATACGTTGTAATTGATCATTCCGACGATGTAAAACAATATCACGGGATTCCAAGTTTTCTCCAACTACAACGATAGCAACTTCATCAATAGTTGGTGCATTAAAACGTCTTGTATGTTGACCTGCAGGTGTTTTATCAGCTCTGATTACAATTTTGTGATTATCGGATGGCATCAGATCCAAGGCAGTTTTAAACAATATAATCAATTGATTGTGTTGATGAAATAAAGTTTGTAATTGTTCTACAATAGACCTCTTTACTAAATTGTTATGTGCACAACGCAGATCAATTTCTTGTGGTGAATTGCCCATAAAATAAATTTGCAGGAATTTGTTGTCGTTATCTGACACTGGTAACAGTGAACCTGCTCTGTGATATATTTGCCCTTGTATCTGTAAATAAAAAAAAAATATTATGGTGTGGTATAAATTAATGGATTGGATGTATATATTTAGTTTTAACTAATATCTATTAAATATAAAATATAATAAAAGTGTCACTGAAACTAAATCCCCATATAATATGATGACTAAGTGATATATAAGTGATTAAGAAATTGAAGATTAGTGACACATCTTAACTTTGGTGCCAAAAAATTTTGTTCGCTAAAATAATTATGAGTAACTGCTATAATACATACCTTGAAAGTTGGCATAAAATTTTCCCGAACTACATTTGTTGCCCCAAATGAAGTCATTTGAAAGCAATTGTTATATTGTTGGATATGTGTCAAAAAGTGTATAGAATCTGTTCCTATTCCTGAAACCAATGAGTACAATGGTTCTGGTGGTGGATCCAATGGTATCAATTTCACTTTACCATTTGCGCAACACAATCCATTGGCTTCGTTTTTGTATTTTAATGCCTTACAGTGTGAGCAAACCGAGTTCATAGAACCAATAACAACACATTGGTAGTTACTGTAGTCAATTGACACATCGTAACTGAAAGCAGCTCGATTCAAACTTGCGCGATTATTAGTTGAATGTCGCGCTCGCGCTTCACGCGTTTGTGATATCCGAATTCTTTCACGTTCATTTCCGTCGTCACGTTCTTGTGCAGAACGATTAGATCGGTAATTAGCTTGGTTTGTAGCATTTCTGGTTCTTCTACCTAAATTGCTTCGTCTTATAGGAGGCATATCAAATATAAATTATTTTTTCACTAATCACGAACTAAACAAACACTAACTAAGTAAACACTCTGCACAAAAAACTATATACGAATTTGTTTCGTGTATCAGTCGTCAAAAGCAAACTCAGTAGATTAGGTAACAGACAACTTTTTTCTTTTTAAATTTTATATGACTTGAAGTCAAATCCTTTTAAGCCGTACTTAAAATTTGGATATTAAAAATAATAAAACACTGTTGGTCCGCGAGTTTCGGAACGCCACATTAAACTCCTCCAACTATATATTCTGAGCTCCAACGCACACACGCACATTGTTTTGATAGATATGATCTTTGACGTTAGGAACACACCTACATTGCTTAGACAACAGTGAGTGCTTGTAATTTAATATGAACTTTATACCATAGCAATAAAGCTCAAATTGACTACGTTTTAGTTACAAATCATTTGTATGGGAAAAAGAAAAGGGCTATTTTTAGGGTTTTTCCAGCAATAATTCTAATTTTTATCGCCGTAAAAACCATCCTTGAACTTCAACGAAAATTTAAAAAAAAGATTTAGCTAAATTGGTCCAGGCGTTGTTGAGTTATGCGCTTACCAACACATTTTGCGATTCATTTTTATATTATAGATTATTACATATTACATATAGAAAAAGGTGAAATTTCGTGACATATTTGCAAATATATTTTATGGACTTAACTGAATTGCAGTATTCAACGTTGCAATGTGTCTTGAACGATTTAGAAATAAGTGGCGAATATGGAACAATCCAACTGTTGTCGACAACGAAATCCATTCTTTTCACTTTCGTTGTGACAGTTCGACCGTTGTCATCTGGTGATCGACGCGGATACAGCGGATAACCATCATTGCCAGTGACAGTCTCCGCCGTTAATTTCCGTGGATATTGTTTAGAGCACTTTCCATCGACCATGCAAGGTGATTGGGGATTGATGGCACCACACGGTCCATGAATCATATTAGTAGTAACAACATCATGTAGGTCTGGATCGACTTCATAATCAGGAATCTCGGCACATATGATATCATCTATTTGGTCAGGCTGAATTCTTTCCACTAACCAAATAAGAATGTGTGCGTGCACTAACCAAATAAGAATGTGTATGTCGCCGGCAGAATAGTTAATCGACTAATATTAGCTGCATTTCCTTTAGTACTAACTGCATCACGTAAATGGATGTACTCCTCAGAACGCAGTTTGGCTTGGTTCAACCTAATGAATGTTAAACGTTCCGTTTCTATTTTTACATACATGTCAACGCAATACTGCTGAAACAATCGACGAAACCGCAGCAAATAGTTGTCAGCATTTTGACGAATCATCAACCGATATGCGTAATAATTCATTGAGCTAACTTTCTTTGTAGTTTCTTCACCTGAAAATAAAAATTTTATAATTAACCATTTCAAAGGCAAACAATACAGACATTAACCATTTTTTGAATAAGCATTATTTAAAATCAGTGTCTTTCACAAATAAATGAAATAAATTATGATACTGGTACTCACCATTCAATGGATTTTTCATTTTAATATTAAAATAATATCCATCATCTCCTTGCCAAAACAGCAGCGGGTATTGTAATGTGTCATATGATCTATGAGTTTCAGATATTTGTTGCAGTTGCCCAGTATCGCGACGTGTAAGCACAATATCCCTTTTTTCCAATTGTTCACCAACAATCAGGATGGCAACTTCGTCTACTGTTGGAGCATTAAATGTCCTTTCGTGTGTTCCAGATGGTCGTTTATCTGCTTTGATGACAACTTTATAGTCATCACTTGGCATGCGCTCTAAAGCACTCTTAAACAACCTGACCAACGCATGATGTTCATGAAGCAGACGCTGCAAGTCTTGAAGAATTGCTCGATTCATTCCTGCATTGATCTCTAGGCGTCGATCAAGTTTTTCTTCCATGTTGCCCATGAAATATATTTGTAAAAATGTATTTGTATCTTCGAAAGGTAGTAATGATCCAATTCGATGATGAATCTGTCCTTGTATCTACAAAATAAAAACCAGACAGTATTAACTGGGTTATAAATACTTTTTTCTATGGGAGAGTAGAGTTCAGAATTAGCAAATATACTACATAGGTACCAATAAATAAAGTAAGTTATTCTTTAACTACATTCTATATAAGTACAAAAATAAATACCTTAAATGTCGGATTAAATCCTCGTTCTTCGATAATATCTGCCCCAAATGACGTCATCTGGAAACAACCATTGTATTTTTGAGTATTTGCAAGAAAGTGGCGTGATTCTTGTGTTTCGCCACAAAGCAATGAGTACAATGGCTCAGGTGGCGGAGTCAAGAATGGCAATTTCACTTTACCATTAAGGCAGCATAATCCAGGCGTTTCTCCGGAAAACTTTAATGCACCACAATACTCGCAAACTACGTCCATTTGCCCAATGCAAACGCTAGGATGCAAGCTGTAATCATTGCTGCAATCGTATTGAAACGCTGCTCGATTCAAATCAGCACTTGATAAATATCTTGTTCTACGTCGCAAATTATCTATTTGTTGACCTCTGTTGTTCGCTCGACGATTCTGCATTGCCAACCGAGCTGTTTCACGGGCTGCTTCACTTTGCTCTCGTGATTGAGAAGCACGAATTCGAGCCATACTATCGCGGCGCTGTTCACGTGCAATTTCTTGTTCTTCTTCAGTCCTTTCATTTTCAGTATTTCGTATTCTTCTTGCATCACGGCTTTGTCGGGAAAGATTCGTCGTCTTGGTCGCGGCATTATTAATTAAACTTCACTTCAATATTAATATTATTATTATTTTTTCTTTTTTGAAGTAATAAAATATTCAAATGATTCTAATATGAATTTTGAACACATGATTATGATTTGAAATATAATTTTTTTTATTTATGAATTGTATTGACTTTTAACATAAAAAAATAAAAAGTATCCTTTGTCCTTCTCCTGGCTCTAAACTACCTCCCTGCCAATTTTCAGCTAAATCGGTTCAGCCGTCCTGAGTTATAAGTGGAGTAACTAACACGACTTTCTTTTATATAAGTAAAACGATCTGTTAATTTCGTTTTGAATTTTTTATTTCCCTTTACAAGGGCAGCCGGTCTCAATAGATATACTTACGCGGAACTACTACTATAATTATCATGATCTTAAAAAAATAAAATTTCAACAAATGCAAAAAAAATGTTACGAAAGTAAAAGTTTTTAGTCACTGTCGCTACTGTTATGATAATTAAATATATTATTAATATTGCAAGATTATATTTCTTGTGTATATTCATGAGATGTTAAAGGTCGTTCTTCATTTATTGGGCTACGCAACGGAATTGAAAATTGCCTGAGTGTAGGTAACGGCTCGTCATCATCGTAATTGTCATCATCTTTATGTTTGTGTAACAGGTTCCAATTATAGGATATAAAAGCTATTTTTGCTGCCCTGTCTGTAGTCAATCTATTTCGTTTGTAACTATGTATAAGTTACACCAGTTATGTTATTCAAATTCTCCAAGTGAACTGTTGCGTCTGTGCAGAAGTTTTGAGCGGTGTTGCGTTAAATACTTTCGGAATAGTTGTCAAAAGGACTTGCATATAAGTTATGGTGTTGTGCACTTTTGTGCTTTATTGAGTCTGATTAGAACTAACTGATATTACAAAACTAATTTAAAGTTAAATCTAAGAGTTAAACCCATAAGCTACAAAGCTACAGCCGGCAAGCGGACTCTGCATAAGCGATAACGTAGACATTTGCCGCATATTCAAATATCAGGCTACCGCAGCTAAAAGTATACTGTCAGATTGCGTTAAAAAGTTCTTCACCTGAAGTCGTATTATTTTCACTAGCTAAACTTGTACTGATTTTAATCAACGTACTGTGCAACCGTTCTACTTGAGCGTTAGTTGTCGAGTGATTTAAGGGTGTAGCAGAATGTTGTATATGTAGTCGAGTATAAACGGCCTTTGCCATGTTGCTGATAAATACATTTTCGTTATCAGTCATTAAATGTTTTGCATTTGGATACACATGTGTAAGTATTTCTTCTATATGTTCGTGACAGTTTGCTTTGGTATGAATTTTTCGGATATAGCAATTCATGTGAAATATGTCCATCTGTATATATTCTCCAGTTTTTGTTGGTATTGGTGTTTTTCCAATAGGTGTCTGTAAGCAATATTTCTTGCACATTGTTTTTATAATTTCGGTGTGCAAGTTATTTTTTATTTCACTTACTAACTGCGACGGTGTTGTCGACTACCCACGAACTATTTAAATAATGACAATTTGAGTTCCGTTCTAAAACTGATTTATTAAAATTATATTTCCCTTATTTATAACCTACTATTACAACTAGAACTACCGCTGCTGCCGTTTACGCTGCTAATGTTTCTACTGAGTTCAATACCTGTGCGAGATATTAAGTTACACCCGACGGTCTTCATTGGTGCCTTTGGAGGGTCCTTAACTTTGTCACCTCCAAAAAACAACATGGGTCTCACGGTTGTCACACGGCCATTAGAATTGTCTGTAATCAAAAAAGCGATATTTTTTCTTGATAATTTTTTATCAATTTCTTTTACAAATTGGCTCTCAGTAGAGTTTTCCCTTTCGAGTTTTTTCCTTCAAATATTGAGGGGCCCTCCGAAGGTGGTGAATCACAGATTTTATATAATTTTTTTTTTATTGGCGGTACGAGCCTGATATTATTTATACAAAAACAGAATTTCTCTTTTAGAATTCTTAAAAATTTTTTTTCTTAGTTCTGTATATAAGGGGTGTCCTCCCTTTTATGTCTTACTAGGGTTCCCGCGTTAGCACGTACGAAGGGTGCGTTTTTTTCCTATCAGATTGTAATGATACTTGTTTTAAACCGCTGAAATCTATGGATAAAGAGCATTTTTTCCAAGCAACAAGGATGAGTGTTCACTAAAAAAAAACAAATACAAAAAACTTAATGTGTTCATATATTTCCATGTTTTGCATGCACCACTGCCGGAAGCCAGTAGCTGCGCACGTTTATGTTTTTTGTACGTGTCACGCAGTCCTCTCCACCGTTTCTTACAATTGTCTTCTGGAAATATTTATAATACTTTAGAATAAAGTTTATAATAAAACAGGCTTTTCCTTGACTCACCCGGCAAATTTATTATTTTAGCTACTTCTTCCCAAATTAGGGTGTTTTTAAACACATTTTTCTAATCCGGCGATGATAAATTGTATAGGCACTCATATTTACGTATTTCCTCTATTAATTGTTCGTTTAAATCCATTTTATTTGCTTATAGCCACCTAGTACGTACTTCGTGGTTAAAAATATCACAATGTTTTGATTTTGAAAATGTGAAATGACGAAACCAAACAGAAACAATCTTAATATTATCAGCGCAGACATTTTCTTGAATTTGTTTTGAAAATTCTAAAAATTTTACTGAAAACAAACTTTCTTTGATATGGCAATGCCGTTGCCGCGGTCGGCGATAAAATAAAAATCAGCTCAAAAATCGTCATAGTGGGCGAAATTCGCCGCCGTCGCGTATTGTGTTAATCTTCATATACAATCGTGTGTTCGAATCACCGACGGCATCGCCGAGTACGACGAATATTCGCCGTCGCCCGTATTGTGTTTATGCTATAAGTCTGCAGTCAACAATTAGCATTTGACCGGATACATGTGCGAAGAATATTGCTGAAGCGTCTGACAGTTAGATCGACTGGATACAAAGTGACGCATTATGTTGAACATTTTAACTTTTATTACTTTAACTTACAGAAGTTTTTGGTCGGCGTATGAATCATCTCGTCGATCCGTTATTGCGATGAGGTTATGCCTGGTGTTATTGTCTATTACTATTTTGGCAGCTTTGCCTGTTATTTGTCCTCCTACAATGATTAACCCTTTAATGTCATAATTAAAGTGTATGTATTCGTATGTTCGTTCCACTTAGTAAATGAATAATTACACCGTATTTTAATTTCTTGAATCGAAATACAATGAGTTATTTATTTTATTTAAAAATGGATTTATAAATGTGAGAGTACAAAAGCTAACAAAAACTGTCGTTTGAACCGTCGTTCCGCGGCACACGTCTTTAGCGACCGTATTCAACTGCGCTTTCTGTTTGCCGTGCCTCTCTTCTACAAACTGTTCTCATTTTAACCCTTTCACCCCCACATAAATATCCGCAAAACATTCCGCATATTTTTTGCGTTTAATTCTTTAGTTACCGCACTGTCCGATGACTCTTTCTAACTACTAACATACTTATTTTGTTTATTAGAAAATTTTAATAGTGACTGGACCACCTCAAGTGACTCACCACGCTTGATCTGTGAATCAATCACCTCACTGAATCAATCACGTCACTGTCCATTGTATGTGCGATTATCCTTTGGCTAGGCATACTTGGATTTTCCTCTTTGTGTTGATTTCAGCGTGCCCCACACGTTGGGCGCCAATTATTTCCCTTTGAGAGGGAACTTGCGGTACGCGAGTTTATTGAGTCACAACTTTAGACTGATTACAATAATTTCTAAAACTTAAAATTAAACCTAAGTCACATTGCCGCTGTCCTCAAAGGTGTTGTTGATTCAGCATTTGCACAGATGCACGTGTGGTGTAATTTGTCAGTTACCCGTGGGATACTGCTTACTGTGCAAGTGTCACCTGAAGCTTTAGTTTTTGGCAATAAAGCTTTGTAAGTCAATTCCAGCGTATCTGGCGTTGGGGTTCCTGCCAACCATTTCCAGGCTGTCCCAATTGAATTTATAGCTATTTTTATCTTTCTTTGTTTGAGTTGGGATAATAAGGATCGGATAGATTCTTCTTCTTGGAATAGGAAAGGATAATTACAGTTTTTCCGAGTTACATCATTTTCTATTATGGAACGTATTTTGTTGAGTGCAAATTCGTATTGTTCAATGTCGATAGTGTGTATTAGTCTAAATGTTCCGGTCTGAGCTTTTGCGGTTCCCATATCTATGTTTATTATGTGGCTGTTGGTATAATCCAAAATTTAGGTTTCTGCATTGCACAAGGCAAGTAAAATTGTAATAATCCCACGGCGCATATTGAATACTCCTGTTTGCTGCTCGCTACTAAGGTTCTTTATCACGCACTCTTCGTGGGTGCGGGTCTTCTTCCACCGAAGCTATCCCTTGTGGTGTCGTGGTGTCCAAATCCGTATCTCTATCCTGGTGGTGCTTCTTGAGGACCTTTAAACTCTTCTTGAGGGTTATTTTTTATGGATTTGCGAACGCGATTGGCACGTTGGACGCCAGTTATACTTTTTTAATATTAATTTACAAAAAAAAAACAATATTTTTTTACGCGCGCGGAGACGCGAGTTTATTGAGTCACAACTTTAGACTGTTTACAATAATTTCTTAAACTTAAAATTAAACCTAAGTCACATTGCCGCTGTCCTCAAAAGTGTTGTTGATTCAGCATTTGCACAGATGTCTCAATTGAGGTTATGCAAAGCACATTGGTTTTTCCCTCAGAGTTTGCTAAAACTGGAAATGTAAATCGCAAGTTTTCCATTTTTCTTCACTCAAATGTCGTTTTATAAGACAATAAATAGGTCTGTTTTGTTGCTATTAAATTTTGTATATATATACAAATTAAACAATGCGTTGTTCTGGAAAACAATGAAACGGCATTTAAAGTCAATTTGTCGATCTTTTCTTTTATTTAAATTAAATATGTTTTTGCTAATATTTTGTCAGCCACCTTATGTCAAAATGATACAGCTGTTTTACTAATTTTCGTTGGATGGCGCCATCTACTGCTATAACAATACATTAGTAACATCCGAAAAGAGCGCAATAATTAAACATGAAGATACGTCAGGTATTCTTTTACATATGCAAATGCGTTGTATTTTAAAAAGGTGGTTGATAATAATTTATACCACATAACTCACCTAAATTCGTAATTTGTTTATGTATGGATGGGATGATTTAAATTCTTGGTAGACTTCTTTGTCTGCAATAATAAAAGTTAAATAAAATAAAATAAAGTGTTATAAAAACAAAACACAAAACAGAATGCTAACCTTTATGAAAACAATACTCACTAAGCAAATCGGTTAGAAAATCAAATAAACTAAACGAGATTATGAAAAAGTATAAACATGACCAGTGTTAGTTCAGCATGGCGCACTTGTTTTTGTAACTTTGCACAGACTTCGTTTATGAAACGTTCCAGCTTCAATTGGTTTCGTTTCAGTTTGGTGTTGTGCATTTGATTGGCGGCATGTCGTTAGATATGTGCGAAATGGTTCTGCAATGTATTATCACATGCAATGCAATATGCTGCAGCCAGTCAATTTTTGCTTTACATAGACTTTTAATCAAAATATCTGCTGACATATCTGCATTTTTAAATTGATTACATTATTTTTGACAACTTCTCTAATGTAGTGAAATCAGAGAACGTAAATGGAACCTATTTTAAAAAGCTGAAATGGCGCAAAGGTTTTTGTGTTTCTTTAGTGTTGCTAAGTGTGAGCTTTGTTAAAAAAAGTACTTCCTTTATTTCGAGGACTGCAGTAACTTGCTGTGTCAGTGCTGTGTCTTTCTTCAAGACCGTGGGTTTTTTTTTCAGTCCTATGTTTCAAAGACTGGCTGTTGGAGAGCAAGTTAATTTACAATCCCGGTTAGCCCCAGTTAAATAATAAATATTATTTATTATTAAATTTATTTGTTTGAGTACCTTTTTTATACCTTCTTGGCTAATGGCAGTACTAAGCCTAAAAAAAAAAATAGTTTTCTTACAACTATTTATAATGTTCGCAGAATATGGATGTTTTTCTGCTGTGTTTATATCTTCTGCCCATAAATATGTTTCGATGTGTTCTGATTTGCTGCTGATAAATATGTTTACGATGCATTTATTTTATTTTATTTATTTATTAAAGGAAATACGATTATAAATAATTATACTACCTATAAAATATAACAGCACTAGCGAGAAGTCCTTCGGCTGTGGGCTTAATTTGACTTGTGCTTTTTTGTCTGAGATATTAGTTATGAATATGTACAGTATGCAAAATCCATATTCGTACACCACATATTTTATAATAATTTTGCAGATAAAAATATTATAATCGAAATAAATTAGTAAACTTATATGCCATTTCAAGTATAAACGTATATGTTTTCCAACTTATTAAATTGACTTATTTTTCCAAAAAAATTTTTTTATACAGCAAAATTAATATTCGTACACTATTTACAGTACAAAAAATAACTAATATAATAAAAATAATATTTTGTTGGATATCCCCTTTGTTTTAAAACAGCATATAAGCGGCATGACATTGATTTCCTCAATTTTTTTGTGAGTTTTGATGTTATTTTTTCCCAATATTTTCGTAAAGCTCGTTTTAGGTCCTGAATGTTTCTAAAAGTATAATTGTTTAGTGAAGTTTTCAACGCAGGCCATAAGTTCTCAATTGGGTTTAGGTCTGGGCTCTGAGAAGGCGTTTTCAAGTATTTTGGGCATAGAGAAAACATAAGCAACTTCTCATCAAAAATTGACGAATTTCGAAGTAACGGTACAATTCCAGCTTTGTTATTGGAGGATGCCACGCTGTACGAATACGAATTTTGCTCATAAATTTCGTCATGGTTGCCATAAACAAACTGCTGTGCTTAAATTTAAAAAAAGTTTTATGTATTTAGAAGAGTGCTTCTATTGTTTATTTTTTGATACATTTTTAAGGAACATTTTTCAATTAAATTAACAGTGAGTACTGTTAGTTTATTAAAAGTAGTGGTGTACGAATATGGATTTTGCATACTGTATGTATATACTAATACTTATGGTTACACTTATATACAAATGTTTATGCTTATGCTTAGTTTGAGCCCATGTGAAATAGCGTGGTACTTGTGAATAGATTAATGTCCTTCTTAATGTTCATTTTTTAATATTTAAATATTTACATAATTTAATAAAAAAATATAATTCATATTTACGAACCAAATTGCAAAACTAAAAAATAGTTATAAAATAAATAAAAATTATTAAAAAATTATATATATTTTAATATTTTCGTCTCCTTTTCATGTATTTCTTTTGCTTGTTTCGGTGGTGGCTCCGTTCAATGGCTCTCTGTATGCTCTTTTCAAAGTCAAAAGCACCTTGTGACTGGAAAACTACTAAAAAATTAAATTAATTAAAAACAGTTGTCTTAAGTTTTTGCACTCATCTTATTTACCTCGTAAAATGGTTTCAATGAGATTTAGTTCGCCTAGGGCATGTTTTTCGCCTCTTCCATCCCAATTAAGGACTCGAGGAGGCAGTCTGTATATATAATTCTAAAAACGTTTTCGATGTCATCGGATGCACCCTTCAGTTTGTGGATATACGTGGTCTGTAAAATAAGAATATATACATGGATGTAATTAGTAATTTTTAATGTGGGTTTTTTTTTTTATTTTTACTTCCACCTCCAGACATACCTCAACAGTTTCAATTGGTAAAAGGCTTGCTACCTCATCAATAGTAATTGATAAACTGTATGTAAATGCTAAAATTCCTTACCACTGGAGGGGGGCAATGATAGTCTTACATTCAGTGAGAATAAATGCATTCTCATTTTTATTTAATTTTTGAAGGCTTTATATACAATTTTTAAAACTATCTTAACTAACTAAATATATGTGTATGTGAATATGTATAAGTTAATCTATTGCATTAATAGATATAAAAAAAAACAATGTTTTGTTTTTTCGAAGAGCGATTTTGCTCACTTTATTGTCAGAATTCAAATTAGAACAGAAACTACATTTTTGACTTACAGCTAATTTATGCTAATAAGTCACGTTGCAAAACAGGTGCAATTGCATATTGTTGTTGTTGTGGGCTGGCTGACCAAACGTTCCCATGCAGCGGCGGTGTGGAGTCAGCATTTTGACAATTGCGCGTGTGGTGTCGTTTGCCTGTGGGATATTGTCCACGGCGAAAGTTATGTTGTTGCATAAGCTTAGGGAAAGGTATTTCGGCGTATACCGTGTTAACTTATATTACTCATTGTATATGTTACGTGATAAGGGTTGTTGTCGATGCACACAAGCAATTGCCTAAATGTATTTTTAGAACTAATTGGGTACAATGTGTACATATAAACATGTGCATGATCTTATCTTAAACATACATATTGCATGCGTATTTCATGTGTATTGCATTTTATGTGTTTTTTATGTATAAGTGTCTTTCACTGCCTTGGCATTGCCGATGCTAAAAATAAACATGTTCAAAGATATTTGAACAGTAATGGTTGACGGAATGACGATGCTAGTCGCTGTCTACGTTGTCCTGTTGTTGTACAGTTCTGACTATCTCCTCATCTACTGGTTGGGCAGCTACGACTTAGGCTTCCTGCCAGTGGCGTAGCGTGCCTTGTCAGGGCCCCGTATAAAAATTTTTTTGGAGGCCCCTATATGGAGGTAAAGATTTTTCACAAATAAAAAAAAATTTTGTGAGAAGAAATATTTATTTATCACATAATTTACCCATTTTACAAATAAAAATCGAATTTTAAATATTCACTCTCCTTGCCTTTTTTTCGGCAAACTGATTTATTAAATCATTTATGGCTGATGATGATTTTAGTTTTTCTAAAGTTTCTGCCTCTATGGACAATAGTGAGATGTCTGACAGCCGTTCTTGTCCCATCGAAGTTCTTAAGTAATTTTTTATTAGTTTTAATTTTGAAAAACTTCTTTCTGCCGTTGCGGTTGTAACTGGAACGGTCAAGAATAGTTTGTGTGAAATTGCTTCTAACCGAAACACCGTTAACCCAAGCAGAGGAGTACGATTTGTTTTGACGATCTGCTAATAACCAACAGAAGTGACAGTACGGTTTGTTTAATACGTTAGAATAACATAACCATGGTCTTATAATTTTTATGCCTGGCTGATTGAAATATGAATAATAATAAGCCGAAAAAGGTCGGTTATTTTCTGAAACTTTTGGAAATGGTCCTTGTGGTTTAAATGGACCTAATTTAAAAATTATTTTTCGTTCCCATTCAGTTAAATTGTCACCAAAATTTCCTCTATCTGATGAAATTATATTACAATCTGCAGATATATCAGAATCGTTGACTTGGGGTTCCTCGATTTCTAGATGGACATCCGATAAAGTATGTGCTTGGCTTTCTTCTATTTCCGGATGGATAATTGACGAAGAACATGCTTCAGAAGAATCTAAAAATAAACGAGTAATTGTTAAAAAATAAATACGAATGCCTTGATACTAAACTAAAAAGAGTTATATATAAATAAATAACGTTACTAAGGGTCACAGTTAGAGAGTGTTCAGTTCAGACGCAAACAGACTCTACGCGGATTGTGCTCGTACCTATTAGTAGATACTAAATCACCTGCAGCCCGTCCGTGCATTACTATACACCTGCGTGCTATTTAAACGCAGCGCGTAGTGTAGTGGCCATACAAAACGAGAACCCGAAAGCGAGTCTGCACATCTGAAGTTCGGACTGATAGACAAACAACAAAACAAATCGATCCTATAGATAAGTTAGAATTTTGTTTTTTTTTTAATCAAGGCACGGAACCCTAAAAACAGTATAATTGTGAAAATCGAGGAGGGAGACCACTTTTTGTGACGCACAGATGGACAGACCGAAATTAAAAGATTTCCTTGTTTATCACCCTAATAAATGGGTTGGGTAGTACTGACCTTTCCAATCTAAATCACTCACAGTATCTTGTCTCTGAAAAAATGAAGAATTTTGGGCACTTTTTTTATAACCTCGTCCCTTTTCTGTTTAATTTTTCTTTTCTCAGCGCCGCTGGGATAATCTCTTTTCCTTTCACTCATTTCTTTTACAAATCGCTACTAATACTGCTAAACCAGAAGAACATTATTGTTTGTACTGAATTACAATGTAATGGACATTTATATAAAGCGCGTAAATAAACAGTGCACTGCACTCCGTGGTTTAACATCCAATGCAAAGTACAGCAACGTACACGTACATCGCGATATCGATGAAGGACTCCCGGGGACTCCCCGCTGAGTTGAAGATGAAGTAAGTAAAACGGGGAAGTCCCGCAGCCCGCCATAACGATGTAGAGTGTTTTGAACGCACGCTTAAGGCGGGAAAAAAAGGAATTGCTTAGAATTTTGTCATTTGTAAAATAAAATAAATTAGAAAGTTTTTATTCTTTTTCCTTACACACTTTGGCCACGGGGGCCCCGTATAATTAATACGGCAAATACGGCGGTAGCTACGCCCCTGCTTCCTGCGGTTGTGCTGAGGTTGTTGGTTGTTGCTGGTTTGACTCTTTGCGTTGAAATTTTGAGTTACTGCTCATAAAACCGTGTAATACTTTCTGTGTACAGAAAATGGTTGCCTCATCAATAGTGTCATCTCTTGCCTCTCCGGTCTTGAGACATACCGATCGCTCAATTTTTTTAATATGCACCTTGCATTCCCTAATCAAGGAGCTTTGTGGTAGTACTTCCGATTTAGCTGTTGCTTTTTAAAATTAAAAACACGTGTATTAATTATATATAGAAATCCTTACTTTTTGTTCAATTGTTTCCAAATTACCAGTAATAAGTGCTTGATTGGCAGCTATCGTCACATGTCCATTTTCCAACGAGCCCATTTTATCGAATTTGTTTGTACTGGAGGTGGCACATTCTCCTTACATTCTAAAGGCGTTGATGTTGTTGCTATTGTTGTTTTATATATTTTTTTTTTGGTATCATTAATTGATAATCTGAAATAGATATGTAATATTATTGATTGTATACGAGTATCTCATATTTATGTTTTGCTTACCATTTAGCTCTTGGCTCTCAAATATAGAATCGCCAAACATATTGCTTGTATTTAAGCTAATGTGAAGATACAAATTTTATTAAATTAATGTGTTTTATATCGTTGAAACAGAATGTGCGGGTTGTAAAATCATTACTTAAATTACTAGCCAAAACAATTCCCAGACTGTTGGCAGACTCAAAATATGTCTCAAAATAGTTCTCTATTTTCTTAAAAGCGTTACATATATATTTATTCGCTTTGGTTGAGGTGTTAGTGCTTATATGGGTCCAAACTAAAACAAAAAGAATCCTTTTCTTTAATGGGATTAATTTCAAATTTTCCTATTTTCGAGGCCATATTGAAATCGTCGCAAAATGTATGCCATTCATTGAGACGTAAGAATATTTGTTGCAAAATTTTGTTTGGTTTATTAACAATTCTTTTAAGAAACTGCATATAATTTTCAAACGTATATGCTGGAAAGGAATCTAATGGACCAAACTATTTGACACATTCCGACAAATGGAGCAAACCATGTATATTAAAGCTAACCAACTCATCTCCATATATGCTCCCAAATAATTTACAAAATAATTTAAAACTTCTTGAGCTGTATCTGCCTCAACTCTATAGGACCTTTCACATGAAAGAAGTCTTATGGCGCTATGTAACAGCAAAAAATGATAGTATAAATCTCTATTAACACAATCTTTTAAAAGATATATTCCAGTGTATAAAAAAATGGCCTAAACTCAGTAGATTTCCAATGATTTATTTCATCTAAGCTTCTAACTATACGACCAAATTCTAAGGGAATAAATTGAGCAATATAATTAATTTTTTCATTAATCTTTTTTATATCACTTTTTTTAACTAGCAACTTTAGTAGTTGTTTAGTGACTCCCAGATCAACTAAATGCATAGAGTCTAAAGGAAATTGTGAAATCATTCCGAAACCGGACTCCTCCATAATGCTTTTTTTTGTTTTAAAATCATCGATATGATGAGATGGACTAGTTAAACCTGTCCTATGTGAACCAACCTGCTTTGAGAAACATACTCTTCTGTATTTGTATGTTCCTTCCTGACAACATTTAGGGCAACCATGTTCACCATTATGTGAAAAAACACTTGTAACAAAAGCTGTAGTATCGCATGAAAATAAGCGAACATTAAATTTTTTTAAACTTTGGTTTTGACCAACTTTAATTCCGTTTTCCTTTAAAAGCCTTACTTCCGCACAAAAATTTGCCATAAAAGAATTGGTATTATCCGGTTTTTCAAAACCAGAAAAACAAGCAATCATAAATGGTGTTACATTTGGTAAGTTTGAAATAGCCCCGAGTATGGGCCACAAAACTCGGTTAGAACCTATATCAAGCAATATTTCTTCCAAATTTTTAAAAATGTTTGCGGTGTTATAAAGAAAATATTTTTGTATACCTATATAAAGGTATTCGTCATTAGACATAGTCTCAACGTTAACCGTTTGCCTGTTTGTATTTAAAAGAGTTTTTGCTGAAAGTGGAAAATCTTTAAGAAAGGAGATCTTACGCAAAGTTTTCAATAAATTCTCTAAAGTATTTTGAGGGACATTATTTCTAATAGCCCATAACCTAATTTCACTCGCTTTCGTCTCAGATTCTACTTTGTTATCTGAAGACCAAATATCTCGTTAGGATGATGAAGCTAAAATATCAAGTAGTAAAAACATCATCCGTAAGTTCACAATTCACTATTGCAACACTATCGTTCTCTTCACAGTTTTTCGTAACACTTTTAATTTTCTTTTTAAGTTCATTGTTCAGCACTGCTCTGTCAACTTTCCCGCACATTCCTGAAAGTTTTTATATTTTTTTTATTTTGGATTCGAAAATCCTTTTTTCTTTATTTAAATAGTTTTGAAATGTCCTTTTTTTCATTTTAACTTATCTTAAATTACTTAATAAATTATATATTTTATTAATTTTCACTCAAAATTAACGCGCAACACTTTTCGTTCGTGGCAAGAATAACAGTAAAAATTGTTTTGCGCAGTTGTTGAGAAACTTATATGGAATTTCATGCGTCTCTTTTTGACAGGGTTGCTTTTACGCAAAGAGATAAGTGTTGAAAAATGATGATTAGTGTTGATAAGAGTTTTTTTTTGACAATTGTCAGCACTAACAGTCATTTTACTCTTCATTTGACTGTCAGTAGTGACAGTACTAAAGCATTCAGCTATTTCATTCGTACACATGCAAGCAATATAATTCGAAGATGTCACTGTTTAACAATACCAGTGACGGTCATATTGGTGAACCCATTAGCAGTTTCTTGTAGGGATGTTTCATTGTGTTATGTTGTGTTGTATAATGTTGTACGGTGGGTTGTGTTCTTAGGTGCAAAATGTCGCGGGATCAGAAGTCGCATGAACAACGTTTGAATAAAATATTTACTATCGATACATTATGAAGTAATAAGAGAGGAAAGAATTATTTATTTAAAAATTAAAAAAAATGTCTTTGTGCGCAACTTAATGCTCGAAATGGATGAACAAGTCATTACTCCTTTATTACTCGATTTTGGTATTAATCCATAAATATTTTTACTGCGTAGGATTGGTTACTTGTAAGGACATGAATTAATCCGACATACGTGAAGGTATAAACGTAGTATGGGATGGTTCTTATTCAAATATCCAGTAAAATATGACAACCATGCGCAGTTTTCACAGCATGCAATTGTTTGACTATGCGCAATAATTAAATTTTATTTTCGGACAAAACGCCACAACAACCCTTTTGGTCTTCAAATGCGAAATAATTTGACAGCGTTATTTGCTTCCTAGAAGTTTTATTAATTCAGTGAACATATACATATGAGGTGTGTGTTCAAAGGAAAAGGTGAAATTTGAATTTTTTTGAAAAGTACATATTTATTCATCAATATCTATTTTGTTCCCTTCAAAGTAAACCCTCTCGGATATAATACACTTGTGCCAGTGCTTTTTTCAATCCTTAAAGTACTTCTGAAATACGCTTTTCGGTATGGCCATCGGCTCTTTCTTCGATTCTGACTTGATCTCATCAATTGTGGCAAAACGCTTTCCTTTCATTGGTTTCTTCAGTTTTGGGATTAGAAAAAAGTCGCAGGGAGCCAAATCTGGTGAATACGGTGTTTGATACATGATTACGGTTTTGATTTGAGCCGTATTGCTTCACGCAAACGTTGCATAACTTCTTTGTGGTATTCCTTATTAACTGTACGACCTTTTGGCAAGAACTCATGTTCCCCCACACCTTGTAATCAAAGAAAACAGTGGAAAAAGAGTTCACCTTTTCCTTTGAACACACCTCGTATGTATGTATTTGCGTAAAAAAGTAATAAATAAAATAATATAAGATTAGAATTAAAAGGAATAATTTATTTAAATGTTTGTCCAGGACATCCTTAAGTTTTTGTATTGGCTGATTTGGTATCTCGGCTATTTGGTGTTTTTCACGCTCTTCTTGAAGTGGTTCAATTGAATGAACATCTGGTTTTTATTAGCAAAAAACTGAATCAGATACAATTTGACATCATCATCATTTTTGAAGCCAGTAGCAACAACAATTTAAATAGAAGCTTTTTTAAAAATAAAAAAGCCCCCAAGAGGGCATAAATAAAAATCCTTCTCAACACTTTACAGAAATATTGAAAATATACCCACCCCTTTGGTAAATTTCATACGCTTAAACTTTTGCAAATTGTTAGTTATACTATGTTCGCACCGAATGGAAATCCTCTTGAAAACACAATTTGTGGATTGTGGAATGCCATCTCCTCCTCTCAATAGCTCTGCGTACGTCTTTCTCCAATCAGTGGATAGTTCTGAGTTTAAAAATGCAAATGTAAATTAACAGTACTGACATATCAAATGTGAGTGTATTGGTGAACCATCAGCAGTTTCTTGTAGGGTACGTTTAGGCCAATTATGGAATGTAAACAAATTGTCAACTGACATTTAGGGCTGGCAAAATATGTCTTCTAATAATATCGATTAAATTAGAGCAGGCACCGATTATAATGAGTGGAATGTAAGTTTTCAAGGGGTTTTCAGCGAAAACTGGGTTTTGACAGATTTTGTATGGATGAAAACACAAGTTTTCGCATGAAAACCTCTTTTGTCTATGAAAACACAAATTTTGTGTCGGTGCGAACATAGTATTAGATTATCTGTTGATACATATTTTAAAACAGGTTCATTATTCATATCCATTTGACGAATGTGATGATATTTGATGTCAATATGTTGTGCTACAAACGTAATACGTTGGATTCTTTACTAAACATTGGGTCGTATTAATAAAAAATTAGTTCGCTCCAAATTCAAGCAATTGCTAAGACTTTGAGCATTTTCTAAGTTTCATACGATAGAAAACTTATTTCATGCTATATTCGTATGTTCGTTCCACTTAGTAAATGAGTAATCACACCGTATTTAATTTCGTGGATCAAAATAAAATGAGTTATTTATTTTATTTAAAAATAGATTTATAAACGATTATTAGTTATATTTAATTTAATTGAATGAAAATGAATGTGAGAGTACAATATAAAAAGTTAATAAAAAAAACTCTCGTTTGAACTAACACGTCGTACGTCTCGTTTTAACCCTTTCACTCCCACATAAATATCCGAAAATCATCCCGCATATTCTTTGCGTTTAATTCTTTAGTTTTCGCACTGCCCGATCAGTAAGTCATTATTGTTTTGTTAACTAGCATGGTTAATTTCTCATTATCTTTATTATAATATTCGTTAATTTAAAATTGAAAAATGGCCTCAAAATTAAGTACCATTCCGTGGTTAAATAATATATCATTAGCATCGTGTGTAACTTTATTCCTCATTTTTGTTAATGCAGCAAAATATCTACGGCTGCCCCTTACATAAGTTAACTTATTTAATATTTTATTTTTCTTCATGAATGGGTACTTATCCTTTTAATAACCGAATTAAAAGTGAAACCTAATTCTAAGCTTATAATAATCACCAACTCAATATTCTCGGCGACGGCAGCGCGGGACGTCGTTAGCGACGCACACTGTTAGTGTCGTGCTAGTAGCGTCATTGAATTCCTTTAATTGTAGTTTGACATTCTTGTAGTGGGTAGCGGTAAAGGTGGCGTGATACATTTTGTCAAATTTTATACCTGAATTCCTGATTATTAAGCATAGCACAGTACACTGTGTAACAAATTTTTTATTTTGTTAATCCTTTCTTCTTAGTTTCGAATGTCCGCGTTCGACAACCAAGTGCTTGGAAAGTTTTATTTGGGAGAGTTCAACGTAAGGAGTACTATGACTAAGCTCTAGCTTCTTATTTGGTACCGCAAGCTTTTATTTATAAAAATGTTCCATTGAACGACATAGTGTCATATTTTATATAATGATTAACTTCATTCCTCAGATCGTTGCTAGGTACTATTTATTTGCCTCTGCGCAATTAAGTGGTGTATTTTTAAATAGTGTATTTCTTAATTAGTTATGTACATAGGTATACATGATTTAATACTTAATATATTTAAACTATTGGAAAAAAAAATAATTTTACAATTCATTTTAATTTTTACAAGTGGTCCTTACTCTAAATGTGTCTTAATTTTTTAAAGTATATGAAGTTACAAAACAAACATATTCTTTTTATAATTTTCGTAATGTTATGAACTTTTTATTTAAGACAGTTTTTAATTAAATTTTTATGAACAGTTTTACCTGATTTGGTGAGGACAGTACTGTTAAAGTTTTTGGCGACTATTTCTTCTTTATATCGTTGAGTTAGTTTATTTTAAATATTGAACTGTTAATATTAATATCTAAATGTATTTTATTCAGTTAATTTTAATAAATTATATATTTTTATTCTATTGGTTATAAATTTTTAGATATTTTTATTTTATTTTATTTACTATAAATTTTGTTATATTATGTTTTTTGGTTTGCTTGGTATACCGATCTCTGGAGGGTCCCCCCGAAGGTGGTGAATCGCGGCCTTTTGATTGTTCTTAAGTCAGCGAGGGCTATATGAGCCTCGAAATAGTTAAAATTCCTTTCTATTATATCCGATCTCTGGAGGGTCCCCCCCAAGGTGGTGAATCGCAGAGATACTTATTTTAAGTGTTTATTATAAGGACTTGAGGTCCCCTTTTTATTTAAATTTGCTTTTATTTTGTATATAATTTAAATATAATTATGCTATTTTATTTAATTATTAGAATTATTTTATAGAATTTTACTATAGTTAGTTATTTAAGTTTGCTTTTATTTTATATTGAACTAGCTGACCCGACAGACTTCGTCCTGTCAAAAAGATTTGTAATTTCGCATTTTTTTCGCCCACGTATTTTAAAAAATTCTCCTGAACAGAACCGTCACCCTGGTGATAGGGCGTTGTGAATAAAAAATAATTAAATAAAACATATATAAGGATTTAAAAATAAGTAATCGCTTTATTGTTAATCATGTGAATCATAATTATTATTATTATCATTGTAGTGCCTTGTGGTATACGATGTTTTTTGTTTGATTACCTGGCGCATAGATAAACAAATCTGATGGTTTTCCAACACGGGAACAGGCAACATACAATTGACCATGTGAGAAACATGGGTTTTCTAGATTAATACCACAAACACTTAATGATTGCCCCTGGGACTTGTTTATAGTCATAGCAAAAGCAAGCCGCACTGGAAACTGTAGTCGTTTAAACTCAAATGGCACATCAGTCGGAATCATTGGGATGCGCGGTATAAGAACATCTTCTCCTTTATACTTTCCTTTGAGTATAGTTGCTTCTATCACATTGTTTAGTAATTTTTTTATCGCTAACCGTGTACCGTTGCAAAGACGCGGTTGGTTGATATTTCGCAACATTATAACCACCGATCCAACCTTTAATTGAAGATTGTGAGGTGGCAATCCTGGCAAATCCAGCGAGTTTAAAAATTCCGGTGGATAGTTGACTACATCATCTTGATTAGTAGCCGAATCAACTGATATATATATCTTCAATTCGCCTGTAATTTGTTCTTGAATTTTGAAATTTAATTCATTTACATCTATGTTTTTTGCAGCCAGTATAGCTCGTTCGCTCAACCAATCATGGTTTCTGTAATTTTGAGAAACATCTGGAAACACCTTCTGAATAAGTTCATCTTTTGATCGAGTTAACTGACAAAAACTTTGAGGAAAGTTAATGCAGCCAGTCAACATGTCTATAGGAAATTTGCCATTACCAATGTCAATGAGTTGTTTAGAGAATATGTTTCCAGATTGGTCATTTTGCAATTCGACACGCATATTCTTACTTAAATGAAGTACTTTGACATGTTTCCACAAATTGGAGGACTTTAGACATGCATTGAGTTCATCAGCTGGCGTTGATCGTGGAATCACTGGCAATGTTTGACGAAAATCTCCTGCTAATAAAATCATTGCACCACCAAATCGGTTATTATTGCTCCGTAGATCTTTTAAGGTTCTGTCTAAAGCCTCCAAAGATTTTTTATGTGCCATCGTGCATTCATCCCAAACAATCAATTTACATTGCTGCAAAACCTTTGCCATTGCAGAGTTCTTCGAAACGTTGCAGGTTGGAGTTTCATTGCTTTGCATATTTAATGGCAATTTTAGTGCTGAATGGGCTGTTCGACCACCTTCAAGCAAAGTTGCTGCGATTCCCGACGAAGCGAGTGCAAGTGCAATTTTATTTTGTGAGCGAATTGTTGCTAATATTAATGAAATCAAAAAAGTTTTTCCTGTACCACCAGGTGCATCTAAGAAGTAAATGCCTCCAGTTTCATCATTTGTTACTTTCATAAGAGTTTCAAATACATACTTCTGTTGTTCATTTAACAGTGGAAGATTTGTTTGAATTAATTCTTTCAAAGAGTTGAGATCATACAGTTTTTCTCGATGCAGCTCTTGGTTAAAAGCGTCATGCATTGGACGATTGGGCGCGGTCAGGCCTAATTGAATTAATAGTTTGTTTGACATTATCAAGCACATGTCCTCAATTGAAATCAATACTTCATTGTAAATTTCTTCACTGATTTGTATATTTGGATTTCCCATTCTATTCCGTATTTGATACAAAATATCATCACACATATAATCTTTGTACTTGATCCACAAATCAATTGGGTTTGATGGGAAGCATGTAGATATGATTATAGAAAACAATGTTCGTATTTGGTGAGCGTGTGATGATATTACAGCATCATTGAGAGTTTGATCCCAATGAGCGTCATTTTCAAGCAATTGCAAACGTTGACAGGCTTCTCTGTAGGATCCACACAATTCACCATCAACAGTTCGTAACTGTTGGAATGATGTTGGGCCACGTACATTGACTAATAGCAGTCGTAAGTAAAAACATTCATCATTGCTTGGATGTACTGAATAAATCCGGCCAATCGCATCGGTGGAATATACATCTGTATATCCTGGAACTGGTTTTCCTTGTTTCCGTCGTATAAATCTCCTTGAGGATTGATTCCAGGTATAATATTTTGGCATTTCAGAATATAGCAATGTTTGTGCGAAATAATCGTTTTGGCATGTCTCAAAAAAACTGGTTAATGTAGTAGATGGTGGCTGAGCAGCTCTTTGTACTGCGTTCTGTGCTGTAAAATACACTCTTTGTCCGTTTTCTAAATGCACAGCTAAGTGAACAACAGAAGGGTGTCTCTCATGAATAGGAAAAGAAAATATTCGCCAAACTGCTTCATTACTACTGACGTAGCGGCCCATTTGGTATTGGGTAACTTCATCATTGGAATTCTCTGCACCAATTCCAATCACAGCCATATCACTCCCTTTGGTTACATATTTGCAAATGTATTTAATAGATTTCACTGAATGGCAAGATTCAACGTTGATGTGTGCTTTGAATGTCTTTGATAAAATGGGTGAATATGGAACAATCCAACGATTATCTATTTCAATATCTTGTTGATTTAATTTGACAATTGTTGATTTTCCATTGTCTGCTGTCGATCTGCGACGATACAATGGATAACCGTCATTACCAGTAATTGTTTCCGATATTAATGTCCGTGGATATCGTTTTGAACATTTACCATCCATCATACACGGTGAATTTTGATTAAGAGTTCCACAGGGACCATGTATCATGTTTTTGATAACTACCTCATGCAATCCAGGATCTACTTGTACATTAGGGATTTCAGCTGATATCACTGCATCAACTTCATTTGGCCTTATCTTTTCAACCAACCAAATCAAAATGTGTGCATGTGGCAATCCTCGTTTCTGCCACTCCACAGAATACATCCAGCAGCGTGTCTCACCAAACACATTATGTTTTACGATGAAATCCATTAAAGATTTCAACTTTTGTCTAAAGACTCTGGCTGTAATATCATGACGATCAATGGGTGATTGCCCAGGGAATAACTCCTGCTTGATTTCTATCCATTGTGGATTGCATGTAAATGTGATGAACAAATCTGCTGTACCATAATGACGAACATACGACATGGCATCTTGAGCATATTCGTGCATATGCCGAGGGCTTCCGATGTATGTTGCTGGAAGAATAGTCATCCGACCGACATTCTGTGCATTTCCATCAGTATTAATCGCATCTCGAAGGTGAACATACTCTTCAGATCGGAGTTTAGTTTGATTCAACCTGATGAATGTTAATCTCTCCGTTTCAATTTTAACATACATATCAACAACATATTTGTGATATAATCGCCGACATTTCAATATGTGATTATCTTCATTTTCCCGAATCATTAGGCGGTATGAATAATAGTTCATTGAACTGACTTTTTTGTTGGTTTCAGAACCTGTAAATAGATTTTATTTTAATAACATTCAAAATACATAATATAATGACTGAGATATTTTAGTTACCTGTAATGGGATTTATCATTTTTATTGAGAAATCGTAGCCATCTTCACCTTGCCAAAATATAATGGGATATTGCAGTGCATCATATGAGCGGTGTGTTTCCTTTATACGTTGTAATTGATCATTCCGACGATGTAAAACAATATCACGGGATTCCAAGTTTTCTCCAACTACAACGATAGCAACTTCATCAATAGTTGGTGCATTAAAACGTCTTGTATGTTGACCTGCAGGTGTTTTATCAGCTCTGATTACAATTTTGTGATTATCGGATGGCATCAGATCCAAGGCAGTTTTAAACAATATAATCAATTGATTGTGTTGATGAAAAAAAGGTTGTAATTGTTCTACAATAGACCTCTTTACTAAATTGTTATGTGCACAACGCAGATCAATTTCTTGTGATGAATTGCCCATAAAATAAATTTGCAGAAATTTGTTGTCGTTATCTGACACTGGTAACAGTGAACCTGCTCTGTGATATATTTGCCCTTGTATCTGTAAATAAAAAAAAAATATTATGGTGTGGTATAAATTAATGGATTGGATGTATATATTTAGTTTTAACTAATATCTATTAAATATAAAATATAATAAAAGTGTCACTGAAACTAAATCCCCATATAATATGATGACTAAGTGATATATAAGTGATTAAGAAATTGAAGATTAGTGACACATCTTAACTTTGGTGCCAAAAAATTTTGTTCGCTAAAATAATTATGAGTAACTGCTATAATACATACCTTGAAAGTTGGCATAAAATTTTCCCGAACTACATTTGTTGCCCCAAATGAAGTCATTTCAAAGCAATTGTTATATTGTTGGATATGTGTCAAAAAGTGTATAGAATCTGTTCCTATTCCTGAAACCAATGAGTACAATGGTTCTGGTGGTGGATCCAATGGTATCAATTTCACTTTACCATTTGCGCAACACAATCCATTGGCTTCGTTTTTGTATTTTAATGCCTTACAGTGTGAGCAAACCGAGTTCATAGAACCAATAACAACACATTGGTAGTTACTGTAGTCAATTGACACATCGTAACTGAAAGCAGCTCGATTCAAACTTGCGCGATTATTAGTTGAATGTCGGCTCGCGCTTCACGCGTTTGTGATATCCGAATTCTTTCACGTTCATTTCCGTCGTCACGTTCTTGTGCAGTACGATTAGATCGGTAATTAGCTTGGTTTGTAGCATTTCTGGTTCTTCTACCTAAATTGCTTCGTCTTATAGGAGGCATATCAAATATAAATTATTTTTTCACTAATCACGAACTAAACAAACACTAACTAAGTAAACACTCTGCACAAAAAACTATATACGAATTTGTTTCGTGTATCAGTCGTCAAAAGCAAACTCAGTAGATTAGGTAACAGACAACTTTTTTCTTTTTAAATTTTATATGACTTGAAGTCAAATCCTTTTAAGCCGTACTTAAAATTTGGATATTAAAAATAATAAAACACTGTTGGTCCGCGAGTTTCGGAACGCCACATTAAACTCCTCCAACTATATATTTTGAGCTCCAACGCACACACGCACATTGTTTTGATAGATATGATCTTTGACGTTAGGAACACACCTACATTGCTTAGACAACAGTGAGTGCTTGTAATTTAATATGAACTTTATACCATAGCAATAAAGCTCAAATTGACTACGTTTTAGTTACAAATCATTTGTATGGGAAAAAGAAAAGGGCTATTTTTAGGGTTTTTCCAGCAATAATTCTAATTTTTATCGCCGTAAAAACCATCCTTGAACTTCAACGAAAATTTAAAAAAAAGATTTAGCTAAATTGGTCCAGGCGTTGTTGAGTTATGCGCTTACCAACACATTTTGCGATTCATTTTTATATTATAGATTTAAGTATGCATATAATAATGGTCTTTGCGTTGCAAGTCTATTTTATTTTTATTTGATAAATAAAATATTTGTTTTCTTCTACAAATCGTGGTTTATTGAGCTGCAAGGGAAGAATAAGTTCTTTATGAAAATAGCGAGATACTTAACTTCCTCTAAGGAAGTTGGATCCTTGCTGTGGCTGTTGAATTCGTTGTCCTTTCTTAGTCCTTTATCCTTGGCACCTTCAGTTGGTTATCACTGGTCACTGGTTGTCACTTGTCACTTTAGACATTACAAATCAACTGTCTCGTATAATGTCAAGCCGTGGCTTTTATACTTTCTTCTATCCTTAATTTGATCTCCTTGTTGTTGCACAACTTTACTTGCTGGCAAAACATCAAAAGAATATACAGTGGACCCCCGGTAGTCCGACAATCATTTTGCAGGGCAGTGTCAAACTATTGTATTTATTTGTAGGATTGTAGAGTACTGCCTAAGACCCCCTATAGTCCGATTTTTTTTACAAAAGAGTACCTTGTAATCCGACAAATTATAAATCCAATGATGATTCTTTATAATAAATACATATATGTAATGTACTCTGAAGTACAAATCATACATACTTCATTATGTACATTATGTCAAATTTAGTAAATTAAACAGCACAATAGAGAGCTTACGTTTTATTATAAAATTAACGTCATTAATGCCATAAAACGTACAAAAAATATGCAATAACTTTACGTTAGGAAATAATGTGGTACAAACAAATGTACATACATACTAAAATAATCAAAAACTATGAATCAACTACATTTATGTATGTAATTTAAGAAGCATGCAAATATTCATCAATTTTTTTTTGTTTCACATTGTTGAAACGCGAGAATAAAGCTTTGTCCCTCAGTCTTCTCAAAAGTAGAAGTTCGTTGTAGGATGCACCATTTCTTCAGCCCATTGCAAACCCAGCTCAAAGGCATTCATTGCATCTTGTGCTTTCACTCGCGGAGTAGTTGCAATTACTTCGTCATCATCTTCCTGATTTATTGGTGTAGAAATCTCTTTTATAATCTCTTCGTCAGACATTTCATAAAAAATATTTTCCTCTTTATCCATTCCACGGCACCAGGTTTCCAAATTTTCCGGACTTATTTGGGTTTCAGTAGCAATTTGCTCTATTAATTCCGAAGGTACACTGATTGAGAAAAATTTTGATCTTTCAACCATTTTCTAACTTCTGGTATGAAACATTCATCAAACCACTTTTTGAAAAGATCTTTTGTCATCCACGCACTTTTTTGTCCATAATAGTGTACAGGTAAATCAATGTTTTTGAATGCACGTGGTTTATTAGATTTTCCAACGACCACCATCTTTAGCGTGTGTGTACCTGCAGCGTTAGCACTTGGTAGTATGGTTACACGTTCTTTACTTACTTTTCGTCCCGGTACGGATTTTTCAGTGTAGGAAACAAAAGTTTTATTAGGTAACAAACGCCAAAAAAGCCCTGATTCGTCTGCATTGTACACCTGTGACGGGTTAAGATTTAAATCTTTCACCTTTTGCAAAAATCTTAAATGGCTCTATGCAGGTGGCATCATTAGAAAGTTTCTCTCCTGTTATGGTCATTAAACGTATGCCATGACGACTTTTGAAACGTTCTAGCCATCCCTTACTAGCCACAAAATCATCTTTTTTTTTTTATTTCTTTATAAAAATATTTAGCTTTCATTGCCAACATGGATCCCGAAATGGGCGCATGCCTATTTCTTTCCTGAAGAAACCACATGTATAAAGCTTCTTCCACTTCTGGATGTTCAGCTTTCTTGAGTGTCTGTCTCTTGCCTGGCCCACCGTCAGTAGTTGACACAAACTGTTTAACCTTCTCGTGGTTTTTTTTGATGTCATAAATTGTAGATCGGCCTACCCCGTATTCACTTGCTAAACTACTGAAAGATTCATTACTATTTAGGCGGTCTAAAATATCACATTTTTCTTTAATTGTCAGTGTTTTGTGCTTTCGCTTTTGAGCTTGTGACGACATTACTAGGTACGTATATCTACGTAATACACAATGAATAAACAGTAAACAATGAACACACGCTGGGCGCACGCACCACTCTTCATCGGCTGTAGTCAAATTCAAACTAAGCAATCGGAATCAAAACAATACCCTACGCGTCGAGCACAATAATGATGGTCCGTACAAGTTGTAACTTGTTCAATCATGCATTAGCGAAATATGTATGTCGGATTACAGGGGGTGCCGGATTAGACAGGGGCCGGATTACCGGGGGTCCACTGTATTCCTAAGAATGATTTTATTTCCTTTTCTGTAGTTGGCAATTTGATTTTCTCGATTATCAAATCAAATCTGTTTCTTTCTTAAAAATGAGCATTTATCAATTTGAATTTTTAAATTATATTCCCGTAATTTGTTAAATATTTTCTGAATCGAAATTATATGTTCCTGTAGACTTGTACCGAATATTAATATATCATCAAGATATACTACACAAATATTATTCATAAATGGTTGTAAAACATGATTCATCATCGTTTGAAAAGTTGCTGGCTCATTTTTTAATCCAAAAGGCATTCGAACGTATTCATAGTGTCCGTATTCTGTTGAAAATGCTGTCTTGTGTCTATCTTTTGGATTTACTAAAATTTGATGAAATCCTTTCGCTAAATCCAATATGTTGTGAAATATTGAGCTTTTCCCAATTTATCAAAAATACTTTCTATATTTGGTATAGGAAATTTGTCTTCAATTGTGATTTCGTTTAATCTACGATAATCAATTACTATTCTCCATTTTTGGATTCCTGAATTGTTCATTTTCTTTGGTACTATCCATAATGGTGCATTATATGGTGAACAACTTTTTTGTATTATTCCATTCTTTTCCATTTCGGCAATTTGGTTTCTTATTTCATTTTTATGTATTTCTGGGTATCTATACAACTTCGTATATATTGGCCTATCTGTTGTTGTGTCAATATTGTGTTGAATTTCTTTCACACTTGTTAACACATCTCCTTTTCTGAAAAATAAATCTTTATTTTTATTAATAAAATTTTTTAATGACTTACTTTCTTCTGAATTCATGTTGGCGTTTTTCAATTTATTTAAGGTATCTTCTTTTTCCTTTTTTACTACTGTTAACTCCTCTGTTTCTAATATTTCGTTAATATATTCACTTGATTCATTTACATAAGAATCTTTATTATTTTCTTCATTAAATAAATCTTTTATGTCTTCATAATGATTTTCCCCGTTCATTTCTTTATTTTCACTATCTAATTTATAGTTTTTACAATTCTCATTTCTATTCTCCTTTAAATTCCTAAACTTTTTTTTTTGTCCATTCACGTTCAAAGTGTTTGTTTTGTATGAAAGTTCTATTCCTAATGGAATCATAATGTCGTTTCCTAATATTCCGTCATATTTTCTGTTATTAAAGACATTCATTACTAAAAAGGTTATTGTTTGTTTTTTATTGTCGTTAAATTCACTGAGTAACCAAGTCAAAATGTATTTCTCCACTATTTCCTGTTTTCTACCTGTTATAACATTTTTTGGTGTCTTAAATCTTCTTTCTAATACATTTGGAAAAATTCCTGGCTTAATAACTGAAGCTTCTGCGCTTGAATCTATTAATAACTTTACATTAATTCCTCCTATCGTTACTTATATCATTGGTACATTTCGTCCTAAGAGGCTGGTTTCGGAAAATTTTCTATTAATACATTATCTACTTCCATTGGTTCGACTGGCTGTCTTCTTGTTTGCCTAGTATTATTGTTTGCCCTTGAAAATTGTGTTCGCGTTTGAAAATTTTGCTGTTGTCCATTTTGTTGAAAACCTTGTTGAGCATTTTGAAAATTATTTCGTTGCGCGTTATATTGAAAATTTTGTGGATGTGCGTTTTGCTGCATGTTGTTTCTTTGCACATTATACTGTAAATTTTGCCTTATATTTCCTGACTGCCCTCTATATTCGTTAAATTGCTGATTATTTCTACTTGTGTGAACGTATCCTTTATTTGTATTGTTAAAACTTGAAACATTTTTAGATTTCTATGCTTATTATCAAACCGTGTCCAATTATTTTGTTCTAATAATCGGTATGCTTCGAATAATGTTTTTATATTACGTGATATTATAATGCTCGCTGCATTGATTGGTATTTTTTCTTTAAACAAATTTAAAATTGATCCTTCATTACTTTTTGGGGTTCTATCTATTGATCTTTCTGTCAATAGATGATGTTTATTATTCATTCGCGTTAGTATATTTGATAATTCGTTATACGTCTGCGTTATGTTTTTGTGAACTACTTTTTCTGCCTTTTCATGTAACTGTAAAAAGGTATTTCGTTCGCTGAAGTTTTCGATTAATATTCTTTTAATCTCACTCCAATTTGTCGTATCAATGCTATATCTTAATAGTGTGGTACTTGCTTTACCAATTATTTTGTATGTAACACAATAAATTTTTGCGATTGTAGAGAGTAATTACTCATACTATGTAGTAATAACTCAACTTTATTCACGAACTGAACTAACTCTGCAGTATTTTCACCATTATACTCACCCATTCTATTGATGAATTTTAGCGGGTCGAATTTAATTTCCATCGTGTTTCCTACAGGTCCTTGTTGTACTGATTGCTCTGATGTCGACATTTCTTCCTCTGTATCTATTTGTTGCTTCCTTTTCGGTATGTGATAAGGTTTCATAAAAACTTCTCGATATACACAAGTAAATTGTTCTACTTGTTTTACCGGATTCTTGTCTTAATTCACTGAAAAAAGAACTTCCTTGCTTTGTTTGGTTTACCGACTGCGCCAATAATAGTCTTTGCGTTGCAAGTCTATTTTATTTTTATTCGATAAATAAAAGATTGGTTTTCTTCTACAAATCGTGGTTTATTGAGCTGCAAGGGAAGAATAAGTTCCTAATGAAAATAGCGAGATACTTATCGGAAGTTGGTGCTGGATCCTTGCTGTGGCTGTTGAATTCGTTGTCCTTTCTTAGTCCTTTATCCTTGGCACCTTCAGTTGATTATCACTGGTCACTGGTTGTCACTTGTCACTTTAGATATTAGAAATCAACTGTCTCGTATAATGTCAAGCCGTGGCTTTTATAATTTCTTCTATTCTAAATTTGATCTCCTTGTTGTTGCACAACTTTACTTGTTGGCAAAACATCAAAAGAATATAATTGCTTAAGTGTCCAATTAACTTGGAGTCGGATTTCCTTGATGTACCGATCATATCCATTGACTACTCATCGAGTGTCGAATTACGTTATACGTACGTATGTAAGTTATCAACTTGGTGTCAAATTATGTTATGCATAAATATGTATGTATGCACACATGTTATCAGTTTGGTGTCGGGTTAACGTTATACATAAGTGTGTATGCATGCCCACATGTTATTGGTTTGGTGTCAGATTAAATAAGTATGTATGTATGCTATTAGTTTGGTGTCGGGTAATGTCCGGTGTCCGTCTTGAATATCGGATTAATACTATTTGCTATCATTTGTGGTGATATTGGATTCATTGCCGCTAATACCGATGATATGGTGGCTGATGGTGTAACTATATGGAATTTTTGTTATTTTTTTATTTTCTTTTACTGGTTTTATTACAATTGTTTTACATATTTCATTCTTTGTTATAGGTATACTTATAATGTAAATGATATTAGATTGATTTGACACAATTTTAACGTCACTTAATTTAATAGCTTCTATGACATTTAGGTATGGTACATTTTCTTTATCTAAAAATTCCTCTTATTACATTTTTTTCTTGATTTGATAGTATAAATTAATTTATTATTTCGGCCTTAGCCCATTGTATAGAATAATCAATATTTACTAATTCTTCTTTTAATATTCTTATTTTTCTTTCTATAATATTTGCTAATTCGTCTTTTAATTCGTTGCTTGATTTTACATTATTCAATATCATATTTGTTACATTAGTTAACTTATTTATTTTTTCAATAATTGACTTATTTATTATAACTTGATTATTATTATTTTCTAATACATTGTTAATCTTATCACTAATTATCTGGAAGTCCTCGTGGTCTGGTGAACCAGTTATCCACTTCCATATAGTTCCTAATGTTTCTATCGCTCTTTTAGGTCTATTAGCTTTTAATTGGGATAATAGGGATTTTACAGTTTCTATTTCGTGGGATAGGAATGGGTAAAGGGAATTATTTTTAGTTATATCGTGGGTTATCGATGTTTCAAGTTGTTCTATTATTTCGTCGTACTGATCTGGTTTTATTGAATGTATCAGTTTAAAAGTTCCTGATTGGAGTTTTGCGTTTCCTATTGCTATATTCACAATTTTGCTGTTTGTATAGTCCAGTATTTGTGTTTCTGCATTGCACAAGGCAATTAAATATAATGTGGATTGTCCTGTTTGTTTTCCACTACTGAGGTCCTGTTGTTGTCACCTTTGTTGCTGCTACTTGAGGAGCTGTGTAGGTTTCGTAGTCGCGGTACCGATATTAGCACTACATTAGTTATTATTTTTACGGCGATCGCGACTGGCAGTTGGGCGCCAGTTATTATATTTTATGTTACGTTTTGTAAAAAAAATATAATTTTTAGGCCGAAGCCGTCTTTATTGAATCAAAGTGAAACTTAGACTAATTTTTAAAATATTAACTTCTTAACATTAAACTTCTGCATCACGTTGCTGGCACAGGTGTCTTCTTGCTGACTTGGCGGAATGGATGCGCATGTACCGGCTATTGTTACGTTGATCCGGCGAGGCAGCCATGGCATCAACATTTTATAAGTATTGTTGTTGGTAATGCGCTTCCGTATCGTGGGAAACGTATAGTTCAAGCTTTTGAGCGTTAACAGCGTTAACTTACATAAGTATGTATGTAGGCTATTAGTTTGGTGTCGGCTTAATGTCCGGTGTCCGTTGTCCTGAATATATATACTGAATAAATAAAAATGTCCTGTTCGTTTAACTTACGTCTTCCACAGTCGTGTCCCCATTTTCCTCATTTTCTATTGATGACATGCCAGTCATCTGTGTTTCTTGCTCTTCCAAGAATGCTAGGTCATCAAAGTACCACAAAGATGGTACATACACTTCATCAATTCCTGCTCCAGACTTCTCACTTCGCCTTATTTTTTTTTAGCTCACGTCGATAACATCCGCGAAGTCAGTTTATTTTATACAGCAGCATATTTCTTAATTTTGTTTTTATACTCCTCGCTTTTCACTTTCCATACTTCTGGATATCTGTACCTATGTATTCAAGGCGCTTATACATGTAAAGTTTTATATGATATAGTCGTATTTATTTAAATGTTTTAATATTAATATTCCAATTACAGAGTACACTTTCTTTTTCTTACAATAATGTTCCGATTACAGAGTACACTTTATTTTTCTTACAATAATGTTCAAATTCCAGTCCTCATCTGATCTTGTTGGTTTTTCGTCCGTTAGCGTCGCGTCCAGTTCGTGGCGTCCCTTTCGTCCAGTCAGTGTTGTCGTATGTCAAATATGTTCAGTCCGCATGGTCGCATTCCTTCGTCCGCATGGTCGTATTTCTTCGTCCCACATACATAGCCTGTGTCTTCAACTTCAAAAAGGTCACCCTGCCCATAGGTAAATGCCGACTTATGGGGCTCTCATTTACAGGAATTTCTCCAGCTGGAGAACCACTGGTATGATTTAACGACATCTCGGAATAGTTTAAGTGATTAAATTATAAAACGAAGTTAGGTGATCAGCGCGGTAACGTGTAGTTGATAACTGTATTACACCGTTGAAGGAAATAGCGGCACCCGATATACGGTGGTTAAATATTTTAGTTTACCGTAATAACTGTTTCTAAAAGCGCCCGATTTACGGTGCTTAAGTTTTCAAATTTACCGTAGTAGCGCTTTCTAGAAAATCACACCACGCTTTCGCCACAAATCAAATTGAATTTAAAACACGATTTTGATGTATCGAACGTTCACTGTATAGAAAATATGTCCACTAACAATATAGTCTGATACTTTAATGTAATTTTTACTTTTTTCACGAGAAGCACACTCAGCGACAGTGGCGGGGCAAGACCTAAATTTGATGTGGGCAAGAAAGATTTCGCGAGGCCCTGTTCTATGGCGACCTGAAGACGGATTTTATAAAATAATAAAAACAATTAACACTCCCAAGTTTTTATTCATAAAAATACAAATTCGATTAATAAGTATTAATGAAAAATTACAAATCGTTAATATAAAGGTGGAGATATACATTTCTAAAAGTGTGTACTTAAAAAACATTAGATTTCTTTATTAAAGGAACAGAAATTTTCTGCTTTCAACATTACTAAATTCCTTAATTATGGTATCGTAATTCAGCCTAGATGCCAAATCTGATTCAATTGATAAAACAGCCAAAGCTGAAAGTCTTTCTTGGCTCATTGTGTTTCTCAAATAATTTTTTATTAATTTTGAAAAACTTCTTTCAGCAGAGGCTGTACTTACCGGAATTGTTAATAAAATTCGGATGACAATGTAAATATTTGGGTAAATTTCTTTCAAGCTATTTTCTGTTATGTATGACAGCAGCTGTTTCACGTCTTTAATGAAGTTGGGTAAATTCGGGATCATTGTATTGTATTCATATAATTCAAATGGTTGGAAGTCACTGCTCTCACCCACACGCAGGACGTTATGTAAATCGTTACAGTGTTTTAATATTTGCTCCCGTGGCATATTTTTTAGCGCGCTTAAATCATAGAGAAAACCATAATCTTCAAAATGTTGTTTTAAAGACGTAAATCTTAATTCCATCCTGGTTATTATAGAATCAATCATGGCGTAAAAAAAATCTGTTTGATACCGGATTTTGGGAGACTGTATAGGTTCATCGCTGCTTTCATAATCGAATATCCTTTTCTTTTTGGCTACTCTTTTATTCCTAAACTCTTTTGGCAGGTCATAACAGCTTCGCTCAGTAAATTTCCGAACATCAGACAGGGATTTCTCAAATCCAGTTTCCCGATACTCTTTTATCCATTCACAAAATGAGTGTAAATGTTCAAGAGCAATGCTTAAATGAATTTGTACTGATTGCCATAATTTACTTATTATATTAACACGCGATAATATCTCATACCACACATGTAAAGATACGATAAATTCTAAACTTAACATTTCATTTAGTATTGAATCGCAATCACTGTGAGTGTCAATTGCTCCGTTTGATTTTTTAAGTTTTCGATGCATTCAATCACTTCATCAAATTGCATGAATATGTTGTTATTAAGTCGATTTTGCACATTGCATTCTGTACATATAAGTTGTTAAATTTATAATTGCCAACCGTTATATTGACACCTGGATTTATATGATATGCTTTGCATGCTTGTGCAAGTTTAAAGTAAACTCATCACACATATGCAATGAATGCATATATCATCCTTTTTATTAACTTTTTCGAAATGTTCCCAAATTTTTGATATGGGTGCCATTTTCTTGAAAATTGTAAACCTTTTCTTAAAATTGCTTTTTCTTGCACTCTATCGAACGTTTCTTACAAAAATGACGAATTTATGAAATACATATTTTATATTTAGCTAGAATAATTCAGAATAAGAGAAGAGGAGCAAAAGTAATTAATTTGGTAATAAATTAACCATGACTTTGTCCGCACACATAGCTTGCACAATTATAAAAGGAACTGAAAATGCTTGTATATTTGGTTGCGCAATTTATATTAATTTTCGAATAGAATTAATGTGATTTTACAGAATCAAGTTCTAAAGATAAAAATGTTTGTGTTGTGACGTAATAGCGCGCGGGAGCTGTCGCATCGAATGTTGACGAAACGAATTGTTTTTGCTAATAGCTTGTATCTTTGCTTCCCTAGTAATCATGCATGCGCTTATTATTCTAACTGTAATTGATACTAACAATCCTAAAATAGTGATTCCAGAAAAGAATGTCGTTAGAAATTGCTGGTTGTTAATTATATTTGTTATGGAGTCCATGGTTGTTTCTTGTGCAATCATGCTACTCGTTGGGTCTAACTCACCTAGGAATATATAATTAAAGTTTATTATTTTAGTCTCGTTAATTGATGGTAAAGATAATCTACATACTTTGCTTGTGTCTTGCAACGTTAACTTGAACGGTTCCTGATTGCATGATATGTAATTCTGTTCAACGGTACAATTCGATTCAAATGCTATAGTTCCTTCCTTCTTGATGTTATAAGATTGCAATATAGCGTATAGTAGAATTGAGCAAGCTTCGCATGAATATATTGTTATTAAGTCGATTTTGCACATTGCATTCTGTACATATAAGTTGTTAAATTTATAATTGCCAACCATTATATTGACACCTGCATTTATATGATATGTTACCATTGCTGTATACTTGTTGCTACCTAGCAACAAGTACATGACAACTTTCGGACCTGCAGTCAACGAAGTGTTTGTTGTATGGATGTGAATTGTTCTTCAAGTCCAATTGAAGGTCTCCTATAATATCACTTTCAGGCATGTTCATACCAGCAACAGTTGTCTTATATGCATTACCATCAATTAATATTAGTCCGTTTTCATATATTATCTCTTCTTGCAAAACATTCTTAATCATCAACGGATGAACAGCATCCATAACTTCTAATGTCATTGTTGGCCTATTCACAGTAATTATATTTGTGTACGTTGTATTACCTGATGTAACTGATACTGAAACTTCCCATCCTTTCCTTACTGCCCTGTATACTGGTGATATCAATCCTACCTTCCTCATAAGAGCTTTGTACCATGTACATGAAGAGAAGATTGGTGATAACACATAGTTTCACAGCCAATAACTCCTGACAAACAGCCATATTTTACAACTTGGTCTGTCCTGTTTTCAAATAATGAATCATGTATTGAGTTGGGCATGCATCCTTGGTTCCAGCACTCACCTGTTCTTTTACAATTCCATGTGCTAGTAGTGTCAAAATAGAAACCTTGGGTGTAATACATCAAAGCATATTTTGTTATTACATTAACTGATAACAGTTTGAAACTTACAATGTTGTTGACATGATCATTGAAGCCTACTTTTGAGCCAGTTTGTAAGTTGAATTCATAAGTGTCCATATTGTAACATGAAACCTTATCACATATCTGGCCATCAGTTTGAAGGTACAACGTATCACAAGCAGAAACTTGGCCAGGGTTTGACAATAATAAGGTTGCTGTTGTAGCAGCAGTTATTGTTTCTAATAATGATATATTCGTTTTCCTGTCTTTCTTTGGTGATCTAGAATTAGTGCAAACATTGACTTCATTGACTTCTGAGACTGTTGTCTGGTTATTCGTTTTGATTTTAATAGAATCAAAATCATTCATTTCGAGATGGATGCCTAAACTTGCCTCTTGATTTTGTATTTGTGGCAGCTCTACTCTCGGATGTGGAGTAGGTGCAATAGCTTTTATTAGCTTTAACTGATCGGAGATCATAGCTTTTGTTGCTTCGTACTGGTCTAAGCAGTTTTCATAATTTGCGAAAGCCGGGGTTTTAAAATTTTGTGGTAGATCTGATGACTCAGTTTCAACTACGGCGTCATGAGCCGCTTGGAGACGAGTCCAAAAATTGTTAAGATTTTGCTTTTTTATTTCTAATAACGATTCAGAGTTGTCTTGAATCGGTGAAGATGAAAATCGAGTGCAGTATCGTGTTAATCTGTCACTCTCAGAAATGAATTTGGTAGCACAAATATCTTTGCCTTTTATTTGCTTTGGCGTAACCTGTCTTGCGCGTGTAGCTTCTTCAGGTGTAATTTGATTTTTATCCACATTCATCATTTTTTTTAGTATGTTAAAATATTTGTCAAAACGAAGTAAATTGTTTTCAATGTAAACTGTATCTTGCAATATGATTTTGTTGTGGTTTTATTTTGATTGTATTGCTTTAATTAATTTAATTATTAAAAATCGCATTTTAATAATGCTTTTTATGTCCTTATGTTGATGTATTTAGGTACACCCTAATACACGGACTTGTATGTATATATTTATGTGTTTGTGCAATTGAGAGCTCGTTGAAGAGATCAATGTGCTTTTAGTTTTTTTTTTGTGTGCGCAATCCTGCTTGTTTGTTACAAGGGGTGTTGCCGGATAATCGCCTATGAAGACTTTGGAAATATTATATAAAATTGTATATACCAATCTATGTATATGTAGGAGTTGAGGGGTAAATAATAAAACCACGTTCAACTCATTACTTAACTTTTATTTAAATATAAATTTAACTTACGCTAGAACACGTCTTATCACGTTGGATGATCAATCGACAAGAAGGAATAAGGAGATGTAACATAATGCAATTAATATTGCATATAATATAATTAATATAATATAATTTAGTTGCTGAATTCGGTGTCACCAGATTATAATAATTAAGAACAATATTAAGAATAGTTTTTTATATAAATCTTTTACAATTAGGAGTGATGCTAGTCGCTACATATACATATGTATGTATGTAAGTACGTTGTTGGTTATATTTTTTTTGTATTTTGTTTTTGATAATTTTAAATCAGTAAATTGGTTTTCACTTTACCGCAGTTAAATTACTTACGAATTTAAAGTGTATACGTTTAGAAAATATTTTAAATTTTAATTTAATTATTCCCAGTGTAGAGTAAAAAGAGATAGGCAAAATCTATGCCGTATGATTTTATGTAAACGTTCGTACGTATGTTCGCAATACGAAGAGTGCGCGGGGGCGGTACTGCCCGAAATCTGTGCATGTAATTGCTTGAATTTAGTTTCATAAGATTTTGTATTTGTTAAATTAGTGTGTTAGAATACACAAAGGTAAGCAGACAAGCAGTTTATTTATTAATTATGTACATATATATGTTACCAAACTGTTTTTGGCTTTTCCCGTAAAATAAAGCCGTAACTTAAAATAGTTTGGTTTTTATTTATTTAATTTTTTGTTTGTTTTTTATTCTTACAGTTTTATTTTTACTAATCAACTGTAACCTTTAACATACATAAATGTATTGGAATAAAATAGGAAACGATACGACTCACTTTATGGTCCCTCATGGGTTTTTTGAGGGCATAATATATGTATGTACGGGTGTGTGTTCCTTTGTTCCTGTACCTCTGCTTAAGTTGTGACTGGTTTTAGTGAGTGTTGTTCTTGTTTATTATCTTTTGTTTTACATTCGCGCCCGATTAAGTTGTTGGTATTTATGTATGTTTTGTTATTAGGTGTATTAATATTTCGAGCCCGAATTGTGTTTTTGGCTTTCTTGGTGTCACTGCACTTTTTCCTTTCGTTATTATGTCACTTATTTTTTGGGTTGTCTAAAATCCCATAGTACCTTTCACTAGGGCTCGAAGGACCATGAATATTTTCGTACACAATTTATTGGGGAGTATACCCCACTGTGATATTCACTTCACTTACGTCACTTAGAATCGCTTTAATTAGTTAAATTGTTGTTGGTTAAATGAAAATGCCATTTATTTCGTATGAAAGATTTTATTTAAAAAATAACAGGTATTATTTTATTAAACAGGGAATTATAAATTATTTAATAAAGGAGGATCGAGTGTCCGAATAGAATCCTCAGTCAAAAAGTCCGGAGCGATGTTGAACGACGTGGTATAAACGAAAGAGGTAAGGTTGCGCTCAGGCCCATACACGATAAGCGAGTGTTTTTTGCGAATGATGTTGGCCGTCCTGTTGTCCATCCTTTTTGCTGGTTGGCGGTGTGGGGAGTTGTCGTGAGGTGACATCTGGTGTGGTGTATTGATGATTATGTGGTAGACATTATTAGGGTGCGCAAGTTTTTGCCGAGTAAAGTGGTGGGTATGTGTATTCTCATTTGAACAGTTGGTATTCTTTTTTTTTGCGGATATTTTATATCCGAGGAGTTTCATTAACTTTGCTACGAGTAAATACTTGTACAATGTATTCGATACCCACCAAGTACTTGTACACGCGCATCGAAGTACAATACTCGGTTTTACTGAAGGGACTCGAGTATTTACTTCGAAGTACTGGTATCGGAACATCACTACTCTTACATATCAATCTCTATTGTTTTCGTTTATCTCTGTTTCTAGCTTCGAAATATCCTCATCTGTTTCAATAGGAAATTTTAAAATAGGTAATAAAACGGTATGTTCCGCCTAAATGCTAATAACATCTTTATTTTGTTTTTCAACTAATTGTGGAAAAATATGTGGGTATGTAAATGATATTCTATTTGACTACAATTATGTAAATATATTATACCAATATTAGGGCGGAAGTGACTAACTGCAAAGCATGGTACCGTTGCACTATCCAAACCCTCATACCGGTATCCCAAGCATTCATTTTTAAAAAACTTAAATAATAACCTGCCAAATAAAACGGACCAATTATTGCCTGATATAACAAAAAATGTTTAAATTTGGTATATGAACTTTAGTATAGAGGTAGCAAACTATCGATAGTGAGCGATGGTATGATCACTTGCCATCGATAGTATAATTTCTTCTTGCAATGGAAATCAATGAAATTAAAATTTAAGTTATTTAACAATTATCAAACAATTGTTATTTATTTCTAAATAATCTAATAGTTTCCGTTACACAAAATTTGCATATTAACATATTCAATATATCGGTGACCCGAAAAGGAACAGAGAAGTTCTTCAAGAACTTTCCATTGGGTTACGTTATTAAACAGTTCTTCCGACACAAGTGTGATCTATAGTATTTCTTGCCGGTTTCTTGTAATAAACGTGGACATACTACCTTTGTTACACAACAGAAGCTTAGTGCTAAGTAATTAAAAATACACTCACCTCTGACGTTGACGTCTGTGCTGTCCCAAATTGTATGGTGCGCGTTTGAGTCACATCCAAGTATAGTCACGCACTTGGATGCCTCGCTATCCCGTACCAACTCTTTTACTAGCTGAGATGGTACTTGCTCCTTTCTTGTTTTATATTAGCTAACCATATTAATGGTTTTTGGTCATTTGAAACGTTCGCCATATAAATATGGTCGAAAATATTTACATGCCCATACTACTGCTAGTAACTCTTTTTCTGTAGTTGAGTAATTCTTTTCGCTATCGCAAAGTGTTCTACTGCGAATGTTCAATTGCGAATGTCGTTAGAAATTGCTGGTTGTTAATTATATTTGTTATGGAGTCCATGGTTGTTTCTTGTGCAATCATGCTACTCGTTGGGTCTAACTCACCTAGGAATATATAATTAAAGTTTATTATTTTAGTCTCGTTAATTGATGGTAAAGATAATCTACATACTTTGCTTGTGTCTTGCAACGTTAACTTGAACGGTTCCTGATTGCATGATATGTAATTCTGTTCAACGGTACAATTCGATTCAAATGCTATAGTTCCTTCCTTCTTGATGTTATAAGATTGCAATATAGCGTATAGTAGAATTGAGCAAGCTTCGCATGAATATATTGTTATTAAGTCGATTTTGCACATTGCATTCTGTACATATAAGTTGTTAAATTTATAATTGCCAACCATTATATTGACACCTGCATTTATATGATATGTTACCATTGCTGTATACTTGTTGCTACCTAGCAACAAGTACATGACAACTTTCGGACCTGCAGTCAACGAAGTGTTTGTTGTATGGATGTGAATTGTTCTTCAAGTCCAATTGAAGGTCTCCTATAATATCACTTTCAGGCATGTTCATACCAGCAACAGTTGTCTTATATGCATTACCATCAATTAATATTAGTCCGTTTTCATGTATTATCTCTTCTTGCAAAACATTCTTAATCATCAACGGATGAACAGCATCCATAACTTCTAATGTCATTGTTGGCCTATTCACAGTAATTATATTTGTGTACGTTGTATTACCTGATGTAACTGATACTGAAACTTCCCATCCTTTCCTTACTGCCCTGTATACTGGTGATATCAATCCTACCTTCCTCATAAGAGCTTTGTACCATGTACATGAAGAGAAGATTGGTGATAACACATAGTTTCACAGCCAATAACTCCTGACAAACAGCCATATTTTACAACTTGGTCTGTCCTGTTTTCAAATAATGAATCATGTATTGAGTTGGGCATGCATCCTTGGTTCCAGCACTCACCTGTTCTTTTACAATTCCATGTGCTAGTAGTGTCAAAATAGAAACCTTGGGTGTAATACATCAAAGCATATTTTGTTATTACATTAACTGATAACAGTTTGAAACTTACAATGTTGTTGACATGATCATTGAAGCCTACTGTTGAGCCATTTATTTCGTATGAAAGATTTTACTTAAAAAATAACAGGTATTATTTTATTAACAGGGAATTATAAATTATTTAATAAAGGAAGATCGAGAGTCCGAATAGAATCCTCAGTCAAAAAGTCCGGAGCGATGTTGAACGACGTGGTATAAACGAAAGAGGTAAGGTTGCGCTCAGGCCCATACACGATAAGCGAGTGTTTTTGCGAATGATGTTGGCCGTCCTGTTGTCCATCCTTTTTGCTGGTTGGCGGTGTGGGGTGTTGTCGTGAGGTGACATCTGGTATATTGATGATTATGTGGTAGACATTATTAGGGTGCGCAAGTTTTTGCCGAGTAAAGTGGTGGGTATGTGTAGGGGAGGCTTATCTCATTTGAACAGTTGGCATTCTTTTTTTTTGCGGATATTTTATATCCGAGGAGTTTCATTAACTTTGCTACGAGTAAATACTTGTACAATGTATTCGATACCCACCAAGTACTTGTACACGCGCATCGAAGTACAATACTCGGTTTTACTGAAGGGACTCGAGTATTTACTTCGAAGTACTGGTATCGGAACATCACTACTCTTACATATCAATCTCTATTGTTTTCGTTTATCTCTGTTTCTAGCTTCGAAATATCTTCATCTGTTTCAATAGGAAATTTTAAAATAGGTAATAAAATGGTATGTTCCGCCGGTATTGTGGAAAAATATGTGGGTATGTTAATGATATTCTATTTGACTACAATTATGTAAATATATTATACCAATATTAGGGCGGAAGTGACTAACTGCAAAGCATGGTACCGTTGCACTATCCAAACCCTCGTACCGGTATCCCAAGCATTCATTTTTAAAAAACTTAAATAATAACCTGCCAAATAAAACGGACCAATTATTGCCTGATATAACAAAAAATGTTTAAATTTGGTATATGAACTTTAGTATAGAGGTCGCAAACTATCGATAGTGACCGATGGTATGATCACTTGCCATCGATAGTATAATTTCTTCTTCTTACAATGGATATCAATGAAATTAAAATTTAAGTTATTTAACATTTTATAGCGACGTAGTAAAAAAAACAATTGTTAGCTATTTCTGATTAATCTAATAGTTTCCGTTACACAAAATTTGCATATTAACATATTCAATATATCGGTGACCCGAAAAGGAAAGGAGAAGTTCTTCAAGAACTTTCCATTGGGTTACGTTATTAAACAGTTCTTCCGACACAAGTGTGATCTATAGTATTTCTTGCCGGTTTCTTGTAATAAACGTGGACATACTACCTTTGTTACACAACAGAAGCTTAGTGCTAAGTAATTAAAAATACACTCACCTCTGACGTTGACGTCTGTGCTGTCCCAAATTGTATGGTGCACGTTTGAGTCACATCCAAGTATAGTCACGCACGTGGATGCCTCGCTATCCCGTACCAACTCTTTTACTAGCTGAGATGGTACTTGCTCCTGAGCCGGTAACTACTTGCGCCCATTTCCCAGCTTACTGCTGCTGTGTCATGGTTGCTATAACGGTGTAACATTAAAACGTTAAGGTTTTTCTTTGCCATTATACGCCCTGACTTTACCTTCACTATTAACCATATATAGCTTGTAGTTCGGTGTCCTCAATCCGCACATACGCCCTCCATTAATCCATGGCTCCTGATTGAGGACAAACTTAGGCTGTTCTATTGCCGCGTGGTTAACTAGGGCTACTGAAGTTAATTTGCTGTGAAGGATATTAATTTGTAGAAGACGCATTAACAATTGTTTTATCTGCATCTTCCTGAGAGTCACTTAAGAGCTCTCTTAGTATAAAGTATTGAGAGTATGTCAGTAATATAGGACCCCCTCATCTTGCTCTAAACTTTCAGTATCACTCGAGGACTCCATAGGATCTTCCTCGACTTCGCCCATCTCGTTTTCCGATGCTAGATGGTTCTCACCTTCATGAATCCATAATTGATACTTTTGGTCTCCACGACAGATTCTGTTACGGATTCTAATGAGCTGCATATTTTGCGATGGTGTAGCTGGGATCCAGACCCTTGCCGTTGGTCTGGACGGCCATTACTGCCTTTTCAAGCTTAAAGTTTGGGCGGACTACTCTCGCGCTATCAATCTTCTTCTTCATCGTTCTCTAAATTTGGATGAAATCGATTTGAGGTGGTCAAAAAGATTGCTTGTAGTCCCGCTTGTCTTATATTCTTTACCACATTGCAGACATTTGGCAAACTTTTTATTTCCGCTTTGCATACTTTTTTCCTTCAAGTTCTTCGTCTCTTCGGAATATTCAAAAAGTTATCACTTGATCTACTTCTACAAAAAATAAAAATTAATTAGTAAAGAAATACTTATATGTACATTGAGCACTTTACCTTTTGTTACTTTGGTTAAAAATGTGTCCATAGTTAAAGTTGCTATCGAATAAACTGAATTAAGAATTTGCGTACTTCAGCTTCACTTTGACATTAATAAAGAATATTGCCAAAATGTAAAAATCAAAGGTGTTTGAGGAAATGACAATTTCATTAACCCATAGGTATTACTCAATATCGAACGTACGAAAATTAATACATATCTTTTAGCTCCGACTCCGACTATAACATCTGCAACGCTTAAGGGTTGGTCGGAGTTAGCTTGCCCCGTTGCAACTCAGTATGCTGCTTGAAAAACATTTTTCATTTGCGGAATACACATATCCAGGGCCATATTCCACCAACATAAGTATCTTTAAAAACATGCGAATTGCGTTTAACACCACGATGCTGTTTCAATTTCTCTTCCAATAAGCCCAGGAGAAGTTCAACTTCTTTCCTATTCCATTTTGATCTTATTGTCCTGATAAATGTGATAAAAATTAATCTCGGATTTACAAGACATGACATATTATCGAGTTAAGCTCGTCAATGGAGATAATCTCGTTATATGTAAACATGCTATAAACTTAATAGTTTAATGAAAATCGATTTACTTTGTTATCCTCAATAAGGAGCAGTAAATTTTTAAAATTAAATATTTAATGTTTTTTATTATTTGTCTTAAAAACTTTTAAAGCTTGAATTAGAACAAAATGTGTTCCAGATTCTTAGAAGACACGTATCGTTATATTGTATTTAAAAGGTTTTTGTGATATAAATTTTTGCTATTATAAGAGTTAAAGCTAAATTGAAAATGAAATATAATAAAAACTCATTTAAATATTTTCATTATGCTATTGGCACTTGCTCAGTAACGCCCACACATCTACTAACAATCTTTAAATGTATTTAATCTTACTCGTACATAGTAGGATATAAAAAAGGGAGCGGACTCATCTTCGGGAACGTAACTGTATATTTTCATATTTTCTTTTCAAACGTTTTGGAAATTTAAACACTCACCACCTTTCGCTTTTAATATAATTTTATTTACAAATGAAATTATGGTTTTTAATTACTCCGTACTTCATATGCGACGCAGCGCAAATACATATGAGTTTAAAAAGAAAGTTAAATTTATTGGATCAGTTCCGCTGATATGACAATATTGCAGGTATTCGACCGAGGACGAGAATCAAAAGATGACGGTGTGTTCGCTGCGAGTTAGATACGAAAAAACAGGTCAGCCGCTTCAAGTGTCTGTGGTTTTGTTGATGGTTGGTGGGGTGATCGGCCGGTGTGTTGGGTTATCTTGGATGGTAGTGTCGTTGTATGAGGTGTATTTTACGTGAGGTGATGGAGTGATGGGGTGAATGTTGCGTGTCGGTGATGTGTGTAGTTTTCGGGACAACGTAGGCTCATTTAGCCAGTAACAACCTTTATAGAAACGAAAAGTATTTATATTTTAACCATAACTATATTGCAATAACTGAAATTACGGTGCTTATTTGTTTTACAACTGCATTCAAGAGTTCCTCTTTTAACGGTCGGAAGACTATTGCTCTATATTTCGTTGATTAAGCGACAAATCCCTAACCTGCCTGTATAACATGGGAGTCAATTTAAACGATTGTGGTCCACATAGTTTTTTTCTTTAGTTTCCAAAAACTAAGATCCCAAAATAATGTGAATGCAAGTGAAATCGAGAAAATTACTAATTATCTAAATACGTAATGTTATTAAAATAATATTGATATATTTTCTAACTAACTCATCTGAATTGGTTATTTATTTAGGTACGTATTTTCGTCGACTTGTTTAGATGCAATAATAGTTTTAGTTATAAAAACAAAGCACAAATCAGTATGCTTAATTTTATGAATATTTCTCTTCGATATTTCATCTATAAAGATATTTAAATAATTATTTTTCATTGAAAAATTATTAAAAACGAGCTTACCTGTTGAAACGCCAAAATTATCCACCAAATTACGCCTTTGCCGGCTTCTATTGTTAACTCTTCTACTTGAAAAATTGTTTATTCGCCTTTCCTCTTTTAACATGTTTATCAGCCTTATTGTAAACTTCGTGTGAATAATCGTATCACGAATTTCGAGTGAAATGTCCGAATTTCGATTATGCTATTGTAAACTTCGGTAACCTGTCAGATTTAGTGACATTGGAAAAAAAACTTTGTAAACTGATAAACCTAATTATGCGACTGTTTAGCTTAAAAGCGTTTTTTTTATTGTTAATTACATATCGTTCATATATCATTTGATCTAATCGGTATTAGCTGCATAAAATAACAATTTTCGGATGTATTAGTATATTTGAAGGAATAATGGATTTAAAAAAAAAAACTTCTTGAATGTTTGAAGGCTAAATAATTCAATATGGTTGATTATCGATAGATTTTACTCTTTCTAACTTTAGCATTCCCTATTCAACTAAGTGATTAATTTAACAATCACTATTAATGGATCAGTAACTCATAAATTAATGATTTGAAATAATTAAAAGTTCATTAAATTTTAACATCACCCCAACAAAATAGTTTAATTATAATTTAAAAAAATATAAAATATAAATATTTATTGAGTCTTTTAATTACATTTTAGCTTTTTGACTGAAATATAATAAAAATATTTCTTCTTCCGCGACTTGTTCATCTTTCAACTGTCAGTATGCAAATGAGCTTTTGCTTGTCAAACATGAGTGGAGAGTCTCCACTGGAGACGATCAAATTAGCGGCCGTCAAATATAAATACCAAAATTTATAAAACAAAATAAATTTGTGAATTGTTAATAAAAATGCATCGAAAACACACGATGCCGGTCAGAATGACTTTGATTCTGCAATCTACAAATTGTCTTTTCAATATCGATTCGAATTTTGTCGAGTCGAGCATTGACGTTATAAGACTCTGACAGCGTACCACTGGTATTGCTTGCCATGCCGTCCTAACTTCGTCAAAAGGACCACCATATTTGGGATATTTTTGGTACTGACGGCCCTTTTAACATCACCCCAGCGATGTTCTATAAAATTAAAGTCTGGGCTGGATGATGGCCACTCCAAACCATTGAAGGAGTTTTTATCAAAACACTGTTGTGTCAACTTTGCCGTGTGGTTTGGATCGTTATCTTGATGGAATTTCCATATAAAGGCAAATTTACCTCAGCACACAGCAACAGGAAATTTTTTAGATGTTGACGTATTTCTCTTTATTTAAAATTCCATCAATCCTATGGAGTAGACCAACATCATTCCAGGAAAAGGATCTTCACACTTTGATTGATCCTTCACCATGCTTCACTACGCATGGAAAATTTATAAATTTTAACTTATGGCTTTTTTGATTTTATGCGACGAAATGCTGTTTCAATCGTGTTTCTTGCTCTTATATGCTTAGTATTGAAAGTTTCTTCATTTGGTGTTTCAGGATTTGTCACCGGTGTAAGAAATTGGTTCCAATGTCAATGCATTACTTGTCTTCCTCGGCTCGTTTTTTTATTATAATATGTATTAGACCAATTATGTGCTCCATTTCTACGCTCTTTTTTTTTTGTGACCTGGTTTAACGCAAATAACAAATTAGAGACTGATATTGATCAATTAGATATGATACACTATCGTCTGTTTCTAAATAGAATTCACCACAGCTAAGTCTCTATTAGAGACTTGAGACTACTCGCTGAATACCGGTATAAGTTTACCATCTCCCGAAGAAACCCAAAACAGAGTTCCATTGACGTTCTATGTGAAATTCAAGACGAATATAATGTCTAAATATCCAAGAGAACAATTGCCAGGCGTTTGGTCGAAGCTGGGCTTCAGGGAAGTCGAAGAAACCACTTATAGCTAAAATTCAAAGGAAACAACAACGGGTAGACTTTGCCAACTCTCATTGGTCAATGGAAGTATGTCGTTAAGAGCGATGAAACAAAAATTAATCGCATAGCTCCTGATGGGAGAAGGATTTGCTCGCCAACCAATCAATCGAGAATTTGATCCACATGGGCTGAAAACAAAGAAAACATGTTTTTGTCAAGAGCAACACTAATCATTCCAGCTTTTGTAGAACGATTTGTCTTTTGCCTCAAAGTAGGTCTCAGTTTCGGTGACTTTTCAGCCTATGTGTTATGCTCTATGGTTATATTTTTTTACAATGCATAAAGATAGCAATGTGTTTAACAATATAACATTGCGGTTTTAATAAAAACAGTCATCAGAATATATTATATTATATTATGACATGGTGAATATCTGGTGACTGAAATTTTTTAAGTGTTTAACAATGCATGTGGCGAAAGTAGACGCTACAATATTTCCTTCAGATTCATCCGTCCACTTCACCTAACAGTGATGTATCGACTGTAGTTAGTAAAGCATCATAGAAACATACAATAGCAAAAACCAACTATTAATATTTCTCTGAAAACGTAACTTACTGTCTTGGTTGGCAAATTCGTTACGCTTGCATTAGGGCTATTTGATTTTGTTTATAGCAACGTTATTAGTGGATGTTGAATTATAAAATTTTAAAGGAACATGTATTATGTTACAGTACATGATAATCAATTAAGAAGTCGATTTTGAATTTTTTTTATAACTTACACTATGTTCCCACCAAATATTTGAAGTGATTAGATTACATTTAAACTCATCACTAACCAAGGTTGTTCTCACTGCCTTTGGAGATTTATAAAACAGCTGTTTTTGACTACCGCCTACCGCTTAGTGGATCGCAGTCTAGTGCTTCCACGTCGTAGGCGAGCCGCCTGTACACCAACGTTTCGTTTTTCCTGCCTAAAAATAAAAAATAAACAATTTATATTAAAAAAAATGTTAAATTTCATGGCCGAAAGAAGTACGATTTCGTGGAAATACTCAGCACAAATATACTAGTGGAGAGACAATGTTTGGAAATACTGATGCTAGAACGGAAAATATTCAGTCGATGAGAGAAGAATTAGAGGATATCGAATACGAAGTCATTCAAAAACCACAGAAAAAGAAAAAGTACACAATGTAATTTATATTTTTTGTTATATTTATTTATATTTTTTAAATAAATGATATACAGCTAATGGGTTTGGCTTTAATTTATAATTTTTTAAAAATAGTGCAGGTCGCCAATTATACTGATACATCCTAGATCTAAATGCTCCACTCTTAGGGAATATGTCATTATTACTTAAAATTATAACTGGAGTACGCATTACAATAGCGTCTCCTTGGTACTTAACTTTAGCACTACAAGTGTCTCCTCCTAATATACATTTTAAAGTTTCGGTAGCTGAAGGCTCCATTAATGGTTCATTCCATAGAATAATTCTCTTATCAATACATTCCATAAGTGGAAAAGTACAATATCTATTAAAATTACCCATTTGGCCATAATTAATGCAGTAGTGAACAATAGCGTCAAAAAAGAAATTTTTACCAGCATTAGGTAAAGATAAAATAAAAATAGAATTTTTTTTAGGCACTTTACGGTTTACAATATTATATACACATTTATAAAAATGTTTTATCTTATCACTATCATTATAAAATTGGAAACTTATTAATTTTTCCATTACATTAATACTATCTTCTAAATTGTAATAATATTTATTTATATCTAAATATGGAGCGTTGAATATTAAATTTTGCGGATCTACAGTCATAAAGTGACTAAATAGTTCCTCTGTACTAAGTTCATTATAAAATGATGCATGTATTTTAATTATATTTACCATCAAAGGACTTTGTCTATTGAAGAAACGCCATTTAGATGTCAACCAAATACTTAAATTAAATATTTGAGTTATGGGTGATACTGGGTATTTCTTGAGGAACTGTAGAATTGCTTCTGCTTTTCCTCCTTCTTTGTGTTGGGGTTTTTCGTAATATCCGTCGCTACAAGCTTCAACAACTTTTGTATTAGTACATCCTTCTGGTCTAGAGGACTCTTCGTCAAGAATGTGGAGCGGATCTCGGCCTCCTTCCACCAATTCTTCTTGTCCTTTCCTACAATCTTCGAGAATCTGTATACATCCAGCTTCACTACCTGGTATCCAGTTTTTCCCGGAGATGTCCAGGTAACGTAGCGATCTTCCGCATTTCTCACAATAGATTGTGAGATTTGCCCAGTGATAGGGTGTGAAGTCGATACTGGCAATAACTCTTCGAGAAAATCGTCGCTCAAAGTTGTAGGCTCGCTTAATACGTTCGATGGAAGCACATCGGCAACTGTAGTTATGGTAGGAGCAGTCGTGGATAACGTGGTAGTGGTCGTCGTGTTCACACACAATGAGGACTGCTCCCCTGTGCTTTTCATGTAAGTCTCTAATAGAAGGTCGACCAATTTCGGATATACGTTCCTTTTTGAAAGCGTCGTGAAGCACTCTCCTTTTTGAAGGATTTTTTTGAAATCCTCGAAAGAACAGCTCACGAATTCTATCCCGAGGACCTTCATTGCTTTGAGACAACTCAATATGCCTTGTCTCATCACAATAATGATCCTCTTTCATGGCAAATTGCGGCTTTTTACCGCAACTCGTTCCTCGTCGCTTTCGCTGCCGCTGCTCTCGTTCTCGCTGATTGGTTTCATCGTCACTGGTTTCAAATCCTTCCTCGGTGCAGGAATGATCTTCACGTTCTTTATTATTGGCTTGCTTGACATCTTCATAGAAAATAGTATGATCACTGTCACTGTAATTGTAGCTACAAGTAGATGTTGATTGGTTGTCTTCTTCAGAAAACATAACTAATAATTATTGAATACTAGCCTTTATATAGCAAAGCCTACACCATATCAATGAAATTTGAGGCGGTAAAGAACTCTATAACACAGATTACCCCACCACACACATGCAAAGTGTGTGTGTGGGTATGTGCGTGTAAACGCTCTCACACAAACGCACATACATAACCATGGGTTACCATTGTCATGGACGAAGTCCGACAGGTTTCTCTTCATAAATAAGCCCAGCTTCGGAAAAAAGTCTTTCGCTATACACACTGCTACAAGGAGAAGAAAAGTAGATTTTGACAAACTTTGTCAAATTGGGGTATTGTTTGGCATTAGCTGCCCACCAAGAATAAAGGTCGCAAGTGCGATCAATTCGCACTGACTTGAGATAAAAATCCAGCTTACAGGTTATCGCATTTCTTTCTTCACGTTGCACTTGGTCAGTGTTGTTTTCATTTGCTACTTCATCAAAGCAGTCCCAAAATGTGTCATGAGCTTTGCAAGATACAGTTGGCTCTGTTTCCTCTCCTCTACTCTTTTTAGCCGGTGTTGAACATGAACTGCTACTTGAAGACTCTTCACAAGACATTTTCAAATATTCCAATAAGATCTCCTGGCGGGCTTTTGTAGCTTCAATCACCCCCAAGTAGTTTGTTTTGAATCTAGGGTCTAGATAAGTTGCAATCAAGTAGTTTGAGTCTTGACTTATGGAGGTAAAACGAGTTTCTAACTCAGCTTTTAACGAGGCTCGCATATGTGATAAATCAGGAGTTCTTTGCTCAGTTTCAGTTTTATCTAAGTAGTTTTTTAAAAAAGTAACGTGTGGTATAACTTCCGACACGCATGATAGTCCAGAACTTGTTATTTTAGTAATTTCTTCGAAGGGCTCTAATAAATTGATACACTGCTCCATCAAATTCCACTGTTGAGCTGTCAAATTTATGAGCGTATCGTGATCAGCAACATACAATGATATGGCCCGCTTCTGTTCTAACAAACGCTCAATCATGTAAAAAGGGGAATTCCACCTAGTGCTAACATCTTGCACTAACTGATGCTCGGGTAAACTTAGCTCTTTCTGGATCCTCAGCAGTTTTTCTTGAGCTAGACCTGAGTGATTGAAGTGCGTCACAAGTCGCCTTCCAGCAGCAATTGTAGCCAGTGCTGTCTTAAACTAAGCTGGGGCCCTTGGGCACATCAGAATTGGAGGCCCTTTTGGGAAGTAAAAAACGCTAATTATACTAACATTTTAAAAATAAGTTTAATCATTTATTAAATTATAGAAAATCAAATAAAGTATGATGTTATAAATATTATGTCATTAATGATATTCGAATGCTGCTGTTTTTTGGTTCTGATTACGATAATGGTTTCTTTCGGGAATGTTGTGAAGGATCTCACTTTCAATGGACATAATTGACAAATTACTTAGTCGTTCTTGTAACATTGTTGTTCGCAATTTATTTTTTATTCTTTTAAGCTGCGAAAATGACCGCTCTCCACTGCAATTAGTAACCATCAAGCAAAGGAATATTCTTGTAGCAATTTCTATGTTTGGAAAAGTTTCTTCCAATTTATCTGCTTTTATTAAGTTATGTAAATTTGAGATATTTAAATCCGCCGATTGCTTTGCTATGTTTTTTAAATATTGACTTAAATGAAAACATTCTCTTTTGAACTCATCTGCATTTATGTCTTCATGATAATATTTTGCAAATTCTTTGCATTTTTTGGTCAACTCATCAGATTCTATTATTGTTAACTGACAAAGAAAACTAAATCGACTATCAATTTCTTGGTATACTGCAGAACGTTTTTTTAAATGAGTAAATAATGTGTCAATTATGGGAATGAAAGTATCTACACGAAACTTTTCTTTACCTCTCAACTGTGCCATCTCTGATGATCCTTCAAAAAAAGTAATGCGTGTGCTGCGCATTCTTTTTCTTTCAAATGTGTCTTTGTAGTCAGCATATGGATTTTTTTCTTTAGCAACCGTTTCGTACTGATCAAAATATCTGAGACTCGTAAACAACGTTTCGTTACAACGTCCATGGTCATAGTTCTATTCTGTAAACTTAGACTTGTTTTATTCATAATTCCCAAAAGATCATTCCATATTTCCGTTAGAAGAGCAGTCTCAAACTTTTCCATTTTTTTTGCTAGGCATTGGGCTTCCTTTCTAGTGTCCCCTGGTTGATTAATGTCACTTGCGATTGAACACAATGCTTCATAAATATTTAAATAACCATTTTGCAAAGCATTAATAGCGTTGGCACGTGCAGACTATCTAGTTTCTGAAAGAGACTTCAAGACTGTATTTGCACCTAAATGCTCTGTCAAAATTTCATCGTTTTGTCGAAGCCGAAAAAAAATTAAACAATTTTTGTACAAATTGAAAGAATGTTACTGCTTCAGTAACACACTCAACAGCCTGAACACCCACTAAATTCAGCGAATGTGCCGCACATGGAACGTAAATCGCAAATTCGCAAACTTCTTTTATTCTTGACTGAACACCAGAGTACTTTCCAGACATATTTGACGCATTGTCGTAGCTCTGCCAATCTTTTATAGAAATATCATGGCTTTCAAAAAAGTTTAAAATGGTATCTGCTATATATTGCGCATTATGTTCATCCATAGGCAAAAATTGCAAAAATCTCTCAATAGGTTATGAAAGTCTGTTGGTCAACGTGGGACAGATCTGGTGTAGAATCTACGCTAATAGAGTAGTCCTTTGCTGTTTTAAGTTCTTTGACAATGGTTTTCAAAACTTGCTGTCCCATTAAATTAATAAATTCATTACAAATATTTGCCGATAAATATGATGTTCTTCCTTTTCCACGATTTCCGCAGTTTTGTATGTAATCAGCAAGAAAAGGATCAAACTCACTAATCAGTTCTAAGCATCCCAAATAATTCCCATTATTTTGCGATCCTAATGTCTCATTATCACCACGAAAAGCAAGACCTCTTGAAGCCAAAAATTTCACTACTGCAACAATCCTCTTAAGTACATTCTTCCAATAGTTAATTTCTTTATTATATTGGTACAGCAGCTCTGTATCAATTCGTCCAGTAGTTTTCATTCTTGCAACATAATTCATCATAAATTCGGTCGTTCAATACCCGAATATTTTGTACATCACTGAAATTATGCGTCTAATCCAAACGCAATAGATTTACCTGATTATATGATTATGGATTGTGGAATGGCGCATATGGATAAAAAAAATAATTCAGTTTTAAATAAATGGCATGATTAACTCAAATATGAGCTAAATGAACTCCAATAATATTTACAATGGTCATTTGAAGGTGAATTAAATATAAAATTTTGAGGATCCACTGACATAAAATGTGTATAGTGGACGACTTGGAAGTGGTCGTCGGGTTCGCACACAACGATGGTAGTTCCACGATGCGAAAAATGTTCTTTTTTGAGAACATCTTGTAGTGTTCTCCGTTTTGGAAGCACTTCAGAAAACATTTAATATAAATGCTTTCTGTACAGTAGCCATGCATTTGTCATTTATGTTCCCAAGCACCAATAAAAAGTTCTGATGTATCATTTTCTGGAACGGTGGTTGACTTTGTATAACTCCATAAGAATGTCCGCTTAATCTACTCCTCCCATACCTTTATTATAAGAAGCTACAATAGCCGGCCTTGCTATATCAATGGAAATTGTTTTTTTTTTTTATGAACTACATCGATAGCATATACCAACTGGTTGATGGTCTTCACGCGAAGATAGAAGTTCTACTGCCTTCTTGTCAAACCATTTTACACATATAATTTTGTCACCAGCGCTTTGATGTTCTTCTTGGGGTAGTTTACCGAAATTTTCTTTGAGAATGTCTAGTAAATAACGTATCTTGTACAGCTTATCATAGCTCAAAGCTCCTTTTTTAGATTGTTTGGTGTTATCGTAAAACATTGTTTGATTTTTTCAAACCTTCCTCGTGACATTGAAACTGTTATAGCAGTTAGCTTTAATTCTTTTGACCAAGCCATTTTCAGTTGGGGAACTTTTTTTACATCCAGGTATAACAAAAATGCAATATATCTGTTGATATCATCTTCAGTACATTGAAGCTCTATGCCGTGCTCTTGCAACCCATACAAAATAGTTTGCTTTGTTATCAAGTCAATTACTTTGATGTAAAAAAAAGGTGCAGAAATACTCTACAGGTGTTATCACGTTATCCTCCGAGTCGATAAGTCGGTTATTTTCTTCCCAAATCTCGATCGATTAATCCAAATATTTAACGAAGAAATAAAACAAAATTATTTTTTGAAAGCATATGAAGAAACGTTAGATTTTTGACGGACATTTTCGCTCCAAATTATAAAAAAATAGTACTGATTTTTTAGATCGTGTAAAAAAAGTAGTAGTGGTTTTATTTTTTTAATATTATTCCTTCTTTTAATATCTGAGGAACATATTTAAGAAGATTGTTTAAAAATTTTAAATTGATCGGCTGAACCATTTCTGAGAAACCGACACTACCGACTTGGAAAATACCATATATAGTTTCCGAATAGTTTATAACACTCTGACGTGGCCTTACAAATTCAGGTATATCTCCGAAAATATTTATATATATTTATTATCGGATTTACATCAAATTCAAAAATTATATATTTAAATATACATAGCATCCGAAAAGGCAAAAGAAACCAATTAAAAAAATTATTGCTTATAATCCCATAAATCAGTGTAGTTTTATCGGTTTTAGTTTATAAAGGATGAAATGAAAAATTTTGGAAAATAATAATACTTTCAAATAAAACTATTGAATGTAATAAATAATAAGACTAAGAAGAAGGTATGATTTTTGACATTTATTTACTTTTATATTTTGTAATTACAACAAAAACTAAAATTATGTAAATAATATATGTAATTTATCCTAAATGCTTAATACGAGGTTTGTTTAAAAAGTATCGCGAATTTTGTATTTCTGAAGAAAGTGTTTATTTAATTTTGTTTTTCACACAAAATTTTAGACAAATTCTTTGATCCATTTTTTGGAATAAGCAAAAATCGTCAAAAATTAACTAAATATTTAAAATGGCCGACCTTGTCAGCATATGTAAGGGATATGAGTACCACCAACAATCGAAAATCGAATACACATAGCCCGCAAAAATTCAAAATTAGCGATACCTAATAAACGAACCTCGTATTTATACTAATTTTATGTATTGTAGTTATCATTACCAAATATACATATTACGAAATGAAACAACATGTAAGGAATTTTCCAATTTTAATTGTTAAGGAAATTCAAAGGGTTCGTATTCGATGAATCCAATTTTCGAGTACTTTTTCCACTAAATCAAGTCGTATGTCATGAATAGCACGTTCAATATTGACTTATAAAGCTTGAAGATATTCTGGTTTATTGTTAAAGACCAATGACTTCAAATAAATCCACAAGAAGATATATGTATATATGTTGAATATCACTACTAATAGGCGCTCAGCTATCTAATAAGTGGAATAAAAATAATATTAGCAAAAAATTTGTAACTTAATTACTAATGTAAATTATTGAACTTAAGTAAATTTGAAAAAAGAAAATACAAATATAATTAAAAAATATGTTTTTATTATGTGTAAAAACGGATAAAAGTCGGTAAGTAAAAAAAAAAAAAACTCATGCAAACGTTTCATAAAAAGTTAACAGCACTAGACCACAGTTCAGCTCCAGATCAATGACACTTGACACTTTATCTAAAGCGTAACATGATTTTAGGCTTAATAAATGTACGAGCACCGTCGAACTTTGGCGCTGGCTTTGCCTACCTCACAAAGGATCCTTCTCTTCAGTATTGTTAAAGGTATTGAATTATCCTCCAATAGTTATATGCTTACGATTCTCATGGCGTAATATTATATATTTCCTCCATACGTGTTGGCTTAGACTGAAAAAATTTGCTTTTAATTTCTTGATCATCTACTGACTGGGAATGGAGCACTCGTTTTGAGAAGATGTTTGTGATGTATGTGATCTACGTAATTCGCTGGTATTTGTGAATAAGTGGACAATCTCCCTCAGAAGATGAAACTTGTGTTTGACTCATATAAGTAAACAGTTATGGCTTGCGGTAATGGAAAGAAGTGGGCTAATTTTTTCTATAGACATTCGTCGCTACAGCGTATAGTTAGAATGCTGATCCTTCTGTCTTTCAAAATTTATGAAAAGCATAACTAGTTCATAATCAACATTGTTTTCTTCGATATCAGATAAGAGGTGAGTAATACAACAAGCTTAGAACTTACGCATCCTGTTGGAGAGTACTTCTAAGAAACTAGCAGCACTTTTCAAAACTATACTTTATACCGCTACAACAATTCTTTCAATTTACTTGAATTACAGTACCGGTAAGTACCCTGAAAATAATATTATCGGTAATGGTGAGTGCCAATAGCGAACTAGTTTGTAAGTAGTTCCTCTATAAATCACTTTACAATCACATATATTTTTATACCCGAAACAGGGTATATAAGTTTGCCACGATGTTCGTAACACCCAAAAACAAACGTCGGACACCCTATAAAATATATATATATATATAAATGATCAGCGTGATGAGCTGAATCGATTTAGCTACATATGTACGTCTGTCTGTCCATCTGTATATACGCGAACTAGTCCCCCAGTTTTTGAGATATCGATCTGACATTTTACACACGTTATTTTCTACTAAAAAAGCTGCTCATTTGCCGAAACCGTCGATATCGGACAACTATGTCATATAGCTGCCATACAAACTGATCAATCAAAATCAAGTTCTTGTAAGGAATATTTTGTAATTGTGAAGAGTATTACAGCTTCAGAATAACTAAAGTTACCGCTTTTTGGTGTTTTTTTTTTTGTTTAAGATGTTTGCAATTGTTGGCGACAACAAAGAGGCGTTTAAAAATATCGATCAGTGCGCAGTGGCGACGCCATTGTAGTAGCTTATCACTTTGGTGGCCGAGATTCGATTTATAACATAAGCAATTTTTTAGTTTTTGTTATAACTCAAATTAAAAAATTTAACTTTTACTATTAAACAAAAAACATTAATTAACGATTATTAAAAACAAACAAACTTATAAATGTGTTATTTATTTATTAATATTATAATTTTAACCAACATGTCAATATACATACATACTAAATTTAAATATGGGAAACCTATACACAAATTAACAAAAAATATTCCTTGTTGACAAAATTCAAAATTTGATATAAAACTTTTATTTTCATACAATATCGGTTGTATTTCTCCCTCAAATACCATATATAATCGAGGAAACAGTTTCATCAGCCCATTATTGTTGCTCGCAAAGATTACTTAAATTATTTAAAATATATTAAAGAAATAGTGTAAAGACCCAAGTGTTATAGCTGTTTTTTTTGAAATACAATGTTTCATAAAAATTAAAAAAAAAAAGCAATGGTGTTTTGCAATTGTTTGAGCCCTATTTCGAAGCAGCGAAACTAGGTGATACTATCGACGCCATCTGAACGGACACGGCTTTAAGACTGTCAACACAGCATTCGTCAAAATTGTTTGGGGAATGCGCTTATTATACTACTTAGTCCTGTCATAAGTTCTGTTACAAGTTCATACCGTTATAAAAATTAAACTACAAAACACTTAATAAAGTTAACTTTATTTAATAAGGCGACAAAATTTTATTCGAAATGTTCACCTTTTGTTTTCACACAAGCTCCCAAACGATGCGACCATTGGTCAATAGCAGCACGCACAGTTTCTGTTGGTATTGACGATGTCAAAGATTTTTTAACACTTTCTAAAATTTTGTGGTGTATTCGAAAAGCTAGGTTCTCCAAATCTCATCACAAAGTGTAGTCCAATAGAATTTAATCTGGATTCCCAGACGGTCAATCATCTGCAGCTATGAAACTAGGAATATTGCTTTTAAAAAACTGTTGTGTGGTTTTTGTCTTGTGCGCTTAAGCAGAATCATGCTGGAAGAGCTCTCCGTTGAAGAGAGTATTGCTTAACTGCTTTCCCACGTCTTCAAAAACATCCTGCTCCTCACTAAACCATTTCAGCAGATGGATGGGAAGCACGTTGAACCCTTACAATAACATTTGTTGCGTCTTAGGGCAGATTTTGTCGTTATGCTTATTGAAAACTTTTTCAACCGTGAATGTGGAAATCATCTCGAATAAGTTTTGCAATTGATTTGGTCGATATATTCATTACCCTTGACACAATTTTCTGTTTTCTAAGGGGATTTCTAAAGAAGTGTTCACGTACAGATTTTACGGCTGAATTGGTTCTCACCACGCGACCACTGTTTTTCTGTCATCAACTGTAAGCTTATGGTAAACCAACATTCTCAAAATGAAAAGAAAGAAAGAAAGAAGAAGAAAAAGAAAGAAAAAAAAAAAAAAGAAGGCCTTAAATTTCACTTGCGCTTTTTCAACACTAACTGAACATTAAACTGAAATTATAATAAAAAAATAACCGCACTTTTGCAAAACTAACGGCATTGAAAATTTTGTAACATAATTTATGGCAAGCCTAAGTATATTATATGGCGCGTTGCTCAGATCAATAAATGTATAGATCCCCTATTTTTGATATATAAAATGCACATATAATTTAATTGTTTTTATTTTATTTCACTTATTTCTGCATTCACAATTTAACATAAGTCGCACATACTTTCATATATTTTTGTTTTTTGTTTTTTGCTTTGTAGCATTCTTCTCTTATTTATTTATTTACGCGTCGATTTCCCTTAAATTTTTTATTTGTTTATGCCAAATATTAAAAAATAAAATACATACTCGTTCATAATTTTTTGTTAATATAATATATATATTTTTTTGTACTGACGCCAGTGTTTTCTGTTTTGTTATATTTTCCACTTTTCATGTTCGAAAAAATTCTCAGCCACTTTTTACAAATATCTTTCTCGCATTTACACAACAAATGCAAGCCAAGACCTAAATAATTTTTGAATTTCATTTTGCTTTTTCTTTTATGTTTGTAATTTAACTTTACGCACATATGTATGTATGTATTATCATGTTATATATTATTTTGTATGTATATATTCTTTATTATTATTAAACATTTTACAGAAATTCTACAAATTTGTTTGCATTCCACATTCTTTTCATTTCTTGTTTCATCTTTTGTTTACATTTTTGAAAGTCATAAGAAAGTCTATTATTTATACAATGCTTTAGAACTAAGAAAAAAAAAGTATAATATGTGTGTTGAAGTGCAAGTACACTATTCAAGTATAAGACGAGGATAAGCACGTTGCGTAATATTATTATGAGAAAGTGAGAAAAATTACACAGCGACAAATAATCAAGTATACACATTACTTGTGTACGTATAAATAAAATTAGTCAAATAATCATGAAATAGAGTTTGTTTGCAAAAAATAGTTTGTTTGTTTTATAAAAGTGCGCTTGGTGCACCCAGTTAGGAAGAGCCGGATGGGGTTTTGAAGAAAAGCAATCTTATATTAACAAAATTATAAAGGAATCTTAAAAGCTCTCGAATTCGTTACTTCAAACATATTCAATAGCTTATTATAAATACACCGATGCAGTAGCGCAAACTGACAGCTGTTGTTGGTTGTAATGATATTCGTTTATTTTATTTTATTTCTATTTTTTTTGCTGCTCTTGCTGCGCGTTTTCATTTGCTATATCGCAAAGTGTGAGACTGTTGCACATATTTTGTTTTTTGGATTTATGCCGCAATTAACTGTAATGAAAAAGTAGAAGAAATTAGAAATTTGTAAAATAAAATTTCAAAACTAATTTTTGAATACAAAAAAAATTTTGGATTTAATCCTTTGCACTCGAGGCCTTTTTCGCTTGTGCGAACTAGCAACTCGAGACGATTTGGCCGAATTAGGTCTACATTTTAAAGGTACTTAAAACAAAACATTTATAAACAAACAAGCGTATACAAGTAATACAATTTCATTAGTTTATTCAATTAAAATATATTATCGCGTATCGTAAATAAAGAGATCGAGTTACAAAAGACCTTTGTTTGTTTTGAATAAAATACGGTAAGTTATTTTAAATTAATTTGAAATGATTTCTTTTTTCGATGAAAATGTTGCCTAATTATACGACATTGCCATATAGGTATGTCTGTAAATGTATTCCATTTTAATAAGACAAAAGAACAAAAATAAATGCCAACCAACTCATTCCTAATTTCCATAATTGAGCTTCACAAAATTTAAGGAGAAAAAACAATTAAAAATATTAATAATCAATAAAAAAAATAATAAATAAAAAAAATAAAAAATAATAAATAAAAAAAATAAAAAATAATAAATAAAAAAAAACTAAAAAAATGAAAAAATAACAAATAAAACACTAAAGTCTTAAAAAAAAAACAATAAAGTAATTTAAAATAAGTAAGGAAGGGCTAAGTTCGGATGTAACAGAACATTTTATACTCTCGCAAAGTCAAATCGTATACTCGTTTGTGGATTGACCGATATTTTTGGTAGAAGGTCAACTATAGGCACTGTGGTCCACATATTCAGTACCTAGGAGCTTGAACAGTTTTGGTTCGATTTAGACAATTTTTGGTCACAAGGTGGCATACTTTAATCGCATTATTCAAGCAAAGTTTTATCCCGATACAGTCGTTGTTGCCTGATTTCCATAGTGGAAAGTGAAAAAATCAGATGGAATTTAAAATGGTGTTATATGGGAAGTAGGCGTGGTTGTAATCCGATTTCGCAAAGAAAGAATGTCATGTACCAAATTTGGTTGAAATCGGTTAAGCAGATCCCAAGATATGGGTTTTCACCTCAAAGTGGGCGGTGCCACGCCCACTGTCTAATTTTGAACGCGGTTCCTATAAAGTCATCTCATACCATCCCAGAGATAAGATTTAATGTCTCTGGCGTGTTTAGTGCTTGATTTATCGAGCTTTTAGTAGTTTTTAACAGTACCGTTATATGGGGAGTGGGCGGATTTGCCACCCCATTTCACCCATTTTCACACTGTAGGTAGAGGTTCTAAAAACATTGGCTTCCAGTGAATTTTGTTATTATAGCATTAGCGGTTTAGGAGATATGCACATTAAACCTATTAGGGGCGGGACCACGCCCACTTTACAAAAAAATTTTAACTGCAGATGCCCCTCCCTATTGTGATCCTGTATACCAAATAACAGTCTTGTATCTTATTGTGTCGGTACCAAGAAACATGTCTACCAGGTTTCATAAAGATATCTCAATTTTTACTCAAGTTAGAGCTTGCACGGACGGACGGACAGACAGTCACCCAAATTCATCCTGATCATTTATATTATATATATATAACCCTATATCTAACTCAATTAGTTTTAATTATTACATTTGATTGAACGAAAATTTATTTTTAAAAATAAATTTAAAAACGTTTCTTTATAACGGGTGATCCAAGTAAAGGTACTTTTTTCAATAGCTTAATTAAAAGAGCAACCTGAAGAAATTCAAAAACTGCAATTTCATCAAAAAAAAAAAAGTTTGGAGTTTCTTCAAAAATTATGCCGCTGAGAACGTAACCGCCAATGGCGACCGTTATCGCGCAATTCCCACAACAGCCGGTTCTGCGATACCGGAATTGACCCGGATTTTATCCGGCCAAGGGCTGTTATTTCGACGATCTAACCCTGTTTGGATCGGTAAGTTTTAGATTAAGTTTGTCGTCATTGAAGCAACGCCTAGCAGCAGGGTTGCTCCGTATCCTCCTGACCCGTGCTGGCATCGAGTCCAACCCGGGCCCCGAGGTATTCTACTGCTGCGTATGCGCAAAAAGGCTCCATCCAAATTCCACCTCGGTTAGGTGCAATACATGCAATGGATGGAGCCATCTTAAGACCTGCTCGGGCCTTAAGACAAACAGGGAGTGGACCACGAGTTACGTGCCCCATGCTGTCAACGCAATAATGCGACATCTGCCTCAACGGCCGTGCAACCTGCACCATGTTCGCGCACTGCGCTGCCACTCCAGCCGAATGGCCAAGATAGGACCTCCACGGTCCTAAGGAGCTCACATAGACAGCATAACTCCCAATCTGACCAATCTGACCAACCTCCCCCCCCCCCCCAACCTTCATCCAGCTCCAATCCTCGTGCGAGAACCACACAGCAACTCCTGGTTCCTCGCACAGTCTGTTCCGTGTGTCAGACCATAATACGCCGGAATGTCACATCAGTCAAGTGCAATTCTTGTACTGGCTGGTGTCACTTTCTGTCGTGTTCTGGCCTGCGCACCACACGAGAGTGGAGTGCGTCGTATGTTGCCCCATGCTGTGGGAGTCTGCCCCCGCAATCACAAACAGTGGCGTCGCCAACCAACACCATAGTGCGACAACCGCCCATGCGGATAGCACAGCTGCAACAACCACCACCTACACGCACCCCACTCACCCCTAGGATCACGACTGGACACCCGCGACAAACGCGACTCTTACAATTTAACTGCAACGGACTCCAGAGCAAGATCGAGGAGATAGTTGCATTTATGAGCCGGGAGCGCGTAACGATAGCTGCGGTCCAAGAAACCAAGTTAAACAGCCGCTCAGATCTTCTGAGTTGTGCAGGTTTCAACGTTTTACGTAAGGATCGCGAGCGGGATAATGGTGGAGGCCTAGCCTTCATATTGCACAACACCGTGCAATATCGTCTAATCGATGTTGACATCGACCGCAGGGACACCACCCTAGAATGTCAGGGTATAGCTGTCCGGTCAGGCGATGTCGAGCTCGAAATATTTAATATATACATCCCCCCAGTTATATGTTGCCCAACAGGATATCACACGAATATAGATGCGCTACTTCGTGGTGAAAACCGTCTGGTGCTAGGCGACTTTAACGCGCATCACGATCTTTGGCATTCCTGCCTGTCAAACGATCATAGGGGGATGGAGCTGGCGGAACAGATAGACGATTCGACATTCTGCACAATGAACGACGAAGCCCCCACCAGAATTATGGGCACCTGTAATAGCTCGCCAGATATTACCATCGCTAGCGGTGGTCTGATAAATAGTATAACCTGGCGACCTATGCTAACTCTTGCATCAGACCATCTGCCCATAATTATCTCGATCGAGAAACCTCCTGACTTTATTTCTGTGAATAACCGCACCTATGTTAACTTTAACAAAGCTAACTGGGTCGGCTTCACAGAATTTACTGAGAGCACCTTCAACGCACTATCCATTCCTACGGACGTCATCGTTGGCGAGCGTCAATTCCGCAAGGTGATCGCTGCTGCTACAGCTCGCTTCATACCGGCTGGAAGAATAGCGGAACTCCGCCCTAATTTCCCAGCCGAAGCAGCTGTATTAGCAAATGAGCGCAACACCTTACGCCATGCCGATCCCTGTGATCCCCGAATAAGGGATCTCAATTTGGAGATTCGGCAAATGGTAAACCATCATAAGCGGACAAAATGGATAGAGCACCTGAAGTCCTGCAACCTCTCCACCGGTGTGAGTAAGCTTTGGACTACTGTCAAGGCCCTGTCAAATCCGAGGAAACATGACGATCGGGTTGAAATTCAATTCGATGGCCATGCCTCCTCGGACCCGAAGAAGTGCGCGAGCTACTTTAGCCGGCAGTTTATACTGCACCCTTCGACCGACAAGGCCAAACGATGTGTTACCCGACGGCTGCGCAAAATGCCAAAAGACTGCGCACCACTTACTTTCACCGATGGGGAGGTTCAGAGTGTCATCAAAAAGGCGAAATCGTCTAAATCCATCGGCCCTGACGGAATAAGCATGCTGATGTTAAAACATCTAGGCCCAACAGGAGTAAACTACCTCACCAAGGTCCTCAACCTGTCGATATCCACGCTTCAAATACCCGATGTGTGGAAAGTCGGAAGAGTTGTCCCACTGCTGAAACCTGAGAAACCCGCCAACAAAGGGGAGTCTTATCGCCCGATAACTCTCCTTTCCCCAGTAGTGAAGACACTTGAGGCCTTGTTACTCCCGTCATTCACCCACCACCTGAGCCTAGCAGACCATCAGCATGGCTTCCGTAAAGTGCACAGTACCACCACAGCACTTAGCGTCATAAACGCCCAGATAGTTCATGGCCTGAACCAGAAGCCACCCTGCGAGAGGACGATCCTCGTAGCGTTGGACTTGTCAAAAGCTTTTGACACAGTCAATCACGCAACGCTACTTGAGGACCTGGAACAATCAACGCTCCCTCCAGGCCTTAAGCGGTGGACCATGAACTACCTGAGCGGTCGACACTCATCCGTACTATTTCGAGGTCAAAACTCCAAACTCAAGAAAATTAAACAGGGGGTTCCGCAGGGCGGTGTCCTCTCCCCGCTACTGTTTAATTTCTACATTTCAAAACTCCCCCAGCCACCAGCGGGAATTTCAATGACCTCGTACGCAGATGACTGTACGATATTGACGTCGGGCAATGGAATCGATGGCATGTGTTCAAAAGTAAACGGCTACCTCTCCGATCTTTCTCGCTTCTTTTCTGCAAGGAACTTAACACTCTCCCCCACTAAATCCACAGCGACCATCTTCACCAATTGGACGAAGGAGTACAGACTGGACCTGAACATTTCAGTCGATGGCACAAAAATTCCGACAGTAAATAACCCTAAATTTTAGGCGTCACTTTGGACAGTCTGTGCTCTTTCACTCCTCATACGACCGCAATAACTGCCAAAGTACAGAGCCGCAACAAAATCCTCAAGTCGCTTGCCGGCAGCTCATGGGGAAAAGACAAAGAAACGTTGTTGGCAACATACAAGGCAATCGGCCGGCCGGTCCTCAATTATGCAGCCGCAATATGGTCGCCTGGATGCAGTGACACGCAGAATAAGAAGCTTCAGACTTGTCAAAACACTGCACTCCGGACTATCACGGGGTGCTTCTTTTCGCAGAAACCACCCCTGCAGACGCCTGCTTGCAGCGGAGCAGCCTCCTAGGAACATCAAGAGGTCCTTCCTTGACTACGTCGACGACATCAGACAGCACGCCGACCAGACTTCGGACGCAACTAACTTCAGACAGGCACTGACCGCCATTCACAGTGGAGCCATTAACACCTTCACCAACTCCCTCTCAGTGAATGGCGTAATACGAGTCAAACCACCACCCATTGCAGACACAGAGCTCGAGTTGCCTCGCGAATCTAGAGTGACCCTCGCGCAACTTCGTTCTGGATACTGTAGCAGGTTAAACTCCTACCTATCCAGAATAGACCCTGACATACCAAACACATGTCCTGCATGCAATGAGTCTCCGCATGACACTAACCACCTCTTTGCATGCCCAACAAACCCCACTCATCTAACACCCCTCTCCCTATGGTCCGACCCCGTCGAAACAGCTCGTTTCCTGGGCCTTCCGTTAGATGACCTCGACGACAACGAATCTAGAATTTATCACCCAAACGGGGATTAGATAATCGTTATAACAACAACAACAACAACAACAACAACAACCGTTATCGCGCCATGATAACCGACTATTTGATGCCTGAAATTGAAGGCGACATTAGGTGTCAACAAGACGGCGCCACTTCCCACACATCGCATTAATCAATTGATTTTTTCACGTTTTGGGCCGGTCGGTTGCCCACTTCTTTTTTCCTGTGGGGATATGTAAAGTCTTAAGTCTATGCGGACAATCTTCAATTCAGGCCTTGGGTCACAACATCACGCGTGTCATTCGCCAGTTACTAGTCGAAATGCTCGAACGAGTCATCGAAAATTGAACTCAACGGGTGGACCATCTGAGACATAGCTGCGGCCAACATTTGAAAGAAATAATCTTCATAAAATAATTGCAAAATAATGTTCCTCCGATTGATAACAAAAATTAAATTTTCTATGTTTTTTCTTTAAAAAAGTAGGGAACCTCAAAATGGATCACCCCATACATCCGCTGGTCAACTCTCAGTCTAACGTTTTGTGAAGGGTAGAAAATGTTGCACTTAGCACGCAACTAAATAAAAAAATTAAACTTCAAATTCCGCACCAATATTGTAGAATTAGATCTTGCCGACCATTCCTTTGTAAAGAATTGCGAAATTTTAACCTACCGCTTTTACTGTGGCTTTTATGAAATCCTTTTTATCTGTTAAATCGAAATCAGGATATTTTGCATACACTTGCTTGCACACTGTTTTCATGGTGATCTCCTCGAGATTGGCTTTATCTAAGATTTCCTTAACATAATTGCGTATTTGTTCGTCCTGCAAAATAAAATTACAAATTTTAATTACTGTTAAAAAATATTTGAGCGAATAAATTCGCGTTCGACATACCGTGGGGAATGTCGCCTTGCCCTTTTTGTTTAGCGGCTCATCCTCATCATCGGATTCGTCCTCCTCCTCTTTTTTGCTTACTTTTTTAGGTCGGCCAGCGGCTGCAAAATAGAAACACAAATGTTTTTGTTTTTTTATAATTTATTAATAAATAATCACCACTTACGTTTAGCTGGCGTTTTAGCTTTGTTATTAGCTTTAGCATTTTTCACAGGCGTTGAGGGCTTTTTGAATTTCTTTGACTCCTCTTCCTCCTGCCGCAGACGTAAGAAACATTAATACATAAATATTAAAAAATATATACATAAACGAAAAAAACATCAAACAATAAACGAAGTTCATTACCTCACTCTGGTCGCTTCCAAAGTCGGACATCTCCTCCTCTTCCTCCTCATCCTCAGACATTTCATCTTCACTTTCAGAGTCTTTGCGTTTGCGCGATTTGGTTGGTTTGGCGCCACGGCCACGTGTACCACGTTTATTCGTGGCGGCGGCAGCAGCAGAAGGTCGGCCACGTTTACCAGATGTAGTGCGTTTACGTTTCGGCACCTGCTGGCATAGAAAAAATATACAAATTTATGACCATATGGAAAAAATTACAAAAGCATATTATAGGTACACGCCACTTACATCACTATCAGCATCGGAGAGATCAAATTCTTCTTCTTCGGAATCAGAATTCTTTTTCCAACTTTTACGCGCTGGTCGTCCACTGCGTCCGCCGCGTGCTAATGCCTTGCGACCACCACCTCGTGCACCATCCGAATCGGAATTACCACCCGATGGATTATACTGCAAAAGTAATTTAAAGATATAAGTTACTGATATATGTGTATGAAAAAATGCAATAATTAAATACATCTGAGCCCGACTCGGAGTCATCGTGACGCTTTCGCTTGGCCGGCGCGGTATTACGTTCACTTTCATCTGAGCTGGAGAAGTCAACATAGGCGGACATTTCTGCAACATAAATAAAAATTAAATGTATTAACGTATTAATATTTTATTTTATGCTGTATTAGGTACTTTTTCCAGCAGTTGCGCGTCTCGGGCGGCCACTTGTTGAATTTCGTGCAGGTGCGCGACTGGTTGGTTTACGTTTACGTTCCTCTTCTGCGCTCTCCTCCTCTTCCTCCTCATCTACTGGCTAATGAATGTGAAAGTGAGTAAATAAATGAATTTATAAACATGAAAATTAAAAATTCCTTAAAAGACCCACCTCTTCATCCTCTTCCATATCTTCTTCCTCCTCTTCAGCCGCTTCGTCTACACAGAGCGACTCATCCGGTTCCATAAGGAATTTGAGCACACGATTTGCAATTTCATCTTTTGTGCCTAAATTTTAAAAAATTATATATTACATTTATTACACCAGCAAATTTTAGTTTTAATACTTTACCTTTGCGATCCAACGCTAGTATATCACAAATACCCTTAAGTGCCTTCGCGTCGGTTTTCTTAATGGCATCTAATTTTTTCTTATATTCACTAGAGTCCTTCTCAAACTCGAAACCGGCAAATGAGCGTAAATTCTTTTTAACAACATTATTTTTACCAACAGACTTGAAACAGAGCTGATAAAATAATATAAAATAAGAGCATTAATAATAATAATAACATGAAAATAAAACAGAAAAGGTAAAAAGAAGAAAGTGCGAAATTCTTTCTCAAACATATTATATCTTATACTGCAAACAGTAATATACTTACCTCATGCAACGTTTGCAGTCCATCAACCCGTGTCTTATTAATATTATCATTGATTCTATCAATTTCGGCTAAAGCCACCACACTCTCATCATCCTCATCGACTTGCTGATTTTCATTATCCACTTCGTCTGATTTATCTTCTTTATTTTTGTCAGGTTTTTTGTCGTTCTTCTCTTTACCCTGCTCCTTGACTGGCTTCTTTTTATCAACAGCAGGCGCTGTGGCGGCGCCGCTTGCAGTACCAGTTACTGTACCATTCTTCTCCTTAACTTCAGTCTTCTTATCATCTACTTCTGTCGCATCGTTATCCTCTTTGGAGTCGTTAGCCTCCTTGGCCTCACCGAGCTTGTCCTTTTGAGCTGACTTTTTATCATCACTTGAATCGACCGTGGATTTATCGTCCGATTTATTTTCTGGAAGAAGTAAAATTATGAATACTCTTGAAACCGCACATCGTTGTTAAAAAATGTAATAATAAAGAAACTAACTCTATAAGTCATTGACAATTAAAATAAGTTTAATTATTACCAGGGTTGCAAATAATGCTTTAAAAATAATTGAATTAACTTTTGAATTAAAACCTTAACCTTAATTTAATAAAATAATTTTTAATCCCAAATACCAGACTGCAAACGAATTTGATCCTAATTATTTTTAATTTTTTACCTCAAATACCGGATTGCTATTTTTTTTTCATTCCAAGCATATAATTAAGAATAGAAAAATAGAAGTTGTGTTAGAATTAACATTTATTCGTGTTCTACCATTTTGAACTAGAGCTTTCACAGAACCATCATTTTTAATACCCTAGAGCACTGGTCATTCAAACGTTTATTGATGAATTTTATATCGATATTTCGTCAATTTTTAATTGAATATAATCTGAAAATTGTTGAAAATTTAAATTGGATCCCAAACAACTGAGACTAAAAATTAGATTTTCAATACGACTTGCTAGTTTTCATTCCGATGTCCGAAAATTTAGTTTTTATTTCAAAGTTTTTGAATTAAAAAATTCGCAACCATGATTACTACATAATTTAATTTTCTAATGGAATTTAAAAAGTAATTGTTTTCACCCTTGGGAAGTCTAACAGTCACATATAACGTGCGTGACGAGATAAACTATGAAATAGCGAATATTTATTGTACCTTGGATATTACTACACAAAACCATATTTGTCAGGGTTTAGCATGAACAAATCCAAGGGTAGATAACGCGTATGGATACTGGCCGGGGCATGATATAATTTTAATCAAATCTCTCACCATCCACCATTACACACCCACACAACACGACACAAGAAACCTAAGTAGTTTATTTAGAAAGTGCAAAGCAAGGAAGAAAAACACACAAACTCATTTTTCTTTTAACTTCCTCAACCCAAACACTTCCACGAAGAGAAAAAGTCACGCGCATGCTTTGGCTCGGATTCGAACATGCGGCTGACAGAAAGCGCGCCAATTCATACATTTTAAATACAACACGCTAGCACGATGCGCTATGCAACGTCGACAAAATTTGCCGGTCATAGCACATTGGTTGTTTTCGTGCTGTTGCTCTACTTCCATTCAATACCAAGACATGTACTTCGCCGCACAGCGGAGACCAATCGACCGAGTAGAATACGTAGCAAAACAACAAACCCAAAAAATGCAACAACTCGTCGAATGAATAAAAATTCATCCAATATGCCAACAATTCACTTTGCCAGACAACTCAAGTTTTTGAGCTCTATTATTTCGTACTTTCGCATTATCTGCACTTAGCCGCTTATCAATAGCATTAATTGTATGTATATTTAACGGGTTTTTAGAGAAAAAATATTAAATAAAATAAGTTAAAATTATAAATAAAATGAAGAAAACAAAGATTTCTCTCGCTCACCTGTTTCGGTTTCCGATTTTGGTTTTTTATCGTCATTCTCTGTTGCTGTAGTTACCTTATCTGCTTTCTTATCGTTAACTTCGTCATCAGCACCTATACTATTTTTCTTCTCTACCGCAGCAGCAGGTTCTGGACTTTCTGTACCACTTGCGGCGACGTCTTTCTTATCGTTCTCTGGCGCTTTCTCCGCTGTTGACGCCGCAGTATCGCCTCCGGCTTTTGTCTCCTCTGTTTTGTTCTCGCTTTCCTTTAAGCATAATCGCATTAGAATTAACGTTAGTTTAAAAAGTATACAAAAAAGAAGATATAAAGTCATAATAAAGAAAAACCTATTGATTGACCTTGATTTTGAAGGTTATGGATGACTTTTAAACACACTAATAATGTAATACGAATTTTACAAATACGGAAGAAAAAAACTCACATATTACAAACAATATGGCAAAAACGCATATGGTGCTCGCTTAAATACTTGAACGGTTATTAGTTTGCACGTAAGAATTTGCGATTGTACTTACTCACGTTAACTTCACCTACACCGAATCTGAAATAATCTTCATAGGTGCATTTCTTATAGTAATTATCTTTCTTTTTATCGGTCAAATATCTTTTGGTCATTGTAGAGGTGCCTTTGACAATAACTTATGCCAAACTTATGGTCTGATATCGGCGGGTTCCGACTAACGAGCAACTTCTTGGGAAGAAAAGGGCGTGTTCAAATTTTCAGATCGGAATCTCAAAAACTGAGGGACTAGTCTGCTTATATACAGGCGGACGGACATGGCTAAACTATTCAGATAGTCACGCTGATCATTTATACAGACATATATTTTATATTATCGCCGAAGTTTTCTTCTGGTTGTTATAAACTTTGTGGCAAATTTAAACAACAATAAGGACAAAGGAAGCTGTGTGATACTCGATCTTGCAAGAGATGTTAGGATTTAATAGATTATATGTGCAAAAGTTGCATGGCATAATTTCTAATAAGAGATTTTTTCCTAATATTAATTTTAAAATTAGTTTTGAACATAATCTCTAAATTTAAAAATATGTTTTGATTTTAAAGCTATTTTTATATCCAATGAAATTGTAATGAGGTCAAATATTTTAATTTTTATAAGAAATTTGACTTTCTTTTCTTTAATTTCAATTTTTGTTTCACTTTAGTAATCTGCTGAAATACAGTATTGGAATTATATCTTTCAGTAGTTAATTTTTAACCTGACCTAACCTATTGTTTTGTACATAACTGTAACAGGGAAATATACCCTGAATTGTAAGCTTATGCTTCATCAGAGTGTGGCAGTACAGTACGTATAGTGCATCCAACACCCACTCATATACTCATATTTGTTAGCAAATGACACTTGTCGAGCACTTGAAAATAGGTTAACTGTTGCCTTTGCAAACAATTCACCCCCACCAAGTCTGCCATTGGAATAATAACCAAATCCGCATTACAAAATGCTCAAAATTGTACATATGTACATACACCCATGTAACTGGTATATGTGTACATTTGAAAATATACTTTTTCGCCTTTGTTTTTCTCCGGCATTCGTTTAATTTCTTTGCCTTTGCCAAACGCGCCAACAACGAATTCTGTCATAAATGAATGAATGAATATTCGCTTTCGCCTGTTATACGAACATTAAGGCGAATTAAAATAAAATGCAAAGTTTCCAACCAGATGAATTCGCTGGCGTATCAACGAAAAGGTTATTCAAAAGGCGGCAAGCGAGGAAAGCCTATATAAAATGTGTAGTAGATGAAAATGAACCGACGCCATGTTTATACACCACCACGACACGGCACTGCACGGCATAGCAAATATACGACGCAGCGCAGCGCGGCGCAACGAAACAGCGAAACGACGTTCATTGAAAAAAAATTAATATGAAACGATGAAAGCGAAAAATTCAACGAATGTGTCGCGCTTTAAACTTTTTCTATTCACTTTTAGACGTAAAACACTCCAAATTTATGCACAATTTTATAGTATTACAAAACTTTTAACATAAATTGATTCTTTGAAATACTTTTTATTAATTTACATACCATATTTACTATGTTTTTTGCCCGAAAAAATATTTCTCGCCGTTTCCCTGGCACGAAATTCACTTATGGAAAATACACTCAACTATTTTATTAATTCCTCTTCGCCATATGCTTCTTCTTCTTAACTACGCAGGATTGATATTTTTGGTATCAGAATGTGTTTACGATTTTATACAAAATTTAGTAAAGTCGATTAAATTGAATGAAACTCACAATTTTCGAGGAGGTTATATTATTTACAAACATTTTAAACTTATAATCTACAAACTTTTAGTTTTCTTTCCAAACATTCAAATACGCATACATGGAAATAAAATTGCGTTTAGCGTTGAACCTATTTTTTCAAATTTTATCTTGAAATTGTATATACAAATATTTAGTAATATACGATTACAAAAAAAAAAAACAGCTCATGTATTGTACATATCCATTCATATCTGTAAGAGTCGATAATTTTACCCGTATTTTGATAACATTGCGAATATCGTTTTATCGCTGTGGCACATAGGTAAATAACTGCGCGCCAACAAAATCTTCATTTATTCACCTCAACTGCTCTATACGATTTCGTTCTGCAATCATTTCATTTATCCTGAGCATAATAATAAGGACACAATGGGAATTTTGGGATTAGCGAAATTGATAGCAGATATTGCACCATCCGCAATAAAGGAAAATGAAATCAAAAATTACTTTGGTAAGTGAGATTTGTTGCAAAGTATGACATTCGTTTAGCATTAACATACCAACGTTTCCAGGACGTAAAGTTGCTATAGATGCATCGATGTGTCTGTATCAGTTTTTAATAGCCGTTCGTTCTGATGGCGCGCAACTAACAACAGTGGATGGCGAACCTACGTCACATTTAATGGGCATGTTTTATCGAACTATACGTATGTTGGAGCATGGCATTAAGCCGGTATATGTGTTTGACGGTAAGCCACCAGATCTAAAATCAGGTGAATTGGCTAAACGCGCTGAACGCCGTGAAGAAGCACAAAAGGCCTTGGAGAAAGCGGAAGAAGCCGGCAATGCAGAAGAGGTGGAAAAATTCAATCGCCGTTTGGTGCGAGTAACTAAAGAGCATGCGCGTGAAGCGCAGGAATTGCTTAAACTAATGGGTGTGCCATATGTAGAGGCACCCTGTGAGGCGGAAGCGCAATGTGCGGCATTAGTCAAGGCGGGCAAAGTGTATGGCACCGCTACAGAGGATATGGATGCGCTTACTTTTGGATCAAATGTGCTGTTGCGTCATTTGACTTTTAGCGAGGCGCGAAAAATGCCAGTCAAAGAGTTTAGTTATGAAAAAGTGCTACAAGGTTTTGAATTGACCAGCACTGAGGTAGGTACTCCAAACAAGCGGTCTATTCGTGCTTATCAAAATTTTTTTCGGTTTTAGTTCATAGATCTCTGCATACTGCTTGGTTGTGATTACTGCGAAGGCATAAAAGGTATTGGACCAAAGCGTGCAATTGAATTAATTAATACTTATCGTGATATTGAGACAATACTCAAAAATATTGATCAAAAGAAATATACTGTGGCAGAAGACTGGAATTATCAAGTTGCGCGTGAGCTGTTTATAAAACCCAATGTAACAGATCCTCTAACAATTGAGGTAAGTGTGTGTAGTTAAGAATATTTCGGATTTTGTAATAACTTGTATTTTTTACTTTAGCTCAAATGGACTGAACCAGATGAAGAAGGTCTGGTTAAATTTCTCTGTGGCGATCGACAATTCAATGAGGATCGTGTACGCTCGGGCGCAAAGAAAATACAAAAATCAAAGAATACACAAACGCAAGGACGTTTGGATAGTTTTTTTAAGGTACGTTAATAAAAGATATTCTAAATATTTTGATATAAAGAAAAGTTAAAATTTTCTGTACTCTCCCTTTAGGCTATACCGTCTGCGAATAAACCCACACCTAAGCGCAAAACAGAGGATGATAAAAAGACTGCCAATAAGAAAGCAAAGACAGGTGGCGCCGCTCGTGGCAGACGACCAAAGTAAGAGTTAAAATTGTAGTGAGTTGAATATAATAACTGACTATAAATAGCTAATAAGCGTGTTTAGTAAACTAAGTATATTTAAAAAAAAAATGGCGTTCCATGTTAAAATTAAAACAATATTGTTAAAATGATTTATTAAGTCTAATATTTTTTTATTTGTTTACTAATTAGTGATAACACCTGTTATATCAATGAAAGTTGTCTCAAAAACAGTTTATTTATTATAATATTTTAAAACTTATTTCTAACTATTTGATATTACAACAATATTTTACAATTAAGTCTGAATCTTTTGTATCGTCGTAGAAAACTGCTTACAACTACAAGTACGGCTAGGGCTTAAATTTATTACATATGTTTCGTAAGTATGTAATAAAATAAAAGTTGTGGACAATTATGAATCCGTATATTTTTACAACAAATACTGTTTGGCTAGTGCGCGTAGAAAGCGTGTTTTCCGTATTGCCGCCGCTTCACGTTTGATTTCGTCGTTGTTGTTTGCATTCAATTCAAGTGAGCCCATAATAGCGATCTTTATAATAAAAATAGAATGAAATATACATATAATTTTAAAGTTTCTAAATAAGTTATAAATTGTCAACAAGCCTACCGCCTCCAACTTTCGGCTATGCTCTCCCTTTCTAGCATGTAAATTTATTATAAACTCCAATAACGTTGTGTCCCAAATGCAATTATAATACGCATCCATTGCGTCGGTGAAATTGGAAGATTTCTCGGTAAGTTTTTTGAATACAATGCCGTAATCAATTTCCTCCAAAAACTGCAAAACGTTGTGAACAGTTAAAATTTTTGATTACAAATATTCTACAAATACAAAATTTACCTGGCACAACACAGTGGCTTGCATGTGACAGCCTAAATTCGATGAACAACGTATCATTTTATGTATTACATAATCATCAGCTACATTGCGTTGCAATGGAAATGTACAGTAATCGGTGCCAGTGATGAGCGCATTGACATAACAACGCATTGCCGCTTCGTTGTTGCCAATAGCTGGATGATAGAAATGAAGTACAAAAACAAAAACAAAAAAAAAAATTATAAAATAAGTATAAACAATATTTAATTAAATACAGAAAAATAATGGTAGAAAAAAATTGCATACCTAATTCCAAGTCACCTTTCGTTTTCAACCATGTTATAGTTTGTGGATAATATTTCAACGCTTCTGTTAACAGCCAATGCAAAGTCTCACAAACTATACGCACGCTATACGCCAAGGGACTGCGAGAGCAAAATTAATTTAATTAATTTAAACATTTGTGTTTTTATTGCGTGGATAAAAGCGCACTACACCTACCTGGGTATGCCAGCGGGCCACAAATGCATATATTCACCACTCAAGTCATGATTTGTATCATCTCTAAGTATGTTTTGTATTTTTCCAAGGCATGATATGGCCAGTGAGAAGATCAGTTGATGGCGTATGCGTTTCAGAAACGGTTGAAGGCCAGTTGAAACAGCTAGGGATGGGGAATTTCGCGAACTACCGCCACCAGAACTGCCGCTGCCGCCACCAGGACCACCGCTACGTTTCGTGGTATTCACAAACATTTGCAATACCAAATCGAAAGCATCGCGGCACACCTTCTTAGAGCCTTTCATCTTCTCCATATCAAGTACGGTGGCAGCAAAGGCAATGGGCAGCTCGAGTTGTGGCAAACGCTTATCCAAGAACATTAGTGTATTCCAATCGCCTAGATTGAGCAGCATGATGGCGCAGCTTTCGATTATCTGTGGTAAAAAAATTTATATTTTGCTTCTTAAACTGGATTTCAAATAAATAGCCAACAATAACCAAGCCATAGATAAAAACCAAGCTTCACATAAAAATTATCGATTTAAGAACCAGATATTGATCGATTAGTTTGTATGGCAGATACATATATGCTTTAGAGAATAATTTATGCCGTTCCCGCGACAGTCTACAGGTCTACGTTTACGGAACGGACCCGGATTTTTATCCGGCCGAGACTGTCAACTCGGCAGAATTCTGCCGCTACAACAACAACAACATAATAATTTATGCCAAATTTCGTGATGATTTCTTGTCAAATAAAAAAGTTTTTTTTTTTTATTTAGATCGGTCAGGTATGCTATAGTGGTCTGATATCGATGTGCCTCATTAATCTTAATTTGGTGCATATAAAGAAAAAGTAATATTTTCCATTTAAGTCAAACGCTTGATTACCTCTATGCGGGGTATAATGTTGTCGTTGCTTTGTAGTGAAGCCAAGCATAGCTTGCAGCGGTTACCCAGTGACTGCAGATCCAAAGTTTTCCGATTCCATTCTTCCAGGCACTGTGTAATTTGAATGAATAAAATCTCCCAGTTTACCAGCTTGCCTAGCTTTGAAACAACTGTGGTATTTGAAAGCTCTTGGCGTTGTGTCTCCGACTTCAGTACGCTCAGCATCGACACCGCTCCAATGTAGTCCTAAGGGTAATTTAAGAATTGTTTCTTGCAATAAGAACTGCATTTCAAAAATAAACTTACACTTTTAGCAGTCATCTCGCGCGCTTTGCCCAATAAAACATAAGCAAAGTCCTGCAGAAATCCTCTTTGCATAGACATGAGCAACGATTTAATCGGTGTTGCAATCTCCCAACTTGGATTTACTGTCCAAAGCGGTTTAGCTGGATTGGTGGCAGCCAACTTAACTAGAAGTTTACGCACAGTATTCGCATTTGTGCAAGAGATTAGTTGACGTTCGAGCGAGCCGACCTCAATACGTATTACTAAAAATGTAAATATAATTCATTATAAATTAACAATTAATTATTACTGAGTTTTTAGGCATTTCATAACCTACTTTTCGAATTGAATTTCCATTCACTGAGCGTTGCAAGCGTCGGCACAGTGAGCTCCTCATCGGCTGTTTGTCGTTCTAGGTCAAGCAATTCAGTGGCTGAGAAGAGTTGTATGTGTTGCAAGTGTTGTAGAAATTGTTTGCCGATATTTTCTTTCAATATGCTGTCTATTAGAAAGCTTTTGATTGCGTTTCGCTCGCCAAGAGTACAATGTGGCAGCACATTGCTGATTGCCTATATAATAAATGATCGTTTTATTAGTATATTACAATCATTTTAGTCACATACTATTTACTATTTACTTACCTCTACAATTGTAACGAAACAGTTTATGTGTCGGTATTTCTCAAAATAATCCACGCTTGTAAAAATATTGCCCTCCTCAAAAATGCTGCGTACTAAATTCAACGCAGCTACTTGCATTTCGAGTGTACGCGACTCCTTAAGTGAACCCTGCGAAATGGCGCCCTCAATGTCGAGTTCGAGTATGCGTCGGCTTACAAGTGGTATCTCACGTATATGATTATCCTCTTGTAGTATTTCAATGATGTCCTTGTAGTAGTGGTAATAAACAATTGCACTAACTTTTAACCCGAATCATATTTTTTTAGTTACTTACTTTATACTGTTTTAATGACGAGGCATTAAAGCGCTCCGTTAAAGTGGTACGTTGCTCGCTACAGCCACAAGCCAGTAGATAACCTTCCAGCTCCTCGTCATTAACGTGGCAAAAGAGATAACCTGCCGATATGCGTTTAGCAGATTCGGTTATATAGTCAGCTTTCATTTCCTTCAAATTGCGTCGACACTCGTTCACAGCATCGCGTGCTTGTCGGTATTGTTTTGTATACAAGTAGAAATTAACCAAATCGAAGTAGATTTGCGAACGTAATTCGGCTAACGAAATTTTTTGCATATGTTCGAAATTTTGCAGCATAGTTTCAGTGTCTGCGTGTAGTGTTACAAATGTGTCGAAAGTAAACACATAAAACGGTTCCGTGGACTTGCAAAGCTCCTGCAGATAATCCACGCTATTTTTTGGTGGTATATCAGGAGCGAAAAATTGATGCATCGGCTCCATTGGCACAAACCTACACACATTAGAAGTAAATGTTTCAAAATAAAGAACACTACATTTCTTTATTTACTTACATATTAGCCATGGACGGACGCGCTGCTTTCATGGCAATATCTTTTAGAATTTGCAAACGTAACACCCAACGGTGGTAGAATGTTAGCGCAAAGCGCGCAGCATGTTCATGCCCATCAGAGGCTGTAATTAAATATTAATTAATATAAATATATGCGTTATGCACCAATTTTCGGCAACTTACAAATTTTCGCCTGGAAATCCTGCTGCAAGGGTATACTTACCAATTTGCCAAAGCAAATCGTACACAAATCACGCAACAAAAACAACTGTTTTGGTATCGGTAAACTCTTTTCCAATACATCTGCAATTTTATAAAAAGTTTAAAAATGATACAACTTCATATGCTTTACATTCTTACCGAGATTCCACTTCAACCACGTTGCTACTTTAAGCGTTAAAATCTTCAATGCAATTTGTTTACGGGGTATACGTAGACCGTCCATGTTCATCATAGCAGCACCACTATTTACGCCTGCGCCTGGCGTCACCGGTATACCCCCCGGCAAATTTTCTGTGTCTGGCGAAGTTAAATCATACTGTGTTGGTATTATTACATCCGGCGTAACAGATATGAATTGTGTCATTAATTCCAATGCGCTGGGATCTAAAATACCATTTTTTATTTCAATTTCCAATTCAAAGCGCGTTCTATTTACCTGGATTGAGCTTTTGCAGGTGTTTGGTAATTAATTGTGGATCGAGTAAAAATTCAAACCAAAGTACGGTTTCGGAGTCAAGCGGCACCGCTTTTGGACGCAAAGGATCGTCCATTTTATTATTCAACGATGTGGTTGCACTTTTACCAACACTCATTTATAAGTTTTAATAAAATTAACATTACAAAAACGAACGCAAGTCGCTAATAAACAGCTGTTATAAATAAAAATGTCAAATAAAATCAGCTGGCAACAGTGTTGTAAGCCAAAAGCTGAAACTATATGCAGAACGTTACTAATGCAGTTAGTATTTAATAGCTTCCAGTGGTTTTATGCAGAAAAAAATGAATTGGTTTCAACACTCAAAAATTTTATTTTCTTAAAAGTTTTTATTTTATACAGGCTTTTCGTATACATACCAAATCGGCCTTCGTTTTAAAGTGCAACTGCATCACCCTGCATTCGTTGATCCAGTTAAAAGCTTTGTATCTTAACTGCTAATAGCTGCTAGCTATCAGGAAGAAGAAGATTGTTCGCAAAGACCGAAAAGTAAAGAAACAGAAAACTAGCAGAAACTACCAAGAAAATATCAAAATGTTGTTTTTCACAATCACTTCATATCAACACTCGAAAATTAATCAATCGAATTTTTATTTTCTCTCAGTTTTTTACGCTTTCAACTTGTGCTCTCTTCTTCTTGTTTCTGCTAGTTTTGTGGGTTAAGAAACGCTTTCCAGCATATACTTTGCTAGCTAGTGATAGTTAGCAGTTCAGATTACTGGTACAAAAATTCAGCATTCATAACGAATTTGCTTCTAAATATTTTTAACAATTTAGCATGTTTTTTAAATTTACTATTATAAAGGTAAAATAGTCATGTTTTATATATTTTATTCATTTCTATAAATTTTTCTTCTTATAATCCCAAATTATTACAAATATATAAAATTTATATGTACAGGTGGCCGATATAGTTTTTCTCGTAATTGAAGTTATGTCCAATTCGCATACAACTTTTGCTTTGCTTTGCATCAAACATTTGTTTTGACGGAAAAGTTCTATGTACGCTTTTGTACGAGTACTTTCACATAAAAAGTTTTCGATACGAAACAAAGCAAAAGCTGGACAACTCTCATCTTTTTACGCTTTCCCAAGTAACAGTCGTCATTTTCATTAGCGGGAAACACTGAAAGCAACGCGTGGTATACCCTTTGCTTTCTGCGCATCGTTGTTTCAGTATGCTCTGTCACGCAAAGCGAGGAAAGTTGTATGTGAAAGGGCTTTTATGGTTACGTTTTAACTTTGAAGTCTTCTTGGGACATATAACAACAAAAACCGTTACAAAATGCCTTAGTGGACTTCAGCTTCTTGCCAGATTATGTGAATGGTAACTCCCGGTGTCATTATAAAATAGTGATTGTAATTGTAATTCTTAAAAAGACTACGTACTATAAGTGTTATACAGCCATTTTTATATTCTGTTTGCGTGAAACCTTCGGAATGTCACTCTTCGCAATTAAATTTGAGTAGATGTCGGTTTATGAATTCGACTTCTGATACATGGTTGTCATTTTGTAATAATTCGGCAAAATCTTTGAATTATAGGCATTTGTTACATATATGTATATGTATATACATATACTTTACATTTAATACATTTTCTAAAATTTTACTTTTACTGCTTCGATCATGTTTCATTTCTTCTTATGTAACAGGAGCATGAATGACCCGAAGAATAAATCAGCTTAATTACCCAAAATCTCTTCAAATTACTAGTGATAATTACAAAACATGATAATAGAAATACCAACCAAAGTACGGCAAAGAGAAGACATAGCTTTCTGTGCAGATCGCAGTATTTTTTATGACTTTAGTGTAAATACCCTGTACTTTTATAAACGGTCATTTAAAATGTTAATAAACTAGCATTTTTCACAATTATTGTATTAGTAAGGCGCTAAAAAATAGTTGTTTGAATGTCAAATCAGCTGGTGATAGTGTTACCACTCGAAATAAATGGCTAGCTAACAAGCAGGGTGCTTCAAGTATAATAACTTTTAATAATATTCAAGAGTTGTTTATACTATGGTTTGAATGACTTTTGTGTATTATTTTTATTTATTTTCATTAATGTTTTTATGCTATAACATTATACTATTAAAAAAATAATTATTATATGGTATTTACAGTGTATGCGGTAAACCAAAAACTTTGGATTCGCCTTTCGATTTTAGGTGTATCTGCATCGCCCTGTACGCGTTAAATAGGTTATAAAGACGTTAAAAGTATCGGTGCAAGAATTTTGCGACGAATTTGCTTTGTGTAATTTTTATTGTAGATGTTTGGGTTTTAATTGAAAATTATATTGTAAAAGTATTTGA